>NC_135581.1:55966841-56591841 GCF_965152235.1 Eretmochelys imbricata
TATTTAGTATAGTGCTGTTACTCTATTAATGAACCATTTCCAAAAAGGCAAAGCTCCTCCAGGTCTTTTGGATAAATAAATAGAACTTTAGGAAGGGCAGCACCAGCACTTCATTGCCCTGAGGTTGATAGTGAAAGCTAAATTCAGAGGCACATAAAAACAGCATTCTGCCCTGCATGACTGCCTTCCTGTATGTCACTCAGTATTTTTTTTAATGTTCATAGCTATTGACAGTGCCCCAGACAACAAAACTGAAGGAAGCTCACTATGGGTTTGTTTCATGGGGAATGATCTAAAATATGAATTCACTCATGACCTCACCAGGATTTGGACCCAAACCCCAAGAAGTAAAGATCACCTTACCTTATCACATTCAACTACCTGGAATAGTTTTATTTTTTGAAACAAGAACTGAATGAAAAGTTATAGACTGAGAGCACTGGAAAATGAACTCCTACATATCCACAGCAATGAAAGTGACAACGCAAACTTGATCAAATTGCTGTGCTAATGTACCTGGAACATTCTGAGAGAAATCCATCTCTAGGCCTGAAAAGACAGTTCATTCTTTGTGGACTATTCCATTTTTCACTCTGTGGTAAGACTGCCAAAAAGAGTCATGCATATTATGTAAGCTAGACCACTCTGTAATACCTTGACACCCCAATATTCACCACTGTCATGTAATTAGGATATGTTTTGTACAAAGTATGTCTCTTGAGGTATCATTCTAAGCCCTGGTCTACACTAGGAGTTGAGGTCGAATTTAGCAGCGTTAAATCAATTTAACCCTGCACCCATCCACACGATGAAGCCCTTTTTTTCGACTTAAAGGGCTCAAAATCGATTTCCTTACTCCACCCCCGACAAGGGGATTAGCGCTGAAATCGGCCTTGCTGGGTCAAATTTGGGGTACTGTGGACGCAATTAGACGGTATTGGCCTCTGTGAGCTATCCCAGAGTGCTCCATTGTGACCACTCTGGACAGCACTCTCAACTCAGATGCACTGGCCAGGTAGACAGGAAAAGAACCGCAAACTTTTGAATTTCAATTTCCTGTTTGGCCAGCATGGCAAGCTGCAGGTGACCATGCAGAGCTCATCAGCAGAGGTGACCTTGATGGAGTCCCAGAATCGCAAAAGAGCTCCAGCATGGACCGAACGGGAGGTACGGGATCTGATCGCTGTACGGGGAAGAGGAATCCGTGCTATCAGAACTCCGTTCCAGTTTTCGAAATGCCAAAACATTTATCAAAATCTCCCAGGGCATGAAGGACAGAGGCCATAACAGGGACCTGAAGCAGTGCCATGTGAAACTTAAGGAGCTGAGGCAGCCTACCAGAAAACCAGAAAGGCGAACGGCCGCTCCGGGTCAGAGCCCCAAACATGCCGCTTCTAAGATGAGCTGCATGCCATTTTAGGGGGTTCAACCACCACTACCCCAGCCATTTTGTTTGACTCCTTCAATGGAGATGGAGGTAACACGGAAGCAGGTTTTGGGGACGAGGAAGATGATGATGAGGAGGAGGAGGTTGTAGATAGCTCACAGCAAGCAAGCGGAGAAACCGCTTTTCCCGACAGCCAGGAACAGTTTCTCACCCTGGACCTGGAGCCAGTACCCCCCGAACCCACCCAAGGCTGCCTCCCGGACCCGCCAGGCGGAGAAGGGACTTCTAGTGAGTGTTCCTTTTAAAATACTATACATGGTTTAAAAGCAAGCATGTTTAATGATTAATTTGCCCTCGCATTCGTGGCTCTCCTGGATATACTCCCAAAGCCTTTGCAAAAGGTTTCTGGGGATGGCAGCCTTATTCCGTCCACCATGGTAGGACACTTTACCACTCCAGGCCAGTAGCACATACTCAGGAATCACTGTACAACAAAGCATTGCAGTGTATGTTTGCTGGCGTTCAAACAACATCCGTTCTTTATCTCTCTGTGTTATCCTCAGGAGAGAGAAATCATTCGTGGTCACCTGGTTGAAATAGGGTGCTTTTCTTAAACATTCAGAGGTGCCCGTTCATGCTGGGCTGTTTGCCTGTGGCTGAACAGAAATGTTCCCCGCTGTTAGCCACGGGGAGGGGGCTAGCCACGCGGTGGGGGGAGGCAAAATGCAACCTTGTAACGAAAGCACATGTGCTATGTATGTAATTTTCATGGTAAACCTTGCTGTTAACGAGTGTACCCATTGTTCTATAAAATGGGTCTTTTTAAATACCACTGTCCCTTTTTTCCTCCACCAGCTGCATGTGTTTCAAGGATCACAGGATCTTCTCCTTCCCAGAGGCAAGCGAAGATTAGAAGGCGAAAAAAATGCACTCGTGATGAAATGTTCTCTGAGCTCATGCTGTCCTCCCACACTGACAGAGCACAGACGAATGCATGGAGGCAGACGATGTCAGAGTGCAGGAAAGCACAAAATGACCGGGAGGAGAAGTGGCGGGCTGAAGAGAGGGCTGAAGCTGAAAAGGTGGCGGCAGCATGATGAGAGGAGGCAGGATTCAATGCTGAGGCTGCTAGAGGATCAAACTCATATGCTCCAGCGTATGGCTGAGCTGCAGGAAAGGCAGCAGGAGCACAGACCGCCGCTACAGCCCCTGTGTAACCCACTGCCCTCCTCCCCAAGTTCCATAGCCTCCACACCCAGACGCCCAAGAACAAGGTGTGGAGGCCTCCAGCCACTCCACACCAGAGGATTGCCCAAGCAACAGAAGGCTGGCATTCAATAAGTTTTAAAGTTTTAAACTTTTAAAGTGCTGTGTGGCCTTGTCCTTCCCTCCTCCACCACCCCTCCTGGTGCTTCTCTCTTCCACCACCTCTCCTGGGCTACCTTGGTAGTTATCCCCCTATTTGTGTGATGAATTAAAAAAGAATGCATGAACTTGAAACAACGACTTTATTGCCTCTGCAAGTGGTGATCGAAGGGGGGAGGAGAGGATGGTTGGCTTACAGGGTAGTAGAGTGAACCAAGGGGCTGGTTTTGATCAAGGAGAAAAACAGAACTGTCACACCATAGCCTGGTCAGCCATGAAACTGGTTTTCAAAGCTTCTCTGATGCGCCATGCGCCCTTCTGTACTCTTCTAATCACCCTGGTGTCTGGCTGCATGTAATCAGCGGCCAGGCGATTTGCTTCAACTTCCCACCCCGCCGTAAAGTCTCCCCCTTACTCTGACAGATATTGTGGAGCACACAGCAAGCAGTAATAACAATGGGAATATTGGTTTCGCTGAGGTCTAACCGAGTCAGTAAACTGTGCCAGCACGCTTTTAAATGTACAAATGCACATTCTACCACCTTTCTGCACTTGCTCAGCCTGTAGCTGAACAGCTCCTGACTACTGTCCAGGCTGCCTGTGTACGGCTTCATGAGCCATGGCATTAAGGGGTAGGTTGGGTCTGCAAGGATAACTATAGGCATTTCAACATCCCCAACGGTTATTTTCTGGTCTGGGAATAAAGCCCTTCCTGCAGCTTTTGAAACAGACCAGAGTTCCTGAAGATGCGAGCACCATGTACCTTTTCCGGCCATCCCACGTTGATGTTGGTAAAACGTCCCTTGTGATCCACCAGTGCTTGCAACACCACTGAAAAGTACCCCTTGCGGTTTATGTACTCGCCGGCTTGGTGCTCCAGTCCCAAGATAGGGATATGGGTTCCGTCTATGGCCCCACCACAGTTAGGGAATCCCATTGCAGCAAAGCCAACCACTATGACCTGCACATTTCCCAGGGTCACTACCCTTGATATCAGCAGATCTTTGATTGCGTGGACTACTTACAGTAGATTTGCCCACTCCAAATTGATTCCCGACTGACCGGTAGCTGTCTGGAGTTGCAAACTTCCACAGGGCTATTGACACTCACTTCTCAACTGTGAGGGCTGCTCTCATCCTGGTATTCTTGAGCTTCAGGGCAGGGGAAAGCAAGTCACAAAGTTCCATGGAAGTGCCCTTATGCATGCAAAAGTTTCACAGCCACTGGGAATCATCCCAGACCTGCAACACTATGCGATCCCACCAGTCTGTGCTTGTTTCCCGAGCCCCATTAGCGTTTCACCGTACGAACCTGTCCCATTAGCACCATGATGCCCACATTGGCAGGGACCGTACTTTGAGAGAAGTCTGTGTCCATGTCCTCATCACTCACGTCACCGCGCTGACATCGCCTACTCGCCCGTATCGCTTTGCCAGGTTCTGGTGCTGCATATATTGTTGGATAATGCGTGTAGTGTTTAATGTGCTCCTAATTGCCAAAGTGATCTGAGCAGGCTCCATGCTTGCCGTGGTATGACGTCCGCACAGAAAAAAAGGCGCTGAACGATTGTCTGCCGTTGCCCTGACGGAGGGAGGGGCGACTGACAACATGGCTTACAGGGTTGGCTTACAGAGAATTAAAATCAACAAAAGGGGGTGGGTGGCTTTGCGAGAAACTGAATGGCTCCCTCAAGGATAGAACTCAAAACTGGGTTTAGCAGGCCGTTGATTTCACAGAGGGTGGGAGGAAGGAGAAAATGAATACAAAACAAATCTAGTCTATTTCTTGTTTTGAGCCACTTCATCTATCTTTATACATCTTGCTAGCAGCAGACTGTGCAGTACAACTGCTAGCCATCGTCATCTCCTGAGTGCTCGGCAGAAGATGGTGCAGTATGACTACTGGCCATCGTCTTCTAATCTGCAGTTAGCAGAAGACAGTGCACTGCTAGGGAGGACTGAATCGCCACAAGACGAAACAAGGGAAATGACCTGGCTGAGTCACTCCCATGTTTGCCCAGATGCCCAGTTAAAAGAGCACCCAGGACTACGTCTATGACGGCTACCAGTCCTACTGCACTGTCTGCTACCAAAAGGCAATAAACTGCTGCTGTGTAGCAATGCAGTACCACGTCTGCCAGCACCCAGGAGACATAGGGTGACGGTTACCTGAGTGGGCTCCACGCTTGCTGTGGTATGGCGTCTGCACAGGTAACTCAAGAAAAAAGGCGCAAAACGATTGTCTGCCCTTGCTTTCACGGAGGGAGGGAGGGAACGGGGTCCTGACAATATGTACCCAGAACCACCCACAACAATCTTTTAGCCCCATCAGGCACTGGGATTTCTACCCAGAATTCAAATGGGCGGCGGAGACTGTGGGAACTGTGGACCACCCACAGTGCAACGCTCCGGAAGTCGACTGTTGCCTCGGTACTGTGGACACACTCCGCCGACTACATGCACTTAGAGCATTTGTGTGGGGACACACAAAATCAACTGTATAAAAACGCTTTCTACAAAACTGACTTCTATAAATTCAACCTAATTTTCATAGTGTAGACATACCCTTAAAGTCGATCTGCTAGTTGAATTGTATGTGTTATCGTCATATGTGAAGTTATGAAGTTTGGCTATGTATGTGTTACTGAAACATGTTGTGAGGTTGAAAAACATCCACAAGCAGCCTTTCAGGTACAACAGTAAAAAGGCGAAAGGTTAAGGTCTTACTGAGGAAATGCACACAAGCGCAAGGATTACCCCAGGAACTGTGTACAATAGAAACCTCTCAGAGACAGCCCTACGCAATGGGAACTGTTTGACGCAGGTCACAGCAAAAGAGCTTTCCAGCAAGTGGGAAGAAGATATAAAAGTGGGACAAATGGCATCATGAGGATACCTCACTCTCCCTGCAACAACATACCTGGAAACACCTGAGGGGCAAGGAATGAACTGTGGGAAGTGGTGGTCCCAGACTAGAAGGATCTTTAGCCTGTGTATGAAAACCTGGAAAGGCCAAGGCAACTTGTGCCTGAAGAATCTGCCAGCCAGTTTATCACTCAGGGTTAGAATTTGCTAATTTATATCCTATCTAGTGCGTTAAACTCAGTTTGCATTTTTTGTTTATTTACTAAGGTACTCTGCTTTGATCTGTTTGCTATCCCTTATAATCACTTAAAATCTATCTTGTGTAGTTAACAAATTTGTTTTTGATTATTCTGAAACCAGTTTGTTGAGTTCATAACTGGGGGTGGGAGGGAAGCAAAAAGCTGTGCATATCTTCCTCCACATTGGGGGGGGCAGATTTCATGAGCACACACTGTACAGATTTCTGTGCAGTGCAAGACAATACAATTTTAGATTTACGTTCCGAAGGGGGCATGCACTTGAGTGTTGGTCAATTCCTGAGCTGAGTCTTCCCACGCAGAGCTGATCTCATTGTCAGGGAACCCAGATTGGCAGAACCGGCGGGCTCAGTGGCATCAGGTGGCACCCCAGAGGGGGAGGGTGGCAACCCGTCACACACTAAATATCAGACGTTCACAACTTTCAGTCACTACCAGCTTGAGCGATATTTGAACTAGTAATCAAGAGGCACATACATAGGTATATCTGTATCATAGGGCAGCCCCTTCCTGGGACAACCTCCAGCTGTAGGGCTGCTGCTGAACAAGTGCACCTGCATCAGTTTCCCTCCTTCAGAGTCCTCACTAATTCCACACCAGGCTCTTTCTGCTCCTTACCACTCCTCTTTCGGTTCAGTTTATTACACAAATCTATTGCAAAACAGTCCATAACAAAAGTCCCAAAACAGTCTTTTTCTCAGAGCCAATGTATATAGTCTTTAAAATCCACATCTTCTAGTCTCTATATGCCCCACATAGCACACTCCGGCAGCACCCACCACACCTGAGCTCTTCATTTGTACTCTCCTGCTGGAATGCAATCCAATTTTTCCTAGTTGGAAACCCCACAACTTCTGTGCTGGGAGTTCACCCTCTCCTGGCTCCAACTCTCCACAGAGATTCAAATGGTAAGCCTCTGCGCTGGCTTTAAGCTCTCTCCAGCCTTCAGCTTTGGCTCCCCGTCATAAAATAAGTCAGCAGATGACTCTTGCTGCTGCTCTCTGGCCTTCAGCCTCTGAGCCCTGGCTCTCCGGCTTGGGGTGGTCAACTGGCAAACCCCTCTTCCTGATCTCCTGCCTTCAGCCTTTCCCCAGGACCCACCTACAGCTTCTTTCCAGTCTCTGGCAGCTCTCACCTGCCAATCTCACTCTCAAGCAGCTCTGATCTGCCTTTTTCATGACTGACTCAGGCCTGGTCTACCTTATAATTTACATTGACCTAGCTACTTCACTATTGGGTGTAAAAAATGTATTTCAGCAAGTGACATAATTAAGCTGACCTAACCCCTAGTGTAGATGTAGCTAAGTCAAAGGAAGCATTCTTCTGTTAACCTAGATATCACCCTTCTGTTGATGTAGGAAGAATCTATGCTGTTGTGCTGCTATAGCACTTGTAATGTAGACACTGCTTCAGTCCATATTCTAAGAAGGTTCTGACTGATCAGGTCTGTCCTGGCTCTAGGGCCCAGGAGCCCTCTTTTAAGCCGAGTTGGGGGTTAGCTGATAAGTCACAGGCACACTGGCTTCTTCCCTCTTAAAGGGCTAGTATCACCCTCTAACAATTTCATCATCATTTTATTCATCTATTTTGGAAGGTTTCAGTACTATGATCCATACACACTCCCAATTTTAACATTTTTTCCCCTGAACTTATTACACTCAAGTCTAATTTATCAATCTGTGTCTATTGCCCCTTTCTGTCCTCCTCTCTTTATTTCTTGACTTCACTATCTTTTCCACTTTAACAACTATGTTCTACAGGTCCTTTTCCATCTTTCATCTTCACAATTTCCCCCAGAGGTTCAGAACACATTCCGTAGATCAGCAGCAATGTAACAATGGAATCAAATTTAAGAAACAAAAGTTTAGAACTAGTCTTGACACTATGATGCTGCTTTGGAAGAGGATTAGTTCTCAGCTGCAGAGCAGACTGAAGCAAAAGTCAGCCAGCCTGAAGTATACATGTAATCCTAATATGCATACTTTCTCCAGAGGCAAACCCAATGTCTTGTAAAGTATGCATGTGGGGCAAACGGTGCACTATAAACCCTTTATTAGTACAGGATGGTGGGAATCCATTAGACCATATTAGTGCTAGAGAAAGTTTCAAGAGGAGTTGTTTTTTTACTTGAAAGATCTACATAATCAAAGCTGATATTAGATAAACTATTGCATTAGTGAATTGTTTTTAATGTCACAGCATTAAAAGGATGTAATCAAAATGTGTGTTGATTGATACTGAAGTCCAATCAATTTAAAAATTACATAGAATTAAGTCATTTTGTTATTAATCATGTGTGAACTTGTTAATTATGTGTATAATGTAGTAGTAAACATTTACATTGTGTATACGCCTGTAGCTAAATAACCTATCAAACAAGGAAGAAGCCTTATGGAATGTAATGAAGAAATTTAACAGAAAAGTGCTAATTTCAAAGCAAGTGATCAGTTTGTGTGTGTGTGTGTGGGGGGGAGGCGCATGGATCAGCCTTCACATTGCACTCCCCATCAGTAGCCAGCCCAAGCCAAGGAAGCCAATGATCCAACCAGCAGACCAAATTCAGTGATGAATCCTGGTCACGTGCGCCACCTGAGGCATGTTGCGCATGCGCTAAGAAGATTGTGTGTGATGATCGGAGGTCAAAACACACAAAATGCCTTCCTTACTCTCCATCAGGGTGGATAAAAATGAATGACTTTTTTTTAATTTAAATCGGATTTTTTGATAAAATGCTTTTTGAGAAAAAAAAAACTATCTAAAGATAGTTTTAATTAAGACACATTATAGCTCAAAGATGTGTCATCATGGAATAGGGATTATAAATTCTAATTCTATAGTATGAGACAATATATTCATGTAATGTTTAAGAAATTTTTTGTTAATGAGTTCCAATAGTTCATGGATTAGGAACCCAATCTTATGGAGTTCCAGGGGCTTCTGTATAGATTATTTAGGTTAATCTTTCTATCTACCCAACGGGACTCAGTGCTCAGTGTAGAAGATACCATCAGAGAGGCTTAGTTTTGCAGTTCTCAAACTGTAGATTTGTGACTCCAGAGATAACACGCTTTTTAACATCAAAAATGTGTATATATGAGAAATAACAGACCTCATTCCTATTGTCCCTCTGCAAATTTGTGTACACAGAGTCAATCCCTTACCTCTCTCTAAAGTGCAAAGTTTCAAAACATCCAATGAATAGAAGATAGTTGGGGGTGGAATAGATCTGGACAGGGAGAAGACGTCTGCAGATAAATGTGAGAAGGGAGGGAGAGGCAGTAGAAACAAAAGTGAAACTGTTTAAGCAGCATATTCCAGACGTCTTGAGGTCTTTCTGAGTGTAGCCTTCATTGATTTGAGATCTACCATACCATTCTCTCACTAGAATGGAAAACCCATAATGGCAGCAGGCCGTAAGAGACCCAGCTTGGGAATATTTTAATGAACTTCCTCTACTTATGGGTAAGAAAGGCATGCATGCAAAATGCAAACAGTGCAACAAAGAAATGCAAGGCCTAGTTGCCCCAATGAAACAATATCATGAGAAGTGTTCCTTCTCAGGAGGAAGTTGTGTTGAAGATGATGAAAGGAACATGCCTGAACATTCAGGATCTTCAGATTGGTAACAACCAACAAGAATGCACTTTTATGTAGAAATCCATAATTAAATCGAGTCTTCTTGACCAGTGATTTAACTCATGATTTAAATCAAATCCACCCTGCTCTCCAACATCATAGGAAAAGCCCATGTGGATAGCGACACTCGTTTTCTGAAGAAGCTCTAAGTATGGATTCAAGGAAAGATCCTGGATCTCTGGACTCTTACAGGGAAGTGTACCAGATGCTAAGCAGAGGTCCCCAGAGACAGACTTTTGGGAAACTGGCAGTTTATTACATCACTGCCAACATTTGGCATTACAAACTGTGACTCACCTGTACATATATTTTTACCTGCTTTAACCTCTCAATAACTCTTATTTCCTTTTCTTAGCTAATAAATGTTTAGTTAGTTTAGTATGGAATTGGCTACCAGCATTCTCTTTCGTGTAAGATCTAGAGTAGTAAGTGACTGGTCTCTGGGAACTGGGAGCAACCTGATGTGGTGTGATTTTTGGTTTAAGTGACCTTTTATCATAAAAGTCCAGTTTGTCTGGGTGGCAAGATAGACTGGAGAGTCTAAGGGGTCTGTATGTGACTCCATGGTAAGACTGGTATTGTGATCCAGAAGATCACATTTGTCACTGGCATGGTGAAACGGAAGTATAGAACACACCACCAGCTTGGGGTGTCTGTCCTGTTTTCTGACAGTCTGCCCTGAGATAGGCACACTCAATCGTGAGCCACTCCAGACAGTGTGACAATTTATAAAAAAGTGATCTCTGCCTACTACAAGTCACCACAAGCAGATGACTGAGGCCTCAAACACAAAATTTCTAGCCAATTCTGGTCAGAACACGGTTAAATTATGTGTCTCAGAAGTACAGGTTTGTAGAAACTATTTTCGAACAGAAATTTTTATTTGTGAAATTTTATTCTATTTAGATTTAACATTTTTATGTTTAAATTACACAGTTATACTGCTAAAACTCTTTTAGCTTTGCAATGCATGATACACTTCAGCATAATTTTCAGTTGCATGGGGATATGCACAAAAAAGTTACCTAAAAAACTTAGGCAAGCTCAAGAGTGACTCAGCAAAAAGTTGTCGTCTTGGCAAGTTTTACCAATAACTACTGTTTGAGCAGAGAATTTACAACAATTCTAATTTTAAACAAAGTAATGTGACAAACCAGTTTCCTTTTCTTTTGCTTCCTGACATCTGGCTCTTTTCTATTGTTTTCAAAAGCTGCCAGTATCCTGAGTTATGCATACAAAATTAATTGTTCTAATAACTTACCCTGTGAAGAGTCACTGTGTGTTGTTCCCATATAGCTGTTTCTTCCATTGTTGTGCTCTGATTAAAAAAAAAAAAAAGTAAAGTTAGATTTTGGTGTCAATATATAGACGTTCTTATGAGCTGTGCAGTACCTCAACTGTAAATTGACAAATTTATATTCATAGTTAGCTACTCATTGGGAGTATTAAAGCTGAGGAAAAACAGATTTTTAATATAAAGACAGGAAACAGCTCAACGGAACTTCCTGTGTTTCTAACTGAAACATTCGGAAAAGGACTCCCCATTATATTCATCTCATACTAGTTGCATGACAATTTTCAGTGCTTATACAATTACTAAGTTAGTACTATTGTGCATCTAGCAGCTGTGCAATTTTTGCTTATGTTAACTGCACTTTCCCCAACACAGAAGTTTGCCTTTTCAGAACCAAAGTGAAAAATACAGAAAGAAATTACATCCAACTTCAAACACTGTGTTTAGTAAACCCTTCCTTCCACTCAAATTCAAACACTTTATCATCAGAGAATCCTAACAGATCTAATAGATGGCCCCCATTTGGTTTTACCTTATCACAGAGAAAACCCAAGTGTCACTTCCTATTTTCTTGGGTTATTTCAATAAGAATTTGAGTACCAAATGAACATAGCAGTACTACTCTTTCAAGGAGGTTCTGAACTGCCTTGATTCCCAATTTGCAGGATTAGGCCCCAAAAGGAGATTTTAATTTAATTTTTAAAATAATTTCATTGTTTATTCTTTGCGCCTGTAATGTTAGGGAGATGTTATAAACTATATTTAAATTTCTTTTAAAATCACCAAGCTTTGATCAGAGATACAATGAAAACATTGAGAGAAGTGTAAGGTCTGTGGAGTTGAACAAAAGGATGAAATTCCAAATGTTTCCAACCCTTGGAATTATAATTAAGTTTAAGAGAAAACGTACAAACATTTGTTATGTAGGTTCTCATTTGTTCAATGAGCAGTAGTGAGTGATGCTGGTCTAATGCCCAGTTTTAGTTCTGCTATAATCAAACGTTGATTTATTAGCTTCTGATAATACTTCATGTTTTGTTAGTATTCCACCATTTATTTCTTTGTTCTAATTATACCCATATATATTACCATTAATCAGGAATGCCTAGCTATGGAGTATAGTACATGAGCTATTGCACTGTACCATGCATATGGGTCACATTTAACTGACTCTGCAGTTCAATGTATGCTAATCTTCTTTTATCTGAACACTAGCACTGCAAAACAAAACAAGGACCTATGTAAGGGAACAAGATTAGAGAGTAGCAATATGAAAACATTTACAAGCCCTGCATTTTTGCCTTGGAAATAAAGACTTGCAAGTCTACGCAGAGTGCCACAAGAAGTAGACATTGATGGGAGAAAAAAGCAGCCAGTAAGGACCAGGGAGGGGCTTCGGAGAAAGAGCAGGAAAGTCAGTAGGCAATATATGAGAGCGGCACCTATCCTGCTGAAAAACTGTCTTTATTTTCAAAGGGAGCGTCCAGTCAGTCTAGAACCTTTTATAGGCAAACAAATCAGACATCTATTTAACAAAAGTGAATAAAAATAGGTGAAAACACTCAAAACAAATGTCAATAAAAACAGGTCTAAAACCAGAAATAAAACCTGTCTTAACTTGGCAGCCACCACAAAAATCCTAACAACACTGCAGTTAATTGTACCACACCATGTCAAATACTAAGCATCAGTGCAACGATATATACAAATGGCTTATGATGCTAAATGAAAATAATATCCACTACCATGCGCTACTTTTGAGAACTTTATCCTAACACCAGACACAGAGCGTGTACACTTATCCCCTCATTCAATACCTTAAAAACTTACATCAGAGTATTACGGGTATATAAAATACTTTATAGGTAAACACTAAGGTCCTTGCCTGGCCCTAAGGAGCTTACTTCACACTTGACACTAAAATGCCTTGTTTTCCTTTTTTCCTAGTGCACATTCTGTTTCCTAAAGTGAACTGATTTTTCTTAGAGTAGAATGTATTTTACTAAACTGCAACTTCCTTTCTATTCCATACTATGCAACTGATTTGAATTAGAAAGATTATGGCTTTTTAACTCTTTCCCATAACAGAAGTATGGCATTTAATAGTATAATTATGCCAAACACTTAAAAAAATACTGAATACATTATCATGAATATAGCACTAGTGAGAGATTGTTTACATACTAAAAGGAAGTTACCTTTGCAACAAAAGAAAATCCATCTGTTTGTTAAGCAAGTAATACAATAAGCAAATGTTACTTGCTATTTCTCAATGGTCTTATTCGGCTAGCTTAAAAATCTTAGTTTTCGCAAAAAAGTTCTTTAGCCTGAATACTCGTGCCAAACAAATGAAGAATTGTCTGTGCCAGTAATTTTAAGCTTTCTTCATCCAATTTTGTTGAAAAATAACAACCCATTCATTTATATTGTGATTTGTTAATATTTCTGGTTGACTGCTGTCTTTGTGGGCCTTAACATTGGAGTCAACAGCAGGAGATGAGGAAACTGCTGAAGTGCCTTATAAAGTGGAACATGAGTGTTGTAAACAGAACACACAACTCAAAATGTTACATAACTTCTTATAGTAATCAAGTACTTGTCTGGGTTTTAAAACATATATGTTTCATGTTTTCTGAATAATGGCAGCCTGATTTCTACTGTTTAGTGGTGCATCTAATCCCTTATGGTAATTAGAAATTAAACTCCAATATTTCACTTCAGGTTACAATCTATAACGTTACAAGAATCAGGCAAATAAAACTGTGTAGCTATAAATCACCATACACTTGGGTAAAGATACCATAATGAACTAAGCCAAAAAAGTATGCTCAAGATTAAGACAATTCAATCAGAATGCAACGCCATCTTATTGAATGACAAAACTGACATGGACTGAAGCATATGCAATATTAGACACTGAAGTTAATCCCAGGCACTATCAGCTGGTTTGCTGTGTCCTTACTTGACTACCTGGGTCATCAGCAATATTACTGAGTTGGAAGAATTTTTTGTCCCAGCTCTTCTGACTAAACTTTAGAATCACTGCTACCCATTACATTACATCACCTCAGACTGACAAAAAAATGTCCATCAATTTAAGAATAAATAAAAAAAAGGAGACTAGACATTAAGAAATATTATGTTCAATATTCAACAGATTTGTGTAGTTAATCTTCATTCATTTCATTTGAGAACAATTTCTAATCCCTTTCCTACTATATATGTAGAGCCCTATCAATTTCATGGCCGTGAAAAACGTGTCCCGGACTGTGAAATCTGATCTCTCCCGTGCTGCTGAGAGGACCCCAGCTGGAGGCTCCTAGCTGCGAGTTCCAGTGGGACTGGAGAGGAACAGGACTTGTCCTTCCCCTGCATGGCTGCTCTTGGGGGTGGGAGGGATCAGACCCATCTCTGGGTACCTTTTGGGTTGGGACCTCCACGGTTACAACACCATGAAATTTCAGATGTAAACATCTGAAAACGTGAAATTGACCAATTCTAAAACCCTCTGGCCATGAAACTGATCAAAATGGACCATGAATTTGGTAGGGCCAGATTATATAATATTGCCCTAGAAAATTCATGGTATGTGTGTGTGTGTGTGTGTGTGTGTGTGTGTGTGTGTGTGTGTGTGTGTGTGTGTGTGTGTGTGTGTGTGTGTGTGTGTGTATACACACACATGCAGTTGAACAAATGAAGTAGTTTGAATGACCAACATATCAAAATAGTTTCATAATTACCTGCTGAATCTTAACTTCCGTACTTGAGGTAGTTATAACTGTGTGCAAAAACTAGACTATTATCCAAACACGCTTTTCCCCCCAATCACCTTTAAAGAGAAGTGACAAAGTCAGCTTCTGATGAAACAACATAGGTGATGAATACAAAAAAAACCACCAAAAAAAAAGAAAAAGAAAAACCAGTTGAAAAAAATTACACTAGAACTAGATTTTTCCCCCCCAATGAGAAAAGTTGTTTGAGAAAAGATTAAAAAGTTATGGCTTTATAAAATCTTGATGTGGCATCTTTCACATTAAGAATGAGCAGTTTTATAGTAAGAATACTTAGTAGTTACATACCAGTTCTACATACTTAAATACTCCAGCAAAACATAAAAATTAATCTTGTTGCATTTTCAAGTTGAAAACCAGTTGCTTTAGGAGTTTGGGGGAAAGTTTAGGTACGCTCGGAAATATCGCTTCTGAGAGGATTGAGCATGTGATGCTGAAGGTTGTGACGACATACCTGGAGGACAGGATCAGTGAGTCTTCTGCTGCTTGTGAGGAGGTTTGTAGGGTTGCTGGAAGAAGTGCGGACTTCTGAACCGTTGTTCAGGTGGCGGACAGAAGAATTTTCCTTTGGATGCAGATGTGTAGATACCCAGAGATCATGGAGTGGCTCTGGAATCTTTGAGAGAGTGGAGGAAAATGTCGGTCTTCTGATTGAATAGGTGAGACTCATCAAATGGGAGGTCCACTCTGATACGCTGTAGCTCCTTGTGGAAATCAGATGAATGCAGCCATGATTTCCTCCACATGACAATTCTCGTGGCCATTGAGCATGAACTTTCCCCGACCAGCTTGCTCTCCAAGATAGCCTGAAAACTGGCAAAATCTTGCTGGGAAAGCTTGTCTGTAAAGTCCTCCAATTTGCTGTAACTCAGAAAGTCATATTTAGCCCATACCACCTGGTAGTTAGAAATCCAAAACTGGACCACGAGAAAACCTTGTGCTCCAGAAAATCCAGTCGCTTCCACTGCTTGTCTGCCGGAATTGAGCATGGGCGTTTCTGCTTGGCCCCTCTGTCACTGTCTGTATCATGAGGGAATTAGGTGCAGGGTGAGAGAACAGAAACTCAGACTCCTTCGCTGGTATATATAGTACCTCTTCTCTGCCCCCTTGGAGTGGATGCACAAGTGGCTGGGGTGTGCCAAACAGTTTGAGCTGGTTGAAGTATGACATCATTGATTGGTAGAGCAACACTGGTCAGTACCGAGGCATGCAGTATGTCAAGAACCTGATGCTGTTTGCCCTGTACTTCCTCCAGTGGAACACGGAGATCCTCAGCCACCTTGCGTGAGAGGTCCTGGAACTGACAAATGTCATCCAACAGCGATGGGGGAGCCAAGAACACAGCAGCATCTGTTCTGGTGGTACCATCAAAGCTGGACTAAGTGGCTCATCCTCCAAAACTGGTTGTGAATGCCTATTTGGGGATGCCCAAAGCGGGCACAGGGATGAATCCTCTCTTGCTGAACGGGAAGGCTCTGAAGCTGGATATTAAGGCCAGGATCCGCAGTACAGCCAACAAGACTGATCCGACAGATGCTGTGGAGGGCTTCACAGAGTGGGATACCAGTGGCACCTCTGTTGGGGAAAGGGAGGGTACTGCCACTGAGTTGGCGGAATAGGAGGGTAGTCACATCAGCGGTACGGCAGAAGCAGCCCCTGTGCTCCATTCAAGTCCTCCAATGATACTAAGTCAGAGCCCAGTTCCAATGACCAGAACCATATGAACCACAGGAGAGTGGGTGGAAGCCCGATTCAAGTGAGGTACGTCCAGGGTAGGAGAGCATGGGGATCTCATTTCCCCCAGAGCAAAAAAGTTCACAGGGCCTGAGCACAGACTCCAACCTCCTTAGCACCACACGCTCCAAAGGCAGAACTGGAGGGCTACTACGGAACCAAAGGTTCCCTTGACTTAAGGGGTGACAACTTGGAAGGCATACAACGCTCAGTGAACAGCACTGGTGGATCCACCAGTCTGAGAGACTTCTTATGAGCCTTGGAATGTGCTGCTCGTCCATCGCTGGAACTCATGGAAGACCCATTGTTCTTCTTCGGCCTGGAGAAAGACTTACTGCCATGTTTATGTGCATGCTTCCTTATCTCATGACTAGACCCTGGCATGGGGTCCACAATACTGGTACTGGTGGAACTGGACTCCATCTCTGTGGTCAGAGGCATAGTCCTGGGTTTCTCAGGCCAATGTATGGAAGGATCCCCAGCCTCAAGCTGACTGTAGTCTCATGGCAACCGCCATGAGGTACTTCTTGAGGCGGAGAGCCTGAACTTCCCGGGTACAGCTTGGGAAGGAGAGGCAGATACTGCACCTGGATAAAATGTGGGCTTCTCCCAAGTAGTAAGGACAGCACTGGTGCTCATAACTGACCGAGAATGAACGTGGGCAGGAGGCACAGATCTTGAACACAGGCATCTTTGGCATAATCCAGTATCCAGGAATGGGTGCTGGGGGAGGACCTCAGAAAACAGTGTTCCCAAAGTCTCTTAATTTCTAAAACTATTACTAAACACTAAAACTACAATAAAAACAACAAAAAGAATTATGTACAACTCTAAAAACAGGTGCCGTTTTTCCCCCCACAAAGTGCATCAGAAACAAGAGGACACTAGCAGCTCCAACTCAGACTACACGGAAGTGAGAAGGAACTGAGGGTGCAGTTGGTCTGCTCCACCCTTTATCTTTGGACGAAACCATGAGGCAGAGCAAGGGCGCAAGTGTGAACCAACAGACTCTGCTACTTCCAAATTCTCCAGCTCTGGATGCATTGTGCATGTGTACAACCCTCAGCGGAATTCAGGGACCATCATTCACAAAAGAACTGAAGTTTGCTCCAGTCTATGGCTGGGGAAACTTAGCTGAGGCCAAACAGCCTATGGAGAGTATATGGGCAGAGAGTGAGACACTATCACCACACAGTCCAGAGACTATATTCTCTGAACTCATATACATTTTGTTTTACTATAACTCATCAGCCTAATCTGGATACAGTAGAAAATGACTTTGCTCTGAATCTTTCAGCAACCATGCAGAGGAATCTTACTCCATTGCATGAGTGGTAATCACATCAAGTTGCTGCACTATGTGTTAAAATATTTTTTCTTATGCTCATTTCATCCATTTTGTACATACTGCTTAGCCTCTAATCCAAGTTCCTGGCCTCCCATCCTTTACCTTTTGCTAATTACTAGGTATTTTGTGAAACCCAATCTTCTTGGCTATGGCTATAAAGACAGGTTTCAGAGTAGCAGCCGTGTTAGTCTGTATTCGCAAAAAGAAAAGGAGTACTGGGGCACCTTAGAGACTAACCAACTTATTTGAGCATAAGCTTTCGGGAGCTACAGCTCATTTCATCGGATGCATTCAGTGGAAAATACAGTGAGGAGATTTATATACACACAGAACATGCAAAAATGGGTGTTATCATACACACTGTAAGGAAAGTGATCACTTAAGACGAGCTATTACCAGCAGGAGAGCGGGGGGGGGGGGAACCTTTTGTAGTGATAATCAAGGTGGGCCATTTCCAGCAGTTAACAGGAACCTCTGAGGAACAGTGGGGGCGGGGGGGAATAAACATGGGGAAATAGTTTTACTTTGTGTAATGACACATCCACTCCCAGTCTCTATTCAAGCCTAAGTTAATTGAACCCAGTTTGCAAATTAATTCCAATTCAGCAGTCTCTCGCTGGAGTCTGTTTTTGAAGTCTTTTTGTCTTCCACACAAACTTCCTCGTGGCTGGACTTTACAAAAACTAGACAAGCCATTTACAACACACACTTTGCTTCTCTACAAAAGAAAAAGGACATTAAACTATCTAAACTACTACATGCCACAGCAATGGTTCCCTTAACCCACCAGCAATATTGTCAATCTATCCAACTATACTCTTAGCCCAGCAGAAGAATCTGTCCTATCTCGGGGCCTCTCCTTCTGCCCCTCCAGCCCTACGAACATGATACAGTTCTGTTGTGACCTAGAATCCTATTTTCGACGTCTCTGACTCAAGGAATATTTCCAACACACCTCTGAACAACATACTAATGCACAGAGACCTTCCTACCAACACTACAAAAAGAAGGATTCTAGGTGGACTCCTCCTGAAGGTCGAAACAACAGACTGGACTTCTACATAGAGTACTTCTGCCGACGTGCACTGGCTGAAATTGTGGAAAAGCAGCATCACTTGCCCCATAACCTCACCCATGCAGAACACAATGCCATCCACAGCCTCAGAAACAACTCTGACATCATAATAAAAAAGGCTGACAAAGGAGGTGCTGTCGTCATCATGAATAGGTCGGAATATGAACAAGAGGCTGCTAGGCAGCTCTCCTACACCGCTTTCTACAAGCCATTACCCTCTGATCCCACTGAGGGTTACCAAAAGAAACTACAGCATTTGCTCAAGAAACTCCCTGAAAAAGCACAAGAACAAATCCGCACAGACACACCCCTGGAACCCCGACCAGGGGTATTCTATCTGCTACCCAAGATCCATGAAACTGGAAATCCTGGACGCCCCATCATCTCAGGCATTGGCACTCTGACAGCAGAATTGTCTGGCTATGCAGACTCCTTCCTCAGGCCCTACGCTACCAGCACTCCCAGCTACCTTCGAGACACCACTGACTTCCTGAGGAAACTACAATCCATCGGTGATCTTCCTGAAAACACCATCCTGGCCACTATGGATATAGAAGCCCTCTACACCAACATTCCACACAAAGATGGACTACAAGCCGTCAGGAACAGTATCCCCAATAATGTCACGACAAACCTGGTGGCTGGATTTTGTGACTGTCCCCAAATGTGAAATAGTTGTGGGTGAGGACAAAATGTATACCTTCAAATCAGCGGCACTGCTATGGGTACCCGCATGGCCCCACAGTACGCCAACATTTTTATGGCTGACTTAGAACAACGCTTCCTCAGCTCTCGTACCCTAATGCCCCTACTCTACTTGCGCTACATTGATGACATCTTCATCATCTGGACCCACGGAAAAGAAGCCCTTGAGGAATTCCACCCTGATTTCAACAATTTCCATCCCACCATCAACCTCAGCCTGATCCAGTCCACACAAGAGATCCACTTCCTGGACACTACGGTGCTAATAAGCGATGGTCACATAACCACCACCCTATATCAGAAACCTACTGACCGCTATTCCTACCTACATGCCTCCAGCTTTCACCCAGACCACACCACACAATCCATGGTCTACAGCCAAGCTCTACGATACAACCGCATTTCCTCCAACCCCTCAGACAGAGACAAACACCTACAAGATCTCTATCAAGCATTCTTACAACTACAATACCCACCTGCTGAAGCAAACTGACAGAGCCAGAAGAGTACCCAGCAGTCACCTACTACAGGACAGGCCTAAAAAAGAAAATAACAGAACGCCACTAGCCGTCACCTTCAGCCTCCAACTAAAACCTCTCCAACGCATCACCAAGGATCTACAACCTTCCTGAAAAACGACCCTCACTCTCACAAATCTTGGGAGACAGGCCAGTCCTTGCTTACAGACAGCCCCCCAACCTGAAGCAAATACTCACCAGCAACCACACACCACACAACAGAACCACTAACCCAGGAACCTATCCTTGCAACAAAGCCCATTGCCAACTGTGTCCACATATCTATTCAGGGGACACCATCATAGGCCCTAATCACATCAACCACACTATCAGAGGCTCATTCACCTGCACATCCACCAACGTGATATATGGCATCATGTGCCAGCAATGCCCCTCTGCCATGTACATTGGTCAAACTGGACAGTCTCTACGTAAAAGAATAAATGCACACAAATCAGATGTCAAGAATTATAACATTCATAAACCAGTTGGAGAACACTTCAATCTCTCTGGTCACTTGATTACAGACCTAAAGGTCACAATATTACAACAAAAAGACTTCAAAAAAGACTCCAACGAGAGACTGCTGCATTGGAATTAATTTGCAAACTGGATACAATTAACTTAGGCTTGAATAGAGACTGGGAGTGGATGTGTCATTACACAAAGTAAAACTATTTCCCCATGTTTATTCCCCACCCCCCAACCCCCACTGTTCCTCAGACGTTCCTGTTAACTGCTGGAAATGGCCCACCTTGATTATCACTACAAAAGGTTTTCTTCAGCATTTTAAAACAGATGAGTTCTTATTTTAAAGCTATGGGAAGAAATCAATTAAAATTTTCTAACTTTGGAATGTATAACATCATAGAGGACTTCAGATATTTCTCACTGACCACCAGACTTCAAAAATTCATCCTATTTTATTCTTTCAGATGACTAAAGTAAATCATATTGTATTGACCAAAACTTCAAAATACTAATGTAAAACTGTGGCCATGATTTCATTTAATGGTCATATGTTTCATACAGGTCTTAAACTAAATCCAAAAAAAGTCAGTTTAGGACATAGCTTCAGTTACCGATCTCAGGGTAGGTCTATACTACGAAATTAGGTTGAATTTATAGACGTCAATTTTTTAGAAAGCGATTTTATAGTCGATTGTGTGTGTTCCCACTGAGCGCATTAAGTCGGCGGAGTGCGCCCACAGTACCAAGGCTAGCGTCGACTTTTGGAGCGTTGCACTGTGGGTAGCTATCCCACAGTTCCCGCAGTCTCTGCCGCCCATTGGAATTCTGGGTTAAGCTCCCAATGCCTGATGGGGCAAAAACATTGTTGTGGGTGGTTTTGGGTACATATCGTCAGTCACGCCTCCCTCCGTGAAAGCAAGGGCAAACAATCGTTTTGCGCCTTTTTTCTGTGCGGGCACCATACTGCTTTCAGCAGATGGTGCAGTAGGTCTGCAAACCATCGTCAAACGACCGCTTCTGCTGCCACTCTGCTCTCCTAATGCTATAAATCCACCTCTCAAGTCCTCTATATGACTGTTATCATCCACCGCTTCTGCTGCCACTCTGCTCTCCTTCTGGTCTCGCAGGGCCGCATCCACTGCAACTCTGCTCGGCTGCTCTTGTCTCACCATACCACGGCAAGCATGCAGCCCACTCAGCTGTTGTGTCCTGGTAGCAGACTATGCAGTAGGTTTGCAAAACTGGTCATCCAACCACTGCTTCCCCTGCAACTCTGCTCTCCTGCAGACGCCATACCACAGCAAGCATGGCGCCTGCTCAGATCACCGTGGCAGTTATGAGCATTGTAAACACCTGGCACATTATCATCCGCTACATGCAGAACCAGAACCTGCAAAAGCAGGCGAGGAGGCGATGGCAGCGTGGTCACAAGAGTGATGAGGACATGGATACGGACTTCTCTCAAAGCACGGGCCCTGCCAATGTGGGCATCATGGTGCTAATGGGGCAGGTTCATATGGTGGAATGCTAATGGGGCTCGGGAAACAAGCACAGACTGGTGGGACCGCATAATGTTGTGGGTCTGGGATGATTCCCAGTGACTGTGAAACTTTCGCATACGTAAGGGCACTTCCATGGAACTTTGTGACTTGCTTTCCCCTGCCCTGAAGCCCAAGAATACCAAGATGAGAGCAGCCCTCACAGTTGAGAAGTGAATGGCAATAGCCCTGTGGAAGCTTGCAACTCCAGACAGCTACCGGTCAGTCGGGAATCAATTTGGAGTGGGCAAATCTACTGTGGAGGGCTGCAAGTAGCCAACGCAATCAAAGATCTGCTGATATCAAGGGTAGTGACCCTGGGAAATGTGCAGGTCATAGTGGTTGGCTTTGCTGCAATGGGATTCCCTAACTGTGATGGGGCCATAGACGGAACCCATATCCCTATCTTGGGACTGGAGCACCAAGCCGGCGAGTACATAAACCGCAAGGGGTACTTTTCAGTGGTGCTGCAAGCACTGGTGGATCACAAGGGACGTTTCACCAACAACAATGTAGGATGGCCGGAAAAGGTACATGGTGCTCGCATCTTCAGGAACTCTGGTCTTTTTCAAAAGCTGCAGGAAGGGACTTTATTCCCAGACCAGAAAATAACCGTTGGGGATGTTGGAAATCCCTATAGTTCTCCTTGCAGACCCAACCTACCCCTTAATGCCATGGCTCATGAAGCCGTACACAGGCAGCCTGGACAGTAGTCAGGAGCTGTTCAGCTACAGGCTGAGCAAGTGCAGAATGGTGGTAGAATGTGCATTTGTACGTTTAAAAGCGCGCTGGCACAGTTTACTGACTCGGTTAGACCTCAGCGAAACCAATATTCCCATTGTTATTACTGCTTGCTGTGTGCTCTACAATATCTGTCAGAGTAAGGGGGAGACTTTACGGCGGGGTGGGAAGTTGAAGCAAATCGCCTGCCGCTGATTACATGCAGCCAGACACCAGGGTGATTAGAAGAGTACAGAAGGGCGCGTGGCGCATCAGAGAAGCTTTGAAAACCAGTTTCATGGCTGACCAGGCTACGGTGTGACAGTTCTGTTTGTTTCTCCTTGATGAAAACCAGCCCCCTTGGTTCACTCTACTACCCTATAAGCCAACCACCCTCCCCTCCCCCCTTCGATCACCACTTGCAGAGGCAATAAATTCATTGTTGTTTCAAGTTCATGCATTCTTTATTAATTCGTCACAAATAGGGGGATAACTGCCAAGGTAGCTCAGGAGGGGTGGGGGAGGAGGGAAGGACAAGGCCACACTGCACTTCAAAACTTATTGAATGCCCGCCTTCTGTTGCTTAGGCAGTCCTCTGTGGTGGAGTGGTTGGGTGCCCAAGGGCTGCAGTGTTGGTCTGTGCCTTTCCTGCACCTCAACCATATGCCAGAGCATATTAGTTTGATCCTCCAGTAGCCTCAGCGATTGCATCCTGCCTCCTTTCATCATGCTGCCGCCACCTTTCCTCTTGGGGTGGAGTGGGCGTGCGGGGCCTGGGGATGAGCAGAAGATTGGGGGGTCCACAGAAAATTTTAAATGAAAATTGGGGTCCTCGGGTTACCAAAGTTTGAGAACCGCTATGCTGACTGAAACAAAAAAGGTGCCACTGACTGCTTTTGCTGTGTGGCCACACCCTGAATTACAAATGCTAATTTTATCAAGGGAAGACACTAGAACATAAGAACAGTCATACTGTGTCAAACCAAAGGTCCTTTTAGCCCAGTATCCTGTCTTCCGACAGCGGCCAATGCCAGAAGGAACGAACAGAACAGATAATCACTAAGTGATCCATCCCCTGTCACCCATTCCCAGCTTCTGGCAAACAGAGGCTAGGGACACCATCCCTGTCCATCCTGGATAATACCCATTGATGGACCTATTTTCAATGAACTTATCTAATTCTTTTTTGAACCCTGTTATGAACTTGACCTTCACAACATCCTCTGGCAAGGAGTTCCACAGGTTCACTGTGTGTTGTGTGAAAAAATACTTTGTTTTAAACCTGTTGCCTATTAATTTCATTTGGTGACTTCTAGTTCCTGTGTTATGACAAGTAAATAACACTTCCTTATTTACTTTCTCCACACCAGTCATGATTTTATAGGCCTCTATCATATCCCCCCTTACTTGTCGCTTTTCCAAGCTGAAAAGTCCCAGTCTTATTCATCTCTCCTCATATGGCAGCCATTCCATACCCCTAATAATTTTTGCTGCCCTTTTCTAAACCTTTTCCAATTTCAATATATCTTTTTTGAGTTGGGGCAACCACTTCTGCACACAGTATTCAAGATGTGGACATACCATGGAGTTATATAGCGGCAATGTGATATTTTCTGTCTTATTATCTATCCCTTTCTTAATGATTCCCAACATTCTGTTTGCTTTTTTTGACTGATGCTGCTGCACATTGAGTGGATGTTTTCAGAGAACTATCCACAATGACTCCAAGATCTCTTTCTTGAGTGGTAACAGACAATTGAAACTGCCATCATTTTATATGTATAGTTGGGATTATGTTCTCCAATGTGCATTACTTTGTATTTATCAACATTGAATTTCATCTGCCATTTTGTTGCCCAGTCACCCAGTTTGGAGAGATCCTTTTGTACCTCTTCGCAGTCTGCCCGGGACTTGACTATCTTGAGCAATTTTGTGTCATCTACAAATTTTGCCATCTCACTGTTTACCCCTTTTCCAGATCGTTTATGAATATACTGAATAGGACTGGTCCCAGAACAGACTCCTGAGGGATACCACTATTTACCTCTCTCCATTCTGAAAACTGACCATTTATTCCTATCCTTTGTTTTCTATCTTTTAACCAGTTACCAATCCATGAGAGAACCTTCCCTCTTATCCCATGGCAGCTTACTTTGTATAAGAGCCTGTGGTGAGGGACCTTGTCAAAGGCTTTATGAAAATCTAAGTACACTATATCCACTAAACCCCCTTGTCCACATGCTTGACGACATGTACAACTTGTCTTTTCAGCATTCCTATTTCTAACGCTAAAAGACCAGTTCAAGGAGTAGATATTAGCCTAGCACAGTAATTTATTGTACCAATTTTAGAATATAATGAGAATTTTAGTTCACTCATTTTAAATCTGCAGGTTTGCCAGATACAGGGGGGGCTTCAGTAAAAGGGGGGGAAATGACCACAATAGGACAAAAAGATCATTGTTTTTCCAAGGCTTAGTCTTCAAACTTGTCTGATATCTAGCAGACCAAAATATACATTTCCATTTGAACAAGTCCCTTTTGGAGACAAATTATTTCCAATTCTAGAAACCATTTTTGAGGGTTGCATGATATGGCTCAATTTAGAGAAGTGGGAATCTTAGGCTTGGTAACAGTTTTATGCTAAGAGTAAATCACATATAAATTGTACTAGTGCGTTAACTAAAATCTTTTTTACTCAACAGGAATTCCATGCTTGGTTCTACTTCACCTTTATTAATCTAGTTCTTCAGAAAGTAGGATTTGAGAGGAAAGTATTCCAATAAATCATCGTCTCCTAGTGAACGATGATGCCAGTTGCAGACTACATTTGCACTATGGAATTCCAAGGATTTCCAAAACAATTTTTTTAAACTGCAACAACTAGAGAGATGAGAAAAGTACAATAACTATCTGTTTGGCTATTAAAGCGTTTAAATAAAGAACCAGTGAAATGCATATAATTCCCAAGCAGAGACCACCACTTTCAGCAAAATCTCTTAAACAGGAATACCACGGTGAGTGGCCTTTGCTCCCATTAAGAGTGACTCCCAATTAAAAAGATACTACTTTAATAGCATTGAAGATTATTATGAAGGATTAGTCAGCCAAGTAAGAGTTAAATTAAGAGAAGAGAAACCAAAGGAAACTGATGAACGGTGTTGAATATAACAGAGAGATGAAAGAGATAATTACAGTAGAACCTCAGAGTTACGAACTGACTAGTCAACCACACACCTCATTTGGAACTTGAAGTACAAAAATCAGGCAGCAACAGACATGACCCTCCCCTCCCACCCACCCACCCAAAAAAAAAAAAGCAAATACAGCAGGGTATATTTTTTTAAATAGGATTTTTTGATAAAATGCTTTGAGGAAAAAAGCAATCTAAAGATAGTTTTAATTAAGATACATTATAGCTCAAAGATATCTCATCGTGGAATAGGGATTATAAACTCTAATTCTATAATATGAGACAATATATTCATGCAATGTTTAAGAAAATTTTTGTTAATGAGTTTCAATAGTTCATGGATTAGGGACCCAATCTTATGGGGTTCCAGGGGCTTCTGTATAGAAAGATTAACCTAAATAATCTATCTACCCAATGGGACTCAGTGCTCGGTCTAGAAGATACCATCAGAGATTCTTAGTTTTGCAGTTCTCAGACTGTGGATTTATGACTCCAGAGATAACATGCTTGTTAACAGCAAAAAAGTTTTTAAATAAATAAATAAAAAATAAAATAAAAATAAATAAAGGTGAGAAACAACAGAACTCAACTCTGTTGTCCCTCTGCAAATTTGTGTACACAGAGTCAATCCCTTACCGCTCTCTAAAAGTGCAAAATTTCAAAAAGTTCGATGACTAGATGATTGCCAGGGGTGGACTAGATCTGGAAAAGGAGAAGAAGTCTGGAGATAAACGTGAGAAGCGAGGGACATATGCTTGTTTTCTTAAAATATTATATGTTTGCTGTTGAAGAAAAAAATCCAGAATACTTAACATTTAGTTAAATGTCTGTCTGGTGATGTTCTGCTACTAATACGGCGTGTGGCAAGAAAATCCTCCAAATATTAATGATTAACCTATTGAATTGGAGATCTTTATAAAGTCATTGGGAGGTGAACTGACTGCTTCAATTACCTTTGGTAAATGAAATAACCAATCATTCATTTTCTGATATAGCTGTAAAACTAATCTGAAAAGTTTTCAAAATAAATCACTGTTTAAAAATGTATAGTGTATAACTTCTAAAAATGAAACCTACATCTATCTCTGAGTTGTGAAGTATATGTATTAAGGTTATAACAACCAACAAGAATGCACTTTTATGTAGAAAACCATGATTAAATCGAGTCTTCCTGACTAGTGATTTAAATCATGATTTAAAATCCACCCTGAAATACAAGTACTGAGTTAAATGTAAACTAATTTTAAAAAAAGGGAAAGCAGCATTTTTCTTCTGCATAGTAAAGTTTCAAAGAGCTGTATTAAGTCAATGTTCAGTTGTAAGTTTTTTAAAGCACCACCATAACGTTTTGTTCAAAGACTACAAACATTTCAGAGTCACAAATAACCTCCATTCCCAAGGGGGTCATAACTCTGAGGTTCCACTGTACTCCTTTGGTTTAGCTCGGAAGTTGGTAGTTGTTTTAGACCTGAAAATATAAAACTAGGTTAGAGTGGGAAAATAAAAGGCTGAAGATGAAGAAGAGAGAAACAGGAGAGAAAGTCAATTCAATGTGATAACACCAGAATTTGAAAGGAAAAAAATTGTAGAATATAAATTTTAAAAATAGTTGGGATGGGCAGTCGTGTCCCCCCCCCCAGAATGGAGATACAAATGTGTGTTTGGAGGCTGAGGAAAGAGGGGGCAGGAGTGAGTTAGCCAACAAGAAATTCAAGGAGCTGAATCAAAAGAACGAGAGAAGGCAGACCTCAGAATAAAGGGCAGTAGGGAGAAGGGTTTTTTGTTTGTTTTAAACCGGCTAGTTCCTTGGCAAAGGGAAGAGAAGGTTTCATCTCATTCAGGTAAAGGGGCTAGCCTATTGTCATTAACAAAGCTTGGTTTTGTTTTGTTAAAGTTCTCAGTAATGAAAATAAGCTCAAGGTTATCTGGCTTCCCAAACACAAGTTCTATTTTATTTATTTATTTAATCTGATTTAATAAGGCAGAAAGCGTTGAACGATAATCTCTTTCTACATAGCATGCTTTGAGTCACAACTATTGTTTTATAGGAAGTTAACATGCATATTTTTACTGTACTTAAAACATTTACTTCTTATTTTAAAGGGGAGAACCAAAAATAGTGAATACAAAGGAAAAAAAACCAGCAGTTAACTGACAGGTTGACTGAAAACTGAGCAAACAAAATGAAATTGTATGGAAGTTATCACTAACTGTTCACTAACCTTATCACGACCATAACTTTCTCAAGAGAAAAAGTATTAGCATCAAAGTGGGGGAACATAGTTTGTTTCTAACTACCAGTCTGACAAGTCAAAATATAACCCAGCAACTAACAAGGATATGAAACACTCACTCCCGAGAGATGTAGCCAAGTTGACCAAAACCACAGTATAGACACGGCTAGGTCAACGAAACAATTCTTCCATGACAATGAAGAGCACTTTTTAATGAGGCTCTCACAGTTGGGTGTAGGGTCCAGCTGTCATTGGGAAACATATCTCTAGCGGTGGAGTGCATGCAATACTGTGGTGGACCAGGAACATGTGAGGAATGGGGGCGGGGAGAGGGCGAGTTTGGGATGGGCATGGAAGGCAGTTCTGAATGCGCTTCAGGGGAAGTGTGAGCACAGATGTGTTCTGCTTGCAGTGCAATCAGGACACACACTGACATAATGTGGTCCATCTCTTTCCTAGAGATTAGTATGGAGCACTCCCAGGACATCCAGATGGGGGAATGAGAGGCAGTACTACTGTTGGTTATTTCTATCCCTCTTCTACCCTGAAAAAAAAAACAGCTCTACCTCATTTCTCCCTGCAGTATCGAAGCACGAGTACTTATCAGAGCTACCTCCCCCTGCACCAGGTGCGCCAGAGTTAAAAACAGCTCCTGGCTCTCCATGCCACCAGACAACCCTGTTGCCTGTCCCCCCATCTTCCTCCTACTCCACTTCGTCCTCTGCAGTTGTTGGATCATATTAAAGAAGTTCTGTATTAAAATCACAAATGAGTTTGATTCCCCAGAGTTTAAATTCCAGGGTATTACTAATTAAGAGGTCTCTTGGTTTTTGGTACTATTTCTCTCCCTCTATGTGTGAAACTTGCAAGCTGCTAACTGTGTTAGTACATTCTAAGACAGAGTCTGTTCTCAAAGCAATTCACAGAGAGAGAGACTCAAAACAATACTCTAACAACAGAAACAGCACCCAGAGACTCCCCACCCTTTTGTTGTATTAACAATTGTGATTAAAATAGAGATAGAGGATGTATGTGGATGGATGCTTGGTGTGGATAATAACTGAATGATCAGGGAGGTGCCAGCCTAAGAATCCAGTGTCCATCGGCTGAAGAAGGCGTCAAGTGGAAATAACCAGAGGACCCCCCTGGAGGGCAGACTGGAATCCACCCAACAGCCTCAAGAATGGGAGAACCAAAGAACAAGATAACATCTTGGAGCCGTCAGGAATGTGCTATCTGCTGATTGATTCAGCAACAGCATGATGAAGCAATTCCCATAGACTGGCATAGGAAGAAATTCCTATAAAAATAGACTCTAAAAAGTGAGAACTTTGGGGGTCTGATTCTGCAAACCAACTTCCAGGAGCATCAGATGAGCATCTGACAAGGCCCTGCTCCCACCTCATGTCCAGGCCACCTTGCCAGTGGCTTGGCATGAGCAACTCTAAGGCTGGTAACTATGATAACAACCTTGCAGAACCTGTGTGTGTGTGTGTGTGTGTGTGTGTGTGTGTGTGTGTGTGTGTGTGTGTGTGTGTGTGTGTGTGTGTGTGTGTGTGTGTGTGTGTGTGTGTGTGTGTGTGTGTGTGTGTGTGAATGAATGAATGTGTGAATAAATATGAGATTGAATGGAATGTTATAACTATAACTAACTGCTTACTATGATTCTTTCTGTATTCACAGTAAATGTGGTATTTTGCCTTTTTCCCTTTAATAAGATCCTGCTAGTTTTTATTTTATTGGTATAACACAGTCACTCCACTGGCCACTGCCTCCAGCCCCCCAGAAGTATCCACAGGCCTCTCAGTGGTGGAGGTGCAGTTGCCGAATATGGCATGCAGTTCCTTGTAAAAGTGGCATGTCTTTGGCAAAGCACCAGACTGATGATTAGCCTCCCTTGCCTTCTGGTATGCCTGCCTCAGCTCCTTGATCTTGGCATGGCAGTTGTGTCTGCCTCTCATACCCCTTCAGCTCTATGCCACAAGCAATCTGCCTGTAGGTATCAAAGTTCCTATGGCTGGAGTGGAGCTGCGACTACACAGCCTCCTCTCCCCACAGACCCAGCAGATCTAACAACTCCAGTGTACTCCAGGCAGGAGCATTTTTGCTGCAGGGAGTTGCCATGGTCAATTGCAAAGATGCTATTTGAGCTATCCATGCTGAGCAAACAGGAAGAGGAATTTCAAAAATTCCCAGGGCTTTAAAGGGGGAAGGGTGCATAACTGCATAACTGAACTCCACTGCCATGCAGCCAAAGTGGTGACCAGAGCAGTCATGATTGGCATTGTGGGACACCTCCTAGAGGTCAATTAGGGTGACATAAGGAACGCAGTTTCTACACTGACACTTCTCTGATCTAGCTTAGTTGCAAAAAAAACCACCTGGATGAGAGGCACAGAGTTTATTATGTCGGCATAGCAAGAGAGTTAATTCAGTGGGAGGAGCATTACACTGTGTAGACATCCACTGTTTTGTCAACAAAATTGTTTAGTGTAGACATGGCCTTAGAGTAGGGAGAAACAGGGCAGCTCTGCTGTATGGGAATTAAAGACTGGTGAAAAGACAGTAAAGTCAGCTATGAGCGCTGAGCTTCCAGCCATCCCCTGCACAGCTGCAGGGCAGCCCTAACTATAATCCTCTTCTATCTACCAATGGCAATGATCCCACTCAGTCTTTCCTCAGCCATTTCTTACTCGCTGGGTTAGGGGAAACAACACCCGCAAGATCGGAGGGGCTGTAGTAAAGAGATGTAGAATGAGTCTGTTTCCATTGCCAGATTAAAGGGCTGCTGGAAGGGGATTAAATATGGGCCTCACCAGCAGAGAGAAAAAAAGAAACAGAACTCCGGTCCAGCGTTACTGACTGTTGACCAGTCCAGAGTTCCCTAGCAGCAGTGGTGTCCACCTCTGAGCTAAATTTAAAAAAAAAAAAAAAAATTTAAGGTGACCAGGAATGATCATCGTCATCGTGACCCCCTTTTCTAGAAGTGATGCCAGCAGCTCCAAGTTTAATATTTTAGTAGTTCTTCTATTTAATAGAAATATTTCAGTTACTAAAGTTTAAAACCTTCATAAATCAGATTTAATAATTTTATTAAGATGTTAAAATAAAAATAAGGGTACAGAGTTTAAGCGTAGAAATTTCTGGTTATCAGGGAATAAGGTACAGATTATCAACGCGTGCAAAATTCGGTTTACGATTGAATGGCGTAAGGAATACATAATCTGTAATATCCCCGATTGGGGGTAAAAGGTTAATGGGTCAAAGTACAGACATTGAGATATGAGGGTATGTTGTTCATATAATGGCTATGTTCAGGTGTGGAGTATAATGAGCGGATACGATGATGAGGATGGATTTACCCTCATTTGGTGAGATTTAATGTTCAGTGAAAAGAAAAGGAGTACTTGTGGCACCTTAGAGGCTAACAAAATTTATTTGAGCATAAGCTTTCGTGAGCTACAGCTCACTTCATCGGATGCATTCAGTGAGTTTATGGTTCCAGTTCATATGGTCCAATGGAAAAAGTCTCTCGGTCCCTTTCTCATAGTTGATGCAAGATGTTGTTCTGGCTCACACCTGCTGGTACTGTTGGTGGCCGGTGATGTGTTCGATGTAGATGTCCCTGGACCACCGGATGGCGTCCGAGACCATGAGGCACCGCATGAGCCGTGCATAGCGTCGACCGATCCCACAGGTCTGCAGCACACACTCATTGTAGGGGACCCAGGCACAGAGGGCTCCAACGACCAGGGCATCCATCTGCACCTTGTAGCCCTTTGCTCTCAGGGTGTCGGCCAGGGAGGAGTATTTTTCCAGCTTACAGGCTCAGGCTTCGCGGAAGGCCGGGGTCCTGTTCTCAAAGGAGACCATGATGGCAAAAAGATCAAGCAACTTCAAGAACTGTCTAGAGCCAAAACAAGTTAAACAAAATTCTCTCCACCATCTTCCTGATACAATATTCAACATCAAAAATGTAACTAAAAAAAGCAGTTACTTATGTGGAGAAACTATTTATAACTCAACTAGACAGCTTTCAAAGTATTCTAGTTTAAGACATGCAAAAAAGTAATCAACGGATATCTTTAGAACTAGTCACTTCAGCTAGCTACAGAGAAAAATTCTTGTTCAAATTAGTCAACTACTAATACATGCCTAAGATTCTTTTTTAAGCAAAACAGACCCCCTCAGCAACCTTAATTATCCTCCCCTCCCCCACCACAAAGTTCTTTGTATGTACTTGTTGAAATACTCTGTCCAATAAGATGGAAAGTATTATGTCAAGGGTCCTGAGGCACCTTCTCAATTAAGCCTTGATGGTGTACATTTACCCACCTTTTTGATATATAGTTTTCTAGCCTAGTAGAGACCTATCAGAACACAAATGATCGAGGCTATATAACAGCTCTATTTTAAAATATGCATAGTGCCTCTCCATAGAACTGACATTTTCGAACTATCAAGAATCATGTTTAAAATATGGCTCTCAACGAGAAGGCTTAAACAGTTTGAAAATCTAGTATAGACAAGGGTATAGTTAGTGAAGACTAAAACATGGAATGGTCAGCGGACACAAGGAAGCGAGTATTAAAGAGACAGAAACAAACTGCTCTTCTTTCTAATGTATATTCTGATTCAGTTAAATCTTTTAAGTCATAAGTCCAAATTACTACCTGAAACTCAGGTTTGCAAACAGAAAAGTGTTCAAGTTTATACAGCTTCTAGCTCATCCTCAACAAATCCATTACTCCCCACTCATTATAGCTGACTATGGAATAATAAGTGACTCCACTTAACTTTTTCACACTGACATTTTGAACATAGCATTTACTAGGGAAAAAAAAGTTTCAAAATAAAGGTCAGTGTAGCCTGGAAATCTGAACCTCTGTGTCCCATCTGTTTTTATAAGGAGAACATGGTAACATCCTGGGAGTTTGCACAGGTTAACCCTTTACAGTAGTCATGGATTTTATTCAATAAGAAATTACAGACAGAAATTAGAGCCTAATATTTCTACTTAAGAGCAACAAGAAGTCAAAAGTTGAGGTGGGGGGAAGACATGCAAAAAATGAGTTAGGAGGAGAGGGATTCTGAAAAATCAAATATAAAAATAAGAGACTAACTATTCAGACACACTACCATGCCGTACCCACATCTTGGCAAACGTTCTTTGTGTGCTCCTATCAGAGAGAAGTATTTTTATTACTCACCGCATTTCTAATGAAAAAGCATGAATGACATACTAGTTGTTTATCCAAGCAGCTGGAGAAGACACTGGATATGCCCTTTCTCATATAATTCTTGGCCAATGATATGTTTATTCTAGGTGATAGCTGCAGTTCATTTGTCTGTTGTTCCAGATGCAAATGGCATGCTATCAAGAATGAAGTACCATAGGTACAAAAATCAACTGCACAGTGCTATTAAGTTTTACGCAAAGTTTTTTGTTTTTTTCTCTTAGGATACTCCAGAGCACTCTCCTTCCACCCAACTCCTCCATTATTAAAAACTGTAAATTGCAAATGGAATAATAAAAAAGTCATTGTGAATAAACTAGAAAAAAAATCACATGAAGTTAAGAGGAGGGTAGAAATGTGTATGTACTTTTGGGGTTTCTGTAGTATATGAGAACTGCACCAACAGTTCCTCACCCAAAACATTTCTCTTGGCTGGTGAAGCTAAACCCTAAGGGAGGAAGTGAGGAAGAGTGAAGAAAAAGGAAACCTAGGCAGTAATTCTGTCACAAGACGTACAATAGATGCTGAGTGTTGACACAGCCAACAATTTGAAGAGTTTGTCAGTCTGAGCTGAATCTTGGCCTCCGATAATTTCTAGGGCAGTTGAGCGATTAAAAAAATTAATCGCCATTAATCGTGTTGTTAAACAACAGAACACTATTTATATAAATATTTTGGATGTTTTCCACATTTTCAAATATATGGATTTAAATTACAACACAGAACACCAAGTGTACTGTGCTCACTTTATTATTATAAATATTTTCACTTTAAAATTAAAAAATAATATTTTTCCATTCACTTAATACAAGTGCGGTAGTGCAATCTCTATCACGAAAGTTGAATTTACAAATGTAGAATTAGGTACAAAAAATAACTGCATTCAAAAATAAAACAAAGTCCTCTCAGTCCTACTTCTTCTTCAGCCAAATGCTCAGACAAACAAATTTGTTTACATTGGCAGGAGATAATGCTGTCCGCTTCTTGTTTACAATGTCACCTGAAAGTGAGAACAGTCATTCGAATGGCACCGTTGTAACCGGCATCACAAGATATTTACGTGCCAGATGCTCTAAAGATTCATATGTCCCTTCATGCTTCAACCTCCATTTCAGGGGACATGCATCCATGCTGATGACAGGTTCTTCTCGATAACCATCCAAAGCAGTGTGAACCGACACGTTCATTTTCATCATCTCAGTCAGATGCCACCAGCAGAAGGTGATTCTCTTTTTTGATGGTTCGAGTTCTGTAGTTTCCGCATCAGAGTGTTGCTCTTTTAAGACTTCTGAAAACATGTTCCATACCTTGTCCCTCTCAGATTTTGGAAGGCACTTAAACCTTGGGTCAAGTGCTATAGCTATCTTTAGAAATCTCACATTGGTACCTTCTTTTCATTTTGTCAAATCTTCAGTGAATGGCTTCTTAAAACGAACAACATGCTGGATCATCATCCAAGACTGCTATAACACGAAATATATTGCAGAATGCGGGTAAAACACAGAACAGGAGACATACAATTCTCCCCCAAGGAGTTCAGTCACAAATTGAATTAACACTTTTTTTTTTTTTTTAAAACGCGCATCATCAGCATGGAAGCATGTCCTCTGGAATGGTGGCCAAAGCATGAAGGGGCATAGGAATGTTTAGCATATCTGGCACATAAAAATACCTTACAATGCCAGCCACAAAAGTGCCATGCAAATACCTGTTCTCACTTTCAGGTGACATTGTAAATAAGAAGTTGGCAGCGTTATCCCCCGTAAATGTAAACAAACTTGTTTCTCTTAGCGATTGGCTGAACAAGAAGTAAGACTGAGTGGACTTGTAGACTCTAAAGTTTTACATTGTTTTGTTTTTGAGTGCAGGTATGTAACAAACAAAAAAATCTACATTTGTAAGTTGTGTTTTCATGAAAAAGATTGCACTATGGTATTTGTATGAGGTGAACTGAAAAATACTATTTCTTTTGTTTATCATTTTTCACAGTGCAAATATTTGTAATACAAATGTAGAGTACTGTACACTTTGTATTCTGTGTTGTAACTGAAATCAATATATTTGAAACTGTAAAAAAAGTTCCAAAATATTTAATAAATTTCAATCTGTATTCTACTGTTGAACAGTCGGAGTAGAACTGCGATTAACCGCGATTAATATTTTTGAGTTAACTGCAATTAATCAACATCCCGAATGATTTCTATTTAAATTTTTGCTCTGACACAGCAGGGAGCAGTAAGCAGGGACAGTGGTTGTACATTCTGCCAAATATTAATCTCATTCTCATGGAAAAAGCTTCCTATCACCCCTTACTCTAAGTTACTTATTCCAGGAAAAAGGCTTAAAAATAGGTTAGTGAGGCTGCAAACATTAACGGATTGATCCTGCATTTTCTTTGCGCTGAGAATTCCCAACGTCTTCAATGGGAGTTTTATTGGGCTCAATTCTGAATTCCTTGTGCTGCTGGATCATATTAAAGAAGTTCTGTATTAAAATCACAAATGAGTTTGATTCCCCATAGTTTAAATTCCAGGGTATTACTAATTAAGAGGTCTCTTGGTTTTTGGTACTGTTTCTCTCCCTCTATGTGTGAAACTTGCAAGCTGCTAATTGTGTTAGTACATTCTAAGACAAAGTCTGCTCTCAAAGCAATTCTTTGTAACAACAACTACTCACACAGAGAGAGACTCAAAGCAATACTCTGTAACAACAGAAACAGCACTCAGAGACTCCCCGCCCTTTTGTTGTATTCACCTTGCCTTGTCAACAATTGTGATTAAAATAGAGATAGAGGATGTATGTGGATGGATGTTTGGTGTGGATAATAACTGAATGATCAGGGAGGTGCCAGCCGAAGAATCCACTGTCCATCGGCCAAAGAAGGCGTCAATAAATAACCAGAGGACCCCCGGAGGGCAGACTGGAATCCACCCAACAGCCTCAAGGATGGGAGAACCAGAGAACAAGGTAACATCTGGCAGCACGGAGCCGTCAGGAATGTGACATCTGTTGATTGATTCAGCAACAGCATGATGAAGCAATTCCCATAGACTGACATAGGAAGAAATTCCTATAAAAATGGACTCTGGAAAGTGAGAACGTTGGGGTCCGATTCTGCAAACCAACTTCCAGGAGCATCAGATGTGCATCTGACGAGGCCCTGCTCCCTCCTCATGTCCAGGCCACCTGGCCAGTGGTTTGGCAAGAGCAACTCTAAGGCTGGTAACTATGATAACAACCTTGCAGAACGTGTGTGTGTATAAATATGAGATTTAATGGAATGTTATAGCTATAACTGACTGCTTACTATGATTCTTTCTGTATTCACAATAAATGTGGTATTTTGCCTTTTCCCCTTTAATAAGATCCTGCTGGTTTTTATTTTATTGGTATAAGAGTGCAACCAAAAAACAATATATACACTATAAAAATATAACGTGATGTTTGATTCCCTCTGCTACTGTGTTTAACATCTGCAGAATGTAGTTTCACTTACATATAAAAAAATCAACGAAAAGGTGATCATCTTCAGCTACCCGACTGCCTGCAATAAGCATGAACAAGCTTCAGCACTGAAAAGGGCCCATCACATACACCTTAACTCAGGCCAGGGTTCCAAAACCTTTTCCCCTGAGGTCCACCCGTGCAGCTGCAAAAGGCACTGCAGCCCACTATTAACACTTCTTGAGTAAAATCATTAATTTTAATTATTACATAGATTTAAACTATAACACTGTAAATAAATGTACATTGCTTTTTCATTTTAATGTAAACAATTGTAATGATAGAAATTCCTAGCATTATGCACTCAAAGAAATACTTCAAGATCTTTGAAGCCAAACAGTTTTAATAAAACTATACTTAAAAAAAAAATTTAGAGCAAACTGGTGTTCAAACAGGGAAAACACAATTTTATATAAAACTGAATAAGCAACACAACAATGTTAACGAAACTGTTAAGCACACTGTGTTATTTGCTTTTAAAACAAAATAGTTGTCCAACTTTGAACACTATATTGTGTTTACAATTTTTTTAGGGTAAAATCTGAATTTCTGTGATGTGCAAAGTAGAGACCCAACCCTATTCTCTACTAATTAGAAAAAGACTCAAATACTGTAAATAAAAAAAATATAAAAACTTAGTCTTCTTAATGGGATGGATGTGCCTGCTTCTCCTTGCACAGTTTTTCCAGCTGGGGACATATGTTAGTGAGGCTCAACCTGATCTCATCTTCAATTTTTGGCCTTTCAGCCAGCTCAGGGTGCAGGCAGGGAGTAGCTAGGGGCTGTGTGCAGGCAGGAGTGTAGCTCAGGTTGTAGGTGGGGGTGTAGCTAGGGGCTGTGAGCCAGGGTATAGGCAAGGGTTGTGTCCAAGGGGGTGTTGCTGCTGCAGGGCCCAGCCGTGCGCTCAGTCCCTAGTTGGCACAATGGGTGTAGCCCCACTTCTTGTTCAAGCCAGGCCAAGTGAGGCCAGGCTGTCCTACACAGTCACTGTGGCCACCGGCACCCAATGGTTTGCTGGCTCCAAGGACTACACTTACACTGGAGGGTGTAGCAGCCATTACCCAGCCCACACCAAACATTCCTCCCTGCTGCCCCAGGCAATGGATGTGACAGATCAGATCTTTTAAGTTATTAGGAAAGTTTGCTTCAAGAACTTAAAGTACCAGTATAAGTTCAGCTTCTTACCTCTCTTCTAGAATGACACTGAGTGTTTATTTAAAATAGATTAAGAGGCCACTTTGTGGTGCAGCACATGTTCAGTTCACTTAAGTTCTGAAAACAGTGAAGACTTTATCAGCAAAAGGTTTCTATCTCACGTGAAAAAAATCACAAAAACCCAGAAACATTTTATGTGGCAGAACTGCTCTTTATGGACCCAATCCTGCAAGTAGACATGTAAGTACACATCCTCGAAACCATGCAGAGTTCAACCGAATTCAACTGGACTCAGGACTAGTTACAGATACAAATGCATGATTCGTTAGTGTGTGTGTGTATATAGATATAGATATATAGATAGGGACTATAACCAGACAGACAGAACAAGTATACTGAGCACACAGTCTTTTTTAATTTGCTATGACAATTTACATTACACATAAAAATCTAGTATTCTACTGCAATTTCTCAATACAGTAAGATTTTATCCTCTAGAGATTTTCCAGACTTTTTAAGAAGTGGATTGTTTAATTAGTCAGACTGAAATGAATATCTTTTACCTTACTGCATCCATTTTAATCAAGTTAAGTACATAAAACTATAATTCATCATGTTAGCACTAAGATGCTAGGACAACAGCCAAAAACTTCTAAATTAGTACTGAATCTGCCTGATCAGTCCATTCTCCTCAGGATAGTTGGGGAAAATGTAGCATTTTTATGAAATAACTTTCCTGCACTGAGCCATTGTTACAAACTTCATGTGACTTTTTAAAATTATATATCATGCCATTTTTAAGCAAAACCTAAATACTTTCTGTATCTGTTTACCACAATCTAATAAACAGCATTAAGTTTATCCTTCTATTTATAGTGAATATATTTCCTCTTATTCCAACACTCATAATATACTTGCATAATATACATAATATACAACTTCTAACTGTGTTAAGGTACATCTTCACTGCAGAGTTAACTTGTAGTGTTACTCAAATGTTGCCCTTAACCTCCCTCCCATCTACACACAAAACATTCTCACCTGAGTTTGGTTGTACTTCCAACCTGGCCTTAGCTGGTCTGTCCTGTGGTATAAGCAAAAGGCCAAGTGAAGCTTTCACTCAGGCTGGTAATCCACAGAGTCCTGGGCCCATACAAAATTTGTCTGCATCTAATTGACCAATATGGTCTACGGATATCCACATCCACGAATGCAGACAGCCACAGACAAAGCGGATATCCATAGATTTGCAGAGGTCTAGAAATCCATCCACTTTGCAGTGAGAAAGCAGATTAAACCTTTCCAGTGATGGTAGTCTTCCAATACTGTCCACAATTTCCCCTGTGTCACAAGGAAGACAGGCACCTTCTTTCATAATTCACAAGAGAAGAATCATAGAGCAGCTGAGCTAACTACAGCACAAAGAAAATGGGTTATGGCCTCAGGAGTCCTAGCAATACATGGGTGAATGAAGCACAAGTGAGAACATGAACTTGAATGTAGCCTTGCAGTGTGGCTGCTCACATCCATGCTAGGCTAAAAAAGGTACTCAGACTCAGATCCTAATCACCTAAGTTAGTCGTAGTGTGAAGACTTAGTGGGATGGCTACACTTCCATCGCAGGTGTGAATGCAGCACACATAGGCATACTTGAGCTAGATTTAATCCAGCTATTTAAGAGACCAACAACAATGAAGCCACAGCAGCACAAGCTGTACAAGTATTCCCATGACATACCAGGTGGCTAGCCCACGTTGCAGTAGCATCACAGCTATTGGTCCTCACACTAGCTAAATTTAAGTGGACATGATTACATGTGCTGTAATCTCACACCCTCAACTGCAGTGTAGACATACCCTTTATAGTCAATGAACATCCCTGTGCTACAGATCACTCCTATGTAAGATTCATATAGAGCTTGATTCCGCACATTTGAAGTCAAAGGGAGCTTTGCCATTGATTTTTAAATGGAAGCAGGTTCAGATCCATGAGGTCTACATTATAGGGTGTTTGAATGCTTTATGTATTACATGGGTTTTTATCATCAACGCCTACAGGCGATATGATGTTATTGTCTTTTATTATTTTTCTGTGATACTCAATGGAGACCACAATTGTTTAGTGATACGCAGCATGGGTTTCAGTGCGGGTTGGTAGGCAAACTCACACAGAAAAATAATAAAAAACAAAACCACCATATGACGTGGGGTCAAACCACTTTACACAAAACAAATCACTCCATATTCGACCTCCTCGGGCATGTCTACACTACAATGGCTCATGTCCAGACTACCCTCCTCACCAGGAGCACTTCCACTGACTTAAGAGGGGCAGTGCGGCGGGCTGAGAGCGCGGGCTGAGAGCCTGGGCTTCTAGCTCCCCCACCCCAATCCTCCCAGAAGCCCAGAAGCAGCCCAGCTGGGAGCAGGGAACCCTGACCCCAGAAGCCACCAGGGCTCCCAGCGGGGAGCTAGGACCTCAGGCAGCAGCCGGGATCAGGCAGCAGCCGGGATCCCGCCACGCACCCTGTGGTAACAGCCCGAGCTGTGAGCCAGGTTTTCTTGTCAAGCTCATGGCTCCAACAGGGAACCGTGAACTTGACAAGAATGACAGCCAACATCAGATGTAAGTAACCCGCAGTGTCTACACCAGTGGTCCCCAAACTGTGTGGCGTGCCTCCCCGCCCAACAGGAACATTGCAGGGGAGGCCTCCCCCCCACCCCAACCTTAGTTCTGCTCCGTTCTCAGCCCCAGCCCAGCTCTGCCCTCATTCCCTCTCCACCCCAAGGCCACCTCGGCCTCTAGCCCCAGCTCCTCCCGCATCCCCAGTTGTGCCCCCAGCTCTGCAATCAGCCCAAGCTCTTCTGCTGAACTACCTGTGTAGTAATGAAGAGGGGTGTGCGGACAGGTTACATGACTGGTAAAGGGGACGCATGACAGGAAAAGTTTGGGCACCTCTGGTCTACACGGATACTGCATCACCCTAACTACACTGACATAAGCCCTATGCCTCTCACAGAGCTAGAGTTATGATGTTGATGTAGTAGGGCACTTACATCAGCAGGAGGAAAGCTGTAGTGTGGACAATGACATAATTAGGTCGACAAACTGCTTTACGTCGACCTAACTCTGTAGTGTAGACCAGGCCTTAGCCCTCGTCCTGGAAAGAAACCTACAAAACACCTTAAAAAGACAAGCCTGGGAGCTTAAATTCATAACTTCACTGGACACTAAAAATCGTTAAAAACACTGTTACAATAAACCCTAAATCCAATCTGTAGGATAAAGAAGGGTTAGTGGATTACAGCTACAGAGGTGCTAACAGCCCATCTCCCCTTAAATCGTCTCTTGCAACGTGTTTTAACTCCTTATGCTAAACTACCTGTTCTACCTTGTTCAAGTACATTTCCCAGACCTGAAGAAAAGCTCTGTGTAGCTCAAAAGCTTGTCTCTCTCACCAACAGATGTTGGTCCAGTAAAATATATTACTTCACACACGTTGTCTCTTTAATAGTGCACAGTGTTAATATACAGCTATGTTCTGTCTGGAATCATTCTGTAAAATATTCCAGTGTTTTTAGATCACATGCTGTTAACACTTCATCCAATACTCTTTATTCTACTCACCCCACCTACAATGCCTTATCTAATGACTGCTGCTCATATTAAAATATTTCTTGAATTTAATAATTTTCCCTTGTCTATGAATTTCATTCACCCGTTAACGGCATTTTACATTCCTCCCTATCTGAATTAAGAGAAACTGGAAGAAAGCATGAAACTATGGAGATGTCTAGTATACTGCAATAAAAATATTTTCAAAAAGGAAGTCTTTTCTGGTTAAATAAAAACGTCAAGTCTTTATTGTTGAACAATAATGCAATGTGGATCCCTATTTATGGATAACTTCTTAAAGTAGTCATGACTATCTCAGTATAAACAGTACAATTCACTATGATATAAACATGTCAGTTTTTAACTTGTAACAGGATCTGTATATTAATCGAATCTCTCTATATATGTATTGTACTATATACATAAATATATAAAGCACTATATACATAAATTATTCCTTGTTTATCAAACAACAGATGGGAATTCCTTTCCATAGTTGGCTATGCCTCTCTTTCTTCATTCTCCTTTATCACAAAAAAAAGAACACAGAACAAAAACAAAAGCTTTCAATACAGAATTAAATCATGGAAAGTTTTAAAAAAAATAAATCTTACTATCTACAATTAAGGAATAAGCTTTTTTGCGAGGGGCGGGGATAGAAGGGGGTTCCTAGTGGTTCAGAACACTTTTATAACTACTAAATGCTTGTGGTGGTGGGTAAGGGTGAAATATCATCATCATGATTCTCTGAAAGTGAGAATAACTGCACACAAAAATGAACCATCACAGTAAGGGAAATAGGGGTTTATCCGAACACCACAAATCTCTTTCCCCCCCCCGCACCCCCAATTATTTCCTCTTTTCATGAGACAAAGAAGGAATGTTACCACCAAAGGTGACACAATGTTTCTCAAAAGTAAAGGCTAAAAGAAATTAGATTGCAGCCAGTATTTATCTTAGGACTAGTCTATGTTCAGTTTTTGTACCAATGCAATGCTAGAAAAAGTTGGCTGATATAGTTACACTTGCAAACCCATCTGGGGTATTCACAGCTTGTAAAGTCAAACACTGCTTTCTACCAATTTGGTTAAACTAGGGAAACAACTGAACGTGTACCAGACCTCAGACTATGGATGAAATTTCTTGAACTGTCTAGTTTACTCATTCCAGGTCATCCTCTACAACTCCATGTCCAGGTGATTCAGGAAAGTCTCACACAGGAAAAGGTTGTTTGGAAGGTTGGAAGGACTGACTGCAGATCAGGAATAAAACTGCATAAATCCTAGAGTCATTTATTAGAAATGTTGAGATTGTCTATGTATCGTAAGAGGGCACAAAACTTTGGGTTTGCTATGCACTTTTATGTACTTTATATTAAAATAAAGTTTCTTTTGAGACCCCCTTCTGGGACTGCCTATTAGGAAAGCAAAACCATTAGTTTAACTCATAGCTCACCTGATTTCTTTAAGATTTGTATTTTCATAGGCATGTAATCTCTAAACTTATACAATATGAAAGATAGTAATTTAGTGTCTTAGTGCTTTCACCATTGTATCCCGTTCATTTTTATGGGAATATTTTAGTTATTCCCCTTATCTCTCCCCTACATTCCAAATCTTTCTTGTAACTTTGCCTTGAAAAATCTCTCCTCAAAATCGGGACTGAAAAAACAAATTTGTGGGCATTCCTACAATACCATTCTTGATATAGTTTATCACTACAAATAAAATAAAAACTAAGGAATAAAGGAGAGATGATATATCAGTTCTAAATTGAGCAACAGAAAATATGAACTATTATTTTAATGGAAATTAAGATACTGAAGTAAAGAAAAACCTGATAATTTTATTTGAATGTGTGGTATTAACTAGCCCTACTGTTCACAATATTAACAACAGCCATTAATCCTTTCCCCCACAAATTTAAATACAGTAACTTTTTTGAATTGTGGGTCTAATTCAGCAGTGGACAGTCTGGTTATGACTAAACTGCATTCTCTATTCTTTTTACCGCACCTGCTACAGCTGGGAAGTCTGCAACCACATTCCTTCACAAGATTAAATCTGCATGCTAGCATTCTGTCATTGTAGTGCTCTTAGCCAAATAGCAAAAACCATTTTAAATACACCAGCTGCTCAGTCCTAGAAGTTCACTATTAGCTCAAGATCAAAAAAATGGCCCCACACATTTGAATTTTCGTGTTATCATATTTCCCGTTCATTTTGGTTTTTGCCCCCTAAATAAAGCTATACTTTTTGTTTTTAATAAAAGTGTGCTAACGATCACATATAGCCACACTCTTCACAAGACTATCCTCAGGCCTAAAATTATATTAGCATGAATAGAGATGTATGAAAAACACCACAGAAAATAACAATTCCAGAAGAAAGGATTTCTTTTTCCTCTCAAGAGGAAACTGCAGGTGATGAAGGCACAGGTCCTGATCCAAACCCCACTGAAGTCAAAGGGAGTCATTTAGATCTACTTCAAACGGACTTTGGATCAGACTCCCTGCACTGCAGGCTCAAATCCTGGCAGGGTAAACTTAGCCCTTTTCATCCATCTGATGTTAGGCTCATGCAGCACAATGAAGATTATTTGGATTAGACCTTAACACCATAACTATCTGCTCTCCATGGACATCAAAGACTGCATTATATTTTTCATAAAAGCGGGGATTCTCTCAGGTGTCCTTGGGCAAGGAAGGGCTAAATTCTCCCTGTAGTATATTAGTCACCCAATCACGCTTTTAAAAAAAAAAAAAAATCATTTTTAATGTATTCTGAACCTTACAGGTCAGGCAAGAAATGCTTCTCTCTCACTGTTGAAAAACCTGTCTTTTAAAGCAAGAAACAAGGATAATGAACTTTCAACACGGATGAATTTTGTCCATTAGATCATCTCAGTTTCCTTGGTTAAAGGTTCAATTAATTTAGTTTCCTATCCCCATTATTTCCTCCTAGTTTTGTTCAAGAGTTTATTAGCATGATAGCTAACAATATTCAACACTACCATTAATATTCATGTATTTAGTGGACAAACTTGACTGAGCACATTCTTGACAGTTGTCAGGTATTTCCTCCTCTTTGGCACATGATCCAGGCAGAGAGAGACATCTTTTTCCAAATTTGTTTACATGATGTGCTATATACAGGGAAGTAACTTCCCTTTCAAGTTTCACCTGCCTGACATAAATGACCATTGTCTTTTGATTCTCTCATAAACCCATTACATCCATCTTCTGAGACTATTTGTAGCAGCTACCCATCTCCAAATACCTAAATACCTAATGCTAAATACCTAATACTGGAGCCAACTTTGTTTACATTAGAAGCTTACGCACCCATCAGCCAGGAACAGCTTTTTTAAAAAGAGCAGTCTCGTAGCTTTCTGCAAATTAATCAGCATGTGATGGGGCAGCACCTTATAACAGTGTAACAGCTATGGGCTTGGCTACACTTGTGAGTTAGAGCAAATTAAAGCAGCTCCGGGAGCCCTAGCTCACTACCTGTCCACACTGGCAAGACACGTAGAGCACTCCAATTCCATGGCTAGAGCACTCCTGGTACTCCACCTCGGCGAGAAGATTAACACTTGGTGCGCCTTGGCTGAAACGCCCAGGCATCAGTGTGAACGAGGTGTTGCATTACTGTGCTCTGATCAGCCTCTGGAAAAGTCCCATAATCCTCTTAAGTCAAGTGGCCACTCTTGTCATTGTTTTGGAATCGCTGAAGGAATGCGGATATGCCCTTTGAAAGCTCCATTTCCGACAGCCGGCATGCTTATCTGCTCCGAGACAAAGCAAACCATTACTGTGGAATGGTGTGTGTGTGTGTGACAGTGAAGGGGGGAGAAGGGGTCTGCTGCTGTCTGAACTTACAAGATAGCATGCTGACATGCTCTCAGCCCCACAAAAACCCACTCTCTCCCCCACATATACACAACACACGCCCTGTCACACTCCACCCCACCACCCCCCATTTGAAAAGCACATTGCAGCCACTTGCATGCTGGGATAGCTACCACAACGCACTGCTCTCTGTGGCCATTGCAAGAGCGGCTAATGTGGCCGCACCAGTGCGCTTGCAGCTGTCAGTGTGGACAGACTTCAGCACTTTCCCTACTGCGCTCTACAAAGGCTGGTTTAACTCAAAGCGCTCTACATCTGAAAGTGTAGCCATGCCCTATCTCTGCATTATAGGAGTGCTCATACTGACCTATGGGTCAGATGTCTTCAGCATTCCATTAACTTCCAAGTTGCTTTGGCTTATCACTTCAGAGCAACATAAAATGTGTATGAATAGATGGAGGTTAGACAATGAGATTTTATTTATCTAAAATAAAATTTTGATTAGCAACAATTAGATTTTTTCTTATTTCCTAAATCTACTATGTATGTATCAACTATCAAAGGAAGGACAAAAATCAGCTGTGACTATTCTGAATTCAATTTGCACAGCATACAAGCTACTTCAAAAAATAGTAATATTTAATATATAGTATTTAAATGATCAAGAATAGATAAGGTTTTGTACTTAAATCTAAGGTTTCAAATTCTACTTTTTAAAAATGGGTTTTTATTTAAGGCTAATTAGTTTGAAATGCATGGGGGAGTAGAGGGTAGAAGAGAACAAATTCTAAACAGTTTACCTGATTCATTTTAGAAAAACACCATAAGCCAGGCAATATTTGGTGACCCATACTAAACTTCAGGTTCTACTTGAAATCATGGCCCTTCCTGCAAACCAGGAATGAAAACAGGGAAAAGATAACAAGTACTGCCATCTACAACACACCTAGCTAACCTAATATGTTAACAGCAAAGCAAGTCAATTAACACCACTCCAAATCTTGCCAAGAAAACTGAAGGCATCCAGGTATTTATAGAATAGTATTTATCTTAAACTCAAATGTGAAGCCACAAGATTAAAAAACCGGTCCTGCATCAGAATTTGACTCTTTACAAATTATTTCAATGCAGTGGCTGCTTCTCTGCTCTTGCATACATGGTGTTTTCCTCATCAGCCCCATTGGAAGGCTCAAGAACAAACATCTGTAGTTGTGCCTCATCACATACAAAACATTCTTGTTCATCTTATTCAACTTATTACATAGAAGTTCACCTCCTGCTTACTTTACACAACTAAGCTGCTTCCTGCCATCTCTGTTCTAGACCACCATTCAAGTTTTCTTTCATCTACCCAACAAAAACGGGGAGGAGGGAATAAGAGGGTAAATATAATGGGGTAAGCAGGAAGCAGCATTTCAAAATGTCACCCCCACAGAATTTAATCCAGGTATAATACAAATAAACAACCTTTAAGAGTCTGAGACAAACCATTATTAAAAAGCTACTTGAAACATTAACCAGTTATTTTTTATATATATATGGTGCCTTGCCTCATTTCCAAACGTCAGTCTGAGCAAGAACGTCGTCATACTCCTAGCTAGTATGATTTATGGTCTTGGTCCCTGTCAGGTTCCTTCCCCACTCTGAACTCTAGGGTACAGATGTGGGGACCTGCATGAAAGACCCCCTAAGATTATTCTTTCCAGCTTAGGTTAAAAACTTCCCGAAGGTACAAACTTTGCCTTGTCCTTGAACCCTATGCTGCCACCACCAAGCATGTTAAACAAAGAACAGGGAAACAGCCCACTTGGAGATGTCTTCCCCCAAAATATCCCCTCAACTCCTACACCCCCTTTCCTGGGGAAGGCTTGATAAAAATCCTCACCAATTTGTACAGGTGAACACAGACCCAAACCCTTGGATCTTAAGAACAATGAAAAAGCAATCAGGTTCTTAAAAGAAGAATTTTAATTAAAATAAAAAGGTAGAAGAATCACCTCTGTAAAATCAGGATGGTAAATACCGTTCAGGGTAATCAGATTCAAAACATAGAGAATCCCTCTAGGCAAAACCTTAAGTTACAAAAAGACACAAAATCAGGAATATACATTCCATTCAGCACAGCGTATGTTACCAGCCATTAAACAAAAGGAAATCTAACGCATTTCTAGCTAGATTACTTACTAACTTAACAGAGTTTCTGAGACTGCATTCCTGATCTGCTCCCAGCAAAAGCATCACAGACAGACAGACCCTATGTTCCCCCCCACCCCAGCTTTGAAAGTATCTTGTCTCCTCATTGGTCATTTTGGTCAGGTGCCAGCAAGGTTATTTTAGCTTCTTAACTCTTTACCGGTGAAAGGCTTTTGCCTCTAGCCAGGAGGGATTTTATAGCACTGTAAACATACAGGTGGTTACCCTTCCCTTTATTTTTTTGATAGTACCTATTAGTGCTTCAATATACAAAATCTACTGTAGATATATGAACAAATGGGTTAGGATTATGTTTTAAGAGTCGTCAATCCAGAACACAAAGTGGTTTAAAAGGATAATTCCAAAATCCGTAGAGACATGGTAGACAGTTACAATATTTGACATAAAAATAGTCATATTCAGCCATGGTGCATATGACTTACTGAATTTGGTCCAGAAATTCTAAGTTACTGTACACAACCTGTCACCTGTATTTCAATGTATCAGTTTTTTTAGTAAAATCTAAGTTCAATGAACAATTTGAGGGAGTTTTTCTACTATATCAGAAGTACAGATTCTACTTTCAACAAACACAAAATCCAATCTTGGAAAAACAACTTCACTATTCCAATGTTTCTTCCTATTACATAGCAAATATATACGTTTTCTTGTGAAAGCTACCAGTTGCTTTATAAAAAGACCAGTGTTACTAAAAACTATTTTTAGAAAACACTTTCAGTAAATCCTGTGTTGCCAACATTATATACACACTAGGACAACAGAAACATTGATAAAAAGAAACAAGAATGCCTTGGTATGTTTGCTTTATTGTTGTAGCTATGTTGGTCCCAGGATATTAGAGAAACAAGGTGGTGAGGTAATATCTTTTATTGGACCAATTTCTATTGGTGAAAGAGACAAGTCTTCTAGTTTACACAGAAAAAGAGCTTGTCCCTCTCTAACAGAAGTTGGTCTAACAAAAGATATTCCCTCACCCACCTGGTCTCTTAAGTATTATAGTTTCCTAGAACATGGAAAAAAAATATTCTATACTCTGAAAGTTAAAATATTATTTTTATTGGTGCACTGTAAGTTAATGCAATTTCAACAAGAATCTGATGTTACTGCAAGACCTCCTTGCAACTTAAGATCGCATGGGAGCTCAAATAAAAACATTTCTCACTGAAACAGGAATGAAGCCTTTTTTTTTTAACCTGAACACTTATCAAGTTACATATATTATGTTACAAGACTTTATTATTCTTTTGGATTAAATCCATCAACTTCACTTTGCATTTCTCTCTCAACTTCACTGCATATCAATATTCCTTTCAGGTTAACAGGCATTTATGCCTCAGACATACTGGGGAATAGTGCTATTTTTAAGAGTATTTGCATGTAATAATATAATCCCCGAGAACATAATCTGTTTTCTATAAGAACTTTAGAAAATCAGTACTCCTGGAATTGGTTATTACTATTACTTTTACATTATACCACTGATTTCACCACTTACAGATAATGCAGAACGTTCTGTACGTAAAGGGCAAGTGAAGTATTTCTAAGTAAACTAAATTTAAAAAAAAATTGAACAGGGTTTGAGATAATGTCAAGTATTAACACAACCATCTATTACACTCGATTAAAATAGATTTAAATTCATGAGTCTGTAAAACTTTAATAGTGTCTGAATGACAAATGTATTCGTAAGATGATAGCAAGAAACTAAGGGAATATGAGCCACTACATTATATAGATTTTTTTTCCTGGCAGAGTATCCTCTCTTTCATTGCTAACAGAACTGATCATTTTAGCATCTGGAAAACTAGCAGAGAGAAGAATTTGCTGTTTGAAACATTCCTTTGGTTGGCTGTTTTAAATAGAGTTTTCTTCTTAAAATCGTCATCAGCAACAATATATTTTAATGTTCTCTGGAAACATTACTTTTCTTGCCATAATCAAAAGTCTAGTCAAAAAAATCCACACCATGGAAATTTAAAAAAATAAAAATGAAAAATCTAAAATTCCATTGCTTTTAAAAAAACCCTCTTATCTGTTGGCATTTAAGCTAACATTTTAGTAGCATGCACAAATGCTAGGTCAAGAAATGCCTTTAGACCAAATTAGCTTTCTATAACTATTTTTAACTATTTGATTGTAAAAATTGACAATGCAAGCTTTTGAAGGGCAAGATGTAAACCCTAAATAGTGTGGTTGACAACTAAAAAAAACAAAACAAACACACACACCCCAAACAGTCCTAGCATTTATCACTAATCAAGTTGATAAAAAGAAAAAGAAGTACTTGTGGCACCTTAGAGACTAACAAATTTATCTGAGCATAAGCTTTCGTGAGCCACAGCTTCACTTCAGCTGTAGCTCACAAAAGCTTGTGCTCAAATAAATGTGTTAGTCTCTAAGGTGCCACAAGTACTCCTTTTTCTTTTTGCGGATACAGACTAACACAGCTGCTACTCTGAAACCTGTCTAGCGAGAAAACAGCACAGCTCATTCTACAACACAAGAGTGACCTCAGAGCAACACTGGCATCTTACTATTGTTAACACATTTTTTCAAGATAAAAAGAGGCATTGACTGATTTTAGACAATGAAGGATGTAAACAAGGATTGTTGGTTTTTTTAAATTAGTATTGGTTCATTTTAAAAAAAACCATCTCTGACTTTGCATACCCCAAATGGCCAGTACAACAAATTTCTTCAAAGAACATGTGCCAAGTTTCAATTCAACATTCCTTTTAATAGACAAAGTAACATTAATTCTTGCCAGAAATGAACTAAACATGAAATTAGGCACATGGATTAGACGATTTCATCTGAAACAAGGCATGTATTAGACTGCATAATCTGATCTTCTTGGATGGCTAATTTCATCAAAATCTGAATATGGGTTAGCTGAAACACTTCTAAATTCTTGAATTGAGATGCAATATAGGTTATTGTTAACCCTGTAACAAAGGAAAAAAGGTGTTTGCACAGCAGTATCGAGAATGTTGCCCACCAATGCAGATGGCCCTCTAAGGCTATGTCTAAACTACAGCCTATGCTGGCATAACTCAAGTCGCTCAGGGGTGTGAAAAAACCCCCCACCCTGCTGAGCAACATAAGTTACACCAACATAAACGCTCATGTGCACAGTGCTATGTTGGTGGGAGACCTTGTCCTGTCAACAGCTTCTGCCACTAACAGAGGTGGTTTTATTATTCTATGATTATGCTGATGGGACAGCTCTCTCCTGTCAGCATAAAGCATCTTCACAAGATGCACTGCAACAGCACAGCTCCACTGCAGCGCTGTATATATAGACACAGCCTTACAGTTGAAACTTTGTATTTAAGCAGTTACTCATTTCCTGATGTCTTTTTGATAGCAGACAGACATTTGCAGGTGCTCAGCACCTCTGAAACTCAGGCAACTCACCTCTTCAATTGCCATAACGTATCAGCTGTGATCAGTTATTCTGCAATCACTGTTCACATGAGTAAGTCTTGCTCATAGGGTAGTTTCATTAAGTTTAATGGCCTGGTTTGCATTTAAAGATTACTACTGTTAATCAAGATTGCAGGATCAGAATCAAGCTGTGAAAAAAAATATAATTAGAATTTAAAATATTGAGTTGCAGGAATGAAATTCTGATGAGGCTAGTTAAAGTTAGACTTTTATGCCAAACACTTGGGTTTCTACTGTCCATACAAGCAAACATAAGGCAATGGAAAAAACTTAGACATCTATGAAAGTGTTTAAGGACTTGAAGGATTATACATTGATTGCTTTTTATTCTCTCTCTCACACACACACAATCCAACTTGAGGATTCCATACCAATTGTCTTCCCAAAAGTACAGCCTTCTAGAGCAGGGGAGGCCAAACTTACTGACCCCCTGCAATCTTCTCAAGCCAAAAAAAATATTAAGGAATATAATTTTACTTGGAGGGTGATAAAACAAAGCCAATACATCCCCCTCCCAACCCTCCCCACACACACTTCTTTCTTCCCCATTCCACCACAAAAAAGGAAGTGATATACTGATAAGGACTACAAATAAGGTTTAAAAAAAAATACCCAACATCCACTAGCTCAGTGATTAAATCTACCTGTTACAGTGAAAAAATACATGTGCCACCATGCCCATACACCCATCCCATACCCATCCACACAAATAAAGCAGGTGGGTATTTTTATATTTATTTACTTTCTATTGAATACATTTTACACTTACTTCATCTGTCTTGTTTTTCCTACGTCTCCTTTCTCTTATCAGCTTTACTCCACTTTTCTTTCCCATGATAGTTTCACTTTTCCTCTTCAGAATGTATTGTTTCCCCTTTATCTTCTTTCTCCTTCTCTACATTCCATTCTCTCAAAGACATGCTGCTATCCCTATACCACCAGCATTCATGGGCAACTGAAAAGCTCCAGCCCAAAGCTCCACAGCAAAGAAGAAGCTGGGATTCCACACCAGTATATTATCCCAAGTTTCTGCACAGGGCTCCTTCCTTCAGATCAGAAAATTTCTAAGAAACAAGCATAACTTATCTAAAAAAGTCACGCGAAATGGCAAGCGGGCAGGGGGCGAGACAGCAGAGTGGGTGTGGGATATCTGTCATCACGCTGAGCATGGGGATGGGATTTGCGCCTTTGTGTCATCTTCTTGCATCATCACACTGGCCATATGAATGGGGTTTGCCTATATGTCATCACGCTGGAATGCGGATGGGGCATAGTACAAGAAAAAGCACAGAGAAAAAGCAACCCCAGAATTCCAGCAGAAAACACTCACCCAATCTTTAAAGGATAAGCCTAAACATCACCAAAAATCAGACATCTAAAATAACATGAATGTATTCACTATAGTGAATTAGTGATTTCATATTGTTGTGTGTCTTGGAATTTGTTCAACAAGCAACTCTTGTTGTACTTAAACGCAGATACTATCCTAATTTACTGCAATATTAGTTGCTCATTAGTCTCTGGCTTGCTGAGTGACCTTGGGCAAGACACTACAGCGTTGTGTGCCTGAGTTTCCTTATCTGTAAATTAAGAATAATGATACTGACTTCCTTTGAGATCTCCTGATGAAAAGCACTATATAAGAATTAGGTATTTTTAATTACTATTATAGTTCTCATTTATTTTTCTACAGTCTTTTTTAGTTATAGTAAACTTAGGTGTTAACTTTAATGAATAGCAGGCAATTAATTTTTAGGCAAAACTATGATTTAAGTTGATTATATCCTTTTAGGATTGGCACCAAATGTTAAGTCGTGTAAACTGATTTTTTTTAAGTGACTACTTTTTCCACGCTTTTTGAAAAAAACACTGCAGGTGGTTTTGTTTGTTTTTTAATGCAAATTCAGGCAGCGTTCGAAGCGCAAACATTGCACCATTAAAAGTTTGAAAATGAAACCAACCGCAAAAGTGAAAGTGACATCAAGATCAAACAGCACAAATGGTTAAAACTGAACTAATTTTAAAATGTTCTCTATTTTAGTTATTTAAGAGGTTATTCATTTCCTTTACCTATGCTACTAACAATATTTTTAAAATGACTGTGTCCTTTTAGCCACAAGATAATCCTCCTTCTCATGTTTTACAATTAAGTAATATGAAGAGTATTAAATCAAATTCACTTGAGATAGTTCTATGAATTTAATTTCTTCATATGTAGAAGAGAAAAAAAAGACAAGAAGGATGCTGCTGTGCCATTGAAATGTGGCTATATCAATTTCAAGGCTGGAATATAAAGACCAAGCTTTCAACTATTTAACACTTGGAAATAGAAAATACTTAAAGTGAACATAATGGAAAGGTGAAAGGGGAGAGGGTTTACAAGAACTTAATGATTACCTGTTCTGTTCATTCCCTCTGAGGCACCTGGCATTGGCCACTATCGGAAGACAAGATACTGGGCTAGATGGACCTTTGGTCTGACCCAGTATGGCCATTCTTATGTACACTCTTTCTACCGTTCAGATTGAAGTATGGGCTGAAGGTATTCTTCAATAAAGTTTTAAAGTGGTGTTTTATCACAAATTTTTGCAATAGCTGTGTTCCATATTGCCACCCCTTGTAGCATACACAAGTGCAAGGATCTGGACACAAGAGCAGCACTGCTGTATCTCAGGCACTTCTGACCCAGAGATTAAACGTTTCATCCATCTCTAGGAAGGAGATCACTTGATTAGAACCTACAGCAGTGGTCTTACTGCTAGCTCCAAAATGCATCTTGTTCCTTCAAAAAGCTCCATATCATGTGTTAACAAAGAAGAACAGATGGGAGAGAAGGAGACCAGGAATACTGGTCTATGCATCACCGAGTGATTACAGAAGTGGTGACAAATAAAGTGGGGGGATAGCTCCCTTTGATGGACACCCAGCCAGCCAGTTAGCTGTAAAAACCCTGTTGGTAGCTGTTCTTTACTTGCTTTACCTGTAAAGGGTTAAAAAGTCCCCCAGGTAAAGTAAAAAAAAAGTCGGCAGCCGACCAAAAGAGCCAATGGGAAGGCTAGAACTTTTTAAAATTGGAAAAGAAACTTTCCCTTTGTCTGTTGTTCTCTGGGCTGGAGGGATAGAGCAGCCATGCTATAAGCAGCTTTAAGCCAGGTATGATCATAATCAATTAGATCATACCTAGAACTACTTATCTGAACTCCGAATGTGTAGATTAGAATGTTTAGGTAGATGCGATCAGGTTTATTTCTTGCTATTTTTTAAGGCTTGTGGATCTCCTCTGTGCTAACCCCTGATGCTTTTGTTTGCTTGTAACCTTTAAGCTGAAACTCCAAGAAAGCTGTTTTGGGTGCTTAATTTTCGTTTCTTTTAAGATCTAGCAAAAAACCTGAGTTCCAGAAGTATTTTTTCCCTTTTGTTTTTAATAAAATTTACCTTTTTTAAATACAGGATTGGATTTTTGGTGTCCTAAGAGGTTTGTGCATGTTATTTGATTAGCTGATAGAAAACAAAGGAAATTAGCTGTGGCTTTCTCAGCTTTTCGGTGGGGTGAAAGGGCTTGAGGGTACCCCACAGGGAAGAATTCCCAAGTGCTCCTTCCTGGGTTCAAAGGGGTTTTTTTGCATTTGGGTGATTGCAACGTTTACCAAGCCAAGGTCAGAGAAAAGCTGTAACCTTGGAAGTTTAATACAAGCCTGGAGTGGCAAGTATTAATTTTCAGAATCCTCACAAGCCCCTACCTTCTGCACTCAGAGTGAGCATTCAGCCTTGACAGAAGCTATCAGGCACTTTCTCTTCTACCCTCTTAATGGGGAGACCATTACTGGAACCTTATCAGCACCACATAAAATTGGTACTCCTGAGGGAATTCTGCAGCAAAAGATTAAAAGTTCTGCGCACAATATTTTAAAATTCTGCACAATTCTGCAAATGTTGTCAATAAATAAATGTGGCTCCAGCATGGCAGTGGGGACCATAGGCCACTAGCTGCCTTGAGATGGGAGATCACTCTGAAGCCTACACCTTCCCCGGTACAGGGATTCGACTGTTAGGCTGCATCCGACCCTGATGCAGTGCAAGGGCTGGGCCCGTCCCAGAAACACCTGGGGGCCCCGCCCCTCTGCACCATGTGTGGATGCTCAGGCTCGGCCAGCAGGATCCAAGTGTGGAGGGGCTTAGTGTGGGGCAAGAGGTTTCTGTGTGGGGCAATCTGGGTCCGGGCGGCTCAGTGGGAGATCTGGATGGACAGGAGCTCATTGGGGGGATCCAGGTGCAGGAACAATGGGACTCTGCAGGGAATCCAGGTGAAGTTGGTTGGGGCCCAGCAAAGGCGGTCTGACTGGGGGGAGATGGGGCTCAGTGGTGGGGGGCCTGGGTGTGAGGCTTGATGGGGTGGGAGTCTGGGTGCAGCTGGTTGGGGCTCAGTGGGGTGGGGGTCCAGGTGGAGGGGGGTACTGCTTGTCAGGGCAAGGTTTGATGGACCTGCTTAATGGGGGAGCCCCAGCTGCTGCCGAGGGGACACTGCATGCCGGGCTCCCGCTTCTCTCCCCCCACCCCGTGATTCCCCTTTCCCTATCCCTCTCCCCATCTCATCCGCCTCCCCAAATGCCCCATCCCTCTTCCCTCACTCCACCCCGCCTCTTCCCTTCACCCCCTCAACTGCACCTTCCCTCATTTCCCCCGCCCCCATTACCCAGCCCCACCTTAGGCACTCACTGTTGTACTGACAACATGAAGGATCCCAGCACCCAGAAGGGGAGCATGACTGGCACTAGGACCCAGGAGATAGCATCCAGCTGCAAAGTCAGCAGAACCAAGACGCAGCCTCCTGATTCAGCTGGGCAGCTCTGTGCTTGCAGAAATGGGGGGCGGGGAAGAGCAGTGGCACGTAAGCCCATATGCCTCACTTCTCAATCATCTCCCAAGAATTGCACCCCTGGTCGTCCCTCTCACCCAGTGTGGCTTCCCTGCCATTTTCTGCAGGGGGTGGGGGGGGCTCAGAGCCATATACCATAACATTTTGGGTACAAAAATACATTTTCAGTATCAGAATGGACATGTTCAACCTTACAACAACTTGGTATTTCATCTGTTTGATTCAATAAGATTTCAAGATATCACTTTTAAGATTTATACAGGCAACAACATTTGATGTTCATTATCACAATATACAAACAGAGTTAACAGAATTGACATGCTCTCAGTACAATACTCTTCCAGTACAATATTTGCCTGAAGAACATTTTTGGAAGTGAGATTACTTGTATTTTTATGCAGCAGCTTTCCTGACACAAAGATGTTCTAATCAGCAATTAGAACAAATATCTTACTGAGTTTATTTTCCTTCTATAAAAGTAAAACCGACTAGTCACAGCCCTAGTTTTAGACTTTGTTAGTACTACCATAATCTTTTTCCTGCATATTGAACAGGAAACACACTGCAGTGTACACTCTCTAACAACAATATACAGAATGTGGATCATTTCCAATCACATGACTTATGGCTCTTTGTTGTGCCTTTAAATAATTTTGCTTCACAGCACAATTGTTACTGAAAATGCAGCTGAACTTTTATTAGAATACTACAGTTGCCAAAAGTATACTAGACAGAAGACAAACAGTCGGAGATTTGTGGTTTTTAAAAAGAACTTTAAAAGGTAACTTACCAAAGATATTTACTTCAACTTAAAAGGTTGAAAAAGTAACAAAAGTTTTCAACGCAAGTTAAAAGGACATTATCAAATCTGAAATCTGTTTTTCTTTATAGTCAAAAAGTGTTTAAAATAGGACTGGGTATGACAGACATTCTCAAGTCCCCGACAGTTTTTGTGATTTTTACAAATCTATTTTCTACATATGTCTCTCCCCCTTGTTTGTCTGTAAGGTTCTTTACATATTGCAACAACAGAGGATTCTTCTGACACTACAGGAAGTGTGCTCTCAAATCCACAAGTAAAATGGAAAAAGCCTACAGAAATTTCTGCTCCTCACTCCAATCTTTCACTTACATTTACTAATATTTGGTGGTATTTGTAACATTAGCTAAAGAATTCATACAAGAATTTATTGTAAGTTGATAGTACCCTTTAAAGGCTTGCATGCAAGTTTCCAAGAGGAAACAAATATATGGGTGTTGAAAGTCAGGTTTTGGAATGGAACAGTGACTTATATTTACAGTTTCAGAGTAGCAGCCGTGTTAGTCTGTATCCATAAAAAGAAGATTTGTTAGTCTCTAAGGTGCCACAAGTACTCCTTTTCTTTTTATATTTACAGTAAGTGCGATGTCATCCCCTCAGGCAGAGAAACCAGAAAGTGTGCAGCTTGGATTCCTCAGGATCATCTAAAAAGGGTAATGATTATTGCAAGTTTTGTTAAACACAGCACTAATTCCATTTTAAGCAGCTTTTTTGGGGGAGCTGGGAGGGAAGGATATTAAATATGGGCTTAAAGGGTAGAAAGTAAAACATACTGGAAATCAAATTATTACAGAAGACTCAATTACCACCCTGTGTTTTTACACACAGGGTCTAGTTCTCATCAATTTGTTCTTGGAAAATACCCTTTTTTGTGACACTCGGGGGGGGGGGGAATGATACAGCACATATGAAATTAGCAAAAAGAAAAGGAGCACTTGTGGCACCTTAGATTAGTCTCTAAGGTGCCACAAGTACTCCTTTTCTTTTTGCGAATATAGACTAACACGGCTGTTACTCTGAAACATGAAATTAGCAGTGATGAAAGACGCCAGCTTGAAAGTCCTCTATTTAATTACCATAAAGGTATATCAAAAGGCAACAGCATCATAACTTTAGTGGCAGCCACAGAACTGAGACTATTTAATGCCAGCAGTGTTGGTTGTTTTCATGAGGAGTATACTCACCCAATAAGAACTGAATGGATATCAAAAGTATTTCTCATAAGCCAAACAACAGCTATCAGAAACTTTGTTCACTACCAGCTTGGACTGGATTTGAACTTGCAACCTAAAGGTAAAAAGCTTAACATGTCATCACCATAACCCGAGTTCTCATTAGTATTAAAGTCACAAAAGCATATCAGAAGAGATTAGGCTACCTACATTTTGCAATCAAATTTACCATAAGATTAGACTGTAATGGAGAAAATGGCGAGGAAAATTAGAGAGAATCTACAGTATACTAATAGGTAGAGCAAGAAATTTCACTGTTCAAGAGTTGAAATATCAGAATGTATGTTCTTAGCCTAACGTGAAAAAGAATTAGAGAACCAAATCTGAGCAATTTAACAAAGGACCATCCAACACAGGGCAAACTAACATAAAATGAACAATAATCAAAACTCCTAGAAGTATGCTACCTAAGACATTATATATGTGGTCAAAACTTTTTTTAAGGATATTAGTCAGTATGCCAAATAAATATTGAGTTACGCAGAAGAATATTCAACAGATTAGAGTATGCTAAACAAAGCTTTTCCAACTGCTTACAAAAACTTGGAAAAATTACAGCTGTTATTCTTACTACACTCTGGTCCAAATGTGAGAAATTAAGTATCCTTTCTTTACCACTGATAAAAGTCTAAATTTGAAACTGGGATATGAAAGGCATTAGTCCTCCAAAGATCTAACATTTCTGAAATACTTAAAGCTAAATTTGTCTTCCTTATGTCTCCAACTATGGATTAGAGAAGTGGCATGGGGCATAGGTCACCACACAAAGATCAGTCTGGGGGCTAATCACTTAAGCAGGAATACCAGCATGCTATGAGTGTTAATAGTTTTATACAGAAATTCAAGTGAGCTGTAAATATTCATTCTCCCACCGACATTAGAAAGCCACAACTTCTGTGATAAAGAAAAAATAAAGGTAAAGTTAAAAGTAAATTATACAAGATTTCTTGAATGTGTCCTTTTGAGAAAGCTATTTTTATAGCTTACCCTTACAAATTTGAAAATAAAAGTTCTTGAATTGTTGACCTAGAGAAAAAAAGCAATTAATATTATATCTTTTTTGTTTAAATCCATTTGTACAAGCCATGAATACACACACATGCACACGCCCATCATCAATTTGGTATAGAACCAAGGCCTGGAAGTTGTTTCAGTTAACTGCTGCTACAGTAAGCAGAGAGAACCTATAGTATAGGTCCACACACAAACTTGCACCAAAATTACTAAATGTTGCAACCAGTTTGACTTAGCAAAAATCAAGTATTTCAGAATAAGTATTCACATACAGACTTTCACCAAAAATAATACAAGGTGTGAACTTAAAACCAATTTCATCATTTTGGTGAAAGTCTGTGTGTGGACCAAGCTTAGCATATATTTTCTTCCATGAACAGTGGCTATTTCCTATCAGTACTATCAAGGCTTAAAACGAAAACAGGAAGAACTCAGGACAACATTCCCTACTACATAACAATGGGTAAAGTTTAAAGTCTAAAGGGACTGGCACTGTCCCTCACACTGTATTTCCATGGTGCTATGGCACTGTCCCTCATCTAATATGCTTGCAAGGTAGCAACCGCACTATTAACATTCCTGGATATGTTTGTTATCCAGTACAGAAATGGATCTGATACAGAAATCTAAGGCACACTATAATTTTGTTCTTTTAAACTTTTATTCAAGAATTAATTATGTCTTAATTTGGAAGTTTTAACAAAACATTTTCAAAAAGGATTACTAAAAACCAAACAAATATAAAGCACTTATAGTGTAAAGCTACATTAGTGTACATTTTTTTAAAATCTCTTTAAATGCATTTTAAATTACTGCACTTACGTTTGAAATGTAATTTTAAATAAAAATGTTGATATAACTTTGTATGTGAACAATAGTCACATTTGGGCATTTTGAATAAAATTTAACTAGTCAATAAAATTAAGAAATCCTAATGTATGCAAATTGTATGCAATTAGTCTGGTTAACTATGGTTTACAATTAGTTTGTATCATATTATCATCTTCCAGTAATAGGTACTTCTAATGCTCAGATCTTACATAGCAAAGGGCAAACCTTACCACATTAGTGCCTCATCCTGAAGAGGAGCACTACTAGGTGTCAGCAAAAAAAAAAAAAAACCCGAGGAGTACTTGTGGCACCTTAGAGACTAACAAATTTATTTGGGCATAAGCTTTCGTGGGCTAAAACCCACTTTATCGGATGCATGCAGTGGGAAATACAGTAGGAAGATATATATACACAGAGAACATCATGTTCATAAATTTGTTAGCTTCTAAGGTGCCACAAGTAGTCCTCGGTTTTTGGTTTGTTTTTTTTTTTTACTACTAGGTGTATGTGCATACAACAAATGACATCAGACCGAAACTGCATAGTTTCACTTGACAGCAAACATTTCAAACCGAGCAATATTAGTCAACGCATCATAGAACTTATTCGATTAAGACGACGGGCCCAGTCTGGGATCATTTATAGCTAAAATTAGTTAGCTTTTAAACACTGAAGCACTTTCAAATCAAACCTTTCATTTCACACATAGGAATAAATACAAACATTCAACAGGTTAACTCCACCTCTTTCCCCCTCAGGAAATGAAGCGATTACACATAGCAGCAGCATCGCTGAGAGAGGTCGAAGTACACACCCCACAATATGCACCTGCACCTTAAACACCTACAGATCAGGTGGAGAAGTTTCTCAAGGGCTAGCACCACCCAAACTCATAAATCAACAGCAACTTCCCCAGCTGATTCAGAGACGGCGACCGAGAAATCCTGTATTACGGGGCTTTAAATCTAGCTACATCTTTTTTTTTCCCTTCACGTCTCGTGTCCCTCCCACAAGGGCATCTCCTTTCTAAGCACAAAGACGGCCCAAATACAAAACAAACACCCCACGCCTCGGACACATTTCCACTCCCCACCCTGCTCAAAGCACACCTGCCCGGCCTCCCCAGGGGCTTCGAACCCCCCTTTTCCCTGCGCCCAAACAGTTGCTTCAACTTTTTTTTTTTTTAAACCAGCCACAAGTGTAGCATCTAAAAAAAACCTCGGCAAAGAGCTCGGGCCATAAAACAACAGGGAGGAACTAGGGCGGACCCTCACCTGAGTTAACGACCCCACCGAGCCGTTTCCAAAGGCAACTTCGCTTGCCCTCCCGGTCCTGAAGGGCTCAAACCGCCACCATCACAAGGCGAACGGGAACCCCCCCAGGCCAGCCTGGTTCTCCCCCTCCTCTGCGCTCTCTCTGAGCGCCAGCCACGCACCCAACAGATGGGAGCCCCTGGGGGAACCCGCAAGAGGCCGGCACCAATCCTCCCAGTCAGCAGCACCCAACAGGGGAGGGGGACGAGGAGCTTCGTGCTACCTGAGGCTCCCCCACCACAGTGGGGAGGGCACTAACTGTCAGGAACAGCAGTTCAAGAAACTCCTTCCCCCCCCCGCCCCACTTCCCGGAGTGAAATGGGCTGAACGCTCGACCCCCCGCACCGGAGTGGACAACAGCCTCCCACGAGAGGCTGGGGGAGCGTGACACAGGCAGCGGCCAACGGACAGCAACCGACACGGGGCGCTCCTCGCGGGCCGAGGAGCTGGCTTTAGAGCACAAGCACCGCCAAGCCAAGGGCGGGGGTGGGGGGAAGTTGGGAGAGGGGGTGCTGCTCCCCTGGGGTGCTGGGACGAGTCTCTTACCTTGGAAGAAGCAGCCGCAGCTCTGGCAGACATTTTGTTTCCTTCCTTCCCCAGAGTAGTGTGTGCCTCTCTCTAACCACTCCAGCCGGGGAGAGAGAAATTCCCCACCTCCTCCTGCGCCTCACACAGCTGCCCAAATAAACATCGCCCAGAGAGAGGGGGGAGGAGAGAAGGAGGAGGGGGCAGGGAAAGAGAGAGGAGGGGAGAGCGGAGGCAAGTTTGATAAAAGTCCAGCTTCTCAATATTCCTCCTCCGCGGGGGAGGCTGGCGCTCCCCTGGCCAGGAGCGGCTGCGGGGTGGGGGGAGTTAATGCAGCTCCCCAGTGTCTGCCCCTACAATGGCAGCTCCGCTTCCTTTCCCCTTCTCCCAGCAGCAGCTACATGCCTTTCTCGCCAAGCAACCACTGACATGTCTGACTGCTGGGACTGCCCATTCTCCGGCCTGCCTGGAGGGGGGAGCTTGCTTCTCAGTCACGCTTCCCCAGCTCTCCCTCCCCCCAGGCCACATGGCACCGCACAGGAGTGAAAAATCAAAGCCCTGACACTGAGCACCCCCTTCCCCAGCTTGTCTCTGGGCAGGAGTCTCGCTGACAGCAGCTCGCAGCCCTTCTCCTCTCCCCATTCTTTCCAGCGCTTTGGTTTGGACTGCAGACACTGGTGACTGGAGCAAAGAGTTTCCTAGACCACACAAGCCTATCAGGGGCTAGGGGGATGGTTTGAAATGCATGGAACAGAGTGGGGCAGGGATGGAGTTCATTATAGAGAGAATAAAACAGGGCCAACCTAGCACAAAGGAAGAGGATCACCCCCTGCCCTCAGGGGTGGAGTCAGCTTCACAGGAGTTATGGAAACATTCTGGGGAGTTCAAAACAGACCAGGTTAATAGGTCTGTTATTCGGCATCAAGCTCCACTAAACTTGCTGTAAGAGTTGGGAAGGAAAATATATTTATCCAGGCTTAGTTAAAAAAAATTTGCTGTCGCTTTGTATTATTTCCATTTTCTGTAATTTGTGGTCTGATTTGATTTTTACTATGGAGTTTATTTTACTTTTCAAATACTAGAGAGATGCAAAGATATTACACAGAGCCTTGTACCTTGCAAAGTCATTTTCCTGGGCAAAGTGAGTGCAAAATGGGCTTAAAGCACTTCCAGATCAGTATGGCAGCATTTTACAGGCATTTTGCACCCATTTGGCTAGGTGTAGATGACTACACAGGTTCAAGGGAGTAGAGAATCAGTTCACAATATTTTTTCTATTGTATTTTCTCATGGACAGCTTCAAATGGAATCTCAAACTCTTGACCACTTTACCAATCCCTCCAACCTTAAATAATGTCCCTAAAAACTTAAACAAGGCAAATATTTAATCATTCTTTTAATCTCTCTTTTACATTTACCAAACTTTGTGGGCACTGCACTGAAATATATTTTCTTTTGAAAAAAATTTCCAGAAAATAATTTATACAAATTTAGGAGTCGTCAGAATTCAACATGGAGAAACAGGTTCTCAGCTATGCTCAAGTAGCGCTGGGCATAGTTCTGTTGAGGGAGACCATTGTAGCCTTCCCTGATCCTGGGGCAAACTCTGTGCCAGCCTACTCCCTAGCATAGATTAGGGTAGCTACCAGGCTGTTCTACACTATACTGGCTGCTAGTCACCCTCAGGGGCTCTTCTGGCAGTTGGAGATTACTGGGGCGTACGGATGTCTTTGCCATACTCTTTTTTTTTCTTCTTTTTTTTCTTTTTCCCTCAAACATCCCCTGTGTTGGAGAGGAGGAATGATCCACTGGCCAGGTCTGTTGACTTTAGAACAGCATTGCACAAGGACAGAAGTGCAAACCTACACTTATGGTTTTATTAATTACCTGAAATAACTTTGAGCTTTGCTTTATATTTCTTTTGATACATTTACACTCTGGTTAAGAAGAAAGGTCATGTTTTATAACCACATATTCAATTTACATTGTCTACAAGTACACACAGAGAGGGGCAGGAAGGAAAGGGTGTGATCACAACAGGAAAGAACTGGAAAACTCCACAGTGCGGAAAAGCGGGGGCAGAAACTTAGTATGGGAAAAAAGGAGAGTGGCCCCAAAGAAGGGAAGACAACCCATGAGATTCAGGGAGATGGAAAGAATCAGATGGAAACAGAGATTAAAGAATGAAAAACAGGAATAGGGTGGGAGAAAGAGGGACTCGCGGAGTTAGAGTGAGCAGAGGGCAAGAAGAGAGTTCTGTGGAGGGACAAAGAGAGATGAGGTGGATAGCTGAGGAAGAGAACAGAATGGGGAAGAAAAAGAAAAATTACCGTAATGAATTCAGATGCTGAAAAACACTGGGGGGAAAGAGAGGCAAATAAACAAAAGAAACTATCAGAACAGAACAAACAGGAAGATGTAGTCAGTTACTTTTTATTGTTTTATAGAAAACTGGATGCCAAAATATTACAAATGCATACAGCATATTTTATTGTATTCATCAAGAGACCTAGGGGGCATGATTCTCTAGGACATGCAGGAGAGAGACTGGGTATGGATAAGAGTTGATCTATGTATTCCTGCCATTCTGGGGGAGGAGATAACCAGTTTTGTCCTGATTGCTCATGGGTCTGGGATTTTTTAAACAAGGTTGGTGCTAGTTATCTAAATATTTCTTTATACAGTGTCTGCTTCTGTCAGTATCTGTTGGGTCTATGGTCCACTTAGTGGTGTTTTAATAGCTGCCCCAATGTTAAGTCATGATAGCACAAGATTCCAGATAAACACCAGCGGATGCAGAATTTTTTACATAAGCTTTTCGTTTTAAAATGTTATTAAATTTTCCAGAGTGCAGAGAAGCTGCTCCTGCCATTTCAAAATATCATTTCCTTGAGAAGAACCTTTGCATTTTCTCACTGCTTTTGGCTTCCTACAGCCTCTCCCTCTTCCTGGCTAGATGTGAGCCAAAGGATTTATATCTAAGTTTGTGGCTTAGCCCCTCTTTAAGTAAAATGAGAAAGATAATTTTAATAGTTACTTTTAAATCAGCTAGAGTGCTTTTTAACTTCCCCTTACCAAACACAGTGAGAACATTATGCTTTAAAAAGTTATAACAATAAAAAGATTTCCTGAAAAATGTCCTTTATTTTCCCAAAGAGTTTTCAAACTCTTTGGGAAAATAACTATGGCCCCAATCCTCCAACTAGTTCAGCATAAGCAAAGCCTTGCACCCAGAATATTACCAACCCCAAGTGTTCAAAAATCAAGAATTGGGGACTCCAAAAATTGAGATTTACTTAAAAATCATGAGATTTTTGAAAATAATATAGTTGGAGCTCTTTTTATTTACATTTTGAACCTTTATAGGTCACATTTTCAAGCTCATCTCTGCAACCATGAGGGCTAGAGATTTGCTTTATACTTCTAATAAAAGCTGAAATTCTGGTATAGTCACATGATTCCAAAGTTGAAAAATACCAAATACATGGGAATACACAACTGGGGGATTTAGCCTCCCCCACAAAATTAGTAATTGCATTAATCAATAAATAAAGGAAATACTGAGGTTATTTAGCCCTATCTCCCCCATGTACACTAAAAAAAACATTGCTTACACCCCTGAAAATGTCATGAGAGTTGGCAATACTGCACGCATGCAGAGCCTTGTTGACTTTAGTAGGAATCTGGGTGCACATAAGAGTTCACTTGAGAGATCTAATTGCAGGATCAGAGTCTTTATTTATGTTCACTTCAGTTAGTAATAATGAGACCTGCTCCCACACTCTTTTCAGAGGTTAAAATCCTGTTGAAGTCAATGGTCTCCTTACTTTGGCTTATTAAGGATTGCAGGACTGGGTTCCATCTTCCTTATTCTTAAAGAAATAAAAAGTATGCAACTATTCTTTTCATAAGTATCTGTTGGCAGATATCTAGAAGTATTTAATTATGCTTTTTATCTTGGGCAAGAGAGTTTAAAAAAACACCTTGCATGATTCAACCAGTAATAACTCTTAAGAAGTTCATGCCAAGATGAATAAAATTTTTATTCATTTAAAGGACGCAGACAAACGATCACATGTGTGGATTCTTAACTCTAATTTATGGTGTATGCACAGCGTACACTAAGATGACAGGAAGTCTGTTCTGTAATTTCTCATGATTTAACTTTTCTGATTGTTTATGTCAAGAAAGAAAGGAAACTGAAAAACCACAGCGGCTGTACAGATAATTTCCTCTGTGGTTTTTTGGTGTCTGTGGCCCAAAAAGAGAACCATTTTACAAAGGTTTCATACACAAAGGAGTGAAACCTTTGTAAATATATATATAATTGTATATTACATTTTTGTGAAAATTGCTAAGATTCAGGATTTTCAGTAATGAAGGAGGAAGGGACAGAGTGGAATACACACTTCAACCACAGGAAAAAGAAGAACATCAGGTACAAAAATTAACAGGCTTCCTCATTAAGAAATTGTAAGGTGGTTAGAGAAATCAGTGGGAGCATCCATGTGCTTAAAGTTAGGCATATGCTTAAGAACCTTGCTGAACTGAGTCCTTAGGGAATAAAGATCATGTGTTACTGATGTCTAGTGAGTACTGGATTTTTTTAATTCTCTGAGATCAAAGAGCTATACTCATATATTTCCTTTCCCTATTAAAAAAAAAACTGTACGCAGCTTCAATCTCTGCCCCATACACACTGCAGAAGACTTTCAAAATGTTGTGTGTAAGAGTAGATGTCACACAGTCTTCCAAGAACCCTCTCTCTCTCACTGAACAGAACTACAGGGCCAGGGCAATACTGGAAATACACAATGACTAATCTATGCTGTTTTTATATACTGATCCAGCATGTATAGTTTATGTTTCTCTCAGTGAATGCCAAAATGCCAGATATGCTTACCTTGTATTGTTCCATTTGTTTTTTCTGACTTATTAGGTGGAAGAGGGAAGGTGGAAGTAATAGAAGACAGCTGTGAAACTTAATAAGGCCTATGTTTACTCCTTGTGTCGCTACATCCACATCAGTGTGTTAAACTAAAGATGAATCTGGTCCAAAGGCATGAAAATATATTCCAGCCATCAAACACTGTTACTAGTCATGTTTTGTTTTATTCACTACTGCATTCAAAGCACTCTCACAGCACCATGTACGTGGTATGTGGGTAGCATTTAATTCCTACATATTCTTGTCCTGACAAAAGATACCGTCTACATAAGAATAACAGTCCATCTTCACATAAAGCTCATTATTACCAGAATTTAATATGAACATCAGTCTAAAGATCTTTTTCTCTTTCAAGCTACAAACTTTTTGGAAAGGCAGCCCAAAGGTGGCCCTGTTTTTTATGTTAGCAAAAGCATTTAATTTATTTCGCTTTTTGATAAGCAATAATGTATTCACAATCAATATTTTTCAGAAATGATTGCACGCTATAAAATGGCCAAACTGCTTTCTGAAAGCCAAGCAAAAAACCCCAAATAACCACAAAGATAAAGCTGTGAGTGTCTGCTTTGTAAGGGTGTGGTTTTCCTGTTCCTGAATTGTTTTGAAACTTGAATTTGCGTCTCTGTTCTCTAAAACACAGCACACAAATGTCCCTGTTATGATGATGCTACTTTAATCCAAAAGAAAGTGTTGTGACACATATTGCTGATGAGAAGGATATATATCTTGAACAGGAAAACATACATTCAAATTGTTATATTGATAATGAAGATGACCAGAAAAATACCCTAAAGACTTGAGATCTTGTTTCCTAATTCTTTTTATTTTAAAGGTTTAATTGCCTTTAATTGCCATTATGAGAGTTTAGAAAACTAGACGTGCAACTTTCTATTGTTTATTCTCTCCAAATTTCTCCCTTTTTAATTCTTTCCTCTTTCTTCTCACAGTTTTTTTGTACTCAGTTTTATCCCCAAGAATGCACATCCATACCTCCATAAAGGTAGAGGGGTTATCAGCAACCCTTCATGGAGAGGGACCTGGCTATCTAAAATACTTCCAGCGTTAGCCTTGCCTTCAGTTGGTATCTATGTTCTGACACCACTTGTTGTTCCATCAGTGAGAAAGTTTGCCATTGACTTCAACATAGGCACAAAGAGTGATAAAGATCTTGATTATGTGGCCCTTAGGATGTTGAACTCTGTCCACCTTGATACCTGCCTTTGCTTATTCTTATTCTTAGCTTATTCTTAAACCAGCTAAAAGAACATTTTCAGACTGTGTATCATCTTGATCACTGTTTGCTTCAGTGCATGAAACAACTCCTTTTAATGATGCCATTTTGTCTTTTTAATATTGTATTCTATTTTATAATGGATTAATTTTGTACAATACTATAGCCATTTGCCTAGTAAAGTCAAAAGCTTTCTATGGGGCGCTTTACAAATAAATAAACCATTCTTATTTTGTATTATTCTGCAAAAAGGATATTAAGCCAGATACATGAGTGTCTCAGACATATATCTATGCTATAAAATTTTCAAATGGTTTATATTTTAACTAAAAATGTTAGCCCTATATATCAATTATTCATATTCTGCCATCTGAAACATGCATATCTAAAGCAAATTTATTGAGCACCAGATAGTGAACACTTTGGTTGGAATAACTAGTGCTTCTAAATGCGCAGCCGCTAGAGAATTGTCTGGTTACTTGTGATTACATATTTTTATTTCAGCTAAGGAAGTCAGAAATCCAACAGCAAAATTGAGTTGTCAGGGGAACATGTGGATTTTTGATACTCTCTTGTGCAATATACTCTATCTATTTATCTTCCTATGTGACTGGTATAGTGTGAATAATACTCATCTTTAAAAAGCTATCTGAATACAATTCATGACAAGTTACAAATAGAAGTTAAACATTCTTCATTTTATTTAACTGTTTCAGAATACAACATGCAAGAGAGCTGGATGGAAATTTCTTATGTGGGACGAGGCTGTGGTTTTCCCTGACACATAATTGTCAGGGCAGGGAAAGGCATGTCACATATTGGCTTTGGTATGTCAGACAACTCAAGATGGTCATCAAGTGACATGCTGTGAAATAATGAAACCCCAACTGCAATACCATACAGTATGTACTGGCCAAGCATATAGCACTGCTGGTCTAAAAGTATTTTTTGCTTGTAACATGGAGGAATAGGATATGAGAAGTGTAGGGAAACAGTTACAGGGCCATCTTCTTGCGCTCCTTAGCAGACATGCAGTTACTAAGGCCTGGTCTACACTACGAGTTTATGTCGGATTTAGCAGCATTAAATCTGAATTAACCCTGCACCCGTCCACACAACAAAGCCATTTTTTCAACATAAAGGGCTCTTAAAACCGATTTCTGTACTCCTCCCCGACGAGGGGATTAGCGCTGAAATCGACATCACCGTTTTGAGTTAGGGTTAGTGTGGATGCAATTCGAAGGTATTGGCCTCCGGGAGCTATCCCACAGTGCACCATTGTGACCGCTCTGGACAGCACTCTGAACTCAGATGCACTGGCCAGGTAGACAGGAAAAGCCCCGGGAACTTTTGAATCTCATTTCCTGTTTGGCCAGGCGAGCTCATCAGCACAGGTGACCATGCAGAGCTCATCAGCACAGGTGACCATGCAGTCCCAGAATTGAAAAAGAGCTCCAGCATGGACCAAATGGGAGGTACTGGATCTGATCGCTGTATGGGGAGAGGAATCCGTGCTATCAGAACTACGTTCCAAAAGATGAAATGCCAAAACATTTCAAAAACTCTCAGAGGCCATGAGGGACAGAGGCTACATCAGGGATGCAACACAGTGCCGCGTGAAACTTAAGGAGCTCAGACAAGCGCACCAGAAAACCAAAGAATCAATCGGACGCTCCGGGACAGAGCCCCAGACATGCTGCTTCTACGCTGAGCCGCATGCAATTCTAGGGGGGGCTGCCACCACTACCCCACCCCTGTCCGTGGACTCCGAGGATGGGATACTCTCCGCCATGGCTGAGGATTTTGCAGATGAGGAAGATGAGGAGGAGGAGGACGAGCTTGGGGAGAGCACACAGCACACCGTTTTCCCCGACAGCCAGGATCTTTTATCACCCTGACTGAAATACCCTCCCAACCCAATGAAGCCAGAGAAGGGACCTCTGGTGAGTGTACCTTTTTAAATATAATACATGTTATAAAAGCAAGCATTTTTTAATGATTAAGTAGCCCTGAGGACTTAGGATGCATTCGTGGCCAGTACTGCTACTGGAAAAGTCTGTTAACGTGTCTGGGGATGGAGCGGAAATCTTCCAGGGACATCTCCATGAAGCTCTCCTGGAGGTATTCTAAAAGCCTTTGCAGAAGGTTTCTGGGGAGAGCAGCCTTATTCCGTCCTCCATGGTAGGACACTTTACCACGCCATGCTAGTAGCAAGTAATCGGGTATCATTGCATGGCAAAGCCTGGCAGCATATGGTCCCAGTGTTTACTGGCATTCAAGCAACATCCGTTCTTTATCTCTCTGTGTTATCCTCAGGAGAGTGATATCATTCATGGTAACCTGGTTGAAATAGGGGAATTTGATTAAGGGGACATTCAGAGGTGCCCGTTCCGACTGGGCTGTTTGCCTGTGGCTGAAAAGAAATCCTCCCCGCAGTTAGCCATGCGGTGGGAGGGGGGGCCATTGGCACTGAGCTGTTCGCATTTGGCTAACAGGGATCTTCCCTGATGCCAGCCACGTGGTGGGGGGAGAGGAAAAGCAATCATCCCAGAGAATTGGATGGGGGAGTGGGATAGTTTGGTTTCTGCTGATGCATGATAACAGGAAAACTGCAGCAGTAAATGGCCAGCTCAACGGGCTTTCTTTGGTATGGGAAAGGAGGGGGCTGCTGTTATGAAGGTTGCAGAAGCCGAAAGACTACGGCTTACCATGGCCGCCTGCAAGCTGAACTCTGTCGCCCGGCCCTGCCTGTGTGATCTCTAACCCCAAAGCCGCAGGCACTCAATATAAGATGCAAAATGCGACCTTGTACCAAAATCACATGCGCTATGTAATGTGAATAGTGTTGTTCACCGTGAAAGAGTATAGCCATTGTTCTGTAAAATGTATCTTTTTAAATACTTCACTCCCTTTTTTCCCCTCCAGCAAATGTTTCAAGCCTCCCTCCTCCATCCCAGAGGCTATCTCAGATAAGGCGGCGAAAAAAATGCATGCGCAATGACATGTTGTCTGAGCTCATGCAGTCGTCCGGCACTGACAGAGCTGTGTGGAGGGACACAATAGCAGAGTACAGGACGGTGGCTGATGAACGTGAGGAGAGGTGGTGCCAGGAAAATCAGAGGAGGCATGAGGAAACACTGGGGATACTGCGGGATCAAACGGACATACTCCGGCATCTGGTGGAGGTTCATGACGGCAGCAGGATCACAGACTACTGCTGCAGCCCCTGCTTAACCGCCCTGCCTCCTCCCCAAGTTCCATACCCTCCCCACCCAGACTCCCAAGAACACGGGGTGGGAGGCTCCAGGCACCCAACTACTCCACCCCAGTGGACAGCCCAAGCAACAGAAGGCTGGCATTCAACAAGTTTTAAAGTGGCCTTTTCCTTCCCTCCTACCTTCCTCCCACACCCAACCCAGGCTACCTTGTGTGTCATCTCCCTATTTTTATAATCAATTAATAAAGAATACATGTTTTTTTAAATGATAGTGAGTTTATTTCCTTTACAAGCAAGCTGTGATTGAAGGCAGGAGGGCGGGTGGCTTATAGGGAATTAGAGTCAACCAAGGGTGTGGGTTTTCATCAAGGAGAAACAAACAGAAGTGTCACACAGTACCCTGGCCAGTCATGAAACTGGTTTTCAAAGCTTCTCTGATGCTCACCGCTTCCTGCGATGCTCTTCTAACCGCCCTAGTGTCTGGCTCTGCATATTCAGCAGCCAGGCGATTTGCATCAACCTCCCACCCCACTATAACATCTCCCCCTTACTCTCACAAAGACTGTGGAGCACACAACAAGCAGCAATAACAATGGGAATATTGGTTTCGCTGAGGTCTGAGAGAGTCAGTAAACTGTGCCAGTGACCCTTTAAATGTCCAAATGCACACTCTACCACCATTCTGCACTTGCTCAGCCTATAGTTGAACAGCTCCTGACTACTGTCCAGGGTGCCTGTGTACGGCTTCATGAGCCATGGCATTAAGGGGTAGGTTGGGTCCCCAAGGATAACTATTGGCATTTCAACATCTCCAACAGTTATTTTCTGGTCTGAGAAGTAAATCCCTTCCTGCAGCCGTTTAAACAGACCAGAGTTCCTGAAGACGCGAGCATCATGAACCTTTCTCGGCCATCCCACGTTGATGTTGGTGAAACGTCCCTTGTGATCCACCAGTGCTTGCAGCACCATTGAAAAGTATCCCTTGCGGTTTATGTACTGGCTGCCCTGGTGGTCTGGTCCCAAGACAGGGCTATGCGTTCCGTCTATAGCCCCACCACAGCTAGGGAATCCCATTGCAGCAAAGCCATTTAGTATGACCTGCACATTTCCCAGAGTCACTACCTTTGATAGCAGCAGCTCAGCGGTTGCGTTGGCTACTTGAATCACAGCAACCCCCACAGTAGATTTGTCCACTCCAAATTGGTTACCGACTGACCGGTAGCTGTCTGGCGTTGCAAGCTTCCACAGGGCTATTGCCACTCACTTGTGAACTGTGAGGGCTGCTCTCATCTTGATATTCTTGTGCTTCAGGGCAGGGGAAAGCAAGTCACAAAGTTCCATGAAAGTGCCCTTACGCATGCAAAAGTTTTGGAGCCACTGGGAATCATCCCAGACCTACAACACTATGCGGTCCCACCACTCTGTGCTTGTTTCCCGGGCCCAGATTCGGCATTCCATAGCATGAGTCTGCCCCATTAACACCATGATCTCCAAATTGTGGGGGAACGCAGTTTTAGAGAAAAGTGTGTTCAGGGCCTCATCACAGCGCTGCCGTCGCCTCCTCGCCTGGTTTTTCAGGTGCTGGTTCTGCATACACTGCACGATAATGCGCGAGGTGTTTACAATGGTCATAACTGCTGGGGTGAGCTGAATGGGCTCCATGCTTGCTGTGCTATGGCGTCTGCTCCTGCTTGGGCAATCCAGGGAAAAAGGGGCGAAATGATTGTTTGCCGTTGCTCTGGTGGATGGAGGGGCAACTGACAACATGGCTTACAGGGTTGGCTTACAGGGAATTAAAATCAACAAAGGGGGTGGCTTTGCGAGAAACAAAATGGCCCCCTCAAGGATAGAACTCAAAACTGGGTTTAGCAGGCCGTTGATTTCACGGAGGGAGAAAGGAGAAAATGAATATAAAACAAATCTGGTCTATTTCTTGTTTTGATCCACTTCATCTATCTTTATACATCTTGCTGGCAGCAGACTATACAGTACGACCGCTAGCCATCATCACCTGGGTGCTTGGCAGAAGACGGTGCAGTATGACTGCTGGCCATTGTCTTCTGCTGGTTGCAGATTAAAAGACAGTGCACTGCCGGTAGGACTGAATCACCATGAGACAAAACTTAAAAGGGAAATGACCTGGCTGAGTCACTCCCATGTTTGCCCAGGCGCCCCGACCTCATCGAGGTCAGTTAAAAGAGCACTCTGGACTACATCGATGACGGCTACCAGTCATATTGCACTGTCTGCTGCCAAAAGGCAATAAACTGTTGCTGTGCAGCAATGCAGTACCGCGTCTGCCAGCACCCAGGAGACGTACGATGACAGTGAGCTGAGCGGGCTCCGTGGTTGTCGTGGTATGGCGTCTGCACAGGTAACTCAAGAAAAAAGGTGCAAAATGATTGTCTGCCCTTGCTTTCATGGAGGGAGGGAGGGAAGGCGGGCCTGACAATATGTACCCAGAACCACCCGCAACAATGTTTTAGCCCCATCAGGCACTGGGATTTCTACCCAGAATTCAAATGGGCGGCGGAGACTGCAGGAACTGTGGGATAGCCACCCACAGTGCAACGCTTCGGAAGTCGACGGTTGCCTCGGTACTGTGGACACACTCCACCGACTACATGCACTTAGAGCATTTGTGTGGGGACACACACAATTGACTGTATAAAAACGATTTCTACAAAACCGACTTCTATAAATTCGACCTAATTTCGTAGTGTGGACAAGGCCTAAGATTCCTGGCTCGCCAAAGGAAAGAGGACCATGGAGCCAGGGTTGCTTAGGAAGAGGAAGGTTTTGAGGGACTGGAAACAGTGAGCCACTGAAATTGAAACCAGGTTCACATGGAAATCCAGCACATAAGTTTTCCATGGGACCAGGCTCCTGGCAATTCACACTGAATTGTTACGCATCCAATAGAGAACATTTTCAATCCTGAAAATTTTGGACTGGTCCAGTGCCCACTGAAGCTAATAGGAGTCTATCCATTGATTCCCTTGGTGTTGGATTTAGCCCTTTGCGCACTGGGTGCACAGAGTTTCACATGTGTGAACTGCTGTAGGGCTTTGGTTCTTAAAAATTCTAAGAACTCCAAATCATGGAAGGCACTAACATTTTCCATGCACAACCATTTTCAATGTCGGTGGCTTCACTGGCTCTCAGAGGAAACACACCACTTCTCCAAACCTCCCGCTCTTAAAATGTGAAGTAGTGGGGGTCCTCTCTTGCAGACTTCCAAAGGTATGGGGGAGAGAAACTATGCATCATACAAAGACCACAGAAGATATCTGCACTACACTTGGTAGTGCCCAGGTAAATTATACAACCATACATATACATCATAGGTCTCCTTAACTGTGCATTTTATGAGCTTAAAAGTCCATAGAAAACTGACTGAGTATAGGCTGCACAAAACCAGTTCTTATTACCACATTTATCTTCAATGAGGGCTATTTCCATGGCAAATGTAAAGTTTTACCACAGCCATTTTGAAAGCAGAGCTGTTAAAAAAAATTTTAAACATTTTTTCATTGTAGAGAAAGTGGATACTGTATTTTTCATTCTTCTTCTGTTAAAAAACAGCTAACAAACAATTTTAGCTCAAGCTTTTTATAAAAAAAATGTTTTCACAAAGAATAATCCTGAAAATGTTTTAGCCTAACAGGTGAGAGTTTCATAAAGTTAAGTGTGATTAAAGCACAAAGTTAGAATGCAAATGGTTATGCAATCTTCTGTATAGTCATCATTACTGCTCCTGCTGATACTGAATACAATATTCACTTATTTATCTCAGTTAGAGTTCTACCTTACCAAATCTATTTGATCTAATCCATCTATCTAGGCGGCATTTTACAGGAAACAGATTTGCTGATTGATTCTGATTTACCAAATCTGAAAGTTTTTCAGAGAGACTAGCAACTGGCATGTTTCATCAGCTGACTACATCCTGATCTCCAACAAACAGGTACATAATTCCACATAGTTTGTAAAATTGGACACTGTACTTGCATCCAAAGGGTATTATCTGTTTTAGATGACAGAGAGCTACAAAGAGCCATGTATCTTTAATAAGATTCCAGGTTTATGATTTGAAAAACAACCTACATTTTTCCCAATTCAGTTACAGTTCTGAAGAAAAATTTTCCTAGGGTAGTTCCCAAATATCATGACAATTTAATAATTATTTTAAAATAGTGCCCAAGAGCTGCAATCAGGATTGTGACATATGGTCTTCAAACATATACAAAAACACAGTCCCTCCCCTAAATATACTATAATTGAAGACTGAGTGCGGCTGAACACTGCAGACTTTTATTACTGGATTAGATGGGAACACATATTGTATTTACCACATCTGGATGATGCTGAATGTTTTTTCATATCTTGCATTCCTAAACGATTAGGCAGCATAAACTTTACAAAAGAGTGAGGGCATGGCTACACTTGCAGAGGTAGAGCACTTTGAGTTAAACCCCCCTTCGAAGAGCACAGTAGGAAAAGAGCTGCAGTCTGTCCACACTGACAGCTGCAAGCCCACTGGTGTGGCCACATTTGCGGCACTTGCAGCAGCACTGGGAGCGGTGCATTATGGGCAGCTATCCCACAGAGCACCTCTTCCCATTCTGGTGCTGTGGCTTGTGGGAAGGGGGCAGAGGGAGGCGGGGCATTCTGGGTCCTGTCCCAACGCCCCGTGATGCATCGGTTCGCATCCCAGCAATTCCTGTGCTTCCGTCCACATTTGGCACCATCTTCCAACATTTTTTCTACTGCACGCTCTGTCTTCCCTTTTGGTTTGTGGGAATGGAGCCTGAACTGCTGAGGAGTATGCTGACGAGTCTCGCCAGCATGTCACGTTTGGCAGTCGAGTTATTCCTTATGATCCAAAGTGACAGTGAGGGCTCCGACGATGATATCGACTTGAGTAACGCATATGACATGAGTTTGCTTGTGGCATTCACGGACATGCTCACCACCATGGAATGCCGCTTTTGGGCTTGGGAAACAAGCACTGAGTGGAGGGATCACATCGTCATGCAAGTCTGGGATGATGAGCAGTGGTTGCAGAACTTTCGGATGAGAAAACCCACTTTCATGGTACTGTGTGATGAGCTCGCCCCACACTGCAGTGCAAGGACACAAGACGGTGGAGAAGTGGGTGGCTATTGCAGTCTGGAAGCTGGCAACTCCAGACAGCTACCAATCAGTCGCTAACCAGTTTGGAGTTGGAAAGTCGACCGTTGGAATTGTGTTGATGCAAGTTTGCAAGGCCATTAATTGCATCCTGCTCAGAAGAACTGCGACCCCGGGTAATGTGCATGACTTTGTGGATGGCTTTGCACAAATGGGTTTCCCTAACTGCGGAGGGGTGATAGATGGCACACATATTCCAATTCTGGCACCAGCCAACCTAGCCTCCGAGTATGTTAATCAGAAGGGGTATTTCTCTTTGCTTCTCCAGGAGCTTGAGGATCACCGTGGGCGTTTCACTGACATTAACGCAGGCTGCCCCGGAAAAATGACTCATGCATCTTTCGGAACACTGGCCTGTTCAGGAAGCTGCAAGCCGGGACTTTTTTCCCAGACCAGAAGATCACCGTAGGGGAAGTCGAAATGCCCATTGTGATCCTTGGAGACCCCACTTACCCTTTATTTCCCTGGTTCATTAAACCCTACACAGGGAGCCTTGACAGCAGCAAGGAGTCGTTCAACAACAGGCTGAGCTGGTGCAGAATGACTGGAGTGTGCTTTTGGTCGTTTAAAGGGCCGCTGGCGCTCTCTGCATGGGAAGCTGGACCTAGCTGGTTATATCTGCGGGCTGTACCCTCCATAACATTTGTGAAGGGAAGGGTGAACGATTCACTCAGGCATGGAACTCAGAGGTTCAAAACCTGGAGGCTGAATCTGAACAGCCAGAGAGCAGGGCTATTAGAGGGGATTAGGATTAGGATTAGGGATGCCTTGAAGGAGCAATTTGAGGCTGAAAGCCACCAGTAACGTCTGGTGCCCTGCATGGGAGTGAAGTGCAGTGGTTCCAATGGTAGTAGGAATCTGTGTTTGCTACGCTGACTTGCAGTACCTGTTTCTTTCTTGGGCTAAGGTATCTTTTACTTTATGCAATAATAAAGAATGTTTTCAAAGCAAAAAAAATCCATTTATTGAAAAGAAAATTCATTTATTGAAAAGAAACCCAACTGCCTGGGAAACAGAAAGGTCAAGAGGGTGAGGTCAGGGCTGGCCTTACCATGAGGCGAACTGAAGCAGCCGCCTCAGGTGCTAGACTGTGGAGGGTGCCACTAGGACCCAGCATTTCAAAGTTTTGGCCCAAGCAAGGGTGCATGGGGGCGTCATTTCAGATCCCCACCTCAGCCAAAATGTTGTGGGCTGGCCCTGGGTGGAGTGGGGAACGGTACAATCACAGATTTGTGTATGTCCTGTTATCATACTCACCTTCCTGTCTGGAGTGCTGTGCAATGAGTGCTGCACTTCAGGGTGGCTATACTGCATTGTGATGGGGGTTGAGTGCAGTGGGTAAGAGTCGTAGTTTTCAGGGCTGGGTAGTGAAGCTATAGGTGTTGAAGGCAGCTGGTGGCGGTAAGAACCCAGATGTTGGGGAAAGTGGGTTGGAGGTGACATGGGGCATGAGGGAAACAGTTTTGGGACAAGGGCTGCAGGAGGGAGGAGGCGGGGGCACGGTATTGCTCCGCCTGCATGGCTACGAGCGCCTGGATAGAGTCTTCTTGGCACTCCATTTTGCTTATCAGCCGATCTGTGCTTTGCTGCCTGAGCAACGCGCTTTTGTGCCAACACTCCTCATTCTGCTGGCGGATCCTCCTTTCACTGTCCCGTCACTCCTGCACTTTTTGATTTTCCTTACTTGAATGCTGCATTATGCCACATGTCTTCCTTGCTCCTACATGGCCTCTTTCTGATTCTTTGGAGTCTTTTGGCCGGTGATAACACGGACGGCTGAGATCTCAAGGTTGCATCTGTAAAAGCAAAATGCAACACTTAACAGAGGCAGCATTGTTCACACCAGACAGAGCAATGATTCCCCCATACTTAAGGGCAAGCATAGTCTACACAATAGCATATTTGCCCATCCCAACGTGAGCGCACATAACCCACAAGAGCCCCAAAATGATGAGTAAGCACAGGGTCAAGCATGACTGACTGGTTCATGGCTGTACTGTCCTCTGGGTTTTTATGCCTTGGGGAGAGCCAAAAGCGGCAGGGGGCCCCTATACTGAACACTGTCCCTGCATTTTCCACAGGAGTTTGCCTGGAAGATATCTCACTGCTGAGGTGACCTGGGAAGCAAGGGAGGGTCTCTACTGCAATGCGGCTTCCGCCCTGGCCCATATGCAGCTTGCCTGTGTGCAGCAATGGTTCCCCCGCCCCTCACGGCACAGTGGTGTGGACAAGTTAGCCTTACTGGGACAAGGACCACAGTGGCTCTCCCGAGAAACCTGCGCAAGTGCATTGCCCAAGTTCTGGATGAGACCTTTGAAGAGATCACTGAGGCTGATTCCTGCAATGTGAGAGAGCACATCAACGCCCTATTCTGCATCTAGGCATGCATGCAGCCTTAACCCTCCTCACCCCAAGAGCCCGCACCAAATAACTTCCTTCCCAAAATAAAAGTCGCTTACCGGGAACCTCCTCTGGTGTTTGTCCTTCCCCAAGCACCAGCCGCCGCAACTGGCCACCTTCCTCCTGGCTTGAGAACAGCTCCTGGCTGCATGCATCTAGGGATTCCGGGGTGTCTTCCTCCGCCTCAGCACCCTCGCTCCCACTTTGCTCCTCCTCCTGCCTTGTTGAACTGGGCTCTGAAGTGTCCATGGTGGTACTCGGAGTGGAGGTGGGGTCACCCCCAAGTACTGCGTCCAGCTCTTTGTGGAAACAGCAGGTAGCAGGGGCAGCACCGGAGCGGCTGTTTGCCTCATGGGCTTTGCAGTAGGCATTCCGCAGCTCCTTCACTTTAACCCTGCACTGCAGTGTGTCCCAGTTATGGCCCCTTTCCATCATGTCCCTTGATATCTGCCCGAAGGTATCGTAATTCCTATGGCTGGAGCGCAGCTGAGACTGGACAGCTTCCTCCCCGCAAACACTGATGAGGTCCAGCTCCTTGCCATTGCTCCATACTGAGGATTGCCTGGCACATGGAGGCATGGTCACCTGGAAAAATTTGCTGAGAACACTCCATGCCTGGCTGAGCAAACAGGAAGGGGATTTTCAAAATTCCCAGAGAATTTAAAGGGCGGGTCTGACAGTTGGTCACCTAAGGGCAGGGCAGTAGAGTTCAAAGTGATAACCAGAGTGGCTAGAACAGGCATTGTGAGACACTTCTGGAGGCTGATCAGAGCACACTAACAGACCAGGGCATCCACATTGGCACTATGGAGCTCCAGTGGGAGCGCACTAAATGTTATCCCACTCGCAAGTTGGAGTACCAGGAGCACTCTAGCTGCGGAGTCAGAGTGCTCTACATGCCTTGCCAGTGTGGACGAGTAGTGAGCTAGTGTGCCCAGGGCTCCTTTAATGTGCTCTAACTCGCAAGTGTAGCCAACCTCTAAGAAAATTATGTAGTACATGGATTTCATTAGATAAATCTTTTTCTGACACCTGCCATATTTTTTTTTTACGTGTGTGAAATGTTAATAATGGTAAAAGATGCTAGAGTGATAGGGAGAGCACTTCAGTCTCTAAGCTGCTTATGGAACAGGTAAAGCAAAGGCAAGAAGCAAAACAAGCTTCCCCACAATGTCCAGTCAGTGTGCCACAGCTCTAATTTGGCGGAATTGTTTCTAGGACTGAAAAAGACAGTTCTGTCTAGTTGGCCCTTAGAGCCCTCTGCTGGGAGTACCAACTGTGTTGGGTTGTGGTACTTGTCCAGTGGGAACTGAACTTATAAACTGAATTCACTTAACACACCCATCAGATACCTACATCTTTCAGTCACCACCAACCTGAATTAGATTTGAAACAGTGACATAGAGGTAAAAGTCTCTCTTATTCACTGCCAATCCACTAACCTATGCAGTCCCCAGTAGTCACTACACCTGCTCAGCATCTTTCTGCATAAACCTGATGCTGCCCTTGATGAATAAGTCTTTCTAAAAGTATTTTCCAAGTTGAGAAGAGTTTACAGTGTTGCCAGGTGTCAGGATTTTCAGGAGTCAGATAAACTGTTACTTCTGGTGTGAATTCATTTAGGGTGAGCAAATGTTAAGAGAGACAATCAGATATGCTTGATACTGAAGCTTTTTATATAGCTTCTTAAGATGATTATGGAGATGGAGAAATACTTCAAATGAGACTTTGTTTAAACTTATTCTGGGATAGCAGATTATGTTTCCATACCTATAAAATGCAGCTCATTAGAAGGGACAACCCTCATTTATAGAGTGATATTTTTTTCCATCTCCCCAAACCGTAAGAGTAGCTCCCTTACTGTTTTCTTAACAAGATGCATCAAGACCATATTGAAAAAAGAAAAATTTTGAGAGAAGGAAGGAAAATCAGTTTCCATATTTTCCCCTTCCATTCTGATCTCATTTTTCTTCTGTCTCTATTTCTTCTCTGTTTTTCTTATTCTCCCCTTTCCCAAATCTGCATTCTCTTTTTCCCATCCCATAAGTGGCTATCATTTATTTCTGTTTAAAAAAAAACACCCTCCTTTCCAGCAGGCTGTGGCCATCACAGGTTAGCATCCTCACCTTTTATGAAGTGAGATTACTGTAAATTTAGATTGTATGTGAAAATGAGTTAGATAATCTCAACCCAGTTTCAATGAATGGATATCCTGTTGATGCATGAGAACTCTTGGACAGGAATAGTAGAATGGAGAATTCTGGAATTATGTATTTTCACAATCAGTTTTAGGGCTGTGTCAACTCAGGCTTTGTCTTCACCCTTTAAAAAGATGCATTTTTTTACCTCAGGATAATGAATGCACATGAGCTACCCTGAGGTAAAAATGCAGTGAAGACAAGGCACTTTAGTTTTACCATGAGGTAAACTCACTGAAGTCAGTGAAACTCACTATAGCCCTGCCTGGAGTTGACATCCCGTAGTTTATCTTGTGGTAAAACTAAAGTGCCTTGTCTCCACTGTGTTTTTACCTCAGGATAGCTCAAGCACGTTAATTATCCTGAGATAAAAAACTCTCCTTGTTTAGCAATGAAGACAAGGTCTCAAGTACCTTTATAAGCCATAGATGATGTTTTTCTTTATTTAAAAATAAACTCTATTCTTAAAAAGAGGTTATTTTATCACAAGAAATATGGCTAATGTTATGGGCTATCTCATAAGCCAAATGATGCTCTTAGCCAGAGTGGTCTTGTCTAAATTGAGAATTTTCACTGGTGCAAGCAATGGTGAGAGCACCACTGTTAAATGGCTGCCAGCATTTTTGCCACTATGTCATATTGACCTGGCCTATGCAGGGTTAGATTATAGAAAGAGTATAGCGAATAAGACAATGCTTATGACACTGGCTACTGGACCTGGGGCTCAGGAGATCTGGGTTCTATTCTTGGCTCTGTCGCAGACTTCCTGTGTGACCTTGGCCAAGTCACTTAATTTCTCTGTGCCTCAGTTCCTCACTTGTAAAACTGGGATAATAATACTTTCTTTCTCCCATGCTTTGTCTATTTAAACTATAAATTTCTCAAGGCAGAGACTGCCTTTTACTATACATATACATATACAGCACTTAGCAAAATGGGATCCTGATCTCAGTTGAGGCCTCTAGGAGCTACCATAACAGTACTGTTAAAAATAAAAAGTATCTGTGCCCTATCCACACTAGCACTGGAATCTGAGGAAAATACATGCAAGGGAGGGAGGCCATGCTGTGCACTGATAGTCTGCTAATTGAAAAACCGTAAGGCTTTCATGATGATCCTTAGATTGGGATTCCTAATATGTAGATCTTATCCATTAAATTAATACAACTTTGCCTGAAAGGGAGCGCCTAGCTATAAGCAACTGAACTAAGGAAATTTCAAAACATTGCTGAGGATGTACTGGTTAGATCTCAGGACTGGGAATGAGGCAACCTAGGTCATATCATAAATCTGCCACTCGTTCCCTGTATGACCTTGGACAAATCACTTTACCTCTTTGTGCCTCCATTTCTCCAAATGGGGGGCGGTAATACACAGCTCTTTACAAAGTCAGGCTTACGGTCTTCAGATAAAGAGCTCTATACAAAAGCAAAGTATAATTGCTATATTTGACAGATAGGAATTGGGTTTCTTCTGTCTGTTAGTCTGTAAATGTACCTGAGGAGGGAAGGTAAAATAAACTAGTCTCTGGGGCTTGTTTAGTGTTGCAGATAAGTACTTCCCTGGGTGAACAGGCAAGGCTTTATCTTACTTATGCTCTTCAGTGAGTCATGAAGATGTAACCCTAATTATGGTGGTGCCTCAGAAGGCCCTAAGATCATGCAGCACTGCAGCATGTGTAACGCCACTGAAAAAGGCGGTATCTTTGCTCAGATACAGACCACAGGGATAGAGGAAAGATTTTGTGATTTATTTTTACATAAGTACAAAAGGTCATCCACACTGAAGTGGTGAGATATTTCTACACTGAAACAGTTCAGCCAGTCTGCACCAACTGAAAAAGTTTACAAGTTTGTTTTTCTGCAGAGGAGTTAGGGCTATTGATATTTTCCCCTACAGACCTAAACACCCCTACTTATAGATTACGCATTGCTTATTTTAAAGTTTGACATTTTCATTTTTTTAATCATTAGTACAACCAGGCAGAGGCCAGGTCAGGGATTGTTTTTATTTCTGCGCACATTGCCAGTGCTAAACTAATAATGATAGTAATTAATATTTATATTGTGACAGTGCCCAGGGACCGTAATCAGGAACAGGGCCCATCATGCTAAATGCTGGCCTGGCTAATGATAATTTTACACTTGATTTGCCAGAGTTTATGCTCCTTTCTATGTTCCTTAGTAGGATCTGACTTCCAGTTTTTAAAGGATATCTTTTTGTCTCTAACTGCCTCTTTCACTCTGTTGTTTAGCTATGGTCCTCTTACTGTTTTTATTATTATTTCGTTTGAGCCTCTATTATGGTGTGTTTAAATAGTTTCCAAGCAGCTTGCAGGCATTTCACTCTTGTGACTGCTCCTTTTAATTTCTATTTAACTAGCTTCCTAATTTTTATGCAGTTCCCCTTTTTGAAGTTGAATGCTACTGTGGTGGGTTTCTTTAATATTTCCCCCCCTACAAAGATGTTAAATTAAATTATATTATGATCACTATTATCAAGAAGTTCAGATATATTCACTTCTTGGACCAGATCTCTCCCTTGTGGGTTCCAGGATTAGCTGCTCCAAGAAGCAGTCATTAATGGTGTCCAGAAATTTTATCTCTTCATTCCTTACAGAAGAAATCCCCAATTATTATTGGGTTTTCTGTTTTTGTAGCCTCTCTAATCTATCTGAGCATTTCACAGTCACCATCAGCATCCTGGTCAGATGGTTCGTAGTATATTCCTACTTCTATGCTCTTATTATTCAAGCATAGACTTTCAAGCTATAGAGATTCTATGGTACTGTTTGATTCATTTCAGATTTTTACTAATATTGACTCTGTGCTTTCTTTCACATGTAGTGCCTCTCCCACACCAGCATGACATATTCTGTCATTCCTATATATTTGGTACCCTGGTATTGCCATATCCCCTTGATTATCATCATTACATCAAGTTTCTGTTATACCTATTATATCAATATCCTCATTTAATACCAGGAACTCAAATCCACACGTTTGTATGTAGACTGCTTGCATTTGTATACAAGCACTTATAAAATTTGTCAATATTTAGTTGTCTGCCTTCATGTGATGTAATTGAATGGGGCTCTTTTTCATTTGACTACTGTTCTTTAGTTCCTACCTGTCGTTTATCAATTTTCCCCTTTAGTAGGATATAGAGTATTCCCTTTAATAAATCCTCCCCAAAGGGATGTGTCTGTCCACATTGTGTGCTCCTCCACACCGGTTGGCTTTCTCCCAGCCCTTAGTTTAAAAATTCCCCTTGAACCTTTTTAATTTTACATATAGTACCAACAATCTGGTTCCCTTTTGGTTTAGGTGGAGCCCATCCTTCCTTTATAGCTCCTCCATTCCCAAAAGCTTCCTCAATTCCTAATAAAACTAATTCCCTCCTCTGAACACCATCACCTCATTCAGGCATTGAAACCCTACAGTTCTGCCTATCTAACTGACCCTACACATTGAACGAGAAGCATTTCAGAGAATGCTACCAGAGGACTTTAATCTCTTACTTAGTGGCCTAAATTGGCCTCCAGGACCTCTGTCCTACCTTGCCCTATGTCACTGGTACCTACATGTATCACAACTACCAATTCCTCCCCAACACTGCACATAAATCTATCTAAATGTTTCAAGAAGTCCACAACTTTCATACCCATCAGGCAATTCACACCCAGTTATCACAAACCCAATTATCTATATTTCTAATAATCAATTTCCCCATTACTACTACCTTTCTCTTACGAGTAACTGGGGTCTCCTTATCTGGACAGGTATTATCAGTTTAAGAAAATACCATGATATCATCCTGAAGGAAGCTCCTGACTCATAGACTTTAAGGTCAGAAGGGACCATTATAATCATCTAGTCTGGTCTCCTGCACAACATAGGCCACAGAATCTCACCCACCCACTGCTGTAACAAACCCCTGACCTATGTCTGAGCTACTGAAGTCCTCAACTCGTGGTTTAAAGACTTTAAGATGCAGAGAATCCTCCAGCAAGTGACCCCCACCCCATGCTGCAGAGGAAGGTGAAAACCCCCCAGGGCCTCTGCCAATCTGCCCTGGAAGAAAATTCTTTCCCGACCCCAAATATGGCAATCAGCTAAACCCTGAGCATGTGGGCAAGACTCACCAACCAGACACCCAGGAAAGAATTCTCTGTAGTAACTCAGATCCTATCCTATCTAGTGTCCCATCACAGGCCATTGGGACCATTTCCTCTCACTCCAGCTTGATGTTCTCCTTCCCTCAGACTTTCATCCTTCTCAACAGCATAGAGGCTACCAGACTGCTCTACTATGTCACAGAAAGTCTCATCCACGTACTTCCCTTAGATTGTCCAGTGTAGTCACTCTAGGCTCAAGAGCCTCTACTCAGTCTCTGTAAGCCATGAGTTGTTTGCACCAAATGCATATCTGATGAGGTGCTTACCCCCACACCAGGTAGAGCAGATTAAATTAGGTTAATTAACTTGATAGGCTGCACCTGAGGGAAAGCCAGGGTTTGAAAGGCCAACTGACAGTGGAGCCCAGTTGAGAAGGAACTAGCAGGACTAGTATAAAGTCAGGACGTTGGCAGTGGAAAAACAGTGCAGGGGAAATAGTCTGTAATTACTTCCTGGGAGAAGGGGAACAGCCAGAAGATGTAGGAAAGAGGAACAGGGTCTGGGAGAGAGCCGGCCACAATTGCTAGACATGGGGTCCCTGGATGGAATCTGGAGTAGAGGGTGTGCCTGAGGAATGGCCAGATTCCATTCCAGATTCCAGATTCCTGAGGAATGGCCAGATAAGGACAGTGAAGGGAAAACTGCCATTTTGTATGGAGAGACTTTGATACCCTGGAAGGGGAAACCACAGAGTTATCTGGTCGGAGGGCCAAGTCACAAAGAGGAAGCTGCAGCTTCTAGAGTGAGAGGGTCCACAGAGAAAAGAGAGGACAATGGGGGGAGACAACACAAGGGCAGGCTTTGGACCTGAAAGAGAGCTAATCCCCAGAGTAGCCAGTAGACGGTGCCCTAGAAGTAAGTGGACCCCGTTACAGCACACACAGGTAATCATATGGGCTGCATTCAGTGCAATAAACCAGATAGCCTCCACTTTGTGGCTGGACTTCTGTCTGTATTATTTTTATTCTCCAGGGGTTTTTGTGTGTTTTTGTTTTGGGGGGAGAAAGGGGGGTTATTTGCCTAAATTTAGAAAATGTTTCTCTGGTGTATCTGGCTCTCACGCTCCTTCTCTAAAGTCCCTCAAAAATCTCCTCATTGCTAGTTCCTCTGGGGGCTTAGGAGCTGTCTTTTTAAACCCCTGTTCTTCCTGAGTTAGCCCTACTCACGTGGATCCTAAAAGGATTAGGGATCAAAGAATTGCAGGCTAAAGCCTTGTTCGGAAGCTCCCACCCTTGCGTAGCAGGCTGCTGTGCTCAGCACACAGAACCCCAAACAGACCACAGTATAAACTTCAATCAAGCAGCCACATGGCAAAACAGCAAGCATAGAACAAATTAACAGACAACCCACCCCTTCACCTAGCGAACTCCCTTGCAAAACTCCCCTTTTTTGCTAGTCCTGTTTGATAGTTCGAAGAGAGCATGAGAAAACCAAGGAAGGAGAGAGGAACTGCATTAAAGGGTGAGGCAACGGGCTATGATACATTTATGTTAGCATTCCAGACTTTAAATTCCTCTGGTTTTCCCACAGCTCTGGTCTGACGGTTCTTGTTTACCAGACTCCTAAGGCCTCAATAGCTTCACATCCTGGACTTTACCATAGATGGGAGAGTTCCTCTAGCTAAAGAGTAAAATGTTATCCTACTGCATCAACATTCTGTAAAGAGGTGAATTTTGCCTCTGAAACTAGTCAATTCAGCCAGTATAATCACCCCAGCATTAAAGTGCTCTGTGCCGTAATAGGATCAGGACTGCCTTTCAAAAGTCATGCATATAGGGTTTGTTGGGAGTGACCACTTCATTTACTCTGGGCTAAACTCAGCTTTCCATGGAAGCAGTGATTTGCAAACTGTACCTCTTTGCAGAGCCTGGTTGGCTGTACCCCAGAAGGGGAATCACGTGAGACAGGGCAGATGGCCGTAATAGTGTCCACCAGTGTTCCCTCTAATTTTTTATGTGCATGTGAGGAATTAATTTTGTTATGTGCACCAATATGGAGATGATGTGCAACACATCTCGAAGAACACCAGGTACGAAAAGGTAACTGTCTTTTTTGGCATAAGTGGTAGTGTGCACAACACTATGTCAGCAGGAGAGCTCCTCCTGCCAACATAGCTACCATGGCTCATTGGGAGTGCTTTAATTATGTCTGGGAGAAATCTCTCCAGTTGACATAGAGCAGCTACATGAGAGATCTTACAGTGGCGCAGCTGCATTAGTACAGCTGCCACTCTAAGGTCTCTAGCGTAGACATAACCCTAGACCAGTGGTTCTCAACCAGGGGTCTGAGGCCCCCTGGGGGCCCACAAGCAGGTTTCAGGTGGCCACTAAGCAGGGCTGACATTAGACTCACTGGGGCCCAGGGCAGAAACCCGAACCCTGCCACACGGGGTGGAAGCCTGGGACCTGAGCCCACCACCAGGGCTGAAGCTGAAGCCTGAGCAATGAAGCTTTGCAGGGGCTCCTGTGGCATAAGACCCTACTCGCTATCCCCTAACACCGGCCCTAGCTTTTATATGCAGAAAATCCGTTATTGTGACACAGGTGGGCCGTGGAGTTTTTATACCATGTTAGTGTGGTTTTTTTTTTTGGGTGGGGGGGGGGGTGGCGCAACTCAGAAAGTGACAGATGTTTTTCTAACCTGTTCTTAAAACCTCCAATGACAGTGATTCCACAACACCTAACCATCAGATGAGTGAAGTTCTGGAACAGCCTTCCAAGGGAAGCAGTGGGGGCAAAAGACATATCTGTCTTCAAGACTAAGCTTGATAAGTTTATGGAGGAGATGATATGATGGGAATTAATTCTGGCAATTATTTGATCTTCGACTATATGCCCAATGGCCTGTGACGGGATGTTAGATGGGGTGGGCTCTGAGTTACTACAGAGAATTCTTTCCTGGGTGTCTGGCTGGTGAGTCTTGCCCACATGCTCAGGGTTTAGCTGATTGCCATATTTGGGGTCGGGAAGAAATTTTCCTCCAGGGCAGATTGGCAGTGGCCCTGGGGGATTTTTGCCTTCCTCTGCAGCATGGGGTAGGGGTCACTTGCTGGAGGATTCTCTGCACCTTGAAGTCTTTAAACCACAAGTTGAGAACTTCAATAGCTCAGACATAAGTTAGGGGTTTGTTACAGGAGTTGATGGGTGAGATTCCGTGGCCTGCATTGTTCAGGAGGTCAGACTAGACGATCATAATGGTCCCTTCTTACCTTAAAGTCTATGATTCTATTATTCTATCCCTTGGGAACCTATTCCAGCACTTAACTATCCATATAGTTAGAAAGTTTCCCCTAAGGATGCTCCATATCACTGCAATCCTCTTCCCCTAGGCAGAATTTCTATATGGGTCATCCTCTTCACACTCTGGGTGAGTCTAGCCCTCTAACTCTCTTTCTTAATATTTTTAGCAAATGACTCGGTTGCTGCAATTTATTGCAACAGAAACTGTGATATGTCATTTTTACATTTATATCACACCTTTCTCCCCACAGGAATATACATACAACCAACACGGAAATGCAGTCAGCTCTAGGGTACAAGTAGCAAAGTGGGCAGTTGGCACATTGCACAAAATTGGGGTGGAAAACAGAATATTTGAGTTAAGTTGAACATTCCCTCATTCTATCAAAAAGTGCCATGGGTTTTTTAATGTCAATGCATGGACAACAGCCAAATACTCACTTGTTATAAGGTTCTGTCCAAAACACACATACTAACTTGCAAGCAGCTGAACATATCTTCCTTGCAAGGATGAAGAGATGAACTAATCCTACTGGTATATGAGCTTTTAGTTACAGACTCTAGACATTTCAAACTTGATGCCTGGATAACTAAACCATCCTTTCTATCTATTTTTCCAGCAATGCCCAGAGGCTTTGCTTCTACAGGAGTGTACCCCAACATATTGCATTACAATTTTGTAGCTTTGTGTATATAAATCCTACATGAGTTGCAGCACAAAATGCTGGGACACCAGCTGAGATTTCAACTCACTGAGGTACCAGTCATGTTCGAGCACTTCTTGGAAAAGCAAAAATCTGCCTCTGAGTGCATAGGAAAGCAAACAATAGGCAAGTCAAATATTGTACTAACCTTCATGAGCAATCTGATAGTTATTTTGGATATTTTTCTCTGATATATTCTCTAGGGAAGTCAGTACTGATTACGAAAACATATTTAACTACAACATGCCACAAGAAAATGACAAAATATACCAGTATTTCTAAATTATAAAATTTGTTTAGGTTTTTAAGTATATATTTGATTTTAATTAGTGAAATTATCTATACATGACACCCCATCCCCAAATTCTTCTTCTATAACCCATTCCTTGCTACTTGGAAGACCCACGTGTTTGGCAAACTATCATATAAATACAGATTCACATACACAGTTTATTTTTTTCCAGACAAACTCGTTTGTGAAAATACAAATGCAACTACAACCACAGCTGGCACATACTGTAATGTTTGTGATTACAGTTCTGATTAAATATCTGTTTCTGTTGCCAGGAATGTTTGTTGAGCTCCACCTTAATAGGAGCAATGTGAAAGCAATCAGCTGTGGCCACACCTGGGGTTTATTGTGGCAGCAGCAGGATATAGCTGTCAGGTTCAGGACTTGTGTTTCATGTAGGTGTGTAAATGGCCTCCCACCTGGTTACTCATATTTTTTTTTTCTAATTTTTGATAGCCCTAGCATTAGTGGAATTACATTTGCAGCAACTTAGGGAACAGAGATTTGGCTCTTGTTTCTTGCTATTTATAGGTATTAAAAGAAAAACAAAGCTGTAAATGTGTGTTGCTTGAGGTATAGCTGATTTTTCACTATTATTATTTATTATTATTATTATTACTTTTTTTCTGCCCTGTTTAAGAAAATGTTCAGAGTACATACTGTACTGACCTTGGTCTTCAAAGGTATGGTCTAGTAGGTTGAGCCCAAGACCAAACAGCAGGAACTCCTGGGTTTTGAATCTAGTTCTGCCACAGAGACCTCCTCTGTGACACTGGGCAAATCACTTGATTTTAACCTCTCTGTGCATCTGATTCTGTCGTCCTGCTGTTTGGTCTTGGGCTGAACCTACTAGACCATACCTTTCAAGACCAAGGTCAGTACAGTATGTACTCTGAACATTTTCTTAAACAGGGCAGAAAAAAGTAATATTAATAATAAATAATAATAGTGAAAAATCAGCTATACCTCAAGTAACACACGTTTACAGCTTTGTTTTTCTTTTAATACCTATTAACTTAGGCTTGAATAAAGACTGGGAGTGGATGTGTCATTACACAAAGTAACACTATTTCCCCATGTTTATTCCACCCCCCCACCCCCACCCCCGCTCTACTGTTCTTCACACATTCTTGTCAACTGCTGGAAATGGCCCACCTTGATTATTACTACAAAATGTCCCGTCCCCCCCTGCTCTCCTGCTGGTAATAGCTCACCTTACCTGATCGCTCTTGTTACAGTGTGTATGGTAACACCCATTGTTTCATGTTCTCTGTGTATATAAATCTCCCCACTGTATGCATCCGATGAAGTGAACTGTAGCTCACAAAAGCTTATGCTCAAATAAATTTTCAGACATTTTTCTATATTCCTTTCTCCAAGAGAAACTGTAACAACTTCAAAGGCATTATAGCCCTACACTCTCCCATACATTTACATATTAGAAAACTTAGTCTGTTGGAGTCTGGAATCAACGGAGAGAAATCAGGAAATGTACAGTTAAGACTTAATCTTTTGTTCTAACTGTGCTTGGGTTTTGCAATACACATAATATGTCACTATGTTATCGCTGTAAGTTATCACCAAGGACCAAGCAGTAGCCAGGCACAAGTACTCTCAATTTTCTTGCTTTTGTAGATTTAAGATCTTAATGATGCAGCAATAGCTTTTTGTTTGAAAATATAAGCTCGTATAAATGGCTCTAGTGAGTAATTTTCCCTTAAGGATAGCTGCACAAGCCTGACATATTTTCTGACTATTCATATTATTGAAGGTTGTTTACAGCTCTGAGCAAAACAGAGAAAGTACTGCAGCCCTCATGATCAAGCAATCGGAGAAGACAATTGTTTTGATAGCTACAGAAAAAGAACTCAAGTATCTCTGAAATCACTTTTCAGTTTCATCCTAAAACTCAGGTCCACACAATGCTATGAAATAGCGGGGTGGAGAAAGAGCATTGAAATGCAAATTCGCATTCCAACCTTGCTCCAGAATTCCAGTAGTTAATACTGCCACAACAAATAGCTTTTTATCCAGGTATCAGGTATCCATGTGCTGCACCCCCAGAGATTTGTCTCTTTAAAAAAAAAAAAATCAAATCTGGAATTTAACAGCCAGAGAGAGATGTTTTCCCCCAAAATATTATTTTATGGAACTTTCTTGTTGTCCACAATGTAGTACTTGAAAGTGCTTCATCTTATTTTCAAGATATGGAATGTCACTTGCTATTACCAGCCAATTCAATGGTGCAATAAGAACATAATTCTTAACAGTGCATTTCACTGTTTGTTGCATACTGTTAAAATGGTGGTGCCCTTACAAGTACAGCTTCACCATTGAGAGGACACAGGGAAAACACTGATTTAGCTGAGGAGCCCTAAAGCAGCAGCGGCAGTTCAGAGTTCTGTCTCCAAAAGAAACTTGCTGGGAGCCAACTGCTGCTACTTCTTTCTTTGCTTTCTGTTCCTGACAAGACTGGAACTATTTTTATTGACATGCCACTTACAGTGTGCTGTGAAATGAAGACAAAATGCAAAGGGAGATCACAAGTTGTCTCAATTAACAGGTTTCAACATTTAGAAATTATTTTGAAATGCTTTGAGTTTATGCAGCATGGGGGAGGGTAATATACTGGTTTAGCTCTTCAGTAGCCATACGTTTTGCCACATCTGCCAATACTTTACCTACAGAGAAATGTCAGAGCTATGAGATTAATTGCTACCATACCTGAAATAATTTTCACTGTATCTTTAAAATTAGAGTGCTGTCAATAGGGATAATATTGTAGTGGTTAAAGCACACAACTGGGAGTCAGGAGACCAGGGTTATATTCTTTGCTTGGCTATTGACTTCTTTTGTAACGTTAGCAATCACTTAACTGAGCCTCAGTTTACTCATCTGTAAAAAGGAATTATTAATAATACCTACCCACCTTTGTAAAGCACTTTGAGGTCGTGGGATGAGAAATGACTAAGTATTATTATTATTTCTCCCATCCTACATCACATTCAATGTTTTCCTCTCTGTCTCCAAGTGCAATGTAAAATGCCTTCTAATTTTCCAAACCCCACAAAATTACCTTGATTTGCTCTGATTTTAAATTCAGCTACCCCCTGCTTGCTCACTCCTCTCCTCCAATCTCATTCTCCTCTCTGTCCCTTCTAATCTTCAGCTCTTTCATGTATGCTGCTCCATCTATCTAGAAATCACTTCCTCCCTGCCTTAGAATTATTGAGTCATTTCCTCACTTCAGAATCATACCTACAAACTTTCCTGTTCACCTTAGCCCATGATTGACTGTTCAAACACATTTCCCTTCCTCCCCATAACCCATGTTCATTGTCTTCTCATTGGAAGTAGAATGCCAGGAAGTTTACTTGAATCTGTACTGCATTTCAATTTCAGTTATTCTCTCTGCATCATTTTCCCTTTTGCTCTCTATGAGATTTCCTGCATCTACTTTGTTGGAGTTTTTCTCTCTTTATTCTGCCTCTCTGTAAATCATGTGGTAGCAACTCTGAACAACAACAAAAATAATGACAGGTTTCAGAGTAGCAGCCCTGTTAGTCTGTATTTGCAAAAAGAAAAGGAGTACTTGTGGCACCTTAGAGACTAACAAATTTATTTGAGCATAAGCTTTCGTGAGCTATAGCTCACTTCAGCGGATGCATGCAGTGGAAAATATGCTTATGCTCAAATAAATTTGTTAGTCTCTAAGGTGCCACAAGTACTCCTTTTCTTTTAACAAAAATAATGTTATCTAATGATTCAGTTACTTCTCGGTGTATTAATAAAATGTAGCTAAAACACATTTTTTGACAATAATCCCAGCACAAAATAAAGCACATTTCAGGAAGAGCACTATATTAAAATAAACAAGGGGGTTCTAGAACATGGGTCCTCAGTACTGGATTCTGCCACCTCTACTCATGATGAACAATCTTACTCCCAGAATCAGATCCTCTGCCAGGTGAGGAAGGCTAGCAGAGTCTCGTCCTCAAACTGGACTTCATTTTAACAGAGTGTCATGTGTGGACACCTCTTCTCCTTTTCATGATAGTGCATGCCATCTCTGTGGTAACTACAGCAATTACCTCAAAGGGAAATATTATCAGGAAAATATTTAAGGAATGTTTAGCAGTTAGTGTTTGGAAACAAAGACAAAAGTCACAATCAGTTCTCTATGGCCTACAGTTTGGCAATGTCTATTCTAGCATAATGTCTAATCTGTAGGAGTAACATCAAGGGTTCCTAGAGCACATGGACCGGCAGCCTTTTTTAGCATTTGTATAAATCCAAAGAAATAAAACAACAATGTAATAATAAGCACACACACCACTTGTGATAGGAGAAGCAGCAAGGTTTAGAGAGCTGAGCATGGGACAAAGCTCAAACAGTTTCAGAGTTCTAATCCCACTTCTAGCATTCTGGGTGACCCATCATAACTAAAATTAAACTTCTCTGTTTCTGGTTTCTCTGGGGCAGATTCTCTGTGTAGCAGGGCACTGCAGGGCCCTCTTGGCTCCTGCCCCCACTGTAAATTAGTAGAATGCTACAAACATGTCCCACCCTGTCCTCAGTGCCCCTCCTACAATGGGAGTTGCACATGTGCCAGCAATGCCCCTCTGTCATGTACATTGGCCAAACCGGACAGTCTCTACGCAAAAGAATAAATGGACACAAATCTGACATCAGGAACTATAACATTCAAAAACCAGTAGGAGAACACTTCAACCTCTCTCCAGCGAGAAACTGCTGAACTTGAATTAATATGCAAACTAGATACCATTAACTTGGATTTGAATAGAGACTGGGAGTGGCTGGGTCATTACACATATTGAATCTATTTCCCTAAGTTAAGTATCCTCACACCTTCTTGTCAACTGTTGAAATGGGCCATCTTGATAATCACTACAAAAGTTTTTTCTCCTGCTGATTATAGCTCATCTTAACTAATTAGCCTCCCCCACAGTTTGTATGGCAACTTCCAACTTATCTGTATGTATATATACGTATATATCTTCTTACTATATGTTCCATTCTATGCATCCGATGAAGTGGGCCCACGAAAGCTTAGCCTCTAATAAATTTGTTAGTCTCTAAGGTGCCACAAGGTGCTGTTCTTTTTGCAGATACAGACTAACACAGCTGCTACTCTGAAACCTGAAAGAAGTGGAGAGGTTATTTTACCTTGTATTTGGCACTGATGTGACCGCTACTGGAATACTGTGTTCAGTTCTAGTTTCCACAATCCAAGATGGATGTTGATAAATTGGAGAGGGTTCAGAGAAGAACCATGAGAATGATTAAAGGGTTAGAAAACTTGTCTTACAGTAGAGTCTCAAGGAGCTCAATTTATTTAGCTTAACAAAGAGAAGACTTGATCACAGTTTATAGGTACCTATGTGGGGAACAAATATTTGATAATGGGCAGACAAAAGTATAACATGATCATATGGGTTGAAGTTGAAATTAGAAAAATTCAGACTGATAATAAGGTATACATTTTTAACAGCGAGGGTAGTTAAACATTGGAACAATTTACCCAGGGTTGTGTTGGATTTTCCATCGTTAGCTATTTTGAAATCAAGATTTTTTTTTGTTTTTAAAGATATACTCTAGGAAATTCTGTGGACTGTGTTATACAGAAGGCCAGATGATCACAATAATCCCTTCTGGCCTTGGAATTTATATGTTGCCAAAGAGCTCCATAACTGTGAACGCTGTGCTGTTCAGATATTTTACATTTATGTTTCTTGTTGAGATCCAGAGTTCTCTTGGGCAAATTTTCTTTCTTTTTCCCAGAGTACAGTAACATCTACTCTGTTCTTGACTGCACAATTTTTGTAATAATAATAATTTTGCATTTTCAACTTTGCAAAATAGATAATATGTAATATGGATCATGCCTTACAAAGATGTTTTTGAATATGCTACAGGAGATCCTTTTCGCATCACCTGCTTGAACTATTTTATTGTCCACCTCTTTAGACAAATCATTTAAAATAAACGACTCAAAAATAGTGTTCTGTAATCTGGTTTCATTGCCTTGTAGAATAAAGAGACGCAATATATAGTATTACAATTCTTCCAGATTCCCACTCTACAGATGGTCATTATGTTTTCCATATGACTCCTACTGTAATACCAGAATCACGAGTCACTTATAAGAAACTGATATGTCACAACACCTGACAGGCTGCTATATAGAATGCAGGGTACAATAGACAATCTTTTAGTTGTACTTGTACAGGCACAACCAATAGTTAGTGTGCTTTTCTGTTGAGTTTACATGAGCATAACATATATACACCTACACACAGATACAAGGTGGAACAAATATTGAAACACCAACTAACATATGGAAATGTTAGAACTTTTTAATTTAATATGAAGATGATCCAAAATGTAACAAAAATAAAATGGAGACACCCAAAGGAAACAACCCCCCCAAGGCTGTTGACTGAACACTCATTTATAGCACACATGGGAAATTAACTTTTTTGTTTTTTACTATTTTATGCCTTCTTTTGCATATATCATTTGATCCTGATACAGAGCTTTATTTTTTCATTTCTTCTTTAGGCCTTCTGCAATGAAATTCAGACATTAAAGTTTTAGGTGTTGGTATTTTTGGCCAGAGGCACCTCCAGAAATTTTTCACATGGTACACACAACTGAGCCACTCTCACTTTAACATTTCACACACAGGTTTGTCCTAGCCACCTCTCCATCACGACAGAAGGACTGTGGAGCCGAATTGCAGTAAGTGGCATTGTGACCTGGCATGCCAGGCCACGATGCCTCTCATTTTAGGTGTACTTTCAAACAGGGATCCTGAGGAAAACTGCTCTTTTTGCACCTCCCCTAGAAGCTCCTGCCACAACCAATGGTGTGCAGTGTGCAGGTGCAGGTGATACTCTTTTTGGGAGACAGGACGACAGACTCTCTAGTATGCTCATCACATTCCAGTCACAGCTTCTTATGTTATTCTGAATCCATCAAAATGGCAATGATATTGTAACTTAATCTCAGAAAGACTTGAAAGATTTATGAAAGACGTCAGAAGCACTGATCTGAAGTATATGAAACATAAGGAAGGACTAGGACACCTGAAACCTAATTGTAAGAGTATCTGACACCATTAAAACCGCAAAACTACAATCAAACTATCATTCAAGTCCAAGTTGACAATATGATCCCTCTAACAAGCTTGACACATGTCCAGTGTGCCTTGGTGCAAGAATAACAGTCAGACGATTTTAACTTGTTTTGGAAATGTGCTAGCATATGGGTGCCAAACAATGCAGGTTTGGCCAAGATTTCAATTCTGCAAACAAGGAGAGCAGTTTTAGATTGGAAAGTAATCCCTGACGAGATCAGGCACTGTTCAAGGGCACCATTAAATGGATGGAATATCTTTGTTTCAACATCATATCAAAACTCACTGTTTTTTATGAGGCTAGAATCCAAGTATCAGCCATTTTGAACTGATACAAAAACACCACTGACTAATAGAATGCAGATCATTAAAAAGGAATAGATTGCTTGTTCTGTACACAGGGAACAAGCTGTATGGCTCTTATGTTAATGGAGTTCTGCAGATATAATCTTTTCAGTCCTAGTTATATAGACTAGATCTTCAGCTACCCCAGCGTGCTGATCTGAGCACAGATTGGTGAGCGGGTAAGATTTAAACTATCTTTGTGCTCCCCTGAAGTTTGGACCCTAAAGGCTTCTGCCATCATAGCTATGTTGGTCAGTGGTGTGAAGAGGTGTGATTCTTGAGCAGCATAACTGTACCGGTAGAAGTCCCTAGTGCACATACAATTAGACCAGCAAAGCTGTGCTCTTCCCAGTATAGATTTTTTCGCTCATGACTGGTGGTTTTATTATCCTGGTAAAAAGAACTGCTTGTATAGCTGTGTCCACACTAGGAGAGCTTTGCCGGCATAGTATACCACTTTTCCTATACCAAGAAACGCTCTTAGTTTAGACATGGCCTTCGAAATGCTTCAGACCTACTTTAATTAAACCTGGCAAGAAGGGTCCCCAAGTGACTATTTCCAGCTGGGTCTCTGAGGGGGGTATTCCTATGCTGGTTCTATGCCACAGTGTCACTTGAGGAATCCCCACATAGCTGGTTAAACCAACTTCAAGACTATTTTATGCCACTGGAGCATCCAGCAAATCCCACTGATGTAGCAGTTTCAAAATGTTGAAAATTACACAAGTTCTTCCTGTTTTTCATCTGTTTGTCCACGAGTCAGCTGGGTACTTAGCACATCTGAAAATCAGGCCACTGATGCAGATGCCTAAAAATGGATCTAATAGCCTAACTTTAGGCACCTATTTTTTAAAAGCCTTGGCTTTGGTTTAAGTCTTAGTTATGATGTAAAGAAACATGAACATTTATCAGAAAAACAAGGAGGTTAACATTCCTTTTTGATTATGTGAACTCCCCACATACTATGTCATGAGGAATTTGTGTGGGTACATGTTTACTAAACTAGAACTCACAGTCATTATAGTGCACTAATGCTGAAAAAAAATAAATTAAGATGCTGTAAGTCAAATGTCACATCAGAACTTAATATGCTGGAATTCTTGGAAAATGTTCCAGAGCTATCAGCTTGAACAGTGGATGTTGCTTTTTTACAGCAAGGAATTTAAATTATTATTAATTTCTGGCAATTCTCATATTATATTAGGCACTTTCCAACAGAAATGAAGGAACAGTCCTTGCACCACAAAGCTCATAACCTAAAGAGAGAGAGAAGGTTGTGGAAAGTGAAAGAATACCTATGTAAAGTGGTCAGGGTGATAATTAGCCATGACTTGGTAATACAGCGTAATGTGAGCATGGTTTTAGGGTGCAAAAACTCTTCGCATTTACCCATGAAATTTAGTATTATCAGTCAACTGGTTTCTTGTAGGTGTCAGGGCAAAAGTAGGTTTTCAGAAGGGGCTGGATCTCAGAAAGGATTGTGGCTTTGTGAATGAGCTGAAGTTGGATGTGACAATGGGGATGCTTGAGGGACAGATAAGGACTTAGTAAATGCCAATTCACTCTATTGCATTGTTATTATTTCTGCAGTATCATAAGCGCACATAAGTCTTTATGAACTTATAAGAAGACTAGTTCCCCTGAAATGCTTACAATCTAAGATTGAAATTCACTGAGACGCTTGAATAAGCAGAACTGATCTTCTGCTATATGGAGTATACGGGGCCAGAATTTGGGAAGCATGGGTACCTTGTGGAGGGGATAGAATTTGAGGAGCTGAGTGACGCAGAGACTCGTTGCCCTAACAAAGAATTAAGATTGGTGGGGGCAATATGAAGTTGGGCTAATGGATTTTTGACTACAAAGAACCACTGGTCATAACACCCTGGAAGGCCGACTGGCACAATAGACACAGTAACAAACTAGGCCAGGAGGAATCTGTTCTCTCCCTACAGCCACTGCAGATCACCCCAGCACAGTCCCCATGTTTCTCAGGCTGTGTTCTAGAAAGAGTCTTTGCCCCTAAGTGAGACATAATTCAGAAGAAAAAAAAATAAGTAGAAGAAATGTAGCAGAATAAATCATGTGATTTCATTTATATTCCTCATACATCTCCTTAGTTCCAAGCTTCATATACATATAAGATATACTGCATCAGAGATGGTGGTGTCTGTGTCATAAATTGCACAGACGTGATAAACTGCAGAGCTGTGTGATCACACAGCTGGCTCTGTCTACTATCCAGGACTTCTTTTAACTTCCAAACTTTCTGAACAGCTGCCATTTAAAAAATTCAGCCTGCCAGAAAAATGTATATTTATTGTCCCCCAAAATCCCATCTGCCCAAGATACATAAGATAGCTAACGTGATTTTTTTCTCTGACATGCATCACATGCAGATTACGTGATGGCATGGGGTGGTGCAAATGCTTAATCAGCACTCATTTGAGTTCAGAAGCAATGCTTTGGCAGGGAACTCTAGCACTCACACTACATCTGAGCCAAAATGGAATAGGGAGAGAGAAAGAAAGAGAGAAGAGATGTTAAGGGAAGAAGCAGAACTTTCTGGTGGTCCTAACTTCTAAGGGTTTATGATATGGCTTGAGAGAAGGGTGGAGGCATGGTTCCAAAGACTCTCCCAGAAGAGTTTTGTTTAGTCTATGCAATCTATTATCTCTTTTCCATAAGCAATAGAAATAACACAATTCCCTTCTCTTCTGGCCCTTTGTCTTTTAATTTTTACTTCTTTCCTCTCTTGGATTAGATCACTAGGCACTTTTCTATCCTAGCACTTCTTAAGATCTCAAATGTTCCTGAATCCCTTTCTCCGCTGTTCATTATTCTTCCTTAATGCCTCTTCCTTTTTCTGCCTTTTCAGTTCTTGTTTTTCTTCTTTCCTTTTCTGCCTATAGTTTCTCTCCTCTTCCCCCTCCTCCCTTGTCTGTCATCTTAATCTCCTGTCATCTCTATATTTTCCCCCTTGATCCAACCAAATCCCTGGCTGTCCTCCCCTCTCTCTTCCTTTCCTATTCATACTTTCCCATCTTCCTTTTGTATAATGGTCTCATCTTCTTTGATTTGACTTTTCATCTATTTCCAAACAACTTTAAGATCAGTATTCCACTCCAACCCCTTGGCCTCTTCTCCACCAGCAGGACGGTGTGTAGATCTGGGGAATGGGCTAGGCCAGAGGTTTAGAAGCAGCATTAAGAGAGCTCCCACACCAGTTCAGGGCAGATAGTCTGTTGCTCTGGGAAGGTGAACACACAGCTCAGCTCAGGAATATCCAGGCTGATTTGTGCTGGTGGCATCTTCTGTGTACAAACCCCTGCTTTAGACAGAACATAACAGCAAAGGTACTACAGTACTGGACTTTCCAGCATTTACAATCTGCAACACAACGTACAGACCTTTCAACCAGGCTTTCCCTGATCTGTTCCCACTTCATTGGGATGCTACAGGAACTATGGTTCAAGTCATGCTAAGGAACAGTATTTAAACTGTGCCCACTAAACCAGTTTCTAACAGTTTTGCCAGCCAGTGGAAATAAGACTAAACTATATCTGAATCTCATTTTAAAAACATGTTCTAGCCTAACCGTGTTTAAGTGCAGTCCCCAAACTCAGTTTAAAGGCCACTCTTGATATGGCTGACAAGTTCAATGTTGTCACCAGCCACCTCCCCATACAGAATTTCTCCAGTCAAATATATTCAAAGAGGCATTTGGGGAGTTACTGCTGTGATGCCAGGTATCATTTCTATAATGTCTTACTGTTGCAGAGACCAGCTTTATCACATGCTATAGACAGTTGACCAGATAAGAGTACATCAGCTGATTGCATCCAAGCTATGACAACAAGCTAAATTTGAAAGCAATAAAACTTTATTTATCTACCAAAGTACTTTCAACCTGTCCTCTGCCTGCCAAAAATAACCCTTGAATGCAGATTTCATATGACTTGCCCCCCTAAACTATAGATCCTGTCAACTTGCATTATGCATGGATAACACAAATATTAAAACATACCCTCTAGTAAAAAGCTTACACAGCTTTTTTGGCGTGAGCAGAATAAATAGCAGATAACTACAGCACCAAGAAAGTATCTTAAATCTTGATCAACAATTGGAAGTAGAAAGTATTTGCATGTATCATTTCTTGAGCATATTCGTTTTGTAGAATATATCAATACTGTTCTTTTTATATTCATTTTTTAAAATCAGCCATCCTGTTATTTAATGGCAGTAAGTTTTAAGAAGAAAGCAAATGGAAATAGATAAAAGCTAGATATCCTTCTCCCCCTATTTGAAACTCTGTATCATCCTAAAAGACTTGTCTGATTTCTACAGTAAACTTTCAGTCCAACACAATGTAGTAATGAACAATCCAGACACAGATTTTTAAATCTTCATTTGAAAAGTCACTCACATTTTTCAGTGCCAAAGGGGGGGGAAAAATGGATTGCAATATGGAGGGGACTCTGAAATGCATATTTTTCATTAATTTTTACACCAAATCCATACTTTCAGATGGTGTGAAACCAAAAGCTGATAGATTTATTGTTCTTCTTACAATATGCTTTGCTGGTGATATTTAAACAACAAACGGATAATGCCAAATAGGCTTGGTAATATTGATTATATCTGGGACATGCCAGTTATGTTTTGTTCTTTTTTTTTTTTTTAACTGTGTTAAATTTGTTGGAACAATATTCAACAGAACAATATCTCAACTTTGTACAATCTCCCTAGATTGAGTAATGGAAATATAATGAAGTTATTCTTTTTCAAGAATGAGACAGGTTTACATTTTGAAAATGTGAGAACATGACATTTTAATTCAGATCCCAAACTGACAAATTAAAGAAATTAAGCCAAAGAAGGCTCCAAATGTCACTAATATAGGGAAAAGTGGAGGGTAATTCTTCTGTTGAGAGACTCATGGCAAGCATTTTTTTAACTCCCTTCCTAACTTGACTATGAAGTATGCAACCCAATGCTAAGAAATCAGAGACATGCTAGAGAGAGAGAATTGGCATTTTAACTGGTATAATGGAGAAGTGACTGCATTGACATACATATTATGGGGCTAAATTATGTGCGGTAGTGCCTGAGGGCAGACATAAAGATGTCCCCCAACAAGGAGGCTACCTACTCCCATTTATGTCAATAGAGGTTTTGTCACTGACTTCAACGGAAGTAGAATCCAGTCATAAATGAGAGCACACATACATTGGAAAAGCAGAGTTAAGTGTGTCTGTGTACTGACCAAGACAGGCTCCCTCCTGCAATCTGTTCCTACTAAAGCCAGCAATAATTGTCACGGCAATGTGTCTTAAAGGAGCAGACAACACTTCTGATTATCTGTCTACAGCTCCTGTCGAGAAGGCATATGGAGTTGCTAAGAGAACAACATGTTATAAAGATGTGAGGGAGTTTACAGACCCCACATGGATACTAAGGAAGGGAAGGAGCAGTACTAGGCCAAACGGGCCATGCCCATTAGCAGCTATGGAGCATGCTCCAAACAGGATCTGCTCATAAGGAGACTCAGAGTCAAGCAGAGAGGTAAAGTGAAGGATAGACTGTTTGAAAGAGACCAATTTGTAGCTTCTGGAGACAAAACAATCCACATGAGACGGTCTGGCCCATGCATAAGACCCAAGAAGGAGGATAGGAACCTGACCCTTTTCCCTCCCCCCACTTGCTCCCGAGGGAGAATAACTGGACACGAGGAAGAGAGCTGGAGAATGCTTATTTCACTGACTGACCTGCTGAGGCTGATAGACTGGGAACTCCCAGGGGCAGGTAGTAGGGGGTGATGACTATGCCCCAAACCAAAGAGAGAGCGTGGAGGTTGGAAGCGACCAAGGGGAGGCTGGTCAGGTACACCTGGAAGAGGTGACTGAGACTCTTTACACTTCTCCGTCTTGCGCCCTGGACCAGGACCTGGTGGAGAGGGAGGGCCTAGGTCCTCCTGCCTTCCCCCACTTCCAGGACCTTGGGGGTGGAAGGAGTGTTGTACCATGTTCTGCCCCGAGTGAAACCCAGTACAATGGGCCAGAATAGGCACAGCACATTTCCATCCCATACTCTTGCAACTGGGCATGGATTTCTTGTTATGTGCTGATGCACATCATTCTCCAAAATTTGGTCCATGATCACTAAGTAGGCAAATTTTAAAAAGCAACCAATGAACAATGCTGTGAATATCACAATGGAAAAAATATGTGCATCAGAAATCTATGAAATAATTTACAGACATTTCTATTTCTGTCTTGTCATGAGCTCCAAAGATACATAAAACATCTTGAATTTATACTTTAGGTCACTGAAAAGGCACAAACATGACGACTAAGAGTGCCTGAAACTCTACTAATGGCAACAAAGAGATGTCTAAAAATATCCCTTGAAAATCAAGACAATGGCAAATTTAATAGACACTACAGACTGTTTTTAAAAAAGAAAGAAAAAGAAAAACTTAACTTCTGTTCTATTTAAAAACAGAATAATGCAACATTAATGTGCAGTATTTGAGAGACTACAAAGACAATCAAGAAAAATGGGAAACTGAGAACAAAACCTTCCCAGAAGCATTCATCTTTCTTCAAACAATAGACATGAAGGTTGGGATTCTCTTCTGCTAACATACAACTATCGTTAAGGAGCCACTCATGTAAACAACCATTGTTCCATTGTGAAAATTTATGGAATAAATATCAGGGTTTCTACTGCGTTGCTTGTTTCGCTCAGTAGATGGGTGGTTGCCCAAAGACCTTCATGCCAAATCCTTCATGAATTCTCATCAATTATTTGTAAATAGGTATGTATTGTTCATTTAGGGGATGGTCCTGATGCCACTCAAGTCAATGGAAGTGTTGCCATGGACTTCAGTGAGAGCAGAATTAGGCCCAAAAGGAGTTTTGTGATGTGTTGCACTGTTTATATTAGTGTCACACCAATAACTCCCAGACTGAGGATAATTCCATTGATGATAATGAGACTTATCAACGCCAATTCCATTTACAGCTTGGCCTTAATCCGAAAAGTCCGCAACAATGAAGTAAGTGACAGCTAAACAATTAAAGAATCAATTCACTAATCAAGATTTTATTTCTTTCAAATTTCTAGTGGGATAACTTTGTCTCTAATGGGATTCTAAAAATGTATTAACCAAATCTACCTACCTCATATGACATTCATAAACCCTACTGGAAATTCCTGTTGAAAATGTTCAGTTATTTCCTGCTGGTTTCAGCTGGCCGTCTAGATTTTGGAACAGAGCAAATGATCTTTTTCTAAATTGGCTCAGTATTGATACAGTATATCAAACTGGTTATAATTGCCCTGAATTATGTTCTAATATGGTTTACTTTGGTAAATAAGAAGGTTTGGCTAAATCTTAATTGTCATTAAAATCATGGAGCCAAAATTCTTGCCCATCACATAACTGACTATTAAAACAGACCTCCATTCTGTTTAGCAATAGGGTCCATAGATTTTGTCTCCAACAAATATTATTTTGCTAGGAACACAAAGTATCTGTGAGTATATGGGTGAATAGAGCTAATGGCTGGATGAAAGAAAGTCTACACATACTCATGAGCAGAACTTGACCCTTATACCCCTGCTGGAATGTCACACCGTGACTCATGTAGACAGCACCTCTCTACAGATTTTTGGAGGAACTGGAATAAGGGCAAAACATTTCTGCCCAGAATCCACCTCTACCTGTGGATCACGGAACAGCCAGAATTTGGCTCTAAAAGCTAATAAACCTATTAATATTAAATTGTAAATAAATACATCTCCCCTCATGGTTATTTACATAGAAAGTGAAAAAGAATGGTTCACAATTGTGCTAAAAGATGTAGAGCAAACAAAGTTATGCATTTTACAAAACTCCTACTTAGCTCTTCAACATTACACATGTCCTTTCCTTCATATCGTTTCTTGGCAAATCATCCTCTCTAACCAAAGACTGTACTGTATCTATAACAGAGCACTCTTTGTATCCTGAATAATAAACTAACTTCTATACTGTATCAAATATTATGGGGTTGTTTTTTTTGTTTAAATAGCAAATTTTTACAATATTATATAATTATTTCCATAGAATACACAGCAGCATTCATTGCTAGTATTAATGCCTTTATCAAAAGAGTTAAGGGAATTACAGAAAAGCGGACTTAAATGTAATACACGTATGGACATAAGACCTTGAGGATGAATAGTGCTATAGCACAAGGTATTTTGGGCCAATTCCTTTTGCAGTGCTACAGTAACATAAAGGGACTAAAGAGCTTCCCCTGTAGGACAACTGGGGATTCCTCTTATGTTGGGAAATATCCAGATGGTGTAAAACGTATATTGTTTGCTCTATGCCACCTAATTCCGGGCGGCCAGCCAAGTGGGTGTGCAGAGGTGAAATGTGGAGCAGCCAGAACATGCTGCATTCCAATGATCTGGAGATGGTGTGAGGGCTTCCTGTTCCAGATATGCTAAGCTAAATTAACCCTGAGATTGTTGTAACTTGCACTGTAGGGCCAACTAGCCCCCCAAACTCCCAAGGCAGAAAGATAGCAGAAAATCACCTATGAACCCTCTTATACACTGAGTGGAACTCATGCGCATCTAAGGATCTACCTTTTGACTTTTATTCTTGCCAATTGTTCTGTTTTTCTCCTGGTTCTTAAAGACACATGCTGTTTAGTTTCACTGAAATGGTGTAAGTTTTTGAATCTGACATTCAAATATTGCAAATATTTTCACAGGCAAATTTGTTACTACTGCAGCATAATTTGGAATTGTTAATTGTGTGATAATATAACTATGACTTTATGCAATCTTGTTACTCAGCATATAAGAGGGCTCGCAAAAACAAAATACAGCTCACTGCTTTTGAGGATTGTGGGTTAGTTGTTATCCTACTAAATGAGTCAGGAACAGGTACAAAAATAAATGACTCTTTACTTACTTTGCATAGTAATTTTTTGCAACAAAATATTTAGATAGGCTTTTAGATAAGGTGTGCAAGGTTTTATGTTCTGTTTTCTTTTCTTAGTATGATTGTTAAAATGTGGACTTAACTTTTTTCCTAGCAGCCTCTTTCTGTTTATTTGTATTTATTTATCTAACCCAGAGGTATAGACAAGAAGTAAATATATTTTACAAGAATGCCACGAGAGGAGCCTAAGAACAATTATGGTCCATTTGTATCAAAAATCTGTTGTTAAACAGACCTCTAGGCATTTACTAACATCAGGTCAAAAATCTCCTTTAAAAAAAGTCTGTAGATACAGATGTAGAGTCTGATCCTACTACTGTATTTACTATTGTGTGTAATCCCACTGAGGCCAATTCTGTTACTCATGATAGTAGGCACTACATCTGACCTGGCCATTAAAAGTCCAGTCAATGGTACTGCGGGGATAAGGGAGGCTAGTCCCTACCTGTCCTGTCTCCGCACTGTGCCCCGGGAGCTGCCAGCAGGTCCTGCTAATAGGTGGGAAGTAACAGAGGGCTCCGCGCACTGCCCCTGCCCCAAGCACTGGCTCCACACTCCCATTGGCCAGGAACCATGGGTGAGAACAGCGCACGGAGCCTCCTGGCCCCACCACCTAGGAGCCGGACCTGCTGACCGCTTCCAGGGCACAGCATGGAAACAGGACAGGCAGGGAGCCTGCCTTAGCCCTGCTGACCGGGAGCTGGCTGAGGTAAACCCACGCCCCAACCCCAAACTCCAACCCCCTGCTCTGAGCTCCCCTCAAACCCAGAGCCCCCTCCTACCACCCAAACCCCTCATCCCCAGCCCCAGCCCAGAGCCTGCACCCCCAGCCACAGCCCTCACCTCCCCTGCACCCCACCCCCTGCCTCAACCCACAGTCCCCTCCCACACTCCAAATCCCTTGGCCTCACCCCACAGCCCGGAGCCTTTTCCTGCACCCCAAACCCCTCATCCCGGCCCCACCCCATAACCCACACCCCAAGCTGGAACCCTCACCCCCTCCCGCACCCCAACCCTCTGCCCCAGCCTGGAGCCCCCTTCCACACCCTGAACCCCTAATTTCTGGCCCCACCCTGGAGCCAGCACCCCCCCAGTTAGAGCCCTCAGCCCCTCCTACACCCCAACCCCTTCCCCCAGCCCAGTGAAAGTGAGTGAGGGTGGGGGACAGCAAGCCACCGAGGGAGGGGGAATGTAGTGAGTAGGGGAGGAGCTTCAGAGAAGGGGTGGGGTGGGCAGGGGACATGGCCTTGGGGAAGGGGCAGGGCTAGGGTGTTCAGTTTTGTGCGATTAGAAAGCTGGCAACCCTGCTGCTGAGGTAGTCACAATTCATATACAGGGGACTGTAGCCAGGGCCTGCTCTGAGAGTGGGAGAATCACATGATCACATCCTGAGTGAAGTGACTGCTACATGTCTTAGCTGGGATTCACTGGAAGAAACCAGGAGAGGTCAGAGGAACACTTACCCTGGTAACTGTGATACTGATATTTTTAGGGGTCTCTTAACCAACTAGAGCCCTACTCAGCTGGGGCATTGGGGATGACTTAGATATACAATGAGATTTAGAAACAGTGGCAACAAACCCTGAAACTATACAAACTGTTACTGCCTCTCCAGCAGTTCTTTTTTTTATGTCTCAATTATGCCTCTGAACTTAAGCACAGCAGAATTCCTGCTAGAGCACGAGGACACCCAAGAGTCGCATTCCCTGTTGCTCCTCTCTAGGGGGTGCAGAACATTTCCCTCTATGTGCCCAGCTAGCTCTGCTGGCTTATGGCAGGGAAGGGGAGACCACCTTCTTACTCCTTTTGGAATGTCTTGAGCCCCACGGGGCACATAGGGGGAACAGTCCCTGCACTCTCGGGAGCAGAGGGAATATAATTGTGTGCTGCTGCATAGGGTACAGAAGGAGCTCCATGTGCTCTCTTCCCACACAATCAGAGAGCTGGGGTAAGCCTACAAAAATATAATGTCTAGAAAATGAATGCAGTAGCACCATCACATTTCCTGTACACCTTGGGCCTGATATTCATTTCCTGGCACCTTGCGTCTACATTTAAGTGAGCGCTACCATTCTGATTGGTAGCATTTTATCTCGCCTTTGCTCCCACTTTCCACAGGTGTATATGACTGCACAAGGTTCAAGAGTGTGGAGAATCCAGCCCATTGTATCTTAGGCTTGTAGGAAATGCTGCAAACACTGGCTCCTATGAGCTTCAGCTTTCTGGATTCTAAGTTATGTTCCAAGTGGGAGAAGCATGGGCTCCCTCACCCCTCCTTCCTGTGTGCATCACTGTGATGGTTACATATTTCATTATTTCCAACAAAAGTTATGAAACAACATCTTGTTCCCAGATAATCTGATCATATACCGTATAAATACATTACTATGTGTCATAAACATCCTGCATATCCAAGGAAGCTGAGTTTCTATGCATCAGTTACAGCTTGAGAAGTAGGCTGCATGATCCAAACTCTGAAGATTGGCCATGCCTGAGATATCAGCTTCGTAACCAAAATCTTGTTCCCAGTACTGCCTTTCACGTATTTTTTGATTGTTTGTTTCACATGGTTTTTATTGAGTCAAAAATTTCAAATTTATATTTTAAAAAGTTGAATTTCTTTTCCTTGCAGATATGGCAAGTGATGCATGACTCATTCACAATTCCCATGTCAGCCCCAACCTCTTTGGGACCAGTGCGTTCAAAATAATCATAAATGATCTGGAAGGGGGAGTGAACTGTGTGATGGCAACATTTCAGATAATACAAAATTATCTCAACAGGGGAAGAACTTTATCACAAGAGTTCAAACATGGACCAACACACTGGATCAAAATTATTATAATTAATTATATTATTGCCATCCCTAGAGGCCTCAACACATCAGAACTCCCTGGTGCCAGGCACTATACAAACACATGGTAAAAAACAATCCTGCCTCAAAGAGTTTATAATACAAGTTGACAAGAGAGACAAAAGATAGGAGGGGAGACGGAGGCACACAGACATGAAGTCATTTGCCCAAGGCCACATAGCCCGTCAGTGGCAGAGTCAGGAACAGGACCCAGATTTCCTACTTCCAGTCCAATGCCTTAAATAACTAGACTGTACTGCTTTCCCTGAAATTATCTTTTGCTTCTTTACAGCCCTGGTATGCCTCTACCTCATGCCAAATGTTACAAAGAAAATAGCTTTTAACATTCTTTTCATTTTTGAAATTGCCAGGCTTGGAGATACAATACGAGTGGTCTTTAAATATGGAATGAGTTGCATGCCCTAGCTAGAAAAAGAAACATAAGAAATCTAAGTGAGCTACTAAATGAAATACTCCTCTGGGAAATCTAGAAAAGTTATGACTAATTTCTTAAAATGGCTTAGTGAATTTTATTCTTAAAGATCACTGAAGTGGATTATTTAATAGATTCTGATAACTGGGATAGAGAATAACTAGGAGGGAAACCACAGATGAACCAGATTTTTTGTCACATAACAAGGCTCTTTCAGCTTTAGCTATCCCACAATTTCCCCAGGGTCTGGGGCTGTTTCTGAGTTCACTTACATTAGCATAATTGCACTGGGTTCAAGAGAGTAACTCCTGAATTGAACTGCTGTGAGACAAATGGAAGCCCTTAGCATATGTCTACGCTGCAGCTGGAGGTATGATAGTGCGGGTGGACAGACTCACGCTAGTTAGAGGCATGGTGGTTACAAAACTGGGACAGTTTAGGCTATCCGTCCAAGCTTAGACCCAGGGGATCAGGCAGATTTGGACTCTGGTGGCCAGCCTGAGTCACTGCTCATGCAGCAACATCCACACTGTTATTTTTTGGATGTTAACTCGAGCAGAGCTAGCACAAGTCTGTCTATCTGCACTGGGACTCACACCTCCCAGCTGCAGTGTAGATGTCCCCTTAGTAGTGGTGTGAGAATATGCTAGCCAGGACAACGTACTCAGTACTATGTTTTCATCTGATCATCAGTAAGGCCTCAATTCAGTAAAATACCTAAGCACATGCTTAACTATAATCATGTGGGTAGTCTTATTGACTATTAATTACATACTTAAAATTTAGCACATACTTTAGTGCTTTGCTGGATCAGGGCCCAGGTTTTCTAAAGAATGTCAAAAAATTATATACAGCTCTATATTAATCAATTTTCCTCTTTATTGAATAATAGTCAGACACATACTTTCTAGAGAACCCAACCTACCTATTCTGTAACAAACAAAAAATAATTAGGAAGGTGAATTGGAAAGGACAAGGAAGAGGCACACATTTGCACTTTAGAGGTGAAGTGCTTTTTATCAGATTTCTGTTTTCTATAATCAGCATTTTATCATATTCCCTTTGATATTTGACACATAGATAAACATGATATGCTGGGGAAGAGTCAATATGACTTTTGTAAAGGGAAAGCATGCCTCGCCAATCTATCAGAGTTCTTTGAGGGGATCAACAAGAATGTGAACAAGGATGATCCAATGGATACAGTGTACTTGGACTTTCAGAAAGCCTTCAACAAGGTCCCTCACCAAAGGCTCTTTGCAAAGTAAGTAGTGATTGGGTAAGAGGAAAGGTCCTCTCATGGATTAGTAACTGGTTAAAAGATAGGAAACAAAGGATAGGAATAAATGGTCAGTTTTCACAGTGGAGATGGGTAAATAGCAGGGTCCTCTAAGGATTTGTACTTGGACCAGTGCTGTTCAACATAATCATAAATGATTTGGAAAGGGGAGTGAACAGTGTGTTGGTGACATTTCAGATAATACAAAATTATCCAAGACCATTAAGTCCAAAGATGACTGCTAAAAGTTACAAAGGGATCTCACAAACTGGGTAACTGTGCAACAAAATGGCAGATGAAATTAAGTGTTGATCAGTGCAAAGTAATCCACATTGGAAAACATAATTCCAGTCTAAATTAGCTGTTACCACTCAAGAAAGACCTTGGAGTCATTGTAGATAGGTCTCTGAAAACACCTGCTCAGTGTGCAGCAGCACTCAAAAAAACAAACAAAAAAACCTAACAGAATGTTAGAAACCATTAGGGAAGGGATAGATTTAAAAAAACAAACCAGAAAATACCATAATTCTACTATATAAATCCCTGGAACACCCACACCTTGAATACTGCATGCAGTTCTGGTCAGCCATTCTCAAAAAAGATATATTAAATTGGAAAGGATATAGAGAAGGGAACAAAAATGATTACAGATATAGAACAGTTTCCATCTGAGGAGAGATTAAAAACACTGGGACTGTTCAGTTTAGAAAAGGGATGACTAAGGGGCAATATGACAGAAATCTATAAAATCATGAATGGTATGGAATAAGTGAATAGGGAAGTGTTACTTGTCCCTTCACTTAACACAGGAACAAGTAGTCACCTAGGCAGCAGTTTTAAAACAAACATAAAGGAACTACTTCTTTATACAATGCACAGTCAACCTGTGGAACTCATTGTCATAGGATGGTTTAAAGCCAAAATATATTTGGATTAAAAAAGAATAGATAATACTCACATCTAGTGCACGGTCTGGCATTTTTCCAGTTTAAATAGCAAAAGCGAGCATGCTTAATAAGTGTGGCAACTGTAACTCTGAAAAAGATTAAGTCCACGTTAAAATCATCCTTGCCATAGGGTGTGCTTAGGGACATTCTCCTTAATTATATCTTTAATTTCTCATAGAGGCACAGGCCTAATTATTTCTTTTCACCATTAGGAAAAATTGAGGGAAACATGATACTGGATTTAAGGCTATTGCTTCATCTTAATAGCTTTTCTTTGAGTAAACTTTACTTTTGTTAATATCTAGAGTCTCAGGAAGATAATGGCCTTGTAAGTCATTAATAGCAGCAACCATTGATTACCATGTCAGATTTCAAAAGTCAAGTCAGAAGGTGGCCAGTTTAGTTTTGATACACACGCTGGAATAATCTCTTTCGTCTGTGCTATGATCTGACTAGCTCTGCTAGTATAAGCTACTCAGAATAGTCTTTGTATGAGAGAGCACCTTATAAATCCCAGGTTTAACTGAATCCTGAGCTGAGACAATTTGGCTCTCCAATAGTTGGATTGTTTTCCCCTGCTAAATGACTTGAGCTGTAATGCATTTTCAAACAATACAATACAATATCATACAATTTTTCTACTGCTTTAAATATACATAGATGGAATATTTTAGTACCATGTACTACTTTTTGTATGCCTGACAGAGATTGGGAGAGTTACTATATGAAAAAGTACGTAATACAGTGCACATACACATCATATTACAAAAATATAACACAGGTTATAGTGAAGCTATGTTTCCATTTGCAGAAGTTTTCAATTAAATTACAGTACTAACTCTTTCAATGACTACTACATTATTAGTGGTGTTTCATTAATATATTACTGTGTATATAAATCATAATTCACTGTTACTCTGTTTCACTTTATAATGAACTGTCCTGCACATGACAGCCTGTCTGGGCATTACTATAGCAGTTCTTCTATACTGTGCTGAGGAAACCTATATCCACGTCCTTATAAAGTCTATAGGAATCCTTGCCTCAGCCTGACCCTAGATAGCTATCCTGTTCCCTGAAAAGTTCATTTAGATGTGCACGCATATACAGCACATCCTTTCTTAGGTGCACACTTAATGAGCTTAGCAAAAACCAAAAACATGCCTCCTCTATCCTACTGCACATGCTCAGAGCCTAGTTTTCAAATGCTCACAAATCAGTCAAATCAAAACTAATTTCTTATGGACTAAGACCATGCACTGCTCCTTGGTGAAGACTATTTAAATACCAGATTCAGTCTTCCGCTCCAGCAATAAGATTGCTTTTAAAAATGTTTGCTCAGACTTTCCAGAAAAAATCATTTTGGGGCAAAAATGAAAACTGAAAAATAAAAATGGAAAAATTTAGCCCAAGAGGAGAGCAGTTTAGGAAATCAAGAGGAACTGTAAGAGGGTGGTTATAATGGAAAGTATTATGCCACCTAATTATATGGTAACCAGCCTTCTCTTATAACAATTTGTTCATCTGCACCTAACATAATGCTAAATGATAATGTATATCATATTTATTATTTGTTTTTAAATCTGTCATGAATTAGAGATCCCCGTTCAAAAGTTTAAAAAATAGGTCAGTACAACATTTTGAATAGACTTGTAAGAAAAACTGATTTACAAATAACTAGATAAATAGCTTGGAGCCTGATTTTAAATAAAACAAGGCAACTTGTGTAACTTGTAGTACTACAAATCCTTTATCATGGAACTGGACTTTGAGACCCACTCCCCCAAACAAATGATATTTTAAATGTCTATTGAAAACATAAGAGCTAACCTTACAACAATGTTAGGATGTCTTCTTCTATGTATAATAAATTATGAAAGAGTCATATGTCACAATCTGAAAAATCAACAATGTCTCCAAATGCCATTTGTGATTACCAGAACAGCTCTTGGTCTAGTCAGGTATTTAAAGTCTGGTTCCTTTTCACATGATCTACTAGTCATTCTTACCATTAATACTTAGCACAATAGGACTATTGCCAGTTGATTAGGATATGCTTCTATTGCATAATTCTTTAAAGGGAATGAGTATACTACAAATTAAATGATGACACTAGGTTACAAGAAATTCTAATTAGCTCAATAAAAATGAAAAAAAGCACCTTAAAGATATGAAACTGTTCAAGTAGGCAACAAGAGTATGAATTCACTTTAGCCACTTAATGCCATATTTTCAAAGGAACCCCCTAAATTGTAGCAGCAAAATTTGCAAGAGCATCTGTCTGCATGCATAATATTGGCAATTGAGTACATAAATGCCCATCTGATCACACAGTGCACGCATGTCAGTCCCATACATGGAATGAAGTCCCTACTTTTAGCTATCTTGCCATTTTATTCCAGGAAGATAAACTCATAGTGTATCTATTCTGCTATGACATCCTGACCACCTTCCAGCAGAGACCAAAACAAAATCAATCAGTTCCCTTTTCTCCTGCAGTTAAATACTGTGAGATTTTAGGTGACAACAATGCATCTGTAACTTATGAATGAAAAGTTTGACCAGCACTACTGTTTTGCAGTAACAGTGGATGTGCCATTATTACCATGTGCACTTCCATGCAGTGTCCCTCAGTCAACTCCCCAAACTGAACCCTCCTCCTGCAACCCTCTCTCCGCTCTTCAATTACCCAATTTCCCACTATCATTGTGGCTGATGTGTCACAGAGCAATATACAGTCATTTACTTCTGGGGGCATTCTGTGCCAAATAATAAAAAATTCTGCACACAATATTTTAAAATTCTGCAAATTTTATTTGTCAAAATAACACTACATAATCACACTAGTTTCAATTATTTTAGGTTTCAGAGTAACAGCCGTGTTAGTCTGTATTCGCAAAAAGAAAAGGAGTACTTGTGGCACCTTAGAGACTAACCAATTTATTTGAGCATGAGCTTTCGTGAGCTACAGCTCACTTCATCAGATACATACCGTGGAAACTGCAGCAGACTTTATATATACACAGAGAATATTGAAACAATACCTCCTCCCACCCCACTGTCCTGCTGGTAATAACTTATCTAAAGTAATCGTCAGGTTAGGCCATTTCCAGCACAAATCCAGGTTTTCTCACCCTCCACCCCCACACACAAATTCACTCTCCTGCTGGTGATAGCCCATCCAAAGTGACAACTCTTTACACAATGTGCATGATAATGAAGTTAGGCCATTTCCTGCACAAATCCAGGTTCTCTCACTCCCTCACCCCCCTCCAAAAACCTACCCCCATACACACACAGACTCACTCTCCTGCTGGTAATAGCTCGTCCAAACTGACCACTCTCCAAGTTTAAATCCAAGTTAAACCAGAACATCTGGGGGGGGGGAAGGAAAAAACAAGAGGAAATAGGCTACCTTGCATAATGACTTAGCCACTCCCAGTCTCTATTTAAGCCTAAATTAATAGTATCCAATTTGCAAATGAATTCCAATTCAGCAGTTTCTCGCTGGAGTCTGGATTTGAAGTTTTTTTGTTTTAAGATAGCGACCTTCATGTCTGTGATTGCGTGACCAGAGAGATTGAAGTGTTCTCCGACTGGTTTATGAATGTTATAATTCTTGACATCTGATTTGTGTCCATTTATTCTTTTACGTAGAGACTGTCCAGTTTGACCAATGTACATGGCAGAGGGGCATTGCTGGCACATGATGGCATAAATCACATTGGTGGATGTGCAGGTGAACGAGCCTCTGATAGTGTGGCTGATGTTATTAGGCCCTGTGATGGTGTCCCCTGAATAGATATGTGGGCACAATTGGCAACGGGCTTTGTTGCAAGGATAAGTTCCTGGGTTAGTGGTTCTGTTGTGTGGTATGTGGTTGTTGGTGAGTATTTGCTTCAGGTTGCGGGGCTGTCTGTAGGCAAGGACTGGCCTGTCTCCCAAGATTTGTGAGAGTGTTGGGTCATCCTTTAGGATAGGTTGTAGATCCTTAATAATGCGTTGGAGGGGTTTTAGTTGGGGGCTGAAGGTGACGGCTAGTGGCGTTCTGTTATTTTCTTTGTTAGGCCTGTCCTGTAGTAGGTAACTTCTGGGAACTCTTCTGGCCCTATCAATCTGTTTCTTTACTTCCGCAGGTGGGTATTGTAGTTGTAAGAAAGCTTGACAGAGATCTTGTAGGTGTTTGTCTCTGTCTGAGGGGTTGGAGCAAATGCGGTTGTATCGCAGAGCTTGGCTGTAGACGATGGATCGTGTGGTGTGGTCAGGGTGAAAGCTGGAGGCATGCAGGTAGGAATAGCGGTCAGTAGGTTTCCGGTATAGGGTGGTGTTTATGTGACCATTGTTTATTAGCACTGTAGTGTCCAGGAAGTGGATCTCTTGTGTGGACTGGACCAGGCTGAGGTTGATGGTGGGATGGAAATTGTTGAAATCATGGTGGAATTCCTCAAGGGCTTCTTTTCCATGGGTCCAGATGATGAAGATGTCATCAATATAGCGCAAGTAGAGTAGGGGCTTTAGGGGACGAGAGCTGAGGAAGCGTTGTTCTAAATCAGCCATAAAAATGTTGGCATACTGTGGGGCCATGCGGGTACCCATAGCAGTGCCGCTGATCTGAAGGTATACATTGTCCCCAAATGTGAAATAGTTATGGGTAAGGACAAAGTCACAAAGTTCAGCCACCAGGTTAGCCGTGACATTATCGGGGATAGTGTTCCTGACGGCTTGTAGTCCATCTTTGTGTGGAATGTTGGTGTAGAGGGCTTCTACATCCATAGTGGCCAGGATGGTGTTATCAGGAAGATCACCGATGGATTGAAGTTTCCTCAGGAAGTCAGTGGTGTCTCGAAGGTAGCTGGGAGTGCTGGTAGCGTAGGGCCTGAGGAGGGAGTCTACATAGCCAGACAATCCTGCTGTCAGGGTGCCAATGCCTGAAATGATGGGGCGCCCAGGAGTTCCAGGTTTATGGATCTTGGGTAGTAGATAGAATATCCCAGGTCGGGGTTCCAGGGGTGTGTCTGTGCGGATTTGATCTTGTGCTTTTTCAGGAAGTTTCTTGAGCATATGCTGTAGTTGCTTTTGGTAACTCTCAGTGGGATCATAGGGTAATGGCTTGTAGAAACTCGTGTTGGAGAGCTGCCGAGCAGCCTCTTGTTCATATTCCGACCTATTCATGATGACAACAGCACCTCCTTTGTCAGCCTTTTTGATTATGATGTCAGAGTTGTTTCTGAGGCTGTGGATGGCATTGCGTTCCGCATGGCTGAGGTTATGGGGCAAGTGATGCTGCTTTTCCACAATTTCAGCCCGTGCACGTCGGCGGAAGCACTCTATGTAGAAGTCCAGTCTGCTGTTTCGACCTTCAGGAGGAGTCCACCTAGAATCCTTCTTTCTGTAGTGTTGGTAGGGAGACCTCTGTGGATTCCACACAAGAGATCCACTTCCTGGACACTACAGTGCTAATAAACAATGGTCACATAAACACCACCCTATACCGGAAACCTACTGACCGCTATTCCTACCTGCATGCCTCCAGCTTTCACCCTGACCACACCACACGATCCATCGTCTACAGCCAAGCTCTGCGATACAACCGCATTTGCTCCAACCCCTCAGACAGAGACAAACACCTACAAGATCTCTGTCAAGCTTTCTTACAACTACAATACCCACCTGCGGAAGTAAAGAAACAGATTGATAGGGCCAGAAGAGTTCCCAGAAGTTACCTACTACAGGACAGGCCTAACAAAGAAAATAACAGAACGCCACTAGCCGTCACCTTCAGCCCCCAACTAAAACCCCTCCAACGCATTATTAAGGATCTACAACCTATCCTAAAGGATGACCCAACACTCTCACAAATCTTGGGAGACAGGCCAGTCCTTGCCTACAGACAGCCCCGCAACCTGAAGCAAATACTCACCAACAACCACATACCACACAACAGAACCACTAACCCAGGAACTTATCCTTGCAACAAAGCCCGTTGCCAATTGTGCCCACATATCTATTCAGGGGACACCATCACAGGGCCTAATAACATCAGCCACACTATCAGAGGCTCGTTCACCTGCACATCCACCAATGTGATTTATGCCATCATGTGCCAGCAATGCCCCTCTGCCATGTACATTGGTCAAACTGGACAGTCTCTACGTAAAAGAATAAATGGACACAAATCAGATGTCAAGAATTATAACATTCATAAACCAGTCGGAGAACACTTCAATCTCTCTGGTCACGCAATCACAGACATGAAGGTCGCTATCTTAAAACAAAAAAACTTCAAATCCAGACTCCAGCGAGAAACTGCTGAATTGGAATTCATTTGCAAATTGGATACTATTAATTTAGGCTTAAATAGAGACTGGGAGTGGCTAAGTCATTATGCAAGGTAGCCTATTTCCTCTTGTTTTTTCCTTCCCCCCCCCCAGATGTTCTGGTTTAACTTGGATTTAAACTTGGAGAGTGGTCAGTTTGGACGAGCTATTACCAGCAGGAGAGTGAGTCTGTGTGTGTATGGGGGTAGGTTTTTGGAGGGGGGTGAGGGAGTGAGAGAACCTGGATTTGTGCAGGAAATGGCCTAACTTCATTATCATGCACATTGTGTAAAGAGTTGTCACTTTGGATGGGCTATCACCAGCAGGAGAGTGAATTTGTGTGTGGGGGTGGAGGGTGAGAAAACCTGGATTTGTGCTGGAAATGGCCTAACCTGACGATTACTTTAGATAAGCTATTACCAGCAGGACAGTGGGGTGGGAGGAGGTATTGTTTCAATATTCTCTGTGTATATATAAAGTCTGCTGCAGTTTCCACGGTATGTATCTGATGAAGTGAGCTGTAGCTCACGAAAGCTCATGCTCAAATAAATTGGTTAGTCTCTAAGGTGCCACAAGTACTCCTTTTCTTTTTTCAATTATTTTAGTAATTTATTTCAAAATACCTGTCAGCAAGTATGTCTGTAACAATACAGACACACACAAAAGTTTCCCCAGGAGTAGAGAGTTAAAGAAACCCCTGTGACATTGCACTCCACAATATTTTATGGAAATATGCTTATGAGTGTGAATATAATAGAACTAGAATATGCTTCATGCAAAAGGTCTCTTGTAAGGCATCATTACAAAGCTTATGATCTACTGAGTGTGTTCATCCTATGTGTTTGCATGTATTATTTCTATGTCTGAAGATAGGAAAATAAATTATAAACTTGTATTACTGATGTAAATCCATTAAGTGGAAGCCATTAAGGGTGCTTCAGAATCAATGACCTGTAAATGGCTCTGTTTACTTGCAAACCTTCCTAGGTAGTGTGGGCCAGCCCTGGAAGGATGGAGGCTGGGGTCTCACAGGACATGTGAACATATCACCTGATACTGGAATTCATCTTAAACCTGGTGCTTTTCCATTTAGAAGGAAGGGTGAGGACCCAGAGAGACAAAAGATTCCCGCCTTGTGCCAAAACTATAAAAGGGGGTGGAACAGAACAAAGGTGGCTGCCAGTCATGAGAACACCCCTAATTTCCACTAAGATGTCTGCTGGAACTAACAAGGACTGTACCAGGGGAAAGGATTGGGCTTAGCTAGGAAGGAGTCTAGTCCGTGAAAGAAGCTTATTGGAACCTCTCTGAGGGTGAGATTTTACCTGTAAACAGTTTCTTGGGGGGGAGCAAACAGCTATGCATATCTCTCTATCAGTGATATAGAGCAGCGGTTCTCAAAGCCGGTCTGCTGCTTGTTCAGGGAAAGCCCCTGGTGGGCCGGACCGGTTTGTTTACCTGCCGCATCCGCAGGTTCGGCCCATCGTGGTTCCCACTAGCTGCGGTTCGCCGCTCCAGGCCAATGGGGGCTGCGGGAAGTGCCGCGGGACAAGGGACATGCTGGCCACCCTTCCCGCAGCCCCCATTGGCCTGGAGCAATGAACCGCGGCCAGTGGGAGCCGCGATCGGCCGAACCTGCGGACGTGGCAGGTAAACAAACTGGCCCGGCCCGCCAAGGGCTTTCCCTGAACAAGCGGCGGACCGGCTTTGAGAACCACTGATATAGAGGGCAAACAATTTGTGAGTTTACCCTGTATAAGCTTCATACAGAGTAAACAGATTTATTTGGTGTTTGGATCTCATTGGGAACTGGGTGTCTGGGTGTTGGACATAGGTGACCTGCTGAGCAGTTTTTGGTCAAAGTCTGCAGCTTTGGGGGTGTGGACCAGACCTGGGTCTGTGTTGCACCAGGCTAGCATGTCTGGGTCAACAAGGCAGGGTTCTGGAGTCCCAAGCTGGCCGGGAAAACGGGCTCAGAGGTAACTTCAGGTGACAGTCCCAAGGGGGTCTCTGTGACCAAACCTGTCACAATCCCCCTATTACAATCCAGTTCCTGTTTCTCTGCCCCCTCCCCACTAGAAACTAGCCACTGGGGCCCCCTTGCCCAGATACCCGCACTCCCTCCCCCCCCAGAGCCCAGACACCTGCCTCCTCTCTCCACCAGAGCCCAGCTGTGCCCGCCCCCAGCCCAGACACCCTCCCCCTGTTCCCCGAGCCCAGGTATCCAGAGGGAGAAACAGCCTGATGCTTGGTCCCAGGCTTGCATGGAGTTTCCTGTGTGCCACCGTCTCCTTCCTCAGGGTGTGCTGGGCCCTGCAGCTGCCAGGAACCCTCTAGCTCCCTGCCCCACTCCCGCAGCAGTGTCTTCTATGTGTGAGCTGGGCTCTGCCAGGTCCAGCAGCCCCTAGCTATTGCCAGCAGGAGAGTGGGGTGGGGGGAGAGAAAACCTTTTGTAGTGGTAAACACCCATTTTTTCATGGTTTGTGTGTATAAAAAGATCTTCTATACTTTCCACAGTGTGCATCCGATGAAGTGAGCTGTAGCTCACGAAAGCTTATGCTCAAATAAATTGGTTAGTCTCTAAGGTGCCACAAGTATTTCTTTTCTTTTTGCGAATACAGACCAACACGGCTGTTACTCTGAAATCTGTGAAGTCCAGGACCCGTGCTAGTGGGGGAGAGATTGGGTGGGAGTAGTAGACAGGCTGAGGCCCATTATTCCCCTTCTAGCGCTATGGAACTTGCCTGGAAAGATAATACAGTTTCAGGCTGTTCTGCCTATTCCATAGAGCCCCCAGTCCTTGCTCACATGTCCCAGCCTTTATAAAAACAGGGATCGAGGCCAGAATGAAAGGCTTCCATGAAAATTGCCAGAGAAGCAGAATTTGCTCTGCTAAGGAAGGTTCTCTTATGTGGTGGATGCTCATCTGATCACTTGTGAATTGAGTCTGGATGCTAATGTGATCTTAATAGGTGATTTCTTGGATTTCTAATGACTCCATTGATGGTAAATGCACTTGAGCAACCTTAATTATAAGTTAACAAGTTTTTAAAATGTGGGAATACAGATGTGAAGACAGGATGACTCCCACACACAGTCTGCTCTGCCATCTCTCTCCTACTGCACCAGTGTAAGGCCAATGTCAGTGAGATCAAAATGGGATCTGTTATTGCTGTATACAGAAGGCATGAGTCACCATTTCTGTCAAGCTCACATGACAGTGAATTTGTACACTAATCACAGATGAATTTGTACACTAATCACTTGAGCTCCCATAGATACAATACTTTGTCAGCATTGGGTAGGAAACAGTCAAATGACATGTTATTTGCTGAGGGGAGGACAATAGAAACAGAAGCTGAGGAGACACTGAGCCTCTGTCATCTGAAGTGAATGAACTCAGTGGAATGCTAGCAGAAAACAAGAGTTTCTGATGGACCCAGGAGAGGGAAAATAGTAAACAAAAAATAAATAACGTTGATAACTGGCTTACACATGACTCCCGTGACTACAACTGACAATACTAATGCAACACTAGTATTTTTAAACCAACCTGTTAAATTGTGTCTATGCAGACCTCTGGAATACAAGCTCTGAAAAATACATTCTTTGAACATGATGCAGGAAGCACTAATTCATCTTTTATTGAATTTGCAGGTAACACTGAGGAGCTCTGAAACTGCAACAGTAACAGACCTCATTTTCCCCGATAAATTTTTTTTAAAGTTTTTATTTGTAAAAGATTTTGTGCTCACATTGTGGATAAAGTTCAGCCCGAATGTGCGTCAAAGTCAGTGGAGTTGCACTGCTCACACCAGTGCTGTGTTTGGAACTCTGTTCTGCTTCCAAATATTGGCTGGGTGCAACTTTATTTTAAATCTATTGTTATCTGCTGCTAATAATGAAAAAATAATCATGGAAAATTCCCAATGAATGTTAGTTTAAACAAATGTTTATCAAGGCAGGATCACTGCCTGCTTCTATCTAAATAACCACATTCTTCACTTATCCTTATCCATACTATAATGTACAATGAAAATGGCATTAACTTTTTACATGTTGCTACCCTATTCTACCATGGAAACATTTCTATATAGTTGAAGTGCTTGAGAGCAGTGAGCCCCTATATAAACTCTTTAGTGGGGAATTGACATGCCATAAAGGGATTTCTCACTGTGGTAGGTAGAAATAGAGCAAGAAGACTCCAAAGAGGTACTGTACTGCATAAAGGCAAAGCAGAATGACAGTAAGTTTACACACTCCTTCTGAAGCTGCTGATCAGTGAAACTGCCAACCCCAGCTTTTGTTCATATAAACATAGGAAGACAGTTCCTATAACAAACTTGCCCCAATGTGCCCTGCAGGGATTCATGTTGCAATTCTTTATTGATCCGTGTTAGGCATTACTCTGCCAGCTTGTAACCCTGCGGTAAGGTAACTCTGTATAAAGAAGCATTTAGCAAGAGAACTACAATAGCTCATCTTTCCACATGCTGTATCTACCAAACACATGGGGAACATTTTGCAGATATGCAACTGACAAAATAGCTAAATCTGACTTTTTTATTTATTTCACAATTACTACATGGACAATGGGCCAGATCTGGGGCCCTGCTAAAGCTTCATTGTGCATCTCCTGAGGCTGCTTGCTGTCAGTTACACGACAGGACTGTCCCAGCATTTAGTAGCCCAAAGATCAGGAGGCCATAAAGGTAGCTCAGTAGCACCCCTTACTGTGGAGTATTGTCCCTTCCCTCAGCACAGGAAGCACTGGTGGAGAATGACATGAACCTGAAGCAAGGACCAGGGACAGAGCTCAGAACTTCCCTGTAGATATGTCTATACTGTAATGTAAGCCTATCCTTGAGCCTGGGCTCAAGCCTAACCCCCACTGCATCTACACTGCAATTGCACTAACCCAGGGCTTGGATCCAGGGTCCCAGGACCTGTCTGCAGGGCTGGAGGGTCTGAGCTTGAGTTAAGCCAGGACCTATTGCTTTGCACTGTAGATGCAGCCCCACTTGAGTCAGGTCCCAGAAGTCAGCAGCAAATATCCCACAATTCCATGAGACAACTTTCTTATATCCTCTCTATCCCAACAACTTCCTTATACCCCTCTGCAATCCACTCTTCTGAAAATGGAAGACACACCACCTTCGTGAATGGCAACCGCTCAGGTCAGCATTAACCCATTCTCTTCTGATCATCCATCAGCAAGCGCACTATCAGAGAGCCTCCTGGGTTTGCAATGGAGAGCTAACCAATCAAGCCTTTTGCAAAGTGAGCTGCTTCCTGGTAACATGTAGGGTGGGCAGTAAAGTTTTTCAACAGTGCACCATGGTCCTAGGGATAGAATGACCACATTTCAGGGGCGGGGATGGAGGGGCACTAGGGACTTCAGGATATGGCTACTTTGACTAGGGTCTGTGCACTGCAGTGTGGACGCCAGAGCCCTAGCTTCGAGCATGGGTTAGAAAAGACTTAATATAAGGTAGAAATACTATGTAGATGCTCAAACTCAGGGTTCCCTAACACAGTCAGCTGACTTGAGTCCCATTAACCTTGGGCTTACTTTTCAGTGTAGACAAATCGTCTGTGGAAGAGCAGGCTAGCTATTCCTGAGAGGCGGGCAGGCAGGAGGACTGAGGCTGGACATATAGTTTAGGGAGCCATAAAGAGGGATTAGGCAAGGACTAGATAATTGGGGCAGGGTTTATTTTGAAGTGGGGTAAACAACCAAGGAATAGGATGTGGTAAGGCGATGTGAGAGAACTTAAGGCACGCAGGACAAATATATTTGTTCCCAGTGTAACAGTATACTGAGGAGAAGCATATTTGTCCTTATGATCCTAAGGATAAAATTGTAACAGAAGATAGAACAGTCTATAATGCAAGTCTTTCATTTTATGCATTTACATTACTTGGAAAGCGGAAGTACCCACACAGATGCATGTGCACACGTGCACACACACATGTTCATATATGAAAATAAAACCAGAGCCCTCCTCACAGCTGTATGATTGGTCCTTTGGTTCTGGGCTCAGAGGATGGAAGGGAATTCTGAGAGCCAGTTAAGCTCCAGTGAAAAGCCTCTGAACCATTAACCTACTGAACCATTAAACTACAGTAAAGTAAAATTGTTTTATGCCAAGTTGGAATCAGACTGAAAAGTATGTATTTTCTATTCATACATATGAAATATGTCATGACAGTTATTTAGTTAGGGTCATGCAAGTTCAGCAGCTACAGAGGATGGAAACAAAGGCATCCAGTGTAACACTACATCAGTTCTTTGAAATCTCAGGTCATGTGGGCATGCTTAAGAAAATCTTCTAAAGTAGATTTTACAATAATCAACTCATCACTGGCATGCTGGTCTAAAGGCATAAGCCAGCACTGGAGAGGGGTTAGAAATAAGGTTAGACGGAATACACTTTCAGGTCTGGGTGGTCTTGTCAAATCATTATCAGACCTTCCTAGAGACAGTTTGCAATGATAACATGTATGTTTTTATTTTATTTTGTTACATAATGTGAATACATTTTAATGGTTGACAGCAGTGACCACACTGAACAGTACTGTTCCAAAATTTCTATTGCCATTCATTTACAAGAACCCTTTTAAAGTTTAATCTTGTAAAAACAAAGAAAACATTTTCGTCCATATAATCAGAATTTAATTTGCCTACATTTGAATGCAGAGTGGTCTGTGCAGTCTCTTTAAAATTGCACGTAAAAATTTCTCCTGTTGTTTAAAAGGAGGGGCTCTTCCCTGCTGCATGGTGCTCAGTACAATAATAAAAGATAAACAACAGGCATGTCTGTTTGTGGAAAATATCTGAAAAATGGAAACAGGCATTGGGGCTGACAGCTAAAAGCAATAGGCTGGATTGTAACTTTACAATCTACCCTGAGCATGCTGCACTGCCCCAGGAGAAGAGCACCGAATGAATTGTGATTCAGAGGCTACCAATTCCTCTTCTGCAGCCCCAAATTTCTGGTGGATGAGGAATAAACTACTTCTCTCCTTTTCATGGAAACAGTTTGTTCCCCTTCCTTCGTTACAAGCCAGCTACTTTGGCCTGTGAGCAGGGGAGGGAGGGATAGACCCAAGACTTCTCCTACTCCCTGCCCTTCTTCACCACCCTGCCCGCTTATTTGCTCACAGAGGCAATCAGCTGTTGCTCCCCCTCCCCTGTGGCCAGCTAGAATCACAATATAAGCAGAGGTATAAGGGTGTGGGGAGAACCTTGCTCCCAGTTCAGACGAGTAAGGGTTACGACAATCATCCCCACAGTAAACAACCCTGAACCCCCACTGATCCTGGGATTGCTCCATCAGCCCAGTTTGTAACAGTATTCATTAAATATTACTTGCAATGGAGCTCAGAGTTACCTTTGTTTCCTTATTGCTTAACTGATACGGTAACATTTTTCAAGCTAAAAAACAATGGTGCCCTGTGCAGTCCAAATTAATCTCTGATGCTGCTCCCTGTTCCAAGGGAATACTCTCCTGGTGGCAGTTGTGAATCACTACTGCCCTCCACATCATTCCCCCACAGCCAGTTGGAATATGTGGCAAGAAGTTTAAAAAAGTTGCAACGTGATTCAGCCTCTGTGGGCTGAAAGCTCCATTTATCCCCAAAAATATGTCACCATCCTACCCCATAAAAATCAGTGACAGAGGGATCCCTCCTAGCAGCTCTCTGGGGGGTGGGAGGGTTCTGATACAATTAGACTGCGTAAGCAGAGATTGGAAAGTCGTTCTGTCACTTTGAAACTATAAGAACCCTTTCCTTTTCCCACCAGGATCTTTGCAAAAGAATTACTATAGTCCAGGATTGTAGGAATTTTTGCAGGTTGCACAACCTCGTAAGAGGGAGAGGAATGAATCTAGCACAGGGAATTGTGTGGTATGTGGGAGGCAGAGAGCTAAGTTACATGGGCTCTAATCCCCCTGAATATACTTGCAACTCCCTGTCATAGAGCAAGAGATGGAGGGTGCCCTGGTACAGCAGGCCAGCCTTTTCCCTGAAAAAGTTTGCCTTTTATGGAGCCAGCATCCAGAAAGCAGCCCAGAAAACCATGGGTATATTTTGGCTGTCACAGTCTCACACTTACTGTACATACAAAAGTATACATCAAAACTGTTTCAAGACTCTGCTACTTACTGGAATGCTTTTAACCACAGAGGAAACATCTATGTCTGACAAAGTAAAGTGAACCATTAATTACCTGAAAACACTGGAGTTGATATTTGCTACCCAATCATGGTCAACTCACAATGTATGCAGGCAATGGATGTAAAATGTCTTTGTACATTATTATATGAGGCTAAGATTTCTGAGAAGGAAAAAAATACTTATTTGCTAGGTCCACTATCTCCCTTTATAAATTAGTTAATACTGAGAATACTTTTTATCTAAGTAGAAATAGCAGCTCCATTAAAATACCTTTCCCACCCAAATTCAAACCACAATACTTGAATCTTTGCCAAACTGTTTGGCATATTGCTAGACAATACTAAAGCTCTGCACTGTTTTCTAGCACTGGTCTGCCACTCCTTTGTACTTTTCTCTTTCCAAATATTTGCTCAGGACTTCTTTTATTACAGTATTTTTTATCTCTTTCTGCAGACAAATAACTCAAGCTATATTTAACTGCACAACTTTTTTCCTGAGTATAAATGGTACTGTTATTGTTTGCAGTTGAACCTATAAATAATGCAAAAAACGCTAGTTAGTACATATAAAGATCCCCCATACCCAAAAGATTTTAAATTTTCATAAATCAAACAAAACAAAAAGATTTTTGCAGTCAGAACTGCAGGAAAAGAACCTTATCTCTGAGCCCCCTCAGACCTTGTAGCGTTAGGCTGGGTAGGTATGGGAGGCTGTCATGGAGAAAATCCTGTTGTTGCAAGAAATGATGATTTAATATCCAGGTCTATTTCCTTTGACTCAATATTGAACCAATGCCACAGCATGAGGTATTAAAGTGCACCTGTCCTTTATACAAGACATAAAAACCAGGTCCTGGCAACTTGTAGTCATTAAAAAACTCAAGGCATTTTTGTGTGTGTGTGATTAAGAATATCAGCTTTGATGTCTTGGCCAAATTTTAAATATGGATAGCTACCTTCTACCTTTCCTTGCAGTTATAAGTGGCTCAAGCATTCAAAACTGCTGTATGCAGTTGTTGCACACTGTTAAACAATTGCCATGTTCCAGCCCAGAGGTAGCCTCATTTCAGTGATGGCTGAAGTGTTTTTTTTTTTTTATTTAACTTGTATAATTCATTAGTTAGCATGAAAAGATTTTCAATTGTGAAACTAGGACATCTGTCACTGTGGGGAAGTGGTGGGGAAATCGTGTAGTGTGTTTTTGACAGCTGTGGGAGTGTGGTCACAGGAAAGGTGACTACTTGTTTTCCCTAATCTTTAGCTTTCCAGCCACCCACCCCATGTCCTTCCAAATTCTCTCTCTCTTTCCTAGCATGCTCCATCTTCTTCTCTAGCTACAAATATTCCCTCCCTACTTGTTCCTCAGCCCCTACCTTCAGTGCAATTGGCACTCAGCTACAGAGGTTGGATCCTGCCAGAAACGACCCGTATCTGTTAATAGTGGGTAGGGGCACAATTTAAAGGTTCGGTTGCCCCTGGAACAGTTTGAATCATGACTCCCCTCCCCACAGACAGTCCCCCTCTTACCCTCAGTCTCCCCTCCCAGAAAGCAGCGACCCCTCCCTGCAGCTCCCAGCTGTTGCTCCTGCCTCTCTGCCTGGAGTGCAGCTTGCTGGCTCCAGCAGCTGCCATGCTGGGAGGCAGCCTGGCCGCACTATGTAACCAAGTGGGGCTGGCAAACCATGTCAGAGATCTGCGGGGATGGGGAAGACATGACCCTGCGTGTGTCCCCCACAGGCATTGCCTCTCCCTCCTGCTCTACCAACTCCTAGCTGTGCCTTTGCCAGATTTGAATGGAGCTCTCTTTCTCTCTCTCTCTCTCTCTGCAGGTCACATCTTCACGGAATTTGTGATGTCACCATACAGTGGATTATGCAGTGTCTTGTCTAACATTGTATATAGCTTAGCACAGTAGCTGGACCAATTTGGGGATGTAGCAGCTGGCAGAAAGAAAGATGCTGGGTTTGGTTCTAGCACAGGCAAAGCTGTGCCAGCAGAAACAGAGAGCAAGTAGGGAGACAGTGAGAAAGGGACAGGGAGAAGGTAACCAAAGAGACACCTGGTCACTCCTAGCAAAATAAGAACGGCACCCTGATTTCACTAGAACTAGGCAGGTTGGTGAGGACAGTTCTTCATCATTGGGACATCTTATCACCGACACTATTTAAAGCTGGAAATTTCATTGGAGTTTATAGGAGTTGAGACCCAAATCCCATTGCAATTACATAGTATTTGCACACTTCACTCCCTTAGGCTCCATTGAAGTTCCTGGTTTAATTCTATAAAGCACTCTTTGGCTACACAAATGCAAGAGCAGATCAAAAGGGTGCTTGCACATACATGAACACACACACTTTTTTACTCAGGATCACTCACTCTCATTTCTGTTTGTGGTGCTGCAGAGGTATTGCTATATTTGCTCATCCACACAATATGTTATGTGATTATGCAGACCAGCTCACTCTAACCCAGGAAATAGTTGTTCCCTCACTTGGAAGTGACAGCTCAGCTTAATGATAACAAGAAAAATAATAAGAACAGGAGTACTTGTGGCACCTTAGAGACTAACCAATTTATTTGAGCATAAGCTTTCGTGAGCTACAGCTCACTTCATCGGATGCATTCAGTGGAAAATACAGTGGGGAGATTTATATACACAGAGAACATGAAACAATGGGTGTTATCACACACCCTGTAAGAAGAGTGATCAGGTAAGGTGAGCTATTACCAGCAGGAGAGCGGGGGTGGGGGGGGGAACCTTTTGTAGTGATAATCAAGGTGGGCCATTTCCAGCAGTTGACAAGAACGTCTGAGGAACAGCGGCGGCGTGGGGGGGGGGGTGTTCTCCTACTGGTTTTTGAATGTTATAATTCTTGACTTCTGATTTGTGTCCACTTATTCTTTTACTACAGGACAGGCCCAACAAAGAAAATAACAGAAAGCCACTAGCCATCACCTTCAGCCCCCAACTAAAACCTCTCCAACGCACCATCAAGGATCTATAACCTATCCTGAAGGACGACCCATCACTCTCACAGATCTTGGGAGACAGGCCAGTCCTTGTTTACAGACAGGCCCCCAACCTGAAGCAAATACTCACCAGCAACCACACCCCACACAACAGAACCACTAACCCAGGAACCTATCCTTGCAACAAAGCCCATTGCTACACTCTATTTGGATACCACCTGTATACTTGGACTCCATGGGGATGGAGTGAATTTTCATCCTTATTCCTTAAATGGAATGTTTGTTATGAGGTAGGTTAAACCTTGTTATAACCATAGAATATCAGGGTTAGAAGGGACCTCAGGAGATCATCTAGTCCAACCCCCTGCTCAAAGCAGGACCAATACCCAATTTTTGTCCCAAATCCCTAAGTGGCCCCCTCAAGGATTGAACTCACAACCCTAGGTTTAGCAGGCCAATGCTCAAACCGCTGAGCTATCCTTCCCCCTTGTTTGTTTAAACTCTTTTTGCATCCCATGATTTTGTTTTAATCCTTCTTTCCCTTTTGGTCTGATCTTGCACCCAGTGAAGTCAGAGGCAAACCTCCCATGACCTTCACTGCAGCAGGACTGGTGTTACTTTGTTGTGGTCACTGACATGTGTGCTCTGCCTTCATAAGCTGAGCTAAAGCTGAGTTAAAGCCTCGTTGAAAATGATGTGTGAACATGCCAGTCATTTAAGATAGTTGTAAGAGACAGTTAAGGGGTCACACCTAAAACAAGACAAAATGGAGTCTGTTCAGAAACTAGCACCATGTAGGCAGAGGCTTCCACTGGGTATTGTTCTGACCTGTGTTTGTGTGTGTGCGCGCACGCACGTAAAAGGCTAGCTGGGCATGGGAGGGCCAACAAGAAACTGAAAAGAAAGATTCAGGGGTAAGAGAAACAAAGCCAAGCAGCATCCTGTAAGCAAGCATGGTGTGACCCTGGAGAAGCCTAGAGGAAGGTTCCGGGTCTGATGCTGGAAAACGAGGCTTGGGGTTGTAAGCTAAGAAACTGGTCCTTTTGGTTTTGGTCCCTCCTGCATTCACAGAATCAGGATTTTGTATATTCCTTGTAAATAAGCAAGATTGCATTAAAGAAACTACCAGACTCCATCACCAATTTCTACTCCCAGTTGGAACTTCCCCAGAGCCCCAAACTTTGACTAGCCACTCAGGTCAAATAGGGACAACTCATTAATCCAGCACCAAATATTTTTCAGGCAGTAATTTTCCAAAAACACTAACCCAGGAACCTATCCTTGCAACAAAGCCTGTTGCCAACTGTGTCCACATATCTATTCAGGGACACCATCATAGGGCCTAATCACATCAGCCACACTATCAGAGGCTCATTCATCTGCACATCTACCAATGTGATAGATGCCATCATGTGCCAGCAATGCCCCTCTGCCATGTACATTGGCCAAATGAGACGGTCTCTACGTAAAAGAATAAATGGACACAAATCAGACGTCAAGAATTATAACATTCAAAAACCAGTTGGAGAACACTTCAATCTCCCTGGTCACTCGACTACAGACCTAAAAGTGGCAATATTACAAGAAAAAAGCTTCAAAAACAGACTCCAATGAGAGACAGCTGAATTGGAATTACTTTGCAAACTGGACACCATTAACTTTGGCTTGAATAAAGATTGGGAGTGGATGTGTCATTACACAAAGTAAAACTATTTCCCCAGGTTTATTTTTCCCCCCTACTGTTCCTCACACAATCTTGTCAACTGCTGTAAATGGCCTATCTTCGTTATTACTACAAAAGGTTCTTTTTGGTTTTTTTCCCCCTCTCCTGCTGGTAATAGCTCACCTTAACTGATCACTCGCGTTATAATGTGTATGATAACACCCATTGTTTCATGTTCTCTGTGTATATATATCTATCTATCTTCCTACTGTATTTTCCACTGCATGCATCCGATGAAGTGGGTTTTAGCCCACGAAAGCTTATGCTCAAATAAATTTGTTAGTCTCTAAGGTGCCACAAGTACTCCTGTTCTTCTTCCAGCAACAGTGTTTCTCGAAAGCCTTTGAGAGAGAAAACTCCACTGCACTTACATTTTCTTTCCTCTGCGTTTTTTTCTGGGAAAGCTCTCCCCACCTCTAGCCTTAAGCAATAACAATATAGATGATAAGCTGCAGTTCATTAACTTTCTAACTTTCTCCCACTTTGAGGGTGCATATTGAAATCATTTGTTGGCCTTCTCCCACCCTTCTCAAAATCCATGGGTAAAACAAAAACAGCTTTCCCATAGTCCCTTCCATAGAAATTATTTAAGAAATATTTTTTGTTATTGCATTCTATTATTTATATAGTCCATGTGCCTGTGTTGTCATCAATGCTCTTACTTACTTTTATCTTGTGAGAGGTTCTCTTATCTTCAGTGCCCTGGTGTTCTTGTTTCTTATTGAGGACTAGAAACATCTGGAATAAACAGGAACTCCACAGAAATCAAAACTGGAAAATCCTTTTGGCACTAAGGAAAATTAATTTAGTTCACAGAGAAATTCCCTTGTAACAATGGATTCTTTACAATATTTCCCCAGCGGCCATATATCTCATCTGCTCACTTACCCAGAATCATGTGTGTCTCAGGAAAACACACCATCACAGGAAGCTTGTTCTATTTGCATATCTTGCAATGCATTAATTCACTTGAAGGATTGCAATACCTAACTTTTTCACTTTTGACCTTTATAGGAAAATCTGAGACGGACTCTGTAGGTTCCCCTCACCCTGAAATACTCCTGGCTGTAGACACAGGAACAACAGATGCCATGATCATGTTTGAATGTAAAAGTAAAAAAGCAGTTGATAAAAAGTGCTTCAAAGTGACTCTCAGCAAAAAACTTTTTCCCCTCTCACAAAGCGCCTGCTAGCCACCATGATAACATAGAATATTTCTGTAGCATGGTGAGATGGGGAAGGAATGATATTCCGTCATTCACATGGGGGAGTTTAACATGCATATCTGAGTCAAGCAGACTCAAAAAATAGCAACCAAAGATAAGGCTGCCCTTTGAGGGCTTATCAAAAGCTCTGTTTGGATTTTTCCACATGCAAGAATGCAACTAGCCGGCGTCCCAGGGAGTAGAAATTCACTCAATTACTGGATGCTTACTATAGGAACCAAATCTACATAGGTCCCAAGCCTACAAGATCCTCAGCTGGTGTAATTTAGTGCATCTCCTTTGACAACAAAGGCCCAATGCCAATTTATGCCAGCTGAGGTCCTTTGTGTACAGAACTTCTATGGCTTCATTGATAGTGTGGAGGGCTTACAGAATCAGATCTATAGGTGCTGCATTTTACACTACTAAATGGTCTGTCAGTGTTCCCAGCAAAATGTTAATTTTAGCCGTTATTTATAACTCAACCATTAAGATTTGTTTCAGGCTGAAACTTGTAATGCAGGGTCACAATTCACCCTGGGCTGAAATCTGTTTTCATCTTACATGGGGAAAAACTGTTTGTTTCAGTTTTAAGAATATGCTATAATCAGTTTAATATGCCAATTCACTTTTCACACTCTTTTACCTAACAACAGCTTCATTTTTGAAAGACAATTCTGTCTACACTATTTGATAAGCTTCCACAAATTTGAACAAAAAAGTTTGTTTAGAAAAATATTTGAGTGAACACATGCAAAATGACTTTACACTGGAAATTTCATAAAGATTTTTTGCCAGTGGTGACTAGCTACATGCTTATCACTCACAGTGACCCAATAGGCCATAATCATTCCACTGGATTACTGAACCATGAAGCCAAGTGTCTCTAAACAGAACTTGATGTGTTAGACTGAATTTAGCCACAAATAGCTACATTTAAATAATGTTAAAGATCTGGCTTAAACACACAGAAGCAGCAAAAATAATTAGGACTTAAAGGAACATCTGGTGGAGACTGGCCTCTGTCAATCCAAATTTTGGTTCTGAAAAATGAAGGTCAAAATTCTCCAACTGGGGTAGCCTTGTGTTAGGTCCCCAGCTATATTTAGCACTAAAATCCATATTGAAGCCAACGGGAGTACTTGTATGCAAAGTTAAGGTTTGTGGAACTGGCTTCTTAAGTACCATTTTATTTAATATGGATGGGGTACCTAACTTGGTGTCCAAGGTTTAAAATTTTGGCCATGGCTTTTTACAAAAACTGGGAACGCAGAGAAATCTTTCCATATGTTTAATTCCAGTGGAAACAGTTAAAAATAAACAGAAATCCCCAGCATGTTTGCAATATGAATATTGCATCATTGTGTTAGTGTATGAGAACCTGAAAGCTAAACAGTAAATTAACTATACAGCAAAAGGTGAAACTGACATTGTCTAAGGTGAGTGAAATGGAAAATGAAAACAAAAGCACAACTAGGGAAAAGTAAACTTCATGTTAAAAATTATTTTCTTTTTATTAATCTAGGGCATTATTTTAACACATATAAAGAATTTGTTTTAAAATTATGATTCTTAATCTAGCTATTTCTTTAATACTGGATGTTATGACTTTTGGGGGTGATTTAGGCCAAGTCACCCTGGTGATTAGTAATACTTCACAATTTCCTGGCTTTTGTAAGTTTTAAATTAAGCCCTTAAAATAAAAGTTGAGGAATTCCATACATGCTAATTAAACTCTCCCAGCGTCAGAGAGATGATCCTTCTTTTTCAGCAATCTATTAACCATTTTCCCACTCTGCCTCTACAGGTAGCTGTCCTAACCTAACACTTTTCAAAGGAGTTGAAATGGATTTTCCCATTTCTGTTCCCAAATCTCTGTTTATAACTTTCAAATGTTAGCAGATATGGAGGATTTTTGTGGATAAATAAGATATAAAGAGAGCCAGATTCTGATCTCATTTACAGTGATCTATGGCACCAATTCAGCAAAACACTTTGGCACATGCTTAATTTTAAGAATGTGAACACTTCTATTGAAGCATTAAGCCCCAGTCCTGTAATCAGATCATCATGGGTGTGAGAGCCCTGATTTTTTTTTAATTTGGAGCTTTTATACACATTGGATTTATATCGCTAAATACAAGATAGAACAATCCTCTTCTGAAAGGCTTTACTCAATCAATGGAGACAGTGAATATTGTTAATTTTCTACAGTAGCACCTCGCTAAAGCAGCAAGTACACATTTACATTCCTATTTTTTTCAGATCCTTATTTCTTCAAAAGAAAAATGTACTTTATCACTTTTAATTTGGGGTGGCTAAAGCAGATCTTTGGCAATTGAAGGCTATGTTCAACTGAAATGTAAAAACAGCCAAGGGCAAACTTCAATTTGGTTCATTTTACCTATTTTGTGCCAGATGTCTGATAGAAAAAAAGGGCTTTTCTCAGATTATGGTATGTCATTTTAATGCATACTCTGATGTTATCTTGAGATACCTATATGACATGCCCTTTTGAAATTAATTCAGGAAGATCATATCAATGAACGCTTTACTGTTCATCTGCAAACTGTTTACAAGCATGAGCTTTAAAGCATAACACTGCACCTGAAATTCTGACCAAATAAATATTGGAATTATACAGCAGAATAGCAAAATGTGCCTTGACACAGACCTAAAAATGTTCATGTCCATTTTTAACCCTTCTGCACTAATCACAGCTTTTGTTTGTCATAGCTGTAAAACCTATGACAGTAACAATCAAGTTGATATGGGAGCTTAAGTTAATTAGATGTTCAAAGTCTTTTTTGCAGCAAAGAGCACACCATTAGAGTTGGCTGATTACTGAGACTGATAAATTATGGCTGTGAGCCAGACGGCTGCTTATGTTGTTGCTTCCTTTCCAAACAATTGATATAGGTAAAGAAGTTGGAGCTCCTCCTGGAATTAGCAAAAAATACACATAGAAAGGAACTGAGATATGTTAAAAAAAAAACAACCCACAAGTTTATGAATTAAAAGATTTTGTTAATATTTAGAAAGCTTAGCCTGTATTTTTTTCATATCTCTTGATATGGGGGAGCAGAGATTGTGAAAATGAACATACAGCCCTAAATCTGAACCTAATCCTAACTTTCTCTGATCAAGACTACTTGTGGCACCTTAGAGACTAACCAATTTATTTGAGCATGAGCTTTCGTGAGCTACAGCTCACTTCATCGGATGCATACCGTGGAAACTGCAGAAGACATTATATACACAGAGACCATGAAACAATACCTCCTCCCACCCCACTGCCCTGCTGGTAATAGCTTATCTAAAGTGATCATCAAGTTGGGCCATTTCCAGCACAAATCCAGGTTTTCTCACCCCCCCCCACACCCCCATACACACACAAACTCACTCTCCTGTTGGTAATAGCCCATCCAAAGTGACCACTCTCTTCACAATAAGAAAAGGAGTACTTGTGGCACCTTAGAGACTAACCAATTTATTTTAGCATGAGCTTTCGTGAGCTACAGCTCACTTCATCAGATACATACCGTGGAAACTGCAGCAGACTTTATATATACACAGAGAATATGAAACAATACCTCCTCCCACCCCACTGTCCTGCTGGTAATAGCTTATCTAAAGTAATCGTCAGGTTAGGCCATTTCCAGCACAAATCCAGGTTTTCTGGATTTTAACCTGACGATTACTTTAGATAAGCTATTACCAGCAGGACAGTGGGGTGGGAGGAGGTATTGTTTCATATTCTCTGTGTATATATAAAGTCTGCTGCAGTTTCCACGGTATGTATCTGATGAAGTGAGCTGTAGCTCACGAAAGCTCATGCTAAAATAAATTGGTTAGTCTCTAAGGTGCCACAAGTACTCCTTCTCTTCACAATGTATATGATAATCAAGGTGGGCCATTTCCTGCACAAATCCAGGTTCTCTCACCCCCTCACCCCCCTCCAAAAACCACACACACAAACTCAATCTCCTGCTAGTAATAGCTTATCCAAAGTGACCACTCTCCCCAGAATGTGCATGGTAATCAAGGTGGGTCATTTCCAGCACAGATCCAGGCTCTCACCCCTCCCCCCGGGGGGAACACACACACACACACATAAACTCACTCTCCTGCTGGCAATAGCTCATCCAAACTGACCACTCTCCAAGTTTAACCAGAACGTCTGGGGGGGGGGGGGGGGAAGAAAAAGCAAGGGGAAATAGGCTACCTTGCATAATGACTTAGCCACTCCCAGTCTCTATTTAAGCCTAAATTAATAGTATCCAATTTGCAAATGAATTCCAATTCAGCAGTTTCTCGCTGGAGTCTGGATTTGATTTGATTTCAACAATTTCCATCCCACCATCAACCTCAGCCTGATCCAGTCCACACAAGAGATCCACTTCCTGGACACTACAGTGCTAATAAACAATGGTCACATAAACACCACCCTATACCGGAAACCTACTGACCGCTATTCCTACCTACATGCCTCCAGCTTTCACCCTGACCACACCACACGATCCATCGTCTACAGCCAAGCTCTGCAATACAACCGCATCTGCTCCAACCCCTCAGACAGAGACAAACACCGACAAGATCTCTATCAAGCATTCTTACAACTACAATACCCACCTGCGGAAGTGAAGAAACAGATTGATAGAGCCAGAAGAGTTCCCAGAAGTCACCTACTATAGGACAGGCCTAACAAAGAAAATAACAGAACGCCACTAGCCGTCACCTTCAGCCCCCAACTAAAACCCCTCCAATGCATTATTAAGGATCTACAACCTATCCTGAAGGATGACCCAACACTCTCACAAATCTTGGGAGACAGGCCAGTCCTTGCCTCCAGACAGCCCCGCAACCTGAAGCAAATACTCACCAACAACCACATACCACACAACAGAACCACTAGCCCAGGAACCTATCCTTGCAACAAAGCCCGTTGCCAACTGTGCCCACATATTTATTCAGGGGACACCATCACAGGGCCTAATAACATCAGCCACACTATCAGAGGCTCATTCACCTGCACATCCACCAATGTGATATATGCCATCATGTGCCAGCAATGCCCCTCTGCCATTTACATTGGTCAAACTGGACAGTCTCTACGTAAAAGAATAAATGGACACAAATCAGATGTCAAGAATTATAACATTCATAAACCAGTCGGAGAACACTTCAATCTCTCTGGTCACGCAATCACCGACATGAAGGTCACTATCTTACAACAAAAAAACTTCAAATCCAGACTCCAGCGAGAAACTGCTGAATTGGAATTCATTGCAAATTGGATACTATTAATTTAGGCTTAAATAGAGACTGGGAGTGGCTAAGTCATTATGCAAGGTAGCCTATTTCCCCTTGCTTTTTCCTACCCCCCCACCCCAGATGTTCTGGTTAAACTTGGATTTAAACTTGGAGAGTGGTCAGTTTGGATGAGCTATTGCCAGCAGGAGAGTGAGTTTATGTGTGTGTTCCCCCGGGGCGGGGTGTGTGTGTGAGAAAGCCTGGATCTGTGCTGGAAATGACCCACCTTGATTACCATGCACATTGTAGGGAGAGTGGTCACTTTGGATGAGCTATTACCAGCAGGAGAGTGAGTTTGTGTGTGTATGGGGGTGGGGGGGTGAGAAAACCTGGATTTATGCTGGAAATGGCCCACCTTGATTATCATGCACATTGTAGGGAGAGTGGTCACTTTGGATAAGCTATTACCAACAGGAGATTGAGTTTGTGTGTGTGGTTTTTGGAGGGGGGTGAGAGAACCTGGATTTGTGCAGGAAATGGCCCACCTTGATTATCATACACATTGTGAAGAGAGTGGTCACTTTGGATGGGCTATTACCAACAGGAGAGTGAGTTTGGGGGGGGGGGGGCGGAGGGTGAGAAAACCTGGATTTGTGCTGGAAATGGCCCAACTTAATGATCACTTTAGATAAGCTATTACCAGCAGGAGAGTGAGTTTGTGTGTGTATGGGGGTTGGGGGGTGAAAAAACCTGGATTTGTGCTGGAAATGTCCCACCTTGATTATCATGCACATTGTAGGGAGAGTGGTCACTTTTGATAAGCTATTACCAGCAGGAAAGTGAGTTTGTGTGTGTGGTTTTTGGAGGGGGGTGAGGGAGTGAGAGAACCTGGATTTGTGCTGGAAATGACCCACCTTGATTATCATACACATTGTGAAGAGAGTGGTCACTTTGGATGGGCTATTACCAGCAGGAGAGTGAGTTTGTGTGGGGGGGCGGAGGGTGAGAAAACCTGGATTTGTGCTGGAAATGGCCCAACTTGATAATCACTTTAGATAAACTATTACCAGCAGGACAGTGGGGTGGGAGGGGGTATTGTTTCATGGTCTCTGTGTGTATATAATGTCTACTGCAGTTTCCACGGTATGCATCCGATGAAGTGAGCTGTAGCTCACGAAAGCTCATGCTCAAATAAATTGGTTAGTCTCTAAGGTGCCACAAGTACTCCTTTTCTTTTTGCAAAGACAGACTAACACGGCTGTTACTCTGAAACCTTGCTCTGATCAGTAGACACAGCTAGTAACACATGTAAAGGGATGTTGTTTCCTTCTTCAGAAAGATAGCTACTGTTTGTTTCTCTCTCTGTTTGCATGCATCACTTCTCATCCAACTATTCAGCTGATTCCTATTGTCACAGTCAGTACAGTGATTACCTGGGAGCTGTGGTCATGATGCAATGTCAGCATTCTAAAGCTAGCCCCTAGTGTGCTGAGCCAGCACGGCCCAGCTGTCCTTTATCACTGCAATCTCTGTTTGCCTACAGTTCAGATAGCTGTGCATCCAGATGTGTCACAATACGTCTCCAAGCAAATACTGCACTTTAACAAGACAGACTGGACAGGCATCTTCTTTTCAAGACCACTTCATATTTTATTCAACAAAATGGGATTTTAGAAATTGTTGACCTTCACGCAGGCCTCAGACGTAACTTTATGGAGAGCAGCATGCTTTTGCGGCTTATCTGTAAAAGAAGCAGTGTGCATCTGTGGGTTATCTGAATGGCAGTCATAGTCCAAACCTGTGGTATGTGAACCACCAATTGTTGGCAGAGTTCGTGCTGCTAGTCTGTGGAAAGCTGGATGGTTATACAGTGCTGGTTTCTCCTTGTTTCCAGCTGCCAAATTGCATTAACAGAAGCATTAAAATGTAACACTTTCCTAATACAACATTTTCATACAAACAATTATTTTCACCACAGAGATAGTATTTGATTGATTGCCAATGGGAGGAGGGGTGGGGGAATGGACTATAACTATGAATGGGACATAAGGTGGTCTGACAATTTTTCTCAACCTTTTTGATACAAGAGACCAGCTTGCTGCCTTCCTAGACTGGTGTCAGAGAGATCTCAGGGACCTGCAACAGTCCATGGACGGGTCATTGAGAAACATCAGTCTATGAGAAAACGAGGAGTACCTGTGGCACCTTAGAGACTAACAAATTATTGGGCATAAGCTTTCGTGGGCTAAAACTCACATTATCAGATGCATGGAGTTGAAAATACAGTAGGAAGATATATATATATATACACAGTACATGAAAAGATGGGAGTTGCCTTACCAAGTGGGGAGTCAGTTCTAATGACAGTCTATGAGATAATCTCCTAATTAAGATGTAGTCCACACCAATGGGATAATAATGAGTAAACCTGGAAGTATAATGTACGCAGCAGTGTAATGAATAAGCAGAAACAAATGCTGGGACCAAAATACAGACAAAATATAGTCAAATGGCAAGCCTACCTAATTTTATACTTCACAGAAATGTTAGGTGAGAGATGTCTTGAAGAAAGGAGAGAGTTGATTTGTCTATGACAAGCATTGTGCATCAGGGAAAGATATGTACCAAAGCAGAACCTACTACAAACTCAATTCAGGCTTCTTAGTGTCTTTTCTTACCATCTTCAGAACACTATTATCTTAGGCACTATCAAACGGAGTTGCCAGTCCTGTGGAACTGCGAAAATGCCCTATATATTTCTACAGTATCTGTCATATTTTGTGGTGTTGTTTTTGTTGTTTCTTGATCCTTTTAAGCAACAACATGCCAGTAAATTTGATTCTGGATTATAATTATTTCAAAAAGCACAAGCTTGGGGACTTAGTTAGTATTAACTTCATGGTGTCTGAATCTGTCTCTGAATCTGGTTGAGTTGCATACTTCCCTCCAGTCACTGAGTCAATATCCCTCTGGAATTTTTTAAAGAAAAATAACAGCTATTTTATCAGTTATAATCCCCAAAATGGAAATGTGCTGTAGCAAGGGAAGCAATTACATCCCCACCTACTGTACATTCAAGCAGTAATTCTGCCATCTGGAGGATTTTTTAAAATGTTCTCCAATCTCAAACAACACTATTTGCTTGAGAATGTATTTAAAAGATGATGGTCATTCTACAATGTCTGGGCTACAGATGACAATTTTGACAGCATACTTCTCTATATTTATACCACATTTTCATATTCTTAAAGAGTTTGATGTTCTCTTGTAGCAAACTCCCATTTATCATCCTTTACAAATTGCAGTATAACCTAACAGCTGTGTATGTTGAGTATCTTAAGCTTTCTTTGGTGTTATGATATAGGAGAATGATGTTCAAGAATTATACTTCAATTTAATTCACATTTCATTACCTATTTTTGTCTGTCATTTTCTATGTTCTGAACCTTATTCTAATTAGAGTGAAGATCAGTTAGCAGATAAAGCTCCCTGTCTTCCCCTGCTGGTCTTCTGATCACCAGAAAAATCTCAAGAACCCCAATTGTTGTTTCCTTCTTAAGCACCCTATTTTATGATGCCCCTTAAAGTGGCTATCAACCTTTAGGATTTAGGACAGGCTCCGGAGGGCCCTGGTGCAAGAATAGGTTAGGGGCCCCTTTCCCGATTCCATTTCCAACACTTCCCACTTAGTGCATCAATAACTCGCACCCAGTCCCTCCCCACTAGGATAGTCAACATTGTATTTCAAAAATAAGGGACTGTTTTCTTAGCACTCCTACCCTACCCCACCCTGCTCCCGGTATTATCATTATTATTGTTGTTGTTAATAATAATAAGCAGTACTCACCTACATTAGCCAGGGGTATTTCTTGCTGCTTTTTGTAGCACTCAGGAACTCTCATTCTTGTTGTACAGAGATGGAAAAAATAAAGGATGTCCCTTGTAACAAGGGACAGTAGGCAACCCTACTCCCCACCACCCTGGGTACCTTTCTAGCCACTCACTGACACTTCCCCCCGCCTCCACCGGTTGAGCGCTGCACTTGTTATCCCAGATGCTCAGTAGCTGTGCTTGTTAACATTGCCTGTCCTGCACTCACTCAACGTAAGCCAAATGTGAGTGAGTGGCATTGTGACCAGGCCCATGGGGTTGCAGCACCACTCAGGTTTGGCCCAGCCACCCCTCTGTTATGAAGGATGGGCAGTGGGCCAAACCTCAGTGGCACTGCGACCCTGTGCACCAAATTGCAACACTACTCACTCAAATTTGGTCCCACTGCCCCTATGTCCAAAGGAGGGGCAGCCAGGTGAAGTGCTGAAGCATTGCTCCATCTGGTTGGACCCTCATAACCTTGTGGTTGCTAGCGTGACTGCACCACTTGCACCATCGAAGCTACATCAGTGGGATGAGATTCACTTTTGAGGTTGTCAACACTAACCCTAAATTGTCTGGAAAAGGTAGCTACTGAAGCCCTTTCTCTATGGATATTTTCCTTACCCCCAAAATATGAGAGAGCTACATTTGAAGTGTTCCTAGTGCTTGTGTTTCTTCTCTAACTACTGCTTGGTTCACAGACGCAGTCTTGTCTAGTGGATAGAACAATGGCCTGGGGGTCAGGAAACTTGGATTCTATTCCTAGTTCTGCCCCTGATTAGGCATATGACCTTGGACAAGTGACTTTACCTCTCTACGTCCTTTTACCCTCCCACTCTTTGTCTTTCTATTAAGAATGTAGGGGGCAGGGACTATCTCTTAGGCCAGGTTTACACTAAAACTTTTGCCAGTATAGTAATTGCAGTAGGGGCATGATTTTCTGTGTCATTTCTATACTGGCAAAAGCCCTAGTGGAGATGCAGTATAAAAGTACTTTTGTCAGTACAGCTTATTTCCCTCACTGAACTGATATAAGTTATACCAGCAAAAACCCTTTTCTAGTAGTATAAGCTATGTCTATAGTAGAAGGGTTTGCTGGTATTGCTATATTGGCATAGCTATACCAGCACACCTTTTCAAGTGTAGATGTGACCTTACTCCTTAAGTACAGTTCCTAACGTAATGGCTTCCCAGTTCAGTTGAGGCCACCAGGTGCTACTAATACAAATAATAAATACTGTTATGATGGGAGTTGCTAGATGACATTGTTACACGACAGCGTTACACATTCTTTTTTTACCATATGAACAGTGCACGGTCTTTGAAGAAATGCTGTATTGTTAGTTCGTGATGCAAATTCTGTAAGGGGGGAGCTGTTGCAAATAGCAAGAGAGTTCTCACTTGACTTACTCTCTCTAACTAGAATATATTATTATTGGTGTAGAGTTGCTTCCTATGAACAGGCATTGATGTATGGGCTGAGATCTCTGCAATGCCTACCCATTTGTGACTCACACCATTCAAGGACTGGTCTATATCGTGTAATTAAACAAGTTACACTAAGAAAATACCCAGATTCCACATCACTGATTTCTCTCCCAAAGGGAAACTGACCTGCAAGACCACAAATTCTGATACTACTAGGCAGATGGACAGCAATACTAATAGAATGATGACTTGTCTTCACTATCCTTCCTCAGTTGAAAAATGGGATGATTAAATACCATTGTAACGGATGCACAATAGACAGATAGATCATAGACAAGTTAATACCCTGCTTTGAGAGAAGACGACGGAGAATCTTCATGCCAGCAAATGTAGTGTGTCATCTGATTGATCTGTATATTTGCTGTTCAGTAATTTGCATTGAAGTAAATGGAAGTATAACATCTAAAATCATTCTCAGAAATAAGTGCAGAATGCCCAAGACACTTACGCTTTGTATCAAAAGACCAGCATGCTGGAAGAAAGGCATATAAACTCAGAAAAACTGTAGGATTATTACACAAGACTTGTCATTTTTATATGACACAGATATGTCACACACTTATACAAGCTCTAGAGATCTTCTCTTTTGTACTAGAGTGTCATCTTGTGAGCTGTTTGGGTGAGCCAAAGGACTTCAAAATGAAACTTAGCTTCTTGATCAAGATGATACTCCAACACAAGAAGACAGGCTACTGTGAGTATATATAAATATATCATAAAGACCTGATTTTTTTTATTTTAAAAAATTAACAAAACATTAAGGACTTTAAAACTGAGCAAGTTTTGGTGCTGCTTAACCCACAACATAAAGCAATGTCTCTTTTCAAAAGAGAGCTGAATTTTTCAGTCTACCCACTTTTAGGTACTTTTACTGCACCCAATCTGATTATTATAAATTCATTAGTACTTACAGTTTTACAAACACACAATCATATGTTAAAATATTGTGCTTGTGTGTAGAAAGAGAGAAAGCAAGATAAATAACAACTTTGAATAAAGGGTTCCAGGCACCCCTAACGTAGCTTAGCATTTATAACCAGATGAAACATTCTTGGGAAGCATATGCATTGCACAGCCAATGGAAAATGTGTAGATTAATTTTCACTCCAGTAGGAAGGTTTGAATTTATATTAAGTATGCTTACAGTATTTTGTAATTCTATCTGCATTTATAAAACACTTGTCACCACAAAATCCAAGCTAATTCCGTATATAATGTCACACATTTTTAATACGTTAGGATGCCTCAACACTGGAAAAATGGTAATTCACAATTGGTGCAGCTCCATCAGTGACACAAATGGGAGAAATATAGTATACATAGTGCTCAAGTGTTCTAGCTATCTTTGATCCAAGCAGAGCAAGAAAGCAGAGTGATGAAAATGCCAGAGCCCTGTGTACACTACAGCTTCCACTGCTTCTACTACCAGTGGAACTACACCAGTGGTGAATTACAGGTCCCATTTTTGCCAGGATACACAAAATCACCATGAGTTAGAGGCAGGAAAAACGTAAAAATGTTTTCAAGTATAGAACACTTGTGAACATTGGCCAAAAGGGGACCTGTAATTCAGCTTCTATTATTGTAGATTAACATGGCCTCATTTTTGAATTACAACCTACTGAAGTACACTGTTCACAGTATTTACACAGAATATTCACCAAACACATCTCTTTCATGTGAACAGTATGAAAACATGCACCGAAAATGATTACTCACTTAAATGGGGGCAGGAAGGGCATTGTTACAATGGAATAAATAACGCACAAAACCGGATACATGAGTTAAAGACTTAGGCTGACTTGCTTCCAAAATATTATATGCTCTTACCATACTGTAGCCTTCACAGACAATGCCTGTTAAATCCCAGGTGTGCTTGGAAGCTCTCTCTTAATAAATACAGATTTGTGTAATTCACCATAAATGATGAATAGCAGTATGATTTGGATTTCATAATCACACTTAGCTCTTATAGCACTTTTCTATAGTATTTCTCAAAGCACTTCACAGAGGGAGGTAAGCATCATTATCCCCTCTTTGCAGATGAGGAAACTAAGGTACAAGAGGCTAAGTGATTTCCCAAGGTCACTCAGCCTGTGGCTGAGGCAGCTAGAGCTCTGTCCACTAGGCCACCCAGCCTCCTAAGGGGCCTGATCATACAAATGTGCTGAGCATCCTCAATGCAAGTCAAGGGTAGTCAGCACCTCTCAAAGGCATTCAGCACCTTGCATGATCAGACTGTTAAATTGCAATTTCACGATTTTGCTTTCCAGAGACCAAGGGTAACATTTTCTAAAGAACCTAATTCCCATTTTCAAAAGTGACTGAGGCACTTCAGAGCAAATAAACCACTTTTGAAAAAGGGACTTAGGGTTCTAAATCATTATGTGCTTTTGAGAATGTTGCATTATATAATTATTAATCCACCTGGAGGTGGCATGGAGGGATTAGAGAGGAAAGAAGGTAAAGGTATGTTCATTTTCTTGTAAATTTCCATATAGTTCCCTAATCATCTCTTACTGAATAAAAGCTGGAAGGGTAAGGGTTAGTGAATCAGCAGAAAAGAACTGACTTAGTCCACACCATAAAAAGCATCTAGAATAAGACATTATTCTAGTACCCCAGGAAAAACTCACAAGACAGATTCTGAATACACCAAGATAAACTGTCTAAGGAGTTGTGGAACTTTAGTGGACTAAAGGTCTAGCTATTGTCAAAATTCTTGTTGGGCTGAATCCTCCTGTTACACCTATGCAGCTCCATGGAAGCAAATAGGATTTCATAGTTTTAAAAAAAAGAAGTTGACTTACTCTATTTTTATGCTATGAGGTTGATTTTAGTACCGGTGAAGCAAATTCTTTTCTCAGTTACACCTGTGTAACCCCATAGTCCTCCAAAGAGAATTAATATAATGGTAGTAAATGTATATGCAGCCACTTGCAATGAGAACCTGTCTATACGTTGGCCGCTTTTATGTAACACTGCTAATCTTGGGAGTAGATTTTAGATGTTTGCTTTATGAATAATTGGATGAGCCCTTTGCACTAGAAAGACACTGGGCCAGATTCTGGCAGCATATAGGGGCTGTAAATGTGAACTAAATGAGCCACAAATCTTTCTCCACAGGGAGAAATACCCCAGTGCAGGAGCAGTGCAGGACCAGCAAACGTAGCCCTATGCTACCACTCTTGCAGCCTCTGGCTGGAGCAGGATTGGGGTGGGAGTGGAGTGGCCACAGTGCTTTCCACTGTCTTTATTCTGAAGTATAGGAGTAGGCTGCACTAAGAGCAGGAAGAATGAAAAGCAGCCCCCAATGCTGGCAAAATCCAGGCGTAACAAAGGAGACTTAAAGCTACTTCCACACTGCCATCTATCCCACTGGGCTGTGGCTTCCATGCTATGCTTACTGAGAGGCATCGCACCCAGTCTGTCCCACTATGGATAGTTTGGATCAAAATCTTAACAAATAAAGAAACTGGAGATGCTTGAGACTTGGGAAAAATTGTTTCCTGGGGAAAACACTTCATATTATTCTGTAGGGCACAATGTTTATTCTCACTGTCCCCAAAGTTTTATGCAACTTTACCCTCCATGTCCTCCCTCTCCGCTTATTAAATCAGCAGCATTCTCCAAATCCATGGTCCAAAATGTACAGCCTATAAGCAAACATCTTGAGAGACGTGGACTCCTTAAATATAATGTTCTAAAGAGAAAAGTGTTCTTTGAAGAGGAAAAAAATCCCTCCCTTGAGACGAGATGAACTGCTTTTAAAATTATCACACAAGGTTATGTGTTATCCTTCTCTACTTACTAGAGAAACGTAGACACCTTTCTCTGTCAATTAGAGCATAAAATATAACATTTTAAAAGAAGCTGTCCAACTGGGAATTCTCTCCATATTACAGAGAAGCAGACTAAACTAAAGACAGAGTGCCTCCTGTTTCACATCAGACAGGAAGAGAAATTGTTGATGAGATTTAAAAGTAGAGTTAATCAGCAGGGTAACACACTTGCCAATATTTTTACATATGGGTTGTCACAAAAGAAATGATGGCTTGTGTGTGTGTGTGTGTGTGTGTGTGTGCGTCTGCATGTAGAAATTAGAAAACATATTGAGTATGTCTACAATGCAGCTGGGAGGGTGCTTTTCACCCTGGGTAGACCGACATAGAGCTAGCTCTGCTTAAGCTAGCACACTAAAAATAGCCGTGTGGCCATGGCAGTATGGGTGGCAGCTCACACCAGCCACGTGAATACAATTACACCAGACCCTGTGGATATGTAGTCGGGTGGCTAGCCCAAGCTGCTGCGCATGCTGCCATGGCTCTAATGCTATTTTTTGCATGCTAGCTTGAGCAGAGCTAGCCCATGTCTATCCACCTGTGCTAGGAAGCCCTGCCTCTCAGCTACAGTGTAGACATATCTTGATTACGTCCAAGAATGGTCTAATTTTGTAATTTAACAACTGTTTACCTTCCCAATAACAGAAATCAGAAGTAGCCACTGGGCTTGTTTTTATTATGAAGTTTGTACTTGTGTATCTAAATTGATTTAGAATCACTTTAGTTAGTTACACCAGTGCACACCTTAATGTAGATGCATTTAAACTGGCACTTCTACCATGTTAGCTTAATTTGATAAATTGCTGGATTAAATTAAACAGCTATGAGTGTGATTTAAACTGGTTCAAGTGTGTCTATATTAGAGGTCTGCACTAATGTAAGTAAATTGATTTAATGCACCAGTGCAAGACTCCCCCCATCCCACCCCACTTCCCCCTCAAAACAAACACCACTCAACTACAAACAAGGCCTCAGAGGTTTCTGAATGCATTGTACCACTTCCAGTTTTGACAATATCTATATGTTCTTCAAATTTATTACATCATCCCAACAAAAGACATCCCCTTTTCACTCCGTGGAGATCATTACCAAAGATACAAAGAAATGTTTATCAAATTGATTTTGAAAATAACCAGAGACATCCCTAGCCAAGTTTACTTCATACTGATGTGAAAATTCTGGCCAAGATTTTGGCATTTATACTGAGCAGAGTAATCAATAAAGCTATCCACTCAGATCAAAATAGCTGTATCCCCTAAGTTTAACCATTCACATAGGCTTTTTGCCATCTATGAAGTAGTCAGCTACACAGAAAGTTCTTCAATTATTGCTGTGCTAGTTGCTGAGTTAGGAGTTTGACTCATTCTAGTGTGGGTAGAAATTAAAACCCGAAGAAAGTAGACTTCTATTCCAGTTTTAACACCTAGATTCATTTGTTCTTATACTACCCCTGTGTTGGGGAAAGCAAATCTTATCTGTTAAAATGGGGAGAAACACAAATCAACATATTAAAATGCTGCAGAGGGAAGGAGAAGAGAAGTTGTATTTGCATATTAGCAAGTGTGAGAAGGAGAAGCCCCTTACTTCTAGCCTGTCTAAAGCTGCTCCCAGATGGGAATGATAAGGCACTGGTTATGATTAATCATGGGTAGTGATATGACCTTCAAGGCTCCCTTCCCTAGACACCAGGGCACACAGCAACTACAGGGTGTAAAGAGAGGCCCTGGCACCACTCCTGGAGTGAAAAGGAGAAGATTTTTTGCCAAGCAGATCCACCCCTGTAGAGAAGCTCTGTTAATAAGTATACTGCAAACCCGCTGTATTCCATGTTCACCCAAACCTGTTTCAGTTGATATTGCTAGATATTAAGCATAAGCTTAGTCATTTCAAGGAGGTGAATAGATGACCCTTTACTGAGAAGGAAGTATGGTTTAGTTCACTATACACATATCTGGGAGGCATAATCTCTTGAGTTTCAACCCTGCATCTGCCACTGATGCACCTGCTTTGTGCAAATTACTTAATCTCAGTGGGGCAAATTTAACTCCACTAACTTCAGTGGGGTTGTGCCTGCTTACACCAGGGCTGAATTTAGATGTATGTACCTTTCTACCTCTCTAGGGTGAGGTAAGGATTAGATAGGCCCCAATGATCATCTCCACTACTATGAGTGAAGGGGCGCTTAGATGGATGAATCTCATTTTGGAAGCATACATGTGGATGTATGTGCTATCTCTCTGGCATTATTCCCCATCCTTCCACCTCAAACACAAGGAGGCTTACTTGCCACAGCTATTATATGGTGTTTGGTTCTTTACAGGATTTGGAGGGTGTGATGGGTTGGAGCGAAGATTTATGCAGCATTATGCTTTGCTGACCTTGCACATTTTTGCCATAGAAGGGGACAATTTGTTTTGAGCAGTGTTTTCTAAAGTGCTATAAATGCTTTTATTACTATCTTTCTGTCACATATAAAGTAGAATGAGCCCCCTGTTTTTGTGTCTTAAGGAAATCTAGCTGTGTTAGGACAGTCTATATTAAGAACATGTATTAACTACATAGGTATATTTACACTGCTACAAACTGCTAATGCAGATGAGCTGCAGTAGCATGAAATAGGTGTATGCTGGTGCTGCCTCCTTTGGCAAATTACCAGATTAAGCATCACCAGTGCAAGCTCCACTTTGCATCAGTGAAGAGTGTCTCCATAGAGGGTTTACGTTAGTGTAATTATATCAGTGTACGCATGTCTTTAATATAGGCAAGCCTCAGCTCATGGACCAAACTCTACTGCACACTGATCTTATGTAATCATTAACACTTATGATTAGTGAATGCAAGGTGGGTGTGAACCTCTGCTATGCTGATTTGGTACTGTTTTAAAGCTGATTTGCTCAGGTCTAAATGACTACATAGAGGGCAAGGCCCTAATTTTAAAAATATATCTGTGTAAGTGTTTTACAACACAGACACATGGTAATCGTCTCTGCAGAACATGATTTTACCAGTTTATCTGTTACAAGGTTTACAGATAATCTCTAGCATAAGATATAATAATATTATACTTGAAGTGGTGCTACCCTTCTTGGGATGCCAAGGAAATCTTCCATTAAATTGCAATCTCTAGAGCTGTCAACATACTAATTAAATACCATGATAGTATGACTGATCTTTCAAAGAAATTAGATAATTTACCATTGGCCAAAATCCAATAGACCTGATAGAATAGCCCTAATGGAAGAGACTGTTGACAGGACAATGCAAAGGCTATAAACATTTATGATATATGACAGCTCTTTATAAATTTTGTTTTAACAAGAAAGGACAACTGGACCCAGAAGACTGATGTTGCATTTGTTTTTACTTTGTGTAAACTAAGTGGTATTGTGATTGATAGAATGTCAAATTTAGGGACAAATACTCTCCATCACAAGCAAACGGCCCCATTTAAGTCAATGGGATAGTTCACACAAGTAAGATGAGCAGAATTTGACACCCCTGCCCCCATGAAAAAAGTAATATGGATTTTAAATAGTGAAACAAAATAATTATTTCTTCTGTAGTGGTTGTACATAAACAAAACCGTTAAAAATGTAGGGTGGGAATTTCAAAAGTGGTCAGTGTTGGCCTAACTACTCCCAATGAAGTCAATGGTGTACAGATTTGGGAATCTGTACAGTGTATGAATTTGGTGTGAGATTATGAACTCTGTGTATGTATCTTTACCGAGCTGTAAACTCTATTTTGAATGGGCTGCACTTTGCCTTCTCTGTTGTGCATTTATCTTTATTTTGCATTGGAATTCCAAAGATGGACAGCAAAGGGCCAACAAAAGAGGGTTGTTGACTTAAGTGCTCAACCACTGAAATGTAATTGCTCTAGACAGAAGGCTGGCTCCTGCCCAGAGGAACTGGCTTTGCATGGGAGAGGTCACCTAGCAAGTAAATCACTTAGTAGGACTCTTGGGTCACTTGTTGAGGCTGACTAAGGAGTCACCTGACAAAGGGATTGTAATATTAAAAAGGGCAGAAGCTGCTCTATTTGGTCTGTCTTTTACTATTTTTCACCATCTTAAAATGAAGGAAGCTGCTGCAGGAACTGGATGAGGCAAGGAGAGGGGAACCCTTGCCTTGCTGAACACAGATAGTTGCCCCAAAAGACTCCCAAGGGAAGGAGAAGATAGAGTGAGGGGAAATGCATATAGGCTTTATTATTTTTGTACAGTTAAATAAAGCGCAACAACATTGTAGAACTCTGTGCAAAGTGTCTGTGTGTATTGTATTCTACACCAGGGATTGGTAACCTTTGGCACACGGCCCATCAGGGAAAACCGCTGGCGGACCAGGACGGTTTGTTTACCTGCAGTGTCCGCAGGTTCGTGCGATCGCAGCTCCCACTGGCTGCGGTTCACCATTCCAGGCCAATGGGGGCTGTAGGAAGCAGCAGCCAGCACATCCCTTGGGCCGCGTCACTTCCCGCAGCCCCCATTGGCTTGGAACGGCGAACTGTGGCCAGTGGGAGCTGCGATCGCACGAACCTGCGGATGCTGCAGTAAACAAACCGTCCTGGTCCACCAGTGGATTTCCTCTCATAAAACCAAAACGTTCCAGTAATATCTATGTTAAAAACAACCAAGAAAATACTTCTTTTGAACAAACCTTTATACATAGTAAAAAACAAAAAAGGGCATACACCTGATTTTTAAATAACCGTGGAAAGTCACCTTTACAGCACCATTTATCCTAAGCACGAAATACCATGATTCATAGACGCCTAGCATTCTCATTACATTAATTATTAGGATTACTAGTCTTACGCTTTGTTAAATAGCGGGAGCAGTAAGGCTGGGCAATAACTGGATTAGTAATGTTGTCATTAGAGAGACAAAGTGGGTAAGGTAATATCTTTTATTGGAGTAACTTCTGTCAGTGAGAGAGGCAAGCTTTCAAGCCACACAGAGGTCTTCTTCATATCAAAAGTTTGTCTCTCTCACCAACAGAAGTTGGTCCAATAAAAGATATTACCTCACCCACCTTGCCTCTCTAATTTGCTGGGACCGATATGGCTACAACTACACTGCATACAATAACGTTGTCATTGTAATTCCCCCAAGCCTTTTCACCTCATAACACCACATGTCAAAAAGCTTGCTCCATCCAGAATGACTACTAGTAGAGCCATTGTCACCACCATCTCTGAATGAACGGTGTTAGGAAAGGTAAATAAACCAATCCAATAAAACTAGAAAGTTGACTTTTGATTTCCTTTTGTTATTCCCATTCAGAACTGGTGGATTCCAAACTTACAAGTGATAATGTTACAAATGTATGATCAACTCTCACATATAGGAACTAAAGGATTCTACAACTGATATAGGCAATAATCTAAATTCTTGCATTTTGTCTTTCAGAAATGATTTAAAGGGACACTGTTAGTTTGAAATTCAAATTAACAGTGTCCCTTTAATGTCTTTGTGTAATATATATAATAAATTCCATGTATAGAAATATTGTTATAACCATTTGACTACAAATGTGATTTTTCTTTTCTTTGTATTTTTTTAAACGAAATGTTCTGAAAGCAGCATAGATTTTGGATAAGTATTGGAAGTGATGTACTTCCAAAAATAATGCAATTTAAACCCTACAGCTCAGTTTCAATCCATTTTTTTATTTTAGATACCGTGAAATGTACCCTGACAGTGGGCAAAATTGTCAGTACTAATACTCTGTAAGAAAAATACAAATAATTTGGATTACTGTATTTTTGTATTACTGCATTCTTTCTCAAATGGATATAATTTCTTCAAGTAGTTTTAAGAGAGACTGGATTAGCAATGTTGTCATTAGAGAGACAAAGTGGATGGGGTAATATCTTTTATTGGATCAACTTCTTTTGGTGAAAGAGACAAGCTTTTGAGCTCCACAGAGCTCAAAATAAAAGATATTACCTCACTCACTTTGTCTCTCATCTCCTGGAACCAATATGACTTCAACAACACTGCAAACGATTATAGTAGTTTTGTTCATCTTTGGGCTGGGTTGAGTTACAAAGACACTGCAAAACTGTGAGAAATGTCTCCTTTTTCATAGAAAATTGCACACAATTTTCCTGTTTTTGCAGAACAGGATTTTTCATGCATGCAAATGGACCACTTCCAAATATTGTGGATGCAGTTAGTCAGTGTGACATTACACCCCAAATTCTTCATAGAAATATGGTTATGATATGCATATGGCATAACTAAGATATATACTTAATACAAAAGGGCTCATGTAAGGAATCATTGGAAAGGTTATGATTTACTGAATGTGATTATCCTATTTGTATGCATGTATCATTTCTGTATCTAAAGTTAGGAATATTGACTATGAAACAATTACAACTGTATGTTACTTGGGGGGGAATGCGCACCAGACACTAGGCAATCATCCTGAATGACCCATTTAAGAAGGACAGTAGAACTCTGAAGATACTAATCTCCCACCTTCATGAGGTGCTTCCTTGGATGCTGCATTGACACTAGGAGGTCTGGTGATAATGTCATCTGATGAAAAATACCTTCTTGGACACTGCTGGTACTTTTTCACTGTAGGAAGATGGATTCCAACAAAGGATCAAACAAAGGATTCCAGCCTTAGGTAAATCCTTTTTAAGGCTGGAGAGGGGGTTGATCTGGACTCTCCTCCATTGCCTACTCAAGACGAAGGATTGCTGAAAGAACCTGAAGGGACGAAGGAACTAACCTGAAGGGAAAGGCAAGGGTGAGTCCGGACTGAGAAAGGGGTCCGGCCTGTAAGAAGAAATAACTGGAACTCTAAGCTACTGAAACTCTTCAACTTACCTAAAATAACATTTAGGGTGAGAAATTACTTCTTGAAACCAATCTCTTTTAGATCTTAAGCTTAGTATGCATGTTTCATTTTATTTGCTCAGTAATCTGCTTTGTTATGTTTGCTATCCCTTATAATCACTTAAAATCTGCCTTTTATAGTTAATAAATTTGTTTTGTTTATTATTAAACCCAGTTTGTGCAATTTCTAATGGGGGGAGGGCAAGAAGTTGTGCATATTTCTCTTCACATTTAGGGAGAGGGTGACTTTTTATGAGCTCTTTCTATACAGCACAAGACAGTATTATTTTGGGTTTATTCCCCAAAGGGGGTGTGCATGTGAGTGCTGGGTGAATCCTCTCACACAGAGTTGACTTCAGTCAGTCTCTGCAGGTGGGTGTGGCCCTACCTGTGTGTGTGTGGTGGAAGAGGCTGGAGAGCCTAATTCAGCAAAACAGGGAGAGGGAATCCAGGCTGGTGGAACAGGAGGGGCTCAGTGAAACCCCAGTACATCAGGTGGCATCCCAGAAGGGGGGTCTAACTCATCACAGTGAGGACATTTGAAATGTTGGTTCATATTGTGTGAATGGTTCTTCCATTAAACTGTGTGACCTAGACACTGAGGTGCATCCAAGCCATGCATTACCCATCTCAAATGTGGGGGACAAATGTGACTGTATGCTAACTGTTGGGATAGCTGGATGTTGATCTGGTCACCATCTTTGGTTAGAGAAGCTGATTTATGAATGGCTGTTCATCTTGAGACCAAGGGGTTGTACCAGATATTACGATAGTGCCCACAGACCCCAGTCAGGATTGGGAATCCCTTGTTCTGGGTGGTGTACAAACACAGAAAAGAAATAATCTATGTCCTTGAGGGCATGATCAACAGGGGCTGTTTAGTTCTAGTTGCTAACACCACAGAAATCCAAAAAAAATTTGGCAATCTTTGCTGAGATTATTATGTTAAACTCATAAAGCTATTTATGTTTGCAGTATTGTTGCAGCCCTGTTGGTCCCAACTTCTCTTCTTCAGTAGCTCGAAAGCTTTTCTGTCTCATCGACAGAAGTTGATCCAATAAAAGATATTACCTCACCCACCTTGTCTCTCTAGTAAAATTATATGTCCCTTCAGCAACTCACTTTTTAATCCATCCTTCAGCTGTACTTATAAAAGAGTATATTTATAAAAGACTGCACCTGGATGACTGTATAACAATAATGCTACATTTAACATTTAAGAAATCCAATTTTGCAACATCAAAGTATCTTGCTTTGATCTGTCCTAAGCTTTCCACTCACAAGGCATCTAAGAGGGTAATCACTGCAAAGATTACTTAGTTAACAATTGTACAGCACTTTGAAGTGCTATGTAAGTGCTAAATATTAGTAATATAGGTATTTGCTTAGTCCCCAATGGTGCACTGCTCATCACTAATCACTCCTCAGCATCTTATGCATGGTGTTTTGGGCAGCCGTTCAAAGATGACCTGCAATCTTTCTAGCTAAATTAAATGGTTTGGGGATCAGTCCCTGGTGATGACACATTTGTGGGAGTTGTTTCAGAGGGCTTGTCTACAGTTAAAATGATACAGTGGCACAGCTGTCCTGCTCTAGCGTTTTATTGTGGACACTCCCATGGGATTCTCCTGTTGGCATAGATAACCCACCTCCCCAAAAGGCGGTAGCTAGGATGACAGAAGAATTCTTCCTTTGGCCTAATGCTGTCTACATAAGTGTGAGTTTTAGGGGATAGAACGTTTCCTTAGGTAGTGTACAGGCACCTGCATAGCTGGGCCATGACAATCCTTGCTACTTGGGCATTGTGCCCAGTGGATCTCTGTAGTGTTTTGACCCACTGGACACTCTCCCCAACCCCAAGAAGAGTCCAACTATTGAGGTAGTGCGCAGGCACCTACATAGCTGGGCCATGGCCTAGGGCAATCCTTGCTACTTGGACTTTGTGGCCAGTGGATCTTTGTGACCCATTGGGCACTCTCCCCACAACTCCATGAAAAGACCTACTACTGAAGTCAGACCCATGATATGGAGGGAGTTGCAGAGTCACCCTGCACAGCCTAGAGCCAACCTGGAGAGTAACCATAGTGGTTCTGCTATCTTTTGGGACTTCTGTATCCTAGATGGAATTTACTGTATATGAAGAAAAAGTATTTGGCCTGAGTCCAGACAGTTTAGCTAACTTATTATTGGGCCCTAAACATACTATTTGTCCCCATTTTCCATATTCTATTCCTTGCAGGTCCCATCAAAAATATATGTAGCTTAGCAAAACAGACTATGTAACCAATATGTACTATATCATTCTTTGTATAAACAAGAAACCTGTGAGTACTTGGGGCCAGAAAACATCCTATAATACAGACACCAATGATCTAACACCTTTGACTTGTATGGAGTTAGACCAATGTAACAGTGGCATGAGTGAGATCAGAATTAAATCCCCAATTTAAAATCATGAAAAATAATTAAACAGCAATCAGTAAAGTTAATCCTAATGACAGAGAAAGGTAGTTAGCTGTTCTTTAATACAGGAATGAAAACTGCTTCAAAATATTATATAAGCATTTTGTTGTTCTTACTCGGTTCTTAACAAAAATAACCCCATTAAAACATATCTAGTAATATCCACATCACTATGGTGAAAAGTTCTGACAACAATTAATTAAAAGTCAGATTTTAAACCTGGAACTCCTTCTCCTTCTTACAATTTTTAAACTTTTGTCTCTAAAAAGAACTACTCCTTTATTCAAGAGGGCGAAAATGGAAAACTGCCAATCTGTCATCCAAGATAATGAAGAATTTCTCAAAGGGGGGTAGATCACATGAAAGCACATGAAATACAGAGGGATTAAAATTTAAGGAATGTCAGAAGTTTTTACCTTCCATTAACTATCATAAATTACATAGTACTTTTGTTTCAAATAACTTGTTTAGCTTTTCAGGACTTTGAGAATACATAATAAATTAAGGACCTGCTCTTACATTCCCTATATATTATTGTCTGCCTAAGGACTTCAAGTTCAAATCCTAAATGCATTGGAAAAAAAGAAAATATGATATCTCACTGTTACATGATTTCAGCTGTTGACATCACTTAGCAAGGAGGTTAGTTGTTGACATTGTAAGGTGAAGAGCTTTTTATCTAGTCTTTGTTTTTTGTGCTACAAATGGATTAAAGTTAATAATGCGTTATCTGTCTTTCTACATCCACAGCTCTTATGAAATAACATAAATAATATTTGTTAATTTGTCTCTTAGCCCCTGATCCTGCTTCTACATTCATATGGGCAGACACTTACCCCAATGAACTCCACTGATTTCAACGGGGCTTTGTGTGAACACAGGGGTCAGCTCGGGAAATTGTAGAATTGGGACCCTATAAAGCTAAATAAGAAGGAAAAATTTTTAAAAGTTGTGTGTGTGCGTGCGCACTTTTATTTTATCTATCTATGCCTAAGGAGATTTTATAAATAGTTGCTATTATTTCAGTGTCTCCCTTCAGTGAATGACGTTAGAGCTACTCTCTTGGAACCAGTTCCTGGGAGATGTTGTGTTCAGCACCTCCAAGTTGAATCTTAAAACCTTGCAGGATCAGTACCTTAACTATAAAACATTTTAAGCACTAATTTACTCATATTCGTAACTAAATACAGTAGATGGAACATTTTTTTTTACATTACACTTAGATGTCCCTTTAAAACTTTTCATTTGCTTTAGGGAGGATAACTTTCTACTCAACTACTCTTTTTGGACAGTAACTATTTGCATGATAATTAAAGGCAGCCACTGTCCCTACAGCTTGCCAGCTTGTAGGGAGAGCTACTAGTATAAAATTACTATGTGCAGTTTACAAATTACATTGTACAACCAGTCTACAATTGAAGAAGTATTACTGTACATCTTTCCAAAGAGGAGGCTTAGAAAATTTAGTTAAGACCTCAATATACCTGAATTTTGCATGGCATATTTTAGTTCATTTTTACAGCAAATAATAATATTTTTGGATTAGCTAAAATATATGTATTTTTAGCTGTGCTTATTTTGTAATCAATCCCAATACAGAAAGCTATGCTAGTATAACAATAGAGCTAGCAACTCTCTTTTAAGTCATCAGGCCATGGGCTCTGTACAAACAGTTCATTCAAGGCTTTTGTCAGGAACACAGACGTCAATCTTTCCCAATAATACTATCCCATATTTATTTATTTAAAATCTACATGTACTATAAGTGATTTTCTTATCAGTAGATCCGCAATGTGACATAGTATACTGAGGTTAGGTAACTTAAGGGTATCAGCCAGATTTGCTAACTTCAAAATTGTAACAGAAATATTATTAATTTGCAAAGACAATCACTGATATATTAAACCAATAAAATCAGTCACTGATGTTCAATTCCTTGGCAAGAACAGCCTGCTGGTCCAGAAATAAAATAATAGTCTGTTAAAGAATTCTGCCCTTTTAAATACTGCTAGTGGATATTTCCTGTTATTTTGCCAGTATTCATTCATGCTTTTTGCATGTGACACACCACAGTCATCCTCATGCCCTGGATCTACAGTTAGTCATAATTTGGATTGTTTCCAGGTCAAAGTTCATGTGGACACAGAAGAAATACTTCCAGAAAATATGGTGTCCCTATGGAAGCATATCAGCAATTGGGCTTTTGAGCTGGCTGATGGGATTGCAGATCAATCCTGAGTAGGCAAAGCACTAAACTGTGATGTAGGGATCAGTATTCCAGGGACAGAGAGATGGACTAGATAATCTAATAGGTCTTTTCTATCGCTAAAATCTATAATTCCATGAACTTCCTGCCAGTTGACAATATTACAAGGTTTGACAGGCATTTATCTTCAGAAGCGGGACAAAGATCACTAAGAGTCAGCATCAACTAAAAAGTTCACAAGAGGCAACGGTAGTGGCAGTGGGCAAAATAACAAGAAAACCCATTCACATTCAAAAAGCACTCACTACTTGCCACTTTTGTGATAAACCAACAGTGACCAAAGCACTAAGTGGAGGAGAAAGGGCACGAGATCCATGTAAAGTCAGTTCTCTACATCAATCTGACTGTAGTAAAGGCAGAGAGCTGCAATGTGGAATTAATAAAAGAAAAACACTAAGAGCCAAAAAAAGAGCCCAAAGACCCAAAAAACTGTATTGTTCATAATCAAATGTAGGCAAAATAGACACAGAAAATTAAATCCCAAACCTAACTTTTTACAATGAAGCAGGAGCTAGACAAAAAGTCAGCTACTGCATTCATTAGGTTTCACCACTAAAGGAGAAATCCAATGCTCACTGAATTCAGGGCTGACAAAGGAGGTGCTGTTGTCATCATGAATAGGTCGGAATATGAACAAGAGCCTGCTCGGCAGCTCTCCAACACCACTTTCTACAAGCCATTACCCTCTGATCCCACTGAGAGTTACCAAAAGAAACTACAGTATTTGCTCAAGAAACTCCCTGAAAAAGCACAAGATCAAATCCGCACAAACATACCCCTGGAACTCTGACCTGGGATATTCTATCTACTACCCAAGATCCATAAACCTGGAAATCCTGGGCACCCCATCATCTCAGGCATTGGCACTCTGACAGCAGGATTGTCTGGCTATGTAGACTCCCTCCTCAGCCCCTACGCTACCAGCACTCCCACCTACCTTCAAGACACCACTGACTTCCTGAGGAAACTACAATCCATTGGTGATCTTCCTGATAACACCATCCTGGCCACTATGGATGTAGAAGCCCTCTACACCAACATTCCACACAAAGATGTACTACAAGCCGTCAGGAACACTATCCCCAATAATGTCACGACAAACCTGGTGGCTGGACTTTGTGACTTTGTCCTTACCCATAACTATTTTACATTTGGGGACAATGTATACCTTCAAATCAGCGGCACTGCTATGGGTACCTGCATGGCCCCACAGTATGCCAACATTTTTATGGCTGACTTAGAACAACGCTTCCTCAGCTCTCGTCCCCTAATGCCCCTACTCTACTTGCGCTATATTGATGACATCTTCATCATCTGGACCCATGGAAAAGAAGCCCTTGAGGAATTCCACCATGATTTCAACAATTTCCATCCCACCATCAACCTCAGCCTGGTCCAGTCCACACAAGAGATCCACTTCCTGGACACTACAGTGCTAATAAACAATGGTCACATAAACACCACCCTATACCGGAAACCTACTGACCGCTATTCCTACCTACATGCCTCCAGCTTTCACCCTGACCACACCACACGATCCATTGTCTACAGCCAAGCTCTGCGATACAACCGCATTTGCTCCAACCCCTCAGACAGAGACAAACACCGACAAGATCTCTATCAAGCATTCTTACAACTACAAGACCCACCTGCGGAAGTGAAGAAACAGACTGATAGAGCCAGAAGAGTTCCCAGAAGTCACCTACTACAGGACAGGCCTAACAAAGAAAATAACAGAACGCCACTAGCCGTCACCTTCAGCCCCCAACTAAAACCCCTCCAACGCATTATTAAGGATCTACAACCTATCCTGAAGGATGACCCAACACTCTCACAAATCTTGGGAGACAGGCCAGTCCTTGCATACAGACAGCCCCGCAACCTGAAGCAAATACTCACCAGCAACCACATATCACACAACAGAACCACTAACCCAGGAACCTATCCTTGCAACAAAGCCTGTTGCCAACTGTGCCCACATATCTATTCAGGGGACACCATCACAGGGCCTAATAACATCAGCCACACTATCAGAGGCTTGTTCACCTGCACATCCACCAATGTGATATATGCCATCATGTGTCAGCAATGCCCTTCTGCCATGTACATTGGTCAAACTGGACAGTCTCTACATAAAAGAATAAATGGACACAAATCAGATGTCAAGAATTAAAACATTCATAAACCAGTCGGAGAACACTTCAATCTCTCTGGTCACGCGATTACAGACATGAAAGTTGCGATATTAGAACAAAAAAACTTCAAAACCAGACTCCAGCGAGAGACTGCTGAATTGGAATTCATTTGCAAATTGGATACAATTAACTTAGGCTTGAATAGAGACTGGGAGTGGCTAAGTCATTATGCAAGGTAACCTATTTCCCATTGTTTTTTCCTACAACCCCCCCCCCCCAGACGTTCTTGTTAAACCCTGGATTTGTGCTGGAAATGGCCCACCTTGATTATCATACACATTGTAAGGAGAGGGATCACTTTAGATAAGCTATTACCAGCAGGAGAGTGGGTTTGTGGGGGGGGCGGGGGGGAGAAAACCTGGATTTGTGCTGGAAATGGCCCACCTTGATTATCATACACATTGTAAGGAGAGTGATCACTTTAGATAAGCTATTACCAGCAGGAGAGTGGGGTGGGGGGAGAGAAAACCTTTTGTAGTGGTAAACACCCATTTTTTCATGCTTTGTGTGAATAAAAAGATCTTCTATACTTTCCACAGTATGCATCCGATGAAGTGAGCTGTAGTTCACGAAAGCTTATGCTCAAATAAATTGGTTAGTCTCTAAGGTGCCACAAGTACTCCTTTTCTTTTTGCGAATACAAACTAACACGGCTGTTACTCTGAAACCTAGAAAAAAAAAGTTACATACCAGTTTGGTAACTATTGTTTTCAAAATATGTTGCACATGTCCGTTCCACTGTAGGTGTGTGTGCACCAGTGCATCAGAGTCAAAGATCTTTTTCCCATACGTCAGGGTAGCATATGCACCCTCTGCACCCCTGTGCTGCCAGCCAAGGATGTATAAGAGGCAGACCTGCCCCAACACCCCTCAGTTCCTTCACGCTGGACGTATTTGCTATTACTCCAATGTAGAGAGGCAGGAGGGTGGGTCATGGATGAACATGTGCAATTTATTTTTCAGAAGAACAGTTATTGAATAGGTTTGTAACCGTTTTTTCTTCTTTAAGTGCTTGCACATGTCAATTTCACTTTAGGGGACTCACAAGCATTTCCAAATGGAGGACAGTATCTGACTCTACCTACAGACAGGCTGCAGCACTATTCTCCCAAATTGCTCATTGTGTCTTGAGGCCTGGGAGAGAGCATAATGAGCTGCGAACGTATGAACAGATGACCAAGTCACAATCCTGTAAATGTCATTCAGTATCTTTGCCAGATCTGACAAAGAGCTCTGTGTAGCTCAAAAACTTGCCTCTCTCACTAACACAGGGGTTCTCAAACTTGGGGTCAGGACCCCTCAGGGGGTTGCATTATTACACGGGGGGGGAGTCGTGGTTATTACATGGGGGCGTCATGAGCTGTCAGCCTGCACCCCAAACCCAGCTTTCCCTCCAGCATTTAAAATGGTGCTATATATATTAAAAAGTGTTTTTTATTCATAAGGGGGGGTCACACTCAGAGGCTTGGTGTGTGAACGGGGTGACCAGTACAAAAGTCTGAGAACCACTGCACTAACAGAAGTCAACCCAATAAAAAATATTACCTCACCCACCTTGTTGTCCCTCTAATAGCCTGCGACCAAAAGGGTTACAACAACATTGCACACAACCGATGGGAATGTGACCCAAGAAAGCAGCTAGTGCTTCCTGTGCTCCCACAGTATGCTAAAGCTTTTTGAGGTAGTGGAATGTTACCAATATCATAGCATAAAAAAATTACAGGAGATCCAGAAAGAGATCATCTGCGAAGTGACAGGTTGTCCTTTCACCCTGTCAGCAAAAGAGACAAGTAATTGTGGAGATGCCCGAAACTGTTTAGTCCTGTCCAGATAAAGGGCCCTGTGACCATCTAAAGACTAAAGCTCTTCTTCTTTTATGTGAGAGTGAGGTTTCACAAAATAGGCTGGTAAAGACATAGTCTGTTTCATAGGAAAGTCCGATACCACTTGTGACAGACAAAGGCAAATATATTGGCCACTGGATGAACAGTTTTCTGTTCCCTGAGTGACTAGAGCAGGGCTGCCCTAGAGCAATCAGGATCCTGCCAGAAGCAATTAAGACAGGCAAGCTAATCAAGACACCTGGAGCCAATTAAGAACTTTCTAGATTCAATTATGGCAGGCAGGCTAATCAGGACACCTGGTTTAAAAAGGACCTCCCATCAATTAGTAGCAGGGGTGCGCCAGGAGCAGAAGTGAGAAGGTGCGTTGCTGGAGGAGTGAAGAGTTCAAGCATAATCAGGCTTCAGGCAGAAGATCCTGCAGTGAGGATAAAGAAGGTGCTGGGGGGAAGGCAATGGGGAAGTAGCCCAGGGAATTGTAGCTGTCACGCAGCTGATACAGGGAACATTGTGGACAGCTGCTATCCACAGGGCCCTGGGCTGGAACCCGGTGTAGAGGGTGGGCCTGGGTTACCCCCCTCACATCCCTGCAACTCCTGATCTGACACAGGAGGAGTTGAACCTGGTCTATGAGAAACACCAGAAGGGAAGGTCTAAATTGGAAAGGGATCTGCCCTGTCCCTGACCCACTAGGTGAGACACAGAGACTGCGGGGATTGTTCTCTGTTTCCCCCATGCTGGCCAGTGATGAGGTTAGCTGAGTGGATGGCAGGTTTGAGCCACTTGCAAGAGTGGCCAAACTGAGGGCTGCCGTGAATCTCTGAGGCAAGCAAATCTGCCAGTAAGTGCAGGACCCACTGAGGCAGAGGAGGAATTTTGTCACACACTTTAGAAATAAATTTAGGGTGTGCATGCAAACTAACATTGTCTTTGTAAAATAAGGCAGGTCAGTGACTAAAATCTAAAGGTTAGCTACCGTAATGGCCAGCAGGAAAGTCACCTTCACTGAGAGATGAGAAAGGGAGGATGTAGCTATAGGTTCAAATGGAGGCCCCATTAAAACTGAAAGAACTAAATTCAAATCACTGGATGGTGTTGGGTCCCTAATGGGAGGAAAGAACCTGTCTAAACCTTTCAAGAACCTAACAGTCAGGTTTATAAAGCACAGATCTTCCCTCCACAGTTGGATGGAAGGCAGAGATAGCTGCCAAATGAACTCTCAGGGAATGGATAGAAAGCCTTTTTCCTTCAGGTGAAGCAGGAAATCCAGAATAATCTGGATAGGAGCTTGTGAAGGGGAGACCTCTTTTTGCTGGGACCATACAGAGAACTTTTTGTTTTTCTTAAGGCAAGTATGTAAGTATATCTGGTGGAGGGTTTTCTGTCATTTAGCAGGACATTTTACATTTGAGTGGAACAGACAGCTTCTTGGTGAGTTAATTACTGAGCATCCAAGCAGTCAGATGCAGACTGAGCAGATTGGGATGCAGAACCCTGCTGTGGTCCTGGGAAACTCTATCTGGGACCTCAGGGAGATCTCAAATAGAAAGCCTCAATAGGTCTGAGAGCCAATGCTGATTGGATGAGGCTGGTGTCACATGGTTTGGGGCTCAATTCAGTAAGAGGTTATTTCAACACTTGCCCTGCAATCCTAGGTGCCTTACAATTTGCTTTGCTGCTGTAGCTGTGGTTTCTCTAATCCTCCCTGTTCCCTCCCAGCCATGGCTGACTTTTCCCACTGTCAGAACCTTCCACTGAAGTATAAGATACTGCTTTCTTCTGAGGTGAAAGATCTTTGCCTAAGCAGGTCTCTCACCTGTATTCACCTATCTCCAGAGACTCCATCTTCCTTTGGTTGAAGGACCCATCTTTCTCATCTTGCCAGAGCTATGTTCCCCAGAGGTAGAAGCCAAATTCCTGGCAGCACTGAACTCATTATGGCTGCTCTGAGGAGGCTGCTATAAGTTAGACAAGTGCCTGAGTTATACAGGAAGTTGTAGCAACTGTTATCTGCATGGACTGAACAGAGGAGCACAGGTTGCAGGAGGGAAGAGTTTGGAGAAGGCTCTAGGAAGTCAGTCTGTAGGCCCATGATGGGAATGCTAGATGCAGTTGCAACATCTCTATAAACAGTTCTGTTAATAAAAAGCCAGTTTAGAATCCTCCATGTTGTTACCCAGCACATGGTACATGAAAGAGAAGCCTCCAGATTAGCCTAGGACTGGGAGGGTGCATAGGTGGCTTAAAGCCACCTTCCCTCCACCACCAACCCTTGGTTATGAATTCTGTGCTTCACCTCGAAAAGGAGCTGCACAGACTCTCACTCCAGGAAAAACAGAAGATGCCATCACTAGTGGTGGAAAAAATTTGCTCTTGCTAGTGCCTCCAAAATGCTTCACTTCTACATGCAAAAACTCCCACAGACATTTCTGTAAGAAGTGGTTTAGTTGTGATAAATCATTTAAAAAGTGGTTTCTCCACCTTAGTTGCAGGTTAATCTCATATGAGCTACTGCAGTTTTGGAATAAATTCTTCTGCAGGCTAGTGGGGGTTCAACAGCTATGGTTAATGTTGACTCTGATCTTGATTTTTAAACACAGTAACAGCATTTTATTAATGGAAAAGCAATTCCACCGGTTCTTTGTTTTCTAAACAAGAAGGTGCAACACAAACAGAATGAGACTTCATGGTATTAATAAGTGAGTGCACCTCAGCTGTCACTCCTGTCCACACTACAACTTCTTAATGAATTTGTTGCCTGTTATTGGCATGGCTTGGCTCTAGATGTGGTCTATGCACTACAGATGGTTAAAATTTCATTAATAACTTCCACCACTTGCAAAAAGCATTAGTCAAAGGAGTTTGCTAGTTGACTGTACTTGTGGCACCTTAGAGACTAACCAATTTATTTGAGCATAAGCTTTCGTGAGCTACAGCTCACTTCATCGGATGCATGCTGTGGAAAGTGTAGAAGATCTTATTATATACACACAAAAAGCATGAAAAAATACCTTTTCCCACCCCACTCTCCTGCTGGTAATAGCTTATCTAAAGCGATCACTCTCCTTACAATGTGTATGATAATCAAGGTGGGCCATTTCCAGCACAAATCCAGTTTGACCAATGTACATGGCGGGGTGGGGGGTGAGAAAACCTGGACATTCTCTACGTAAAAGAGTAAATGGACACAAATCAGATGTCAAGAATAATAACATTCATAAACCAGTCGGAGAACACTTCAATCTCTCTGGTCACGCGATTACAAACATGAAAGTCGCTATTTTACAACAAAATAACTTCAAATCCAGACTCCAGCGAGAAACTGCTGAATTGGAATTCATTTGCAAATTGGATACAATTAACTTAGGCTTGAATAGAGACTGAGAGTGGCTTAGTCATTATGCAAGGTAGCCTATTTCCCCTTGTTTTTTCCTACCCGCCCTCCCAGACGTTCTTGTTAAACCCTGGATTTGTGCTGGAAATGGCCCACCTTGATTATCATACACATTGTAAGGAGAGTGATCACTTTAGATAAGCTATTACCAGGAGGAGAGTGGGGTGGGAGGAGGTATTTTTTCATGCTTTTTGTGTGTGTATATAATAAGATCTTCTACACTTTCCACAGCATGCATCCGATGAAGTGAGCTGTAGCTCACGAAAGCTTATGTTCAGATAAATTGGTTAGTCTCTAAGGTGCCACAAGTACTCCTTTTCTTTTTGCGAATACAGTCTAACACGGCTGTTACTCTGAAACTAGTTGACTGTGCGGCTTATACTCTCTATACAAAATCTATCAGATAGTAATCTGGGTCCAAGAGCCAAGATGATTAAATCAGAGTCTGGTGAAATCAGTAATATTTCCACAATAATTAGATACTAAGGAGGTAAGGATGCAAATGCAGAAGTTGCAGACAAATGCCCAGAGAATTATGAGCAGTGAGTTTGTTTGGTTCAGGAATTGCTATTATCTTCTACTTACAGGTTTCTGATTTTCTTTCATCTAGAACCAGCTAACTGCACATGCAACATTCTCTGAAAAATGTAAAATGGGAGACATTAGGAGACACTTCTGTTTCATTTTCCATGCTTATATACAGATACCATAGGTTTGCTCATGACTCATACTATAAAACACAGTGCTGTGGGAAGCATTCCGCCACACAATGTGAACTTCAGTCATTCTTCCAGGGTTGAACTAAAACCAAAGAGTGAAGTACTTGCAACATGAGTAATCTGACATTTAAAGAAGATTTACTCATACAAACAATGAACTTCCTTTCTGTCAGCAGGTTTTGTGGTTTCTTTTAAGAAAGCATTAATGAAGGAATTACAAGTTTAACAAGAGAACATGACAGATGCCAAGATGCTTAAGCAATGCCAGTTGGAGTGAGAAAAAAGCTAACAAGGGAAGGCTTAACAGTGGTTATAACAAAGCTTTTCAGGAAACATTTAAATATTCTGGTATGCTGGGTTATGACTCAAGAGAACAGTAATGAGTCAGAGCCTTTCACCTTAAAGGTGGAAAATAGCTTTGAACAGTAGTGACTACAAGTCTTTTCCACCAGGTGACTGCTCTGTGAGATATGAGTTGCTGATTTCAGTCCAGTCCATAGTGCAGTGGTTCTCAGACTTTTGTACTGGTGACCCCTTTCACAACCAAGTCTCTGAGTGCGACCCCCCCTTATAAATGAAAAACACTTTTTGCCTCCAGCATTTATAATGGTATTAAATATATTAAAGAGGAGTTTGGGTGGAGGCTGACAGCTCGTGAGCCCCCCCCATGTAATAACCTTGCAACCCCCTGAGGGGTCCTGACCCCCAGTTTGAGAACCCCTGCCATAGGGCCTGTGTTCCCACACTACAAAAGCCAACATCACAAGAAGCTTGTTGTCAGCCTCAAAAACAAAATTAAAGAATGAATGGATCTTCTTCTTTCGTATGGCATTTGAAAAGTAACGGGCTGGGATTATAATTGAATTTTCAGATTCGAAAGCCATTCTAATGCTAAAAGGGCAGCTAGATGGATCCCCCTTGTCCCACCACTGTAAGCATGAATCGGGCAGTTGCCCATGATGTGTTGTATGGTTTGTACTTCCCCACAGTCACAATTTGGTGATTCTTTGATTTTCCATTTGTGGAGGAAATAATCTTCTGTGTATTGTCTGAAAGCAGTTGGTGCAGTCCACTGCCTACCAGGAAGACGGAATCCTGGGACTTCTTTCATTGGATCTTCAATCAGGTATTTGTTTGGGATGTCACAAGTGGCCCACGATTAGAGCCAGTGATTGTTGTTGTCTTTTCTGTTGGCCTGAAACACTGACGCATGGATCCAGAAAGGCTTCCTGGATTTGAGTTGGAAGAGTGGCAGTGAATTGAGATCTTAGTGTATCTTGATATGGGGTTCTCAAACTGGTGGTCGGGACCCCTCAGGGGGTCACAAGGTTATTATATGGGGGGGGGGGTCGCAAGCTGTCAGCCTCCACCTCAAACCCTGCTTTGCCTCCAGCATTTATAATGGTGTTAAATATATTTAAAAGTGTTTTTAATTTATAATGGGGGTTGCCCTCAGAGGCTTGGTATGTGGAAGGGGTCACCAGTACAAAAGTTTGAGAACCACTGATCTTGATGGAGATGACAGCCTTCACACGGTCTCCCTGTTAAGTGCAAAAGCACTACAAATGTCATCAAATCAGTGACTGACCTTATCAGGACCTCCTCATCAGAAAAGCAATGACAATAACAGCCCACATCAGGGTCAAACCTTCCTTCCAGTAGGCCCATTGCTGCAGATTATGCAGCTCAACATCGAGGGCCTATCCTATGCGAATTGCAATTACATCACAATGATCCTGTGGGCTCAAAACACTGATGTTCTTGCACTACAAAAAACACACCTGGAGAGTGAAGGCCACTGATCAAAGATCAACAGATATGTCCTCGTATCTGCAAGGCATCATTGCAAATATGGACTTGCAAAGTATGCAAAACATGAACTTAAGTATTCCATCCAGGTCATGCTTATCACAAACCGTTACTCAATCACCATCAAGATGGGTGATTTGACACTCTACAACGTGTACCAGCCACCATCAATGAAATGGCCATGTCCAGTGTTACCAACACCAACTCATCCTACCGTCTATGTCAGTGATTTCAATAGCCACCATAGCCTGAGGCTATAACAAGAACTACTGTGGCAGAGAACAGCTGACATCCTGGGCTTTCACTGAATATCAGCACCTCTTTTATGATGCCAAAGACCATGGCAAATTCAGGTCAGCCCTATGGAAGAAGTGCTGCACTCCTGACCTTTGTTTTGTGTCACACGATGTTAGCGGCCACCCAATACCATCGACAAGATCAGTTCTCAATGACTTTTCTAACAGCCAACACCATCCAATTGTGATTTATGTAGGCTTACAAGGTCCATTCATTTGATCCCTCCCGAAACCATGCTGGAATTTACAGTCTGCTAATTGGTCTTGCTATGTGGCAATTGTAGAGGGATCAATAGAATCATAGAATATCAGGGTTGGAAGGGACCTCAGGAAGTCATCTAGTCCAACCCCCTGCTCAAAGCAGGACCGATCCCCAATTAAATCATCCCAGCCAGGGCTTTGTCAAGCCTGACCTTAAAAACTTCTAAGGAAGGAGATTCCACCACCTCCCTAAGTAACCCATTCCAGTGTTTCACCACCCTCCTAGTGAAAAAGTTTTTCCTAATATCCAACCTAAACCTCCCCCACTGCAACTTGAGACCATTACTCCTTGTCCTGTCCTCTTCTACCACTGAGAATAGTCTAGAACCATCCTCTGTGGAACCACCTCTCAGGTAGTTGAAAGCAGCTATCAAATCCCCCTCATTCTTCTCTTCTGCAGACTAAACAATCCCAGTTCCCTCAGCCTCTCCTCATAACTCATGTGTACCAGACCCCTAATCATTTTTGTTGCCCTTCGCTAGACTCTCTCCAATTTATCCACATCCTTCTTGAAGTGTGGGGCCCAAAACTGGACACAGTATTCCAGATGAGGCCACACCAATGTCGAATAGAGGGGGACGATCATGTCCCTCGATCTGCTCGCTATGCCCCTACTTATACATGCAATGCCATTGGCCTTCTTGGCAACAAGGGCACACTGCTGACTCATATCCAGCTTCTCGTCCACTGTCACCTCTAGGTCCTTTTCCGCAGAACTGCTGCCTAGCCATTCGGTCCCTAGTCTGTAGCTGTGCATTGGGTTCTTCCATCCTAAGTGCAAGACCCTGCACTTATCCTTATTGAACCTCATCAGATTTCTTTTGGCCTAATCCTCCAATTTGTCTAGGTCCCTCTGTATCCTATCCCTGCCCTCCAGCGTATTTACCACTCTTCCTAGTTTAGTATCGTCCGCAAATTTGCTGAGAGTGCAATCCACACCATCCTCCAGATCATTTATGAAGATATTGAACAAAACCGGCCCCAGGACCGATCCCTGGGGCACTCCACTTGACCCCGGCTGCCAACTAGACATGGAGCCATTGATCACTACCCATTGACCCCGACAATCTAGCCAACTTTCTACCCACCTTATAGTGCATTCATCCAGCCCATACTTCTTTAACTTGCTGACAAGAATACTGTGGGAGACCGTGTCAAAAGCTTTGCTAAAGTCAAACAATACATCCATTGCTTTCCCTTCATCCACAGAACCAGTAATCTCATCATAGAAGGCGATTGGATTAGTCAGGCATGACCTTCCCTTGGTGAATCCATGCTGACTGTTCCTGATCACTTTCCTCTCATGTAAGTGCTTCAGGATTGATTCTTTGAGGACCTGCTCCATGATTTTTCCAGGGACTGAGGTGAGGCTGACTGGCCTGTAATTCCCAGGATCCTCCTCCTTCCCTTTTTTAAAGATTGGCACTACATTAGCCTTTTTCCAGTCATCTGGGACTTCCCCCGTTCGCCATGAGTTTTCAAAGATAATGGCCAATGGCTCTGCAATCACAGCCACCAGTTCCTTTAGCACTCTCGGATGCAACTCGTCCGGCCCCATGGACTTGTGTATGTCCAGCTTTTCTAAATAGTCCCTAACCACCTCTTTCTCCACAGAGGGCTGGCCATCTACTCCCCATGCTGTGATGCCCAGCGCAGCAGTCTAGGAATTGAGCTTGTTAGTGAAGACAGAGGCAAAAAAAACATTGAGTACATTAGCTTTTTCCACATCCTCTGTCACTAGGTTGCCTCCCTCATTCAGTAAGGGGCCCACACTTTCCTTGGCTTTCTTCTTACTGCCAATATACCTGAAGAAACCCTTCTTGTTACTCTTGACATCTCTTGCTATCTGCAGCTCCAGGTGCGATTTGGCCCTCCTGATTTCATTCCTACATTCCCGAGCAATATTTTTATACTCTTCCCTGGTCATATGTCCAACCTTCCACTTCTTGTAAGCTTCTTTTTTATGTTTAAGATCCACTAGGATTTCACCGTTAAGCCAAGCCGGTCGCCTGCCATATTTACTATTCTTTCGACACATCGGGATGGTTTGTCCCTGTAACCTCAATAGGGATTCCTTGAAATACAGCCAGCTCTCCTGGACTCCTTTCCCCTTCATGTTAGTCCCCCAGGGGATCCTACCCATCCGTTCCCTGAGGGAGTCGAAGTCTGCTTTCCTGAAGTCCAGGGTCCGTATCCTGCTGCTTACCTTTCTTCCCTGTGTCAGGATCCTGAACTCAACCAACTCATGGTCACTGCCTCCCAAATTCCCATCCACTTTTGCTTCCCCCACTAATTCTTCCCGGTTTGTGAGCAGCAGGTCAAGAAAAGCTCCCTCCCTAGTTGGCTTCTCTAGCACTTGCACCAGGAAATTGTCCCCTACGTTTTCCAAAAACTTCCTGGATTGTCTATGCACCGCTGTATTGCTCTCCCAGCAGATATCAGGAAAATTAAAGTCACCCATGAGAACCAGGGCGTGCGATCTAGTAGCTTCTGCGAGTTGCCGGAAGAAAGCCTCATCCCCCTGGTCCGGTGGTCTATAGCAGACTCTCACCACTACATCGCTCTTGTTGCTCACACTTCTAAACTTAATCCAGAGACACTCAGGTTTTTCTGCAGTTTCGTACCAGAGCTCTGAGCAGTCATACTGCTCACATACATACAGTGCTACTCCCCCACCTTTTCTGCCCTGCCTGTCCTTCCTGAACAGTTTATAACCATCCATGACAGTACTCCAGTCATGTGAGTTATCCCACCAAGTCTCTGTCACGTCATAATTCCTTGACATCACCAGGACCTCCAGTTCTCCCTGCTTGTTTCCAAGGCTTTGTGCATTTGTGTATATAAGCACTTGAGAACCTGCTGATCGCCCCTCATTCTCAGTATGAGGCAGGAGCCCTCCCCTCACAGACGTTCCTGCCTGTGCTTCCTTCCAGTATCCTGCTTTCCCACTTACCTCAGGGCTTTGGTCTCCTTCCCCAGTGAACCTAGTTTAAAGCCCTCCTCACTAGGTTAGCCAGCCTGCTCGCAAAGATGCTCTTCCCTCTCTTCGTAAGGTGGAGCCCGTCTCTGCCCAGCACTGCTCCTTCATGGAACACCATCCCATGGTCAAAGAATCCAACGCCTTCTCTCCGACACCACCTGCCAGAGCCCATCATATCCAATTTATTACCACCATTTTGTAGGCCTACTAATATCAGCCACCAAATGGAGTAATACAATGGGCTTCAGAAAAACATTCACTCTTTGCTGGACAGAAGAGTGAGGCATTCTGGCAATATCAGGCCAACAAAAGTCCCCAGAGCACAAGGGCATTGATGGAGTCTTTGAACTCCGCAAGAAGAAAAAGGTGGTGTGAAACCATGATGGCTCTTGACTTCACAGGGTCAAGCTGCAAAGATTGGAAGCTCCTCCATCTTTTAGACAGTGCATCTTCAGTAGCTTACAAACCACCTCAAGTAAGTGCAGATGCCATCGCTGTCCAGTTAATTGTAAATTTCCGTGTGTGGATGGATAAAAACAAAAGGCAGCAAGTCCACAAACAATTTTACTGCGCACTAAATCAGTACTAGTTGTCTCCACCTCTTTCTACCCCCTACACCAGGGTGGCCAACCGGTGACTCCAGAGCCACATGAGGCTCTTCAGAAGTTTAATGTGCAGCTTCTTGTATAGGCACCGACTCCGGGGCTGGAGCTACAGGTGTCAACTTTCCAATGGGCCGAGGGGTGCTCACTGCTCAACCCCTGCTCTGCCACAGGCCCTGCCCCACTCCACCCCTTCCCACCTCCTCCCCTGAGCCTGCCATGCCCTCGCTTCCCCCCCCCCAAGCCTCTTGCACACCATGAAACAGCTGATCAGGAGGTGCGGGGAGGGAGAGAGAGGTGCTGATCGGCAGGCTGCCGGTGGGTGGGAGGCACAGGGAACTGATGAGGGGATGCTGACATATTACTGTGACTCTTTGGCAATGTACATTGATAAATTCTGGCTCCTTCTCAGGCTCAGATTGGCCACCCCTGCCCTACACAGTAGATGAAGAGGACAAGGGTCTGTCCAATACTAAGTCCAGGAAAGTGGCAGAAATTGATTAGAATATATCCAGAATTTCTGAAGAACCTTGGCCCAAAGGCAAAAAGGTGGCTGGCAGACTTCTTCAGCAACATCCACTCTTCTGGCATAAAATTAAAACAGTGGAAGGTAGCTAAGACCATAGCCATTTTGAAGACTAGAAAAGCTACTAGCTCATCTCCCTCCTGAGCTGTTGCTATAAACTGTTGGAACAGCTTTGACTTCAAAGGTTACAGCTGATACTGGAGCAACTTGTTACCAAAGGCTGGATTTAGAACCGGTCACAACTGCTGTGACCATGTGTTGGCATTAACCAGTTACACAGAATCCAGGTATCAGCAAATTTAAAAACAGCGGCAGCGTTCATTGATCTTTCTTTAGCAAACAATACTGTATGGTGCGAATATCTCCTGCTGAAGTTATCATTAGCTTTACCATGCCAATCAGTCATCATTGAGATGCTGAGTAACAGAAGATTCATCATACACCTTGGTGAATCTGCTAGCAAATCATAGAGACTGAACAACAGCCTCCCAGAGGGATCTGTTTAGTGCCTGCACTGTTCAATCTTATACCAGTGACATTCTGGTCACTTCATGCCATAAATTCATGTGTGCAGATGACACTGCAGTAGCACCGCAAATGTCCTCTCTAAAGGCCACAGAAAAGGTCATAGACAATGACCTCTGGACATTTGAGACATATTTCAAAGCTTTGCAACTAAAATCCAGTACTTTGAAAACGCTCATCTCTGCCTTCCACTTGATCAACCATGAGGCCAAAGTGTCACTGAAAGTGGACTTTTGTGGTCAGCCTTTATCACGTGACCATAATCCATGGTACTTTGGAGTGACCCTTGATTGGATGCTGAGCTATTGGCAACACCCTGAAATACCAAAAAAAGATAAACAAGGGTCAACATCATTCAGAAGCTCACTGGCACATCACTAAACTGGGAGGAGGGTAGATACGCTGGAGGGTAGGGATAGGATACAGAGGGACCTAGACAAATTGGAGGATTGGACCAAAAGAAATCTGAGGTTCAACAAGGACAAGTGCAGAGTCCTGCACTTAGGATGGAAGAATCCAATGCACCGCTACCGACTAGGGACCGAATGGCTCGGCAGCAGTTCTGCAGAAAAGGACCTAGGGGTTACAGTGGACGAGAAGCTGGATATGAGTCAGTGTGCCCTTGTTGCCAAGAAGGCCAATGGCATTTTGGGCTGTATCAATAGGGGCATTGCCAGCAGATAGAGGGACGTGATCGTTCCCCTCTATTCGACACTGGTGAGGCCTCATCTGGAGTACTGTGTCCAGTTTTGGGCCCCACACTTCAAGAAGGATGTGGAAAAATTGGAGAGAGTCCAGCAAAGGGCAACAAAATGATTAGGGGACTGGAACACATGAGTTATGAGGAGAGGCTGAGGGAACTGGGATTGTTTAGTCTGCAGAAGAGAAGAATGAGGGGGGATTTGATAGCTGCTTTCAACTACCTGAAAGGGGGTTCCAAAGAGGATGGCTCTAGACTGTTCTCTGTGGTAGCAGATGACAGAACAAGGAGTAATGGTCTCAAGTTGCAGTGGGGAAGATTTAGGTTGGATATTAGGAAAAACTTTTTCACTAGGAGGGTGGTGAAACACTGGAATGTGTTACCTAGGGAGGTGGTGGAATCTCCTTTCTTAGAAGTTTTTAAGGTCAGGCTTGACAAAGCCCTGGCTGGGATGATTTAATTGGGGATCGGTCCTGCTTTGAGCAGGGGGTTGGACTAGATAACCTCCTGAGGTCCCTTCCAACTCTGATATTCTATGATTCTATGCACACACACACTTCCTCATTTTGTCAACAGCGGAGTATTGCATCCAGTTGTGTGCAACAGCTGCCACACCAACCACACTGACACTGAAATCAGTGCCCTGCTAAGGCTTGTTAGCACTTCTTTCAAACCAACGCCAATACCATGACTCCCACTTTTAGTGGGAATCGTATCAGTCAACATCAGGCAAGATGCTGCTGTGGCCTGGGAGTACAATAAGATCCTGGCCAGCCTGGCCCTGCCAATACACCAAGATCTCAGTGAATGGATAATAAAGAAAGAACAACTCCAAAAAGTAATGACAGGTTTCAGAGTAACAGCCGTGTTAGTCTGTATTCGCAGAAAGAAAAGGAGTACTTGTGGCACCTTAGAGACTAACGAATTTATTTGAGCATGAGCTTTCGTGAGCTACAGCTCACTTCATCAGTGAGCTGTAGCTCACGAAAGCTCATGCTCAAATAAATTCGTTAGTCTCTAAGGTGCCACAAGTACTCCTTTTCTTTCTCCAAAAAGTAAGCGCACTGAGGGCTTGGCTACATGGAGAAATTTACTGGCATATATCAATGATAACACTATAATTGTACCAGTATAACTACCTGCATGCACACTTTTATTTAAAAATAAGAGTGCCTTTTTTCTATTTTAGCTTAAATTGCTTTCAAAGCAGCATAGTCATGCAGGTAAATTTCTCCATGTGGCCAAGCCCTGACAAGCTGATATGCATGGCTGTATCTATCGTGGGGATAAATAAAGGACTTTGGTCAATGGGACTGTTAAAACAGCACTTTTCACAATTAAATGCATTCTACAAATTAAACAATAACAATTATATAAATTGCATCAAATGAATTGCTGGTTTGAACTATTTATTCAGACAGCTCTGAAAAGGAGCTTGGAGTAGCTCCTACATTTGCTACAATGCTATATTTTTCATTTGGAAAACCTGATGATGATTTAAGACTATTCTATCTCTGTAAACTCTGCAGTCTTAAATGTGTGGTGCATTGTTCATTTGCCTAAATCAGACTAGAGGTTCCATAATTCTGCAAATAAACCTTTCTAGTTATGGAAAGAGGACATCTACTAGTGTGGCGTGAGGACATCACATGGGTGTATGGAGAAACGTGTTTTTTTGGTCTGTTCTCAGACTGAGCACACAATACATTCACCTACTGAAGTTTCCATGAGATCTTCCATCTCTTGCTTTCTCAGAGAGCAGCAACAAAGTGAAACAGAATTTGCCATATTATACTTAAGATTTTCCTATCTGCTCTTTCTTAGGCTATGTCTACTCTACAGCTTAGGTCAGCATAATTTATGTTGCTTAGGGGTGTGAATAAACTACCCTCTGAGCTGGGGGGAGGGATAGCTCAGTGGTTTGAGCATTGGCCTGCTAAACTCAGTGTTGTGAGTTCAATCCTTGAGGGGGCCATTTAGAGATCTGGGGCAAAAATTGGGGATTGGTCCTGCTTTGAGCAGGGGGTTGGACTAAATGACCTCCTGAGGTCCCTTCCAACCCTGATATTCTATGATTCTACCTAAGTTCACCAACATAAGCACCAGTGTGGACAGAGCTACATCGGCAGGAGAGCTTCTCCCACCGGCATGCTATTGCCTCTTGCAGAGGTGGCTTTATTGTGCCAACGGGAGAGCTCTCTCCTGTTGACATAAAGTGTCATCACCAGACTCGCTGCAGCAGCACAGTATTGTGTAGACAAGTCCTTATCCTTCCAGTTGCGGCCACTGGCACATTATCTGCTGCTCGACTTGTTGCCAAAACCTAGGTGAAATCAAGTCCAACCAACATTATAGACATGAAACATGTTTTCTTTATTTTTTTAAAAAAACACTCCCCTTTAACCCAACTTCTTTGAACTAGAATTGGGCCATCTTTTAATTTGTTCTCTGTTTGGCTCACAGAGGCATGGAGAATATATTTGGATTCAAGCTGAAACTCCTTTTAACCCCCAGTAAAACCCATGAGGTGGGTGTCTCGGTTAGGAAATCTCCATGAGGATCCTCTTGCAATGATTCTACCCTGTTTCTCCTCCACCCCCAGCCAGTTTTCCTGAAGGAGGCAAAGGGTGGGGTTTGTCTTCTACAGAAAGGTTCTGGGATGTAGCCACACACCTGTTGTATCTCAGGGGATCTGTGAGAGGCCCAGCTCTCTGGCAGTGCAGTTTCATTGGAAAGCCCCATGGGAATCTGATGGAATTGCTTCCAGAAGATATGGGTAGGACAAGAGTGATGCCAAAAAATTAGCTCTCTCTCGTCTTTCCACCTTATGTGCCAGATCTCTTATTCATAGCCATCCTTGCTCACAGAAGCGCTGGAAATATCCAGCTCTATGATTCTCTGGCTTCAAACAAGTAAATATTCCTTTAAACTTCTTCATCAATGGTAGGTATTTGTAGATTTTAAAAAAAACACTGCCAACCTCAGAGGATTCCCTTCAAATGCTTGAATATCAGAAAGAATAATCCCATTTATAGTATTAAAGGATTTAATGGAAAGCTATTAAAAGTGAAGCAAGATAGCTACTACTGATGAGGTCTGAATAGTGCATGGCAATAAAAAGAGAAAGATAGCAAAGAAATATGAAAAGAAAGATACTGACAAAGAAAGTGTCTCCATTCAGTTTGTGGTTTCTTTCATTTTCCCACAATTTTCAATTATTTTTGTGTGTCCTCTGATTGTGACTTTTTACTGAAAAAAATTTTCAGTCAGAGCTTCACCTATTAAATTACCAGAGTTTTCAGTAAAAACTAAAATGTTGAGATACTGATTTAGCATTTACTTATTTAAAAGTCAGAGGAAAGCATTACAAATTTATACAGACTGAAATTAATAGCTTCCCTCATCAGTTTTCTCCTATCCCACTTCGCAAACTTTGATATTTTTCAATATGTGTCTAAAGGAGCTTGATCACGACATGACAAAGTCCTGTTCACTTTTTTCCCTATGGACTTGCATCAGTGATGATGCCAGCACAGTTCCAGAAATGTGTAATATAGATATCATATCCATGCACAATTTCAGAAATCTGACAAAGCTCTGAAGATATTGTCTGTGCCTCACCATTGTAGTGCCCTAATCCCAAATCTTTAAACATTGTAGCCTGGTTTTCAGTCTGGCTCCTTTCTGACACCTCTTCTGTAACATAAAGGGATTGGAAAGCAGCTGAAGTCCCCCAGTCAAAAATTCTATTAACATAGGAGGCTTCCCTGTGCAGCATAGGTCTTGCCTGCACAGTGTAGAGATGTGTTGTGGGCCAGAGAAGTTGTGCCTGAGCACACTGTGCTCAGTATTCTGGTCTAGCAGACAGTCCCTTCGGGTATATCTACAGCTGGGAGCAAGCCCTCCTGCCCGGGTAATGCTAAAAATAGCTGTGTGGATGTTGTGGCATTGGGCTCAAACCCACGCTACTCTGGTTCCAAGCTTCAGTGGCTAACCTGAGCCTCCACCAGTGCTGCAACCTCCACATATCTATTTTAATGCACTAGTATGAGCCCCGCTAACACAAGTCCTTCCAGCTGGAATGGGAGGCTCGCTCTCAGCTGCAGTGTAGACATATCCTATAGGATCATTACAGCACAGGCTTAAGTTAGAGCAGCCACTGGATTAGTGGCCTTTCTTGTACCTTTGCTGTAAAAATGTGCCCTTGGGTGACACTTATGATTCAGTGATTCAGCTTTGGGGAAAGTAAAATCAGTTTTCATCTGTTTTTCAAATACGTGAGCCAAAAAAAAAAAAAAAAAAGGGAAAGTAGTTTTCTGGTTTTAGATGCTTTTTGCACTTTTTTTCTAATTTAAAGCCAGCATTTTTTAAATCATAAAAATTACAGGCTCCTGAATACACATTTGCAAACCTGCTAATGACTCTAATGAAGTCTTTAGCACAGGACCTAACAAGCTTTTAATGACTGTGACACTTACAGTTCCACTGGGATTGCAATGGCCCAATTACAAATATTTGTTTCCTTTTTAAAAACAAAGGGAAGATAAATTAATACAAAAAATCTACACGTTAGCATAATTACAGCTGACAAACTGACAAGAAGAAAAGAAATTTGGAGTTTTAAGATCAGACATTCCAAGCGTATATTATTTCTAAATACAAGGCTCTGAGAGTAAAGCTGGCATCTTTACTTCTCATGACCAGTAATAAAGATTCTGCAGGCAAAATGGTGAAAACCGAAAATCTTCAAGTAAATATATTATCTGTAATGCTGTTGCACAGCTTTAAAGGATGGCATCATTTGAGCTTCAAAATATTATTGACACTGATGCATCAGAAGAAAAGAACCCAGTTTCATTGTCTGATACCAGGTTGAGTTTGTAAGGCTGGAATCTACAGAAGACATCTGTTTACTTGTAAAAGGTGCAATTGATCCCTTTGCATAGGGTAAGCACAAGGACTATGCACCATTCATCCATTTAAGCCCTATTTTGAATTCCATGGGTTGTACCTATGTTTGCACGGTGTCTACCACAATGGGGCTACTAGACATTGCCACAATACAAATAATAATAATAATTAATAATAATAATTGATAAATAACAGGCCATCTGAACAGAGTTGAATTTCCCCCAGACAGAGGTGAATTTTACCCATACTAAGCAAATTTGCTATGTAATCCTTGACCCACAAAAGAACCTAGAAAATGTTAAAGGGAATTTATATTGGTTATAAAGACTGCACTTTGAAGAAGTATTTCCTTCTGGTGAGTAAGTACAGTAAGTCCCTACAATTTAGATAACAGCTGCTAAATAATCATCATCAATATACCTGTCAACATTGTGGCTCAACACAAAATTGATTCTATAACGTTTTAACAAGCTGGTTATGAGAAATGTAATTGTTTCATTGATCTTTATGCATCAGCTTAAAATGAAGAGATGCTAAAAAGGAGGAAAATAAAGTTTCATCAGAAAAATAAAGAAAACACCTTTTAACTATTAATGCCTGTCAACGGGAAATGCCAAGTACTTTTTCACATGTAGATAGGCATGGTGAAGAATTTTTTGAATGATTCAATAAAGTAGTGGAGGAAGGAGAATCAGCTGACATCATTTATTTAGTTTCCTAAAAGCCCTTCGACAAGGTCTCTCACAAGAGGCTACTAAAGAAGCTAAGTAAACAAGGCATGAAAGACAAAGTATTACCTGGGTTGTAAAATTAGCTAAGAGACAGAAAGCAAAGAACAGGATTAAATGGTCAATTTTCATTTTTGCAAAAGATAAGCTATGGGGTGCCTCAAGCTTCTGTAGCAACCCCATATTAATATATTTATTAATAACCTGCAAAGATGGATGAATAGTGAAGTAGCAAAATTTGCAGATGACAAAGTTATTTAGGTTAATCAGGATGTGACGTTCTGTACCTCGCCAACCAAGCACCCCCATGTTCATCTTTATAAAATGATTATGTGGTATCCAATGCAAAGTTTGTCATGTTGGGTGTCTTCGGAAGGCTCATGATGCACTGAGCATGGTTGTTATAATGATATTATAGTAATTGTTATAGTAATGTTATATAGTAAGGTTAGAGGTTATAATTTCGTGTAATAGTTATGAGGCTGAAAATGTATCATCATGGCTTAAAGCAAGCCTATGCAAAAACTCTCCAAGAACAGAGAGGCAGTTCACACCTCGTCAGGGCGTGGATGGGACAAACCCAGCCCAGCCTCACAGGAACAATGGACACTGGCTTAGGCAGCAACAACAGAATCTGTTAGACCCTCGAGGGAGTCACCCCCTTCCTTTGGGCAGTGTGGGTCTGTGATGAGGTAATGCTCACCTGACTCTGAAGGGAGGGGGGCAAAGCCAAGAGGACAGAAAGGACATGATAAAAAGGAGAGACATTTTGCCATGCTCTCTCTCTTCCACCTTCATCTACAGACACCACCACCACCAAGCGACTGAAGCGCTGATCAAAGGAAAGAGCCTGACTGAAAAGCCAGCCTGTGGTGAGAAGCATCTAAGCTTGTAAGAACACTGAAAGTGTTAAGATCATCTTAGGATGCGTTTTGCTTTTATTTCATTTGACCAAATCTGACTTGTTATGCTTTGACTTATAATAACTTAAAATCGATCTTTATAGTTAATAAATCTGTTTGTTGATCCTACCTGTAGCAGTGTGTTTGGTTTGCAGTGTGTCAGAGGCTCCCCTTGGGATAACAAGCCTGGTACATATCAGTTTCTTTGTTAAATTGATGAACTTATATAAGCTTGCAGCATCCAGCGGGCATAACTGGACACTGCAGGACGGAGGTTCCTAGGGTTGTTTCTGGGACCGGAGATATTGGCGAGTCATTCGCTTGCAAATAGCTGGGAGCAGCTTACATGCCAGAGGCTGTGTGTGAACAGCCCAGGAGTGGGGGTTCTCACAGTGGAGCAGGGTAAGGCTGGCTCCCAGAATTAAGGATTGGAGTGGCCTAGCAGATCACCGGTCCAGATAACACCAGAGGGGAATGTCACGCTGGTCTAGAGGGGACTGTGAGGAACTTCAGAGAAACCTAAACAAGCCAGGTGAAAGGGCAACATGATGGGAAATGAAATTCAATGACTACCTGTGCAAAATAATACACACTGGAAGAAAAAATTTAAACTATTCTGACACCTTACAGAGTTCTGAAGTAACTGTATCAACCAAAGAAAGGGTACTGGACATCACTGTAGACAGCTCAATGAAAACCTCTGCTCAATGGTGGTCAAAAAAAAAAAAAAAGTGGTCAAAAAACTAATCAAATGTTAGGATATATAAGGAATGGGACAGAGAATAACACCAAGGACATAATACCTTACAAAAATCAATGGTGCAGCCACACCATACATTTAGATTATTTTCTCTCAGGGGTAGAGCAGTCATTTGACAATGATCACTTAAGTAGATATTGCATCCCCTATGAACATCTCCTCCAGTTGCTTGTTTGTGTACTATTTATGGTGCGCTGTTGTACAAATATGCTATGCACTGCAGTATAGCAGTGCCAACTTGCCTGCTACCATGCCCTTGCCCACCACCATCACAGCATCCCATTGTGCATTCCTGCTTCTGGAAAACTAAAAAGGGACATGCAGGAGATTTATGGGCAAAGCCAAATGTGATAGTTGCATGAGGAGTAAGATCTTTTGGCCAACAGTAATGGCCTCCATGCAGTTACTACTGATGGTGGTATACAGTTGCAGAAGTACATCTGTTGTGTTAACATGCCCAGTGCTAATATGTAAAGTACATGTGATTACATATAATTTTGGAAAAATCTAAATTTCTAATATGTAATTACATGAAGCACATATGACCATTTGGAGCTTTCACATATCAGTCAAATATATATAAAAATAATACTGTATATTCAGCATATGGAGAAATGGAGCTGAGCCAGCATAACACAGAAGGAGAGGGATGGAAGCATTGAACATAATGTGGGACGGTGAGAGTTGATAATGAGAAAAATCAAGTAGGGAACTAGCCGGCACAAGGTTAGAATGCTGGGAGAAGGATGTAGCAGAATGAGGGAGAGGGGAAACAGCTGAGCCTCACCAATGGAAACCTCCAGTGCTTTTTTCAAATCATAGAGTCTATTATAAAAAAGAGGTTTACAAATAACCATTTACTGTATAAAACAATAAATCCTATTCATTCCATGGAGGCTGCTCCTGTTTCTGTGAGCAGTTAAAGAATCTTTCTCTCTTGCACATGCACACATTAGTTTATAAGGAAAAAAGCATTCTGAGAGGTTTTTAGTACGATTCAACATTAAAAAGATCTTTTGTGGGTTTTGTGTAGTTTGTTTTAAGTTAACTTGTTTTGTACAGGCAGATGAAGTGTGTTGAGTTGTAGGTGATGAAGATAATATATATCGCATGTATCACCAATTCCCTTATTTTATCATATTCCTTCTTACACTCTGTTTAACTGCTTTTCCAATATTGACTTGTTTTGTAAATTCAGTAAAATTGGTTAACCATACTCACGCTTTACAGTGATTTTCTGTTGTAAAAGGACAAGTTCTATCATATCTGTGCAGTACATTGTTTAAATTAAAAGTCACACTAAGAAAAATTATTAAATTAGCATAGTGTGAATGAGTCATGGAAGCCAGAGGCATGGCTCATTAACCAATTGGTTATTATTTAATTGAAGATTGAGCCAATTTAGCTGAACAAGAAATAATCAATTGTTTTGAACATGCAGAAAATCACAGACATCATGTATTTAGAGTTTGTGCCTTCCTAGCTCACGTAAGAAGGATAGTCCAGGACAAAGCATTCCAGGCTTCTCAACCTAGAGCAGTAACTTGGAGGAGAACAGTTTTCAGCGTTCTATTTTTTTCTGCAGTCAATACTTTATGGTTTTAATTTATTGTGTTTTTGTACTTTTTATGTGAGGGGAAGATCTGTATATAATGGTAATGGGGTGGATCCATAAGCATGCTGAGTTCACTTTGAGCTGTATAAACAGTGCAAAGTTAATTCATACTAGCTGAAGAATACCAAGGCTATGGTGCCCATCATAAGTAAGTGTGTGTGTGTGTGTGTGTGTGTGTGTGGTTGGGGGCAAGAAGTGGTATATATCATATCTGAAGCAGGGAGAGGTCCTAGGTCTAGGGGCCCTAATATAGTGCAATAAATAAAATCCAGGAAGCATTAAAGTAACCATTTCAACTGGACCTCAGACAGACAGACTCCTTTCCAGTCCATCATTCTGGGAAGTATATCCTCAGCCCTCTCCAAAACTCCTATCAAACAAACATATTTTGAAGCTCTCTATGGTGTTCAGACATAATGTCTTTCTCTTTTGCAGAGAGGCTGTAGTGTTTGGGGGTAATAGGAAGGTGATGTATGCTGAAATATAGGAAGACATAATCTCAAAACTTTGACATACAGGGGACTTGTACTTTTTCTAATGTAATCTTGATCTGTTTTGTGTATAATGCATATACAGGAACAAACCCTCAAACAAGGTGTCAAATAATGACTAAACAGACAAACTCATCTGACTTTAGATTCTGACTTCTTGTTCTTCTGCCTTCTTCACTGGCCATAAGAATAATAAATCTTGTGACCTGAGTTACGTTTGTGGATATGGGGGTAAAGAAGGAGAACCTTTTATTTTCCCTGAAAAATCACCATTATGCAAAAATAAGATGGGAAGTTTCAGTCCCAAAATATTTTGAGACAGTTATAAATGGCTGAAAAATGGGGCTTAAAATGGAAAACCTTTTTCAACCTTAACTATACCATTCACCATGCACTCATGCTCAAATATATTTATGCCACATATTTGGTCATAAGTTATCTCAAATACTTCTATGTAAATAATCATGATGTAAATTTCAAATATTTATATACATTGGCTTTATAATGTGCTTGTGGAGCACATTATAAAGCCAATGTAATTATGCTCAAACCAAGGACCTTGTTTCTATAACTAAATGGGAAAAATCAGGAAACTAAAAAACAAAAGGTAAATACACCTCTACCCCAATATAATGCGGTCCTCAGGAGTCAAAAAATCTTACCGCGTTATAGGTGAAACCATGTTATATCGAACTTGCTTTGGCCTCGAGCATTTCCATTAATAACAGTCACTTCCTGCGCCCTGACTGACCCCTCAGAACCTCCGACCCATCCAACCTGCCCCTCTCCCTGTCCCCTGACTGCCCCGCCCTCCAGAGCCTCCAAACCATCCAACCCCCCCTGCTCCCTGTCCCCTGACCGCCCCCTCAGACCCTCTGCCCCTTATTCAACGCCTCGGTCCTGGCCTGGCACCCTTAACACGCTGCTCAGAGCAGCATGTCGGAGCCAGACATGCTGACGCGCTGATCTGCCGGAGTGTGCAGCCCCACCCCCCAGAGCGCTGCTTTACTGCATTATATCCGAATTCGTGTTATATCGGGTTGCGTTATATCGGGGTAGAGGTGTAGCATCTTAAAATGAGAATGTTTTGGTCCTCAAACCAAGCTTCACATCTTATGAATAATATGGTTATTCCACATTAATGGCAACAAAAGCTTGGCAGCATCCTACACATTTACATATTTCACACACAAACATACACTTTCAAATATGATAAGAAGGTAAATAGGATCTGAAAATGACAATGTTTTGGTCCTCCAACCAAGAGACCAGGTCAACTGATTTAAAATACAGATCAAGAGGATTAACCTTGCATTTCTTCATAAAACTGTTTTACAAAGACATCAGTTCTATACAGTGTGACAGACCCAGACCAGTGGGGTACAGGAGTCTGGTAGAAGGCAAATATACTGGCCACTGGATGAATAGTTTTCTGTTCCCTGAGTGACCAGAGCAGAGGCTGCCCTAGAGCAATCAGGAACCTGCTAGAACCAATTAAAACAGGCAAGCTAATCAAGACACCTGGAGCCTATTAAGAACTTTCTAGAATCAATTATGGCAGGCAGGCTAATCAGGACACCTGGTTTAAAAAGGACCTCCCAGCAGTTAGTAGGGGGTGTGTGCAAAGAGCTGAGAGTGAGAGGGTGTGCTGCTGGAGGACTGAGGAGTACAAATGCTATCTACCATCAGGAGGAAGGTCCTATGGTGAGGATACAGAAGGTGTTGGGAGGAGCCCATGGGGAAGTAGCCCCAGGAGTTGTAGCTGTCACACAGGTGTTATATGAAACACTGTAGACAGCTGTGATCCACAGGGCCCTGGGCTGAAACCTGGAGTAGAGGGTGGGCCTGGGTTCCCCCCATCCCCCCACCTCCCTATTGGATACAGGAGGAGTTGACCTAGACTGTGGGTCCCACCAGAGGGGAAGGCCCCTGGCCTGTCCCCCAACCCACTAGGTGGACCAGCAGAGACTGTGGGGATTGTTCTCCTTCTGTTTCCCCATGCTAGCCAGTGATGAGGTTAGCTGAGTGAATGGCAGGTTTGAGCCACTAGCAAAAGTGGCCAAACTGAGAGCTGCTGTGAATCTCTGAGGCAAGCAAATCTGCCAATAAGCGCAGGACCCACCAAGGCAGAGGAGGAACTTTGTCACAATAGGAACACTACCCTGAATCAGTTAAAAAAAAATACTGCAACTTAATGCTTCTAAAACCATAGTTTTTCATTAGGTAGACTTTAACTTTTTTTTCTTAAATTGGGACATTAAAATAGCCATTGCTCTTTAAATTACATAACAAGGTGATATGATGACTGCCTAGGAAGGAGTACTGCGGAAAGGGATCTGTGGGTCATAGTGGATCACAAGCTAAATATGAGTCAACAGCGTAATGCTGTTGCAAAAAAAGCGAACATGATCCTGGGATGTATTAGTAGGAGTATTGTAAGCAAGACATGAGAAGTAATTCTTCCGCTCTACTCTGCGCTGTTTAGGTCTCAGCTGGAGTATTGTGTCCAGTTCTGGGCGCCACATTACAGGAAGGATGTGGACAAATTGGGGAGAGTCCAGAAAAGACTGACAAAAATGATTAAAGGTCTAGAAAACATGATCTCTGAAGGAAGATTGAAAAAATTGGGTTCGTTTAGTCTGGAAAAGAAAAGACTGGGGAGGGACATGATAACAGTTTTGAAGTAAGTAAAAGGTTGTTACAAGGAGGAGGGAGAAAAATCGTTTTTCTTAACCTCTGAGGATAGGACAAGAAACAATGGGCTTAAATTGCTGCAAGGGAGGTTTAGGTTGGACATCAGAAAAAACTTCCTAACTGTTAGGGTAGTTAAGCACTGGAATAAATTGCCCAGGGAGGCTGTGGAATCTCCATCATTAGAGATTTTTAAAATTGTGGTTTTAGTTCCTTCCCACTACAGTGCTCTCCACAACTGTGTTCCCCTTTCCTCAATCCTACTCCCTTCTCCTAATCTTCTCTGTCCCCCATTCAATTTTCTCTGGGTATTGTGTTCCCCCCGTTGGCTTCTCTCCCAGTTTGTTGCATCCCAATTTTCCTACCCCCTATTCCTATCCCATCTGTGGGACACTGAACAGCCACCTCCCTTTTCACCTCTTCTGCTGCTTCTTTCTTGTCAGCAGGGGAATGTTGAGTAGCCAAAGAAAAGGCCTTCTGGGTGACTGCAATCCAAGCACCTCATCAATTGTCAGCAAGTTAAGGAAGTATGGGCTGGATGATTGCACTATAAGGTGGGTAGAAAGCTGGCTAGATTGTCGGGCTCAACGGGTAGTGATCAATGGCTCCATGTCTAGTTGGCAGCCGGTGTCAAGTGGAGTGCCCCAGGGGTCAGTCCTGGGGCTGGTTTTGTTCAATATCTTCATAAATGATCTGGAGGATGGTGTGGATTGCACTCTCAGCAAATTTGCGGACGATACTAAACTGGGAGGAGTGGTAGATACGCTGGAGGGGAGGGATAGGATACAGAAGGACCTAGACAAATTGGAGGATTGGGCCAAAAGAAATCTGATGAGGTTCAATAAGGATAAGTGCAGGGTCCTGCACTTAGGACGGAAGAATCCAATGCACCGCTACAGACTAGGGACCGAATGGCTAGGCAGCAGTTCTGCGGAAAAGCACCTAGGGGTGACAGTGGACGAGAAGCTGGATATGAGTCAGCAGTGTGCCCTTGTTGCCAAGAAGGCCAATGGCATTTTGGGATGTATAAGTAGGGGCATAGCGAGCAGATCGAGGGACGTGATCGTCCCCCTCTATTCGACATTGGTGAGGCCTCATCTGGAGTACTGTGTCCAGTTTTGGGCCCCACACTACAAGAAGGATGTGGATAAACTGGAGAGAGTCCAGCGAAGGGCAACAAAAATGATTAGGGGTCTAGAACACATGACTTATGAGGAGAGGCTGAGGGAGCTGGGATTGTTTAGCCTGCAGAAGAGAAGAATGAGGGGGGATTTGATAGCTGCTTTCAACTACCTGAAAGGGGGTTCCAAAGAGATGGCTCTAGACTGTTCTCAATGGTAGCAGATGACAGAACGAGGAGTAATGGTCTCAAGTTGCAGTGGGGGAGGTTTAGATTGGATATTAGGAAAAACTTTTTCACTAAGAGGGTGGTGAAACACTGGAATGCGTTGCCTAGGGAGGTGGTGGAATCTCCTTCCTTGGAAGTTTTTAAGGTCAGGCTTGACAAAGCCCTGGCTGGGATGATTTAACTGGGAATTGGTCCTGCTTCGAGCAGGGGGTTGGACTAGATGACCTTCAGGGGTCCCTTCCAACCCTGATATTCTATGATTCTATGAATTGCTGGCAATGAGAAGAAGTAACTGCAGGGCAAACCCAGCTCAATGTATGCAGCTTCACCAGATGTGTATTATTTCAAAGGGGCTGCAGAAAAGTGAAGGGTCGGGGGAGGGGCAAATTGAGTGCTATTCCCAATGTACTGCTGTAGATAAAATGATGGGAACCCACTCACATGAGCTGGCATATCAGGGTCCTTCCCCTTTTGGGTGTGCTTGAGCCCCTCTTGCTACCGCCATGTGTGTGCCAGGATTTGGGGGGCTTGTGCCCATCTACAGGCATTGGAGTCTGCTCCCTGCCCCCCTCATGTGAGCTGGTTCTGTGCCCTTTTGTGCGGATCTGAGGCCCCCTCCTGTCCCCTCATGTGAGCAAGAATCTGGTTAGGGGAGCAAAGAACAGGCATACTTTATACATATCAGAGGCTCTAAAGTGTTTGGGAAGAGGGTGGGAACACTCATTGTGATGAATGGAGCAGTTCACATGTCTCAGAGCTATTGTCTTTTATTCTTTGCCATGATGGTTCTCATTCATCTGAGAACATTACTCTGAGATGACTGGGGCCCCTGATGCCTTTCAGAGACTCCTATGTTGTAGACAGGGCAAAAGACCCCGAGATCTGGGTGCACACGCAGGTGGGAAGAATGTGGGGCTTACAGGGACCTCTGCCCTATCCTTCCCACTCCCCATAACTCCTAAGCTTTCCTCACTTGAGCCCCCAACCTCTCCCCTCCCCTACCACCATCCCCACTTATTCCCTCCCCTAACGCTCCTCCCCTCACTGCAACCCCAAACCCCTCTCCCACTATTTTCCCATTCCTCCACCCCCAATAGCCCTTCTTTCCCAGGAAGCATTCGCAAGTCCAATTTTCTCCCCAGGGACTTTGATTACATTTGCGCAGAATAAAATTGCCACCCATGACTCACAAATTGTAGCAACCTCTAGCCATTCAGTCCAACCCCTTTTTTTTGTCTTAGGTGGAGGCTTGTGATTAATTTATCCTTAGTTATGTTAATTGAAGGGCGAAGTTTAGAGTCATCAGTCTCAACAAGATCAGTAATTTATCCAGTCAGATTTTAGAGCACTAACAAGAGTCAAACTTTAAAGCATATAAAATGGCGAGAATGGAAACCCCATAGTCATTTTTCTCCACTGGCTTATGTGTGTTGTAAATAATGTACATTTCTTAAAACTGTTCTTAATTTGGGTCCACAAAGAGTTAGTGGGTGCCATGCACTACCATAGGTAAAACTTGACAAACTGAGAACATTTTAATCCCTATCAATCAATAGCTTGATCTCTAGTTCTGAACAAAAAAACAGTAGAAACTTTTTGAAAAATGGCTGTGTTTTCTGGGCTTATATCTCCACAACTCCTCATCTCAAATGACCCCACATTTGGGTCACTAACCCTACCCTGCATCCTCCTGAGGCACACCATATTTCAAAGGACTCTGACTAAGTATGTCTATTTTAGAGGCTTTAGAAAGGTCGACCTTTAAACAGAAGTCATGACATAAGCTTAACTGTTGTGGTGTTGCAGCACCACCATAATATGAACAACAGAAGTTGCTGAGGGAAAACAACATCCAGGAGACAGCCTATTTAACTGTTACTGTAAAACACACTGTACCCACTGAATGAAGGAAAATATTAAGAGACTGTGGCACTATGCCCCCATATTCTTCATAGAGATATTGTTATGATATGATTATGGCATAACTTAGATGTATTTTATGCAAGATAAGGCACGGGAGGTAGCATTGGAAAGGTTATGATTTACTGAATATGATTATCCTATTTGTATGCATGTATCATTATTGTAGCTGAAGTTAGGAATATTGTCTATGCATCTATTACAAATGTGTTTACACCTTGGGAACTTCCACTAGACAGAATGCAATCAGTCTAGATGGCCGGTTGGGAAGGGCCATTAGGGAAAACAATAGGTCTTTGAAGATGCTAATCTTTGAAGAAGCCTTCCTGGGGATCCTGCAAAGAGCCTCTGTGTAATGGCTGCAGAGACATGTGACCAAGTCACCTGGTACTGGACTCCATGATAATACGAGTATTTTTCCACTGACCGGGGGTGGGAATCAAATACTATTTAAGGCAAGGGAGTGACATCATCGGGGTTCATTCTTCATTGACTCCCTGCCCAAGAAAGAGGACTGCTGGAAACACCTGAGAACAAAAAAGACTGGACTAGAGGAGAAGGGGTGAGCCGAGGCTAGAGGGTGTCTGGCCTGTGAAAGGAAAGTCTGGATTTTTAAGCTGCAAGCAAATGCAGCTTGCCTTCAAGAATCTCTGCAATATGCCCAAAACAACATTTAGGATGAGAATTTGCTACTTATAACCAGGTTTCAGAGTAGCAGCCACGTTAATCTGTATCTGCAAAAAGAAAAGGAGGACTTGTGGCACCTTAGAGACTAACAAATTAGTCTCTAAGGTGCCACAAGTCCTCCTTTTCTTTCTACTTATAACCAGTTTCTTTAGTATATTAAGCTTAGATTGCGTGTTTATTTTATTTCTTGGGTAACCTGCTTTGATCTATTTGCTATCCATTATAATCACTTAAAATCTATCATTTGTTAATAAACTTGTTTTTGTCTAAAACCAATGCGTGTGGAAATCATAACTTGGGTCAGAAAGCTGTGTATATTCCTCTCCAAATTGAGGAAGAGGGCTAATTTCATGAGTTTACGCTGCACAGTTCTCTGTGCAGCAAAAGACAGTATAATTTTGGGTTTACACTCCAGAGCAGGGTGTGCACTTGAGTACACAGTTCCTTAGCTGAGAAGTTCCTTAGCTGAGCCTTCCCATGCAGAGCTGAGCTCAGCACCAGTGTGTAAAGCTGCAGCTGGGTGTGTCCCTACTTGTATGTGTGCCTGTGGGAAGGCTTGGCAGGCTGCATAGCAATACAGTTTAAAGGGGAACCCAGTATTTGTGAAATGACAACTGTCACAGCAGCCGCGTGTGTAACTCTGAAAATGAGAACAGTAGAGTGGATGATACAGATGTGAATGAAAGTTGCCTGATGCTGCTGGCAAGATCTGACTAGTTGCACATGGTGGAACAGCAGTGGAGGGTTTATGAAATGAGCATCATGTGATAGGATGGTATTGTGATGTGAATCTGGGATGATCAACAGTGGCTTTAGAACTTTTGGATGGAAAAGGCCACATTCCTGGAGTTGTTTGCTCAGCTTGCCCCCGCCATCTAGTTCAGAGACACCAAAATGAGAGCTGTTGTGACAGTGGAGAAATGGGTGGTGATCGCTCTCCGAAAGCTTGCAACTCCAGACTTGCAACTCCAGACTGGGTAGGTTGGCAATCAATTCAGTGCTGGAAAATCCATGGTGGGGCAGTTGTCATCCCAGTATGCAAGGCCATCACACATGTCTTACTACAAGATTGTGACTCCAGGTAATGTGCAAGAATAATAGATGTGTTCAGTTAAATAGGCTTCCTTAACTGAGGTAGGGCAATGGACAGGACATATCCTGATTCTGGCCCCCCACATCTGGCTTCTGAGTACATAAACAGAAAGAGACACTTTCCCAAGGTTATGCAAGCATTGATGGATCACTGGGGACATTTACTGACAACAATAGTGCGTGGTTTGGGAAGGCGCATGATGCTCACATCTTTAGGAATACAGTACTTTTTGAAAGGTTGCAAGTAGGAACATTTTTTCCTGGACCAATATATTCACATTGGTGAGATTGCAATGCCAATTATGATTCTAGCCAACCCTTTGTTTCCCTGGCTCATGAAGCTGTAGAATGGGCTCCTGGACAGCAGTAAGGAAAGATTTAACCAGCTCCTAAGCAGGTGCAGGATAACCATGAAGTGTGCATTTGGCAGATTAAAGGGACAGTGGAGACATCTTATAACTAGGTTGGATCTCAGTAATTTGCGGGGCCAAAGACAAAATGTTACTAGCAGGGTGGAGAAGAGAAGTGGAAAGATTTTCTGCTGTTTTTGAGCAGCCTGAAACAAAGGCAATTACCAGAGGCCATCAAGACATGGCATGGCTGAGGGAGACCTTAAGAATACACTCTAACAGTTTGCCTTAGTCAGTCAGTGAGCTGGCCAGGTTATGAACTATGAACTTATTAATCTGATGAGGTGTTATTGATTTGGGGGTTTACATTTGTCTGTCTGTAAGACAAAAAAATCAATAATTGTTTTCACAAAATAGAACTTTATTGTGAATATATAACACACTGCTTAACAAAAAAAGCGTGCAAGGTACCTGCTGCTCTGGGCTGCATTATAAGTCAGTGTATATATACTCGTAGCAGTTCTTGTTGTCCACTGAATTGAGTGAAAGGGATATGATTGCAGGGCATGCTGGCACCTTTAAGGGGTGTGTGTGCCCTTGAAACAGGAATTATCCATGCAGTACAATGGCTGATGTGGTATAGCCCTTTGGACATTCTGTTCCATACTACTTTGCAGCATCCAAGTTTGTTTCCTGAGGAGTTGCATGATGTCTTGGTGCATTTCTAAATACACCTCTTGGTCCTTCTGCCTTTCTCCAGCATGTGTTTTCATCCTACCCACCCACGCTCTCGGGTCACACAGGCTCCAGACTCAGAACTCTTGAGCAGTTCCAAAAACCATAGTCCTCCCTTTTCTTTTCCCTACCCCTTCTCATTGTGGCCGGTCTTTCAGCAGGTGTGAAGGAAGTGGCCCTCAAGGATACCCCAGATGAGGTCATTGATAAATAACCAGATACAGATAGCAAGATTTTAAGGGGTTAGCAGACATCAAAAGATTAGTGTCACAAATCCCTGTAGAGATCCACATAAAAATATGTATAGGGTTACACTTAATATTGCTTGCTTCAGGGCTGTCAAACAGCACACACAATGCTAAGTATATGGGGGTACAGTACATACAGTATGGCAGTGAGCGCCACATAGTGGTGAACGGAAGTAGCAACCCTGGGAGACAGGACCAGATGTTTTGTCGACCTTCTTGGGCTTCTGGCAGGACTGTTGCAGTTCCTTCCATTTTGCCTGACATTGGAACTTGTCCCTGTTGCTCCCCAGTTTCTGCATCTCCTCTACAATATCTAAATAAATAACTTTATTCCTGCAGGAATTCCACAACTGTGCTTGCACTGCTCCTTCCCCTCACAGGCTGAGGAAATCCAGGACTTCTTTTTTAGGCCAGGTTGCACCATGATGTTTGGCTGGACTTTTAGCTGTAGCTCTACATGGAGCCATATCTGTGGGCTCATATAAGTGAGCCAGCAGGTAGAGAAGCATTTCCAAATGTTGCTGGAGATTTTAAGGGGTGGGTAGACTTCCAGTCACTGCGACCACTGGGCAGTATAGTTCAAAAATTCAATCAGAGCAATCAATGTAGTTGGGGCAGTGGCATTACAGGATTGTTGCTGGAGGACTGTTTGTACTGTATAGGTAAAACAGCATCCACATAAGCACGATAGCATTGGAAGAGTGCCAGTAGAATACTTATGTTGCTTGGGGAGGTGGTTTAACTTGACTGGCAGAAGTTCAGGATATTGTTGGCAGGACTCCAAACAGTATGGACATATGTCAGGCTGTGGCGATTGAAGGCAAGTTTTATCAATAAAACTTTGTGGCATAGATCCGACCTATATATGTGCCTGGGTAGTTGGATTGTATCAGCCAACCTTTAATATACCTGATGATGTTTAAACAGGTACTGTGTAGTTAATTAGGACCTCATCCTATCTTACCTCCCCCTACCTATGGGACGGTGGAGAAAGTCTTCAGCAGTATGATGAAATAAATATAATCCAGCCCCATGAGAGCAGAAAGGAAGAATCCCATTTTGAGGGTATTTGATAGTCATTTAACTAGAGTATCATATCTCCATCAGGGTAACTAGTACCATTCATCTTATGGAATACTTTGATTAATACTACTTTTTTATACCTTAAGGAACTAGCCTCAAAGGTCTTTTTCATGAGGACTAATATTGCATTTCAAGATCTAGCCATTTTGCTTTCCATGTTTTCTCTCATGTTCTTTGATTAAATGCCTCTTTGGGCTTATCAAATATAAATTGTGTCAGACTGCACCATTTGTACAAAGTCTGTCTGAACGGTTTCCAAAAAAAGCTATGTTATGTTTCTCTGATTTTTGGAAGAAAGGTTAAAAATGTCCAAAAAGGACTCTCTGCTGAATTCCAGCCTGATATAGGGGTTGCTGGGTCAGAATATCAGTATAATGCCACAACTTGGGGAAGACAGATTATCCCCTAAAAAGCCCAGAAAACGCTTAACAAAGGAAATAGCAGGTAAATCTTTTCACATAATTTATGACACTAATTTCTTTCACTTGGGTGGATGGGAATAATTTAAGACCCAACCCTATTTTTCTATCCACCAACTCCAAGTTCCCCATGCTGCACAACCTACGCTGGCCTAAGGAGGGCTCAATGCATTTTTTCCAAAGCTCATCAACACTGCTGAGCGTTGGCCAGGGGACCATGTGAAATGCTGCAGATTGACACACATTCATCTGCTCTAGAGAGTCGTCAAATGTTCACATTTCTTGATTGAAAAATAAACGTATTTTCCTGCAAAAATGCCTGTTTTTTTTTTAAATAAACAAACCAGCTCTACTTTCCTTTTCTCCTCTTTTGCTCTGGGGCTGAATGCGCTACCATTTTACAGATGCTTCTTTCTTTTTTACTCACACATAATTAACAGATTTCTGTGGACTGGCCTATATTAGCTCACTGAGTGAGATACATTTCAGGACAGAAACATGTAGCTGGTGTTCACAAGCAGATAACTCACATGCATTTTTATATGAACAAGCAGTATTAAAAGAACCTTTTAATTAATCTCTCATAAGTTCTGATTTCCAAGAACTAAAGGGGTGGTTCAAGTATGGCCAAAAGAGTTCTCACAAGTGAATACCAAATAGAATATTAAGACAGACATACTACTAGAATTTTCACTGGATAAAATCTAGTGAAGTATTTGAAAACCCATTCACTTGTTATTTGCCATTTTTAAACACAAGGCTGTGAGCCTATACCAGGAATTGCCACTGCCATTGTTTCCTCATATATAAAACAGTCCATTTGTTTTAACACAATGGTGGAAGAAAAGAAAATAATCTACCAGTAAAAGAAAAATATAACCATTCTGCAAGGCAAATTAAACTATGGCCCAGTTTCTGGCATGAGATATACATAGGTTTTGGCTCATAGAATAAATTCACACACATTTAATTATAAACTTCTCTAAGCATTTACTATATGTTTGTACAGCAGCTAGCATGAAGGTTCCAACCATGTTTATGCTTCTAAACTGTATCCCAATACAAATAAAAAGTGTAGGGGAAAATCTGCTTTCAAGGACAGAAGAAACTGAAATTGTGGCATTGCACTTCTTTATACATTGGTCAAGAAACTGTATTTTTCAAAGTAAAAATACTAGATTAGTAAGACTAACAGAAACTGAAGCATAACCGATAAAGCACTAGTTTTCAAGATCCTTATATTTAAGTGAAGAAGAAGCGTGTCCATTTTTTACAAGCTGATCTGTGAGCAGCTATAAACAGAACCTTGTTCTGGAATTAAAATATTTGAGGTTAGACCCTCAGCTGCATGAGGCGGGGAAGCAATGGTGGCTCTAAGCCATCTTCTGTTTCTCTTGATCCTGCGGCTAGCCAAGGGATGAGCCAATACCCACTATAAATCAGAGTAGCCACAGGCTGCGGTCCCAGCTTTATGTCACCAGAAGAATCCCGGGTGTCTTTAGGATTCCCCTTTACCTTAAGGTCAGTTTTAAGTCCCCTTTACATTGTTGAGCTGGTGCAAAGGAGTCTTGACCAGAACCAGGTCCTTTGATTCAAATAGTTCAAGTTATAATGAAAGAGAGGCACATTTTTCTCTAGCTTGTGGCTCTGGCTAATTATCTGTCTGTTCTGCTACTTTATAAAGACTAGGAGTACTTGTGGCACCTTAGAGACTAACCAATTTATTTGAGCATAAGCTTTCGTGAGCTACAGCTCACTTCATCGGTATGCATCCGATGAAGTGAGCTGTAGGTCACGAAAGCTTATGCTCAAATAAATTGGTTAGCCTCTAAGGTGCCACAAGTACTCCTTTTCCTTTTGCGAATACAGACTAACACGGCTGTTACTCTGAAACCTGTCTTTATAAAGACTGATCATCTCAGACTGAAACAAGTGGGCTTCCACAAAATGCTCTCACTGAGGCTAAGCTTAAACCCCATGCACCCACATATGCATGTGCTCCCACAGCAAAGGGATGAATGTCTGGGGAGTCTATTCATTTTTTCTTTCATTCAATCATACCATCATCTAGCAAACTTATATTAAGGGCACATCTATGGAAATGTTAATACTTAGTTCTTCAAAATATAGGGTAAAATCCACGCTGTGCAGGGGGACAGCACAAGGCCTATAAACTATTAAATCCCACTTAAACTCCCAAGGATAAAGTTTAAATGGGACTTAAGTGCTCAGGCTTTGTGCTGGTTTTTAGCACATTGGTAAATTCTACTCATAGTGACTGTACCCAGTGTTCAATTTGTGTAATCTGAAGTGAGGGTGAAGACTCTATGGAGGAGCTGGTTATCAATTCCTCCTAAACAAAACAAACACACACACAAATATTTGGTGCAATCTGGTGTACTCCAAAGGAAAAAAAAATTCTCTTTGAAGTATGTTAATTAGCCCCAGGATTAAAGTAATTGCTATCAGAGTCATTTAGCAGTGTCCAGAAGCAGAGTGCATGACCTAAAAGACAGGGAAATCACCCCAATCCTGCATTCAAATGGTGACGAAATTTTAACAACAGGCTCTTGTTAACACCCTTGTAACAAAGCTATTCCAATAGTACATTGTAAAATAGTGATAAATTTAAAAAAGGCCCTAAATTAAAAAACTATTTCTAAATATACACTGTAAGATCCTGAAGGAAGGATCCATGTCTTCTTGCGTGTTTGTACAGTTTGTGGTCTCAGTTTAAGAGAGAGTGAATTATGAGGATGTACATATTGCAAGTGAAGGAATACTGTAAGCTAGAAGGCTATACAATCACATAAAGGGATCTGATATTATATAATATAAAGAGAGCATACATGACGGCCTAGATCTTTTTTGACATTTTTCTTCATGAGTAAGGAGAGACCTGACAACTCACCCACAGACATGCAAACAGCATGATGGCACTGAAGTAATCAGCCAGATACTATCTAAAATATTTCCATTCACTCCAACAGAGTCCCTGCAGCTCCAATTTCAAATATGGTTGTTGCTTTTGAGAACAGCGAGAATAGTTTCTAATGTGTACAATTGTATCTACTCAAAAGTACATTTCTAAATCAAATGAAATGGAAATCCTATAGGTGGTGTAATCATTATTAAGGAGTTAGTGTCTGCTGTGGATTTAAAATGGCATTCTGAACCTATTCAGGGACTTAACCTTAATGTTTATTTTAAACAAGGAACCACCACATTTAATTTGTTCCTCTTTACTTAACATTACAGAACACAGGCATTTCTGAGACATATATTTGAAGGTTTTCCACTAATACAACTGTGATGATATTTTGATTTTAATAATAGGAAGAAAGTCAGTCACAGTCTGAAACTTAGAAAATTAAATTAGTTCTTCACTTGTGGTTCACATCCCCAGGTTAAACTTCAGTTTCACATAGTGAGCATGGAGTCTGAGACCTAACAGTCTGCCTCGATATTTAAATATCACTGTAATAAAACTTGGGATATTTTTTAATCAAAGGGTAACATGGGAGAAGTGAAGAACATTGAAAATATTTTCCTCTTTCCTATCAGTGCTGAAAGAGAGATACCTGGGAACAGAGGTCAGTAATATTTTGCCCTTTCAGTCAAACTGGTAGAAAGAACTGATGTGCCAGACAAAGCATATTTTATATTTCAAAATTGCCCCAGCAACATCAGTAAAAGAGATTAAGTGATTTCCCCACCCCTGAATTTAATGCGACTAATTGTTTGTGTTAAATAACAGCAATAATAAATATTGTCTTTGAAACAGTTTTTCCATTCAATGGACTAGTCAAATATGAAAAAAATGCTCTAAAATATTTTTATTTCGCTTAATGTAAAATGTGCTACTAGTTGGTAAGAATTATAGTTATTACAAGATGGGACAAATTCATCTTAGTTATCTTAAATAACCAGAGTACTTTATCATCAGGGACAGATACAGAATAAATCTGGATATCAGTAGATGAAAACATTATCCTACTGAATTATTTCACTTGCAGAAAATATCTTGCTGTACTGTACTATAATATTGTGAAGCATGTATGAGCTACTACAGAGGGTCTAATTCTCAGAAACAGCTGCATAATGACTACACTGCCATGAACAATAACAAATTAAGGGCATCTACAGGAGTCCATCTGGGGTAGTGAGTATTCCCTTCCACTTATACAAAGGCAAGACTAAAATAATTGCAGGACTTTTAAAAATGTCATTCCTCTTATGCCTTAGTCCTGGAAAAAGATTGAAAAGGATTTAATTTATGTTCTAATTCATGCATTCTGAATGATTTCATAGATACATGAGTGAATTTTTTTTCCTGATGTAGTTATAATCTTAAAAGTAGCTAAAAAATTGAACTGTTCTAGTTAAAAATCAAACTGAACTAAATCAAATTTATCACCCCACAAGCCATTTTATCCAAAGCTTTAACAGAAGAAAAAGTATTGGCTACAGAAAAATATAATAAAGATTGCAATAAATCCATGTTTTTCAATAAAGTCCAAAAAAACACATACAGAATATTATACAGTGAACTACCTAACAGCACAGTCTGCTGCTTGAATTATTTTATTTCTTCACTGCTGATTTTATTTACAACTATAATAACACCAATGATTTTGGGATAATAAAATTTTCAAACAAGGAGTGATTTTTCAGAGCATATCCTAAATTTAAAAAACTGAACAGAGAGATTAGTGACATAAGGTTGTCATCACATGCTTCTATGGAAGTTAATAAGAAGCAAGACCTAAAAACCCTCAAAGCACATAATAACACATAATAAATTCATAATATAGGCAGCAACAAAGCATAAGACATCCATCCACCCCCACACACAGCATTCTGGGTTAATCTTCTGGTTTTGACCACAGCAGTACAGTCAGCATAGGCAGCAGCAAGAGAAATTCACAGATCTTCCATCTTGTCTATAGGAGATCTTACAGTAAAAGTAGGCTTGGCAGAATTTGATTTTTTTTAAATAGCTGACAAATAATATTAATGTTTATTCTAAGCATTTGGTCAATAATATCACTTTAAATTTACACAGTTGTGGGACGTTATGGGGGGGGTCAGACAATAGGGAGAGTCAGTTATGTAATGACATCAGATGTTGAGATTCAAAAAAGTTAAAGCTTTATAACTGTTAAAACACAAACTGCCAACATTACATCAAAATATACAAATTAAATATCCTTAAATTAAACTAAGTTCTCAAGCTGCATTTTTCTTACTTTGCCTATCTGTAAATGTTGATTATTATTTTTCATAAGTTTGTTTAGGTATGGTGAAATAGACATTTACCTACCAACATTTACTAATAAAAATCTAATTCTTCCAAGCCTATCTAAAAGAGAAAAGTGGAACTGTACTTTGTCCAAAAGCTGAAATTTCACTGATTACATTAAAAAAAAAAAAAAAAAGACAAAAACTCCAACCTCCCTCCCCATATCCCCCCCACCAACATCCTCTGTTGATTTCCTGTTCCTAAAGTGGATTGTCTGCAATGTGACAAATGCATTCAGCACCACAATGTTTACTAGAGAACTAAAATGTAAAATAATAAAAACAGTAGTGATCATCATGTGCAATTGTGATGCTGTCTAAACAGGTTACCAGCTCTGTAGTCATGACATCACTTCATTCACCTGATGTAAGTTTACTACTATTTCTTACAGTAACATTTATCAATTATACAATTATTTAAAATACAACACAATTCAGAGTGCATTTGCAATGAATTACGAAGAGCAAATGATGTTATTTATGTGTACTACCTATTAACAATACTCACTACTGAAAATGCAAGAATCAATTAAGCAGTCCTAGTGTGTTTAGACCTTGATTCAAAGCACTTAAGCACAATCTTAACTTTAAGCAAATTGATATAATCATGTGTTTAAAGTTAAGCACATGCTTAAATTATTTGCTGAATTGGGACCTTGATGCTTAAATAATCAAAACCTCTCATTTTCTTCTTAGCCTCTTAAAATACTTATAACACAACCCCTAACCAGGTGATGTATCATGGCTTCCACGTTCTATTAATTCAATAGTAATCAACTGCGTCCAAGATAATAACCCTCACAAGATTTTCAATACTGCTAATGCCAATAGTATAATTAAAATATGCTGCCTATTACCAATAATCTTATTTCTGTAATTGTATGAATCATAAAACAACCAGAGCATAAACATACCAACAGATCACAATCTCCTAATTAAATCAGACTCGTGACGAGTAACAGATGGTGCTGAAAATAAATCATTTACATTTATATCATTCACAAAAAAGCACATTAGTATGTCAATATTCAAATGACAATAAAAATTCTTTAGCTCTCTAGTACCGATGACTGAAGAAGCATACAATACAGTGCAGAATCCAGAATCACTTATATCAGTAGCAGAACTCCTGTTGACTTCAGTGGATTCAGGACTCTGTCCACGATGGCCCCAAATCTCAGGGCCTTGAGGACCTCCAACTTCAATAGGTTCTAGAGATGCTCGTAACCTCTCAGAGATTAGGCAATTGTTTGTGAAACAAATATCCAAAAGGTATCCTCTTCAATATGGCTTTTCACTATAAACAGGTTATTGTATTAGCAGGATTTTTCAAAGTGCCTGACTTCCATTAGTTGAACACCCAACTCCCTTATGCCCAGCTGGAAATTTAAGCCATTTTTTCCCATTATGTAACAGATATGTTGGTATATCTGAATCAGAACATAACGGCTGCATATAATCAATGCAAATGCTATTACTTGGCTTATGTTAATTGATTATGAACTTACCATATTTTTTCATTTTAAAAAATATGGCAAAAGGAAACAATGTAAAGCTTTAATACAGTATATTTATATTCTTTTTATACAGCTTTGTGACAGAGTATACCAGACCCTCTGAAGCCCTCTGCTGGAGGACTCATGGCCCTGACACACCCTGCCCCAGAAAAGGGCAGTGGAGAGAGTCCTCCAAGCTGCCTAGAGAGGCTGTGTGGGACACCGCTAATCAGGGCCCAGCAGGTCACTATAAGAAGAGCTGCAGGGCCAGAGTAAGATCAGTTCCTTGCTGGAGCTGGAGAAGTATGAATGGTGTGTGGCTGGTTGAGGGCTGCGCTGCCAGAATGTAGAACTGATCGATGAAATTGTTCATAAGCAAAGTTTTATGAATGAAACAACATTCATTCATAAAACCAATTACCCCACTAACTGGCTAATTGAGTTTCACTTTCGATCCAATTGCTGCTTAAATCACTGAAACTTACACTGCTTCAACATTGTAACTTCTGCTCACTGTTTGCCATTCCTTACACTTGTCCATATTGAAACTCAAACTCCATTTTGTAAATCCTGCTGCAACCTGCATTTTGCAAAACCCGATATAATCTTATTAGTGTAGTTTAGATGTGTGAATGAGGTATGTATGGATGATGGAATCAACCTCCAGCCCCAGCCTGTCCTGATGAAATAAAGTGTAAACACCAACGGCTGAAGATGCAGACAACAGCTCTGACAAAGCAAGAAAAGAACAAAAGCACAATTGAAGAAACATCAAAGCCAGATCCCAGGTTGAAAGTCATGTCTGCAGTTGACGGGTGATCAATCACACCGAGCCCAGAGGCAGTGTGACACAGCAAGACCTATAGACTCTGGATTCAAACTAAAGCCTACAAAAAGGATGGGTGAGATGGAAGACTTCAGAGGGTAACATTCTGCTGCCAACATGGAAGGGCATCGGTGCATGCCCAACAGAGACCCAGCTCTTCCTTGTGCCTGGGTTTCTCAGCCAGTTAGCCACTACAAGCTATGAACCCAAGCCACAAACTCAAGCTAGGACTTGTAACTATGATAACAACCTTGCAGAACCTGTGTGTGTGTGTATGAATGAATGTGTGAATAAATATGAAATTGAATGGAAAGTTATAGCTATAACTAACTGCTTACTATGATTCTTTCTGTATTCACAATAGATGTGGCATTTTGCCTTATCCCCTTTAATAAGATCCTGCTGGTTTTTATTTTATTGGTATAACAAGAACCCAGGGAGAGTGAGAAGGAGCCTGAGCTGGTTGCTGGCACTCCATCAGGACAAGGTCCTAAGGAAGGGTGAAGAGAGCATGGGGAAATGGCCCAGGGAATTAGAGTACCGGTGCTACATAGCTAAAGGGAGACAGTGGACAGCTTCTATCTACAGGGTCCCTGGGCTGGGACCTGGAGTAGTGAGTGGTCCTGGGTCCCCCTCCCACTTCCATTAGCCACTGGGGGAACTGGCCTGGACATTGAGGCACCCCAGAGGGGGAACTGAACTGCAGTGACCCAGTTGGAGAGCTGTAGCCAGAAAGGCCCTAAGAGGGTGAAGGGAAGGGAGCCCTGGGGCACTGCTCTATCCTGGAGCAAGGACAACTTGAAGGAGTTGTTACAGATGACAATGAGAAAACCACTTTTTGGACTTGTACCCTGGAAAGCATTTTGCTTTTCTCTCTCTCAGACAGTGTGTGACTTGGCCAGAGGGCCGAGAGAGTATATGCAGGCACACACTTTCAGCCAAGGGGGGTGTTCGTGAGAGGTGAGTGTGCCCTGTGGAGCGTGTGTGAGTGGAGATTTGGGACTGACCCCTGAAACAAGGGGACAATGGAGACATTGATAAGGCTGCTTGCCCAGCATCAGCACAGCTCTACTGAAACCCAGAGGGCACTAGCTGAAGCGCAGCATGAAGTGCAGCGGGCTGCTCAACAACAGCAGGCTGCACTCCTCGAGGTGCTTCAGCTCGAGCAACACCAGGAGCAGCAATTCCAGGAGTCATTGTTGCAGCAACTAACTAGCTAGGTCTCCTCAAACCAGTTGAACTCTGGGTCCGGGATACCACTGGCCAAACTGGGGCCACATCATGATCCAGAGGCCTACTTAGTCACCTTTGAGTAGGTAGGCACAACTGCTACATGGGATAAAGACACCTGGGCCACTCACCTGGCCCCGTTCCTGTCCGGGGAAACTCAGGCGGCTTACTGGGCTCTAGAAGACAAGAGGTGAGAGATTATCGGACAGTGAAGCCTGCCATATTTGATCGCCCGGGTTCCTATTTGTGAAGTTTCTGCTCAGAGTTTTTTGACTCAGGGGCTTGCCCCTGGGCCATAGCCCTATGCCTTGAAACTAGGCCACCCAATGGCTACGCCCTGCAGTCTGCACAACAGTAGAGCTCATAGATGCGATAGTCTTGGAGCAGTACTGAGGCATATTGCCAATGTAAATTTAAACCTGGACTTGGTAGCATAGTCCCAATTTACTTGCTGCTTCAGTCCAGCTTACAGAGGACTATTTGCTCACTACCTGGTCTGACAAAAATACCTCGCCAAGGTCTGACAACTGGCAGGCCCAGGGTTCAGAGGACCCTAGCCGTTGCCAAAGGGGGCATGCAGGAGACCTGAACTGACCCAGAAGGAAAGTCCCTGTGGATTCAGGACTGAGGCACTGGTCATGATTAGAGCTCCGTATCTGTCATGATTAGGCCTCCATGACTTCTGCAGGGTGGCTGACCCCACAGGGTGGCTGCTGCTGGAGTGGCCCTGGGGACAACCACAGCAGCCGCTGCTCTGGCAGCCCCCAGCAGCAATCCTCAGCTGGAGCAGCCGCAGTCTGTGGCCCTGGGCAGCTGGTGCCACTGGCCCCAAGCAGTCCCCCCAGCAGGGCCCCCCTGATTTCCTTCCCTCAGCAGCCGCCCTCCCACAGCCCTCCAGCACCTCCCCTGCCCCCCCACCCCTCCCCCTCAAGATTTAATCACAGGTATTTTTAGTAAAAGTCATGGACAGGTCACGGGCCGTAAATGATTGTTTATTGCCCATGACCTGTCCATGACTTATTTACTAAAAATACCTATTACTAAACCATAGCCTTAGTCATCATGGGTGCCTGCCCTCCCATCCCAGAGCTGCACCCCAGAGGCCCCAAAGAGAAGGGGTCAGCCAGACCCTATTAGAAGCCCGTTGGCATGTTTTCACTGTGGGAGGCCAGGACACTTCAGCTGGTCCTGCCCATCATGGAATATGATTTCTTAGACTGTGGGGTCACAGAAACATGTAGCAGCTCTGAGCCCAGGCTCGACCAGCGGCATAAGTCACTGGTATGTGGCCCAAGTCACTGGAGGAGGGTGTACTTATGCCCGGCTGGTAGACTCAGGGTACTCCCAAACCCTGGTTCGAGAGACCCTGATAAACCTTAGCAACCTCCAATATGACTGCCCCTTCAAGGTGACATATGTGCATGGGGATGTCCACTCCTACCCCACAGCGTGGGTACAACTGAAGGTGGGTTGAGCATGAAGCAAAAATTTAGGTTGGCATGACAGAACACCTTCCCTGGAAGGTTATAACTGGGAGAAACTGGCAACAGTTCCCCTGCTTGCTCCTCCACCAATCAGGTCCTCCTACTCCAGCTGAACCAATACCCCAACAGCTAGATAAGATATTTCTAGTACTGAAATCTGACCTTTTGGAGGGGTCTTCCCAAACCCAGAGGATTAGTAAATTTCGAAGGCAACACTGAGAAGAAGGGAGGGCCTGGTTACAGACCCATTTGGCCGGGGAGACAGAACTAGGGAAACCATCTCAGCAGATGGATGACACCCAAACAGAAGTGGGAGAAGTGCCTTCAGATCTGGGAGACCCTCTCCAGGAGCTTCATCCTCCTGACATAGACTTAGCACATTTAACCCAGATCTATGATCAAATATGTGGGCAAAAGGAAGATGAGACCTTGAGTGAGTCATATGCCTGGATAGCAGTGATAGACTGAAAAGTTACCCAGGAGGCCCAAGCTGCCCAATTTCCCCATTTTGAACTAAAGAATGATATGCTCTATCGAGTTGACCTCGACCCAAGGACTTTAACAGAAGTATCAAGGATTTTCCCTAATTTCCTGTGAAGAGGAAAGGTTTCAATTCATTTCCCTTCCCCATGCACATCTGATACCTGAAGTTCTTGCCCTTTTCAGAATTAAACCAGGCTGCAGTTTTGAGAGTGGTGTGGGAAGGACTGTAAAAAATTAATTTACCTTCACAATTTTGTTTTTTGCACATCTGTAACATTTCTAAGCTGCAGGTAGATGCCCAGCTAGAGACATGCAGCACAGGATTTGTACTCTGATATGTGCCATTGAAGCTGTACATTTCAAGGGTTGTCTATCATCCAGAGAAGCACAATATCTTCTAGAGAAGACCTGGAGGGTGGGGGTTAACCTGGATAGGCTGAGGGCAGCAGTGCTGGGAAGGGATACAAAAAAGGAAAGGGATATGAGAAGCTGCAGATGGATTCTGTCCTTTACAGGAGTTGCTTTTTTTTATCCCTCTATCCGAGGTCTGCAAAACTCTTGCTTTGTTTCATTATCCTGTTTGCTGCCTCTGTCAGACTGAGATGAGGCATGACTAGCTAACACAATCCACTTGCTGCCCACATACAGACACCACAGATATCACTAGAAAGAAAACAGAGGGCCTAAGCTTCCAGAAACCACAAACTTCCACCCAGTTGAAACAGAGGAGAATTTCTGTTATCTGGAATTAATAGTACTCAGATTTTCACCATTTGTGGACCACCTACAGATTGCAATGTAGACACAAACACTAATTTGCGTGGCAACCATTCAATTTGACAAAGCTTTCCTCAGCCATCTGGGTTTTACAGTAACCATATACAACAAGCTGCCAATCTGTCATGACTATGTCCTACACACATAAAGACCTCATATTAGTCATCAATACACCACCTACCTGTAGTACCATGGCTAGAACTCAGGACCATTAGCACTCCGAAGACAGCCTTTGCCAGCGAAGCTAAAGCAGAATCTTGACATCACCCTCTCCAGAGGTACAGGGTTCCCAGATTACAAAGCAGAAGCTAAGTCACTCTTTAGCCACTAGTGCAGCTTCATGACTGCATTAGCCTCCACTCTGCTTGTTCCCTGAACTCCCCTCTGAGGGACAGGGGAGAAATCTATGATTATACACATATACCAGCCTACCCTAATCCCACCATCATCCCTCTCTGCAGTAGCTAGGAAAAAGGCCCCATATAGCTGGATGCACATTCCTGGCATGGGATCCCAGTAACCTGTCTCCCCTGTGCCTCAGAACCAGTGCAGTTCTACTGTGGGCACAGCTCTTCATGCCTGTAGAAGAGGGGGCTTTATCCCTTCAAAGCATTTAACAATCATTAGATGAGACTGATTAATCAATCATACAGAGTCTTCTTGGGAATTGTTAGAGTGTTCTCAGGGATGGGGAGCAGAATATTTTCAAAAAGGCCTGTTTTGGATTTTTATGAAGTTATTTCCTATCAGAAGTACTACTTATTTCACTTTGAAACTTTTTTCACCATCAGCATTACTGATGTGTGTCCTTCTTCCTTGTATGATAATGGAAGCATCTAACCAATTATCAGTAATTAATGTAAATGACCTCTTAGACGGTATCAGCATATATAACAGTTACTACCTTTTGATGTGAAGATTTTCATCTTTGTTCTGCATAATCTGGATTTATTATAAGCACAACAGTTATAAAGAATGCGTTTTGAACAATCTTCCTTTCCCCCCCATATAAAAGCATTTTTCTTTTCTAGTCCATCTTTTCTCTTCAAGCCTAGTCTCTGTGACAATCTCTCAGACTGCTGCTAAAAAGAGAGCTATCTATATAACTGGAGAGGGAAGTCAAGCCCTTTTAGAGGAGAAAAAGAATATTTGCATTTTAAACTATACTGTTCACAGCTAATTTCAGCATGTCACTAGAATAGGGGTGGAAAGCTTATACATTAGCAGCATCACTCATACATTTTTATCTGTATTTTATTTTTCTGACTCTTACATTTAAAGACAGTGAGAATCTCAAATCCTCAGGCAAAATTTTAATAATATGTCAGTAAGATTCTTAGTCCACAGCAGCAAGGAATTTCAGAGTAAAATTCTGAGCTCATCTTTGTGCTTATTTCTGTTTGTATCACTCTCTAACAGGATCTCAGAATACCTAGTAATCTTTCATACTGAGACATAATTATTAATATGTAGACATAATGAGATAATTTGGGTTTTGTAAATGTGCATTCTATTTACTTTTACACTGTGATTTCTTTATTTCTGTTTAAAATATTCCTATAAAACACAAGTAAATAACTCATATGCACACATACTTATGTAGCTGTTGAAACCTCTATTATTAGCCTATTAATTTGCATTAGCTTATAATTCATTTCAGGAGTTACTGAAATGTAATGTAGTACTAAAAATAAGGTGCATTTTATTTTGGTATTACTTAAAACATCTGAAAAAATGTATGCACATAGAGGCATTTACGTATGATGAGCTTGATCTATAAGAAAAGATATCCATCTTTATGGACCATACTAGCCCCAGGAGGCTATGGGCAGTGGCAGCTCACTGAGAAGACCTGCCCTGGAGGGAGGCCAAGAAAGCAAGCAAGCAAGCATGGGAAAAGTGCAGCTTTGCAGTAAGATGCTGTAGAGTTGCTTGTGGCAGGATAGCCAATGTATAATAAATGAGTTCCCCTTGCCGAAGTTTTTTTGCTAGGATGACAGAGCATACAAGAGAGTCTGTAATAAACTTCTTCATACATGCCTCCAGGAGTGGAGGCAGATTTAAATAAAACTCTTCAAAAAGGAGGGCATAAACTGAGACCTGTAAATTAAAAACTACTGTGTAGATAAATATTTAACTAATTTTGTTACTAAATATCCTGCATTACGAGTTTAGCCAGTCATGGACTCAAGGACCATTTAAGAGTAAGGTCCAAGATTCCCCTTCACCTCCAGTTCCACTATTCCAGCAAGTGACCAAGAATTTTAATGAATTGATTTAGTTTAACTGAAATCGCAGGATGTCCTGAAAGTTACAAATCCAGGATCTGTTAGACCACAAAGTGTGGAGAGAGTGAGTGAGCGAGCTCCACAGTCAAGGACCTCTCAAAAGGAAACACTTTGCCATCAGCGAGTCATTACCAGGTAGCTGTTAACTCAACTACTATGACTAGTCACAACAGCAGCATCACACACAGAAGAGTTCTAGCCTGAACAAAACCATTTAGGACTTTATAGATCAAACCCAACATTGTAACTGCAGTAGCTTAACAGTGGAGGTTGCAAGAGTCTAGTGTCACAAGATCAGTTTCTGCCATTCTTCTGAGATGAGAAACTAATCTTCTGCTAGCTGAAGTTGGAAGAAGACATATTGACACTTATCTGCAAGTCCAGGAGCACGAATGAGTCCAGAAGACCCCCCACTCCGGAAGTGCAGGAGTCGTTTATGCTATCTGGAAATCAGGCTGACCAGAGATCATAACATCTTCAAAGCAAAATGCAAGAGCCATCTCTTTTCAAAAGCCTTCCCTAAAATATGTACATGTATGAGCTACACTTCATCAAAGTGCATTCAGAAATACTCCAATATTTTATCAATATACATTAATAAAAAAACCCAAAAAGCTCACTAATTTCCTCATTTCAGATATCCCTTTCAACATCACATACTCAAGTCTATTAAAACTACAAAGATGTTAAATTTGCTGAAGCTATTTTTTCACAATCAGAAGATCTAATACTCCAGACAAAAATAACCAAATAACAGTATAACAGTACTGCTTAATTAAAATAGAAGTTATCTGCTCTTTTTCTAAATTAGATGTTATATACACATGTACACATTTTAAAAACATTTCTTTTCTCTAGAATTACATAGTATTCATACACTATGGACACTATTAAGTAACTTCTGTTGAAATCATATGCTTTTCTTAAGAGCACAACTTCCCAACTCTAAATATGAAAATGCAATCCTAAAACATCTTGCATTTTCGCCTATTTGGAAATGTGATAATAATCACATAGATGTATGTGTGCCAACATTACTTTGCCTCCACTTCCACACATGTATAATCTTTGGGAAACAATGTTAAAATTTGATATTTTAATTTGTAATACTTATGATTTCTCAAAAAATCAACTGTAATTGTTGATCACTAATTATACAAGTAACATCCACGCTGCAAAAACCCTCTAGCACAGGGTTTGGCTTGTAACATCACTAAGTTTTAATATAATAACCTGTTGAATTTTGACAAATATGTCAAATCTAATAAACCAAAAAAGGACAAACCTTAACCATCCTCCTTGTTGATAGCAAGGGTTCTCAGAAACTTCAGCTAGGATAAATGCAATGGATATATATACTTACATTGAACTCACAGAAATCAATACTATCAAGACTTTTGCTTCTATGTATTCTCCCTTTTATTCTTCTTAAAGAAGGTTTTCCTTGACTCACACTACAAGTAGCACCATTCGGATTTTCAGATGATGGAGTTACCCTGCCAAATAAAAACAATTATGTATAAGATTTTCAGAAATCTCAAACACTTGTTTAAATGAAGACATATTGTAAGGCACAAACAGTGTAAATCTAAACAAGTGATGAGTCTGACTAGAAAACCAAGTTTTCACCCAATAAGCACCACATACATTCTCAATGCTAAACAATAATTAAAGCTTTTAGATGCTAACATAATGGGTGCCATAGAAATACTTATAATAAATAGAATAATACCTTTTATTAAATGTTGTCAGAAGAATGAAATTGATCTTAATAGAATTTCTTTTTCTGACAATTTTGAGGAAAATTCAGCCTTCTGATACAGGATCATGGCTCCCAGTGACTTCGACAGATTACCAACCATACATGTGCATGCCATTGTCTTTCTAACTTTTTCCATTTTGTGAATGTTAATGACTCTGCCACTACTAATGGATTTTGAAATTAATGGGATCTATTAGATTATAAAGATAATAGATTAGGGAAATACACGAGCTATACTTACAAAGTCAATTAACATGCAGGTAGTCTAAACTGAATCTGCAACTGCAGTACAGTACTATGAATAAGTGATTCACATTTCAAGTTGCTTGTTGGGAGCTGTTAATGACTTTAAACTAACCTGTTTAACAGTTAGCCAAATGTGTTAAATCTTGTGTGAGGTCAAATTTTGAAATGTGAGGTAAGCCACTAGTCAACCTGACAAAGTTTTGGAAAAGGAAGTTAAAAGACATAATCAGAAATGGACCAAAAAGAAAGAGAGCACTTTAATAACTAGAATAATCAGCGACAAGGTGGGTTAGGTAATATCTTTTATTGGACCAACCTCTGTTGGTGAAAGACAAAACCTTTTGAGGTACACAGAGCTCTTCAGTCTACAACATTAAAAACATGTATCATGAACATTCATGTGTCTAAAAATGTTTTTCCAATTATAGTTATAAACGGCACCTAAGATTAATATAGCTGAAAAAATTTTCAGAGTTACTTTTTGCATTTGACAGCACTTTGGGTAGCCAATTTGTTGTTTTCCCTGTACAGTCAGTTATTAAGATCCCTGTTCAAAAAAGCACTTAAGTGTTTGCTTAACTTTTAGTTAATTTGTTTGGAGTTAGTGTATTTATCATGTTTCAAAGTAACAGCCGTGTTAGTCTGTATTCGCAAAAAGAAAAGGAGTACTTGTGGCACCTTAGAGACTAACCAATTTATTTGAGCATGAGCTTTCGTGAGCTATAGCTCACTTCATCGGATGCATACCATGGAAACTGCAGCAGACTTTATATATACACAGATAATATGAAACAATACCTCCTCCCACCCCACTGTCCTGCTGGTAATAGCTTATCTAAAGTGATCAACAGGTTAGGCCATTTCCAGCACAAATCCAGGTTTTCTCACCCTCCACCCCCCACACAAATTCACTCTCCTGCTGGTGATAGCCCATCCAAAGTGACAACTCTTTACACAATGTGCATGATAATCAAGTTAGGCCATTTCCTGCACAAATCCAGGTTCTCTCACTCCCTCACCCCCCTCCAAAAACCCACCCCCATACACACACAAGCTCACTCTCCTGCTGGTAATAGCTCATCCAAACTGACCACTCTCCAAGTTTAAATCCAAGTTAAACCAGAACATTTGGGGGGGGGGGTAGGAAAAAACAAGAGGAAATAGGCTACCTTGCATAATGACTTAGCCACTCCCAGTCTCTATTTAAGCCTAAATTAATAGTATCCAATTTGCAATGAATTCCAATTCAGCAGTTTCTCGCTGGAGTCTGGATTTGAAGTTTTTTTGTTTTAAGATAGCGACCTTCATGTCTGTGATTGCGTGACCAGAGAGATTGAAGTGTTCTCCGACTGGTTTATGAATGTTATAATTCTTGACATCTGATTTGTGTCCATTTATTCTTTTACGTAGAGACTGTCCAGTTTGACCAATGTACATGGCAGAGGGGCATTGCTGGCACATGATGGCATATATCACATTGGTGGATGTGCAGGTGAACGAGCCTCTGATAGTGTGGCTGATGTTATTAGGCCCTGTGATGGTGTCCTTAAACTTAAGTGCTTAAACTTGGAGAGTGGTCAGTTTGGATGAGCTATTACCAGCAGGAGAGTGAGTTTGTGTGTGTATGGGGGTGGGTTTTTGGAGGGGGGTGAGGGAGTGAGAGAACCTGGATTTGTGCAGGAAATGGCCTAACTTGATTATCATGCACATTGTGTAAAGAGTTGTCACTTTGGATGGGCTATCACCAGCAGGAGAGTGAATTTGTGTGGGGGGGTGGAGGGTGAGAAAACCTGGATTTGTGCTGGAAATGGCCTAACCTGTTGATCACTTTAGATAAGCTATTACCAGCAGGACAGTGGGGTGGGAGGAGGTATTGTTTCATATTCTCTGTGTATATATAAAGTCTGCTGCAGTTTCCACGGTATGCATCTGATGAAGTGAACTGTAGCTCACGAAAGCTCATGCTCAAATAAATTGGTTAGTCTCTAAGGTGCCACAAGTACTCCTTTTCTTTTTGTATTTATCATGTGCTTAAGTGCTCTGCTCATGAGTGGAACTGGGGAAAAAAGGTGGGAGTTCTTTTTCAAGCTCCGCACATGCAAATCATGAAAATGAGATGCTGCTCACAGTAGATTGTGCTGATGTTCAAAATAAGATTGGCTCCACTGGACTCCTTGAGCTTGGCTCCCCCTCAGTGGGGAAAAAATATGCCCATGGGCTCTGCTTGGCTCCTGGAGCTGGGCTTCTTCTTGGTTAGGAGGGAAAAAATCCAAACTCCTGCTTAGGAGAGAGAGGCATTTGTTTTGTGGGGAGGGAGAGGAAATAATTACAAACAAAGAAACTGATACGTGAACAGAGAGCCTTTAAATTTTCATATCCGTTACATCATTTGAAAAAAAACAGTAGTAAATATTACTGAGTTATGTGTAGTTGTTTGGTACATAGGATTTATTACATACAGTGTATTGTTATTGCCCTTGAAAATATAATTTTTTAAAAATTTTTTTTAGTATTGTTAGTTGGAAGAGACTGCAGAGCCAAGCTGGAGGCACATGTGTTTTAGATGAGTTTAGACATTTCTTCCTCAGGCTAAAATAGTTATAATTTGTTATTGAAAGGGTAGCTAATAAATTTTCGTGTTCACCTCGAGAGAAGTCAATTTAATGCTGAATACTTTTGTCTTAATTCCCTCCTTCCTTATATCATGTTAAAATATTTTAAGTGGGTGATGTGCACTATTTTTGAGATGTAGCTCCCATTTTAAAAGCACCTGTGCTAGGCCCCTTTGCTATACATTTAAATTACTATAAATTCTATTTTTTTTAATCCACTGGCTGCAGTACTGGCTCATACTGAGCATTTCCTCTGTATTTTTAAAAAGCATTCAACCTCAATGAAAGAGTGCATATAAAAATAACAAATAGGTTCAATCAAGGTCATATGTTGTTTTTAATTGAACATTAAAAAAGGATGTGTTGGAAGGGGCTTTCTGGGACATTTGGAAGCCCCTTGTTAAAATTCTGTTAACTTAAAGGGAGGAGCATAATTTGCTGACTTTGATGGAGTCCATTCCCCACTGCATAATGCTAAAGAATCCCTGACAGAGATTCCTTAACTCTGGAGTTTACAAAAATGAATCTGAAAAGTCAGTTTTTACGTCTGGAGATCTCAGATTGCGCCAAGTATTGTTAAAAAGAATCTCTAGGAGAGGATGCCCCCTATCCTTTATAAAGCCTCTCATTTCACCCCCTCCCTCTACAGAAAACAAAATAATATTTAATCAAGTAATTAAAAAGCCACTCTGCAGTTGGCAGTGGAGGGGAGAAGCTTTGCATGGTGCGCAGCAGTGGGGAAGGAAAGGCAGGCTAAGCCATTAATTTCTGCAGAATTTAAGTTATCACTTTTAAAATATGTTTTTGCATTTCTGGTTGAGAAGATGACCTTGTAAGTGTGAAACAAATGTAAATCAGTCCAGTGTGGTCTGCCTGAATCTACAGCAGACAGTTCCATTGCCTTTGCTACTGCTCAAGCAATAACTTTACCAAGCAGAAACAATAACAGAGTGACTTGTCCATTTTACTGCTGCTATTCAGAATTCTGTGTGCAGTAGTGAAACTCTCAGAATCAAGTCAGTTCAATATTGTTGTAGTAGCAGAGGCATCCACCAGCCTTAGTCACAAGGAAGGACTCAGAAAATGGAGGCTGTAAAGTTGGAGGAGAGAAACAGATATTAAAAAACCATGAGTCTGGCCTCCCAAAATCATGAGATTTTTAAAAAAAGTTGAGTACTTTTATTTGCCTTCTGACTTTTGAGTCTTTAGGGTACACTTGCTTACGTTTTCAAGCCTTCCTTTGCAGTCATGAGGGCTAGAAACTTACTTTTTTTTAAAAAAAGGAACACAGACTCTCATGCAATCTTATGATTCCAACAGCTGGCACTTTATGACAATTGCAAAAAGTCACAAGAAGCACAATAAAATCATGAGACCTAGCAACCCTGGATACCTCTTTCCTTCTTCCACCTTGTCACAGACAGGAGGCTCTGGCAAAGGAGAAGAAACATAAAATTCCTAGCAGATAAGGGGATAGAAGTTTCACTTTTTCCCATATATCTACTCACCATAGATTTAAACAAAAGATGGAGTGCTATAACAGGAGTTTTGGAGGACCAGTCAGCCTAGTGGTTGGAGCACTTGGCTTTCAGCCCTCTTGGTTGAGGAGCCTTAGTCTTCAAGGTAGGGAAGGGGGAGGAGAACCCAGGCCCTCCCTCTCCACCAGCTCCCAGCCCAGACCCAGTGTGCATCAACCCCTGAACAAGGGGAGCCCTCCCAGTGGGGAGTCTAAATCCACTGCCCTGGGGTACTTCCTCCCTCTGTGTCTTCAGTTTGGGGAATGGCCCTTCTAGTCCAGTTCACTGGGGGGCTTGCCTCCCACAGTGCCCTCTCATGGATCTTGGGTTGTATCCTGGCACAGTCCCAGGCTCCTTTGGGTGGGCAGCGGCAAGTTGGTGAGGCCAAACCCCGCAATACCTCTGGGCTCCACTCAGGTGCCAGAGGCTCCTATGTCTCCTATGTCTCCTATGTCCCTTGGGAGACAGTATGCACTCCCAGGTGGCTGCCTTGGCTGGCAGGCTAGTGACCCTTTCTCTCAGGTAAGGAGGCAGCTAGCTCTCGTCTCTCCACCAGTCAGGCCCAAACTAAGACAGGTTCTCTTCTTTTCTCCCCCCTCCAGATCTGGCATTGGCTGCAAGTATAACAAGGTGGGACTAGCTGTGCCCAAAGGCTCTCTTTAACCCATGCTGTGGTGGGCAGTTTCTTTGCTTCATCACAGGTCTCTAGGAGGGTCACTTTCTATTCTTCTGGCCTTTCTCAAAACACATCCAATTTCAACCCCACTAATGAGAGAGGGGAAACCCATTTATAATCTAAACATTTACAGCAAATAAACATAATACAAGTTCATGCGTGGTGTTACCTCCCCCTTTAGTTATGAGAAATCACTTTTGTTTAAAACTAGAAAAACAAACAAATTATTTAATCCCTGTCTTTAAACACATTTATCTCTGGCATATGGGATTTATCATAAGCTAAAGGGGGGAAATTTGTGTAAAATTTTTGTTTTTGTTAAAAAATTTGTAGTACATTACTGTAGTACCGCTAGTTTAAGGGCTCTTGTCTTAGGGCCTGAAGAAGAGATTTTCAAAGCACTCTAGTGGATTTAGATACATTAGAAATAGTCAAGATTTTCAAAAGTGACTAGTGATTCTGAGTGCCCTGTTTGAAACACTTTGAACAGGCCTGATTTTCAGAGAGAGTGTGTGTTTGGTATTTCCTGAAAATCAGGTCCTTTTAATAAGGTTAAGCTTGGGCAACCTAAGGCACTGAAAAATCAAACTAGTAACTTGTGAAAAACTATGCTGTTTAAATTCTGACTAATCTGAAAACCTCAATTTGAGCCTGCAAACCTTACTTAGCATCCATAATCCTTACTCAGAAAAACAGTCTATTTGACTTCGACGTTGACTAGTCCCTGATGGGATATTGTATCTTTCTAAATTTCATTCCCATTGATCAGAAAATGTATTTTTGTAAATCTATCTAAATTATTTTTCTAGAAACTAAATAAAGTCAAGTATGCAATATATTTTAGGGATCTTGTTCCATTCACTTATAGCAAATCTGCTAACCTAACAAGATACCAAACTTCACTGACTCATGAGTAATCCATCTATCAAGAGACAACTTAAGACATAACATAACTAGGTAGAATGTATGTTCAAAAAATTACCTAAACTATTTATAATGCATGATATTATAGCTTTCAGAAAAGGCCAAAACATTCAGCAGTTTTTCTACATGCTGCAAGAACAATAACAACTTAGATATAGGTTTGCTTTGTTGACAACACACAGTAAAAGAATAAACACAGTTATTAAATATTATCCAATAAAATGTATACATATTATGCACTAAAACGTGCATTGCTGTTTAATTTCTTGCTTGTGCTACAAAGAGTTAAAAACATTCAGTGTCACAGATAAATTTTGGCTGAAACAAACTGGACGAATTTCAAAATGTGTTCTATTCATGTCAGTTACATTTAATAGTATTTCAAAATTTAACACAATTTCCAAGGCAGCTCTTCTTCCTATTTAACTAGTGTTACAGACTTTGAATGGCCTACTCAAGTTTACTTTCAGTGGGAATGTTATGCGACTGGAGTAATTACAGAATTTCAATACAATATTTAAGTACAAATTTAATCTTATAAATACAACTTAAATGTTATTTCTCTTATTGCTGACTACTGTTGTTGCAAACTTCACTACATGTTTGCCATAACCCCACATGAATCCTTCAATAAAGACTAATAACATATATTAGAACCAGGCATTGTGTAGGCAGCTGCTGCTGTGCAAACTTCCTCACACGTTTGCCATAACACCACATGTATCCTTCAATAAAGGCTTGATCTTGCCCTGCAAGGTGTTGAACAAAGTTAAATGTTATTTCTCTTATTGGTGGTAACAGTTCACTCAGAAAAGTATGGAATAAAGACATTTACATTTTCACATTTTGTGTATATTCCTACTGATGCTCCTCTGAAAAACAATATTTAAAGTCACTACAGTTAATGTTCAGTTGAAGGTCACACAGTAACTGAATATTTTCACAATAAGCAATACCAGAAGAGAAAAAAATTAAAAATTCAGAATCTTAAGTTGATAGGACTTATATCTGTTTTCTCACTATACTATGAGTACTTGAAACTTTAGTAGCTTGACATTGGAAGCCAAGCTTCCCCACTGCTAAAAAAAGAAGTGACGATGTCAGTAGGACCAGTGGTGAGCTGGAGCCGGTTCGCTAGAACCGGTTGTTAAATTTAGATGCCCTTTTAGAACCGGTTGTTCCGCGAGGAACAACCGGTTTTAAAAGGGCTTCTAAATTTAACCAGCCAAAAGTGGCGCCTTAGGCACCGACTCCATGGGTGCTCCAGCCCTGGAGCACCCAAGGGGAAAATTTGGTGGGTGCAGAGCACGCACCAGCAGCTCCCCGCCCCACTCCCGGCCCCAGCTTATCTCCGCTCCGCCTCCTCCCCTGAACACGCCGCCCTGCTCTGCTTCTTCGCCCCCCCAGGCTTCCCGCGAATCAGCTGTTCACGCGGGAAGCTGGGCCAGGCTGAGAAGCAGGCTGCAGCTTCCCGCTCAGGCCCAGGGAGGCGGAGGTGAGCTGGGGCAGGGGGCACGAGGAGGGCCACCCGCGCCGCAGCAGGTAACCCAGGGGTGGGGGGGCGCACAGGGGAACTGCTTCCCGCCACAGCTCACCTCTGCCACCCTCGGCCTGAGTGTGAAGCTGCCGCCTGCTTCTCTGCCCCCCTAGGCTTCCCGCGAATCAGCTGTTCACGTGGGAAGCTGGGGCAGGCTGAGAAGCAGGCCGCCGCTTCCCGCTCAGGCCCAAGGAGGCGGAGGTGAGCTGGGGGGGAGGGTGCAAGGAGGGCCACCCGCACCCCCCCCCCAGCTCACCTCCACCACCCTTAGCCTGAGTGTGAAGCCGCCGCCTGCTTCTCAGCCCCCCCAGGCTTCCCACCGAACAGCTGATTCGCGGGAAGCCGGGGGGGGGAGGGCAGAGAAGCAGAGCAGGGCAGCGCCTTCAGTGGAGGAGGTGGAGCGGAGGTGAGGTGATCTGGGGCCAGGCGCAGGGTACGGTGGGTGCTCTGCACCCACCAAATTTTCCCCATGGGTGCTCCAGCCCCGGGGCACCCAGGGAGTCAGTGCCTAAGGCGCCACTTTTGATGTGATCAGTGGGGGAGTGGCCGCTCCCCCTGCTCCCCCCCAGCTATGCTCCCCCGCCCCTAGGAGCCAGAGGGACCTGCCGGATGCTTCCTGGGAGCTGCCCCAGGTAAGCACCTCCGGGACTCCCCACCTCGCCCCCTGGCAGGTGCCTCTGGCTCTTAGGGGTGGGGTGGGCACCCACTACGGTGGCCCACGAGACCCTCCTGCCCAGTTCTGGGGGCAGTCAGGGGACAGGGGAGGGGGGTGGATGGGGCAGGGGTCCGGGGGGGGCATCGAGGAACGTGGGGGGGTTGGGTGGGACAGGAGTCCCGGGGGGGCGGGGGGCGGCAACGACCCCTCGTGGGGTGAGGAGGGAACCCGTTGTTAAGATTTTGGCAGCTCATCACTGAGTAGGACTCACTTGAACATGATCAATGATATCAACAAAAGACAGGAAGGGCTAACATTCATTCCTACTGATTACCCTGAGAAGACTTGAAAGCCATTCCATATTGCAGTAGTATTTGTTTTTAAATGATGAGTGATAGGGCCAATTTGATTTTCATGAAAAAAAGACTAAAAAACCAGGCACTGTGCAGCAGCTGCTGCTGTGCAAACTTCCTCACAGGTTTGCCATGACACCACATGCATCCTTTTATAAAGGCTTGATCTTGCTCTTCAAGATGCTGAACATTCTAATACAGCAAAGCACTTATGCATGTACTTAACTTTAAACATGTGGATAGCTCCCCATTGACTTCAGTTAGACTACCGTGCTTGAAATGAAGTAGGTGCTTAAGTTCTATGCTGGATTGGAACCAGAATGTTCAGCACTGTGTATGATCAAGCTCTAAATGAATCATTATGTCCCAGTTATTCATATGTCTTGTTAATAATAGCCCCCAAACCGTGGGCAGGGGGGAAATTACCTTGTGGAAGCAATGTATCTGTAATTTCTTCAATCTGATACATTACATATTTTTCTTTAAACTATGGGTCACCTCAGACAACCACAAAATATATACAAAAGTCTCATATTTACACTACACACATTTGTCTTAACAATTGCCATAATAATCTGGATACAATTGACAGAATGTTATATCTTGTTTTCTGAGCGTTCTCGCAAAGAGTTCATTCCTGCACCATTGAAGTCAACAGAAGTCCTAACACTGATTTAAGTGGGAGCAGGATCAAGACGAAACAAAGAAGATGGAAGATTCTTTTAGAACTCTCACAGACTGTGATTTATTTTTCTCACTAAAATCCTCTCCTATTTCACATATATTTCTTACAGAAATTGTCTCTCCATTGAAAGGCCTTTAAAGTCTAGACATTAAAAAACCTTACTTAAAACCTTACTCCCAGTTTAGTAGGAAATTACATGTATTAATTACATGACGTCATCTATTTTACAATACATTTCGCTTGCAGGTATTGGGATTTCAGTAAATATTGACTTTGGCCTACTGTTTTAAGATTCTTACACATCAGTAGTTTATTTTCCTTAAGTAATTTAGCAGGTGTGTTAATTCATGCTGCACTCTACCTTAAAAAAACCCAAACCAACTATAAGCTGATGTTGACAGTAAAAATCCTGGGTTGTCTTACCAAGGTTAAAGAGACTGACATAATTTTCTCTGTGTGATTACCACATCTCAGATTTGTAGTTCTGTTCTTTAACAGCTGGTATAGCCAAGGTTCAATGTCAAAATAAAGGATTCACAATTCTCCATACCCACAATCCTATTCAAATTTGAAAGCAGTAGTTCTACTGGAAAGTCTTAAAAGTGCACATCTGCAACCGTAATTTTAAATGTAATGTAGCAAATAATAGTTTATTTTATAGAAAGTGAATTTCATGCTCATAAAATGTGCCAGCTGACAACTTGGGAAGTGAAGGCCTTTATTCACAAAACAGGTGAAACACAGGCAGCAGTACTGCAAGCTTCCCTCACTGCCTCAGCTCTGACCTGGACAGAGGGACCTCTCTCAGGAAAGAGTTTAGTCACTTTTTAGCCTCTCTGCTAATTACTGCCAAGTATGATGGCGGTTTTGCCACCTGGAAATAAGACTGGGAACATCCGACTCACTTAATATAGCCTACTAAATAGATATGAAATGGAAACAACTGTCAGACAATGATAACATAGACTGGGTTTGAACTGGCATCCTAGAGATGAATGTTTCTATAGCCAATTACCCATACCATGAGATATCCAGCATCCATCTCTTTTGTTTTGATCTTGTAGTTGTGCTTTTTGTGTTTCACAAAACAGGACTTACAATTTTTTATGCGGGGGGGAGTGGGAGGAAATTAGAGTGGCAGATGCTCTATAAAGAAATAAACAATTGCTGCTACCTTTTTCATTTTCATTCAGTAGGATTCAGGTGGATTATCTCCACAAACAAAAGATAAATATTTTAAACCTTTTTTATCAAATGATTTATTTTGCTTGCACTTACAGTATGTACTAACATATAAAACAACTTCTGAATCTGCCTGGGAAAAAAAGAATACTGAAATTCTCATTTTTATAAACTTGAAGAATATGCTACCATTTGACCATATTAAAAGTATGAACTAATCTGATTTATACATTTTCTTTCTGTACATCAGGTTAGAAACTATTGATGATATGTGGTATGTACCTTTTGCTTTGCATTTTTGTAATATATTGCATTGATTTACATAATAAAAATTAATATATTTATTTCACAAAAACAAAGCTTTATATATGATTTGAAAAAAAACCTAAACTTAAATCACAATAAAATCTTAATTACAAATACCACTTAAGCATACCTTTAAATATAGCAGAAATTACTATTTCACCCACAGACACATACCCACAGAGACAATCTCATATGGACCCTACTCAGGCTCCTAATGCAAAGTTGAAACCCACAGTTCCCCACTGTCACCCACTGATAGGGAGATAACAATTTGAAACACTAATCTAAAGATGTAAAATATAAGGATTTAAGTAATTGGCACAAATTCTTATATAGAAAAAAGCAACATGTTTTTGTCTGATCCTTTCACCCGGACCATCAACAACCTAACTCAAATGACATTGGGTACATAGCATATTTTTCTTTCAACAAACAAATGTCTGTTCCTCATTTAGGACCCACTATACGTCTTACCTGTCCCTCGGAAAGCAGGGAAATTTCACCATAAAACTAGGAAATATAGGGCTGATCTAATTCTCACTGAAGTAAATGGACGTCTACATTACTGTATACAGCATGCACTATCAGCAAAGTGAAAAGGAATGACATTGCTGAGAGAAGAGTATAGGTAGTAGCACTTTATGCTTCTGACATAATCAAACCCAAACCACTGTCTACAGTACAAAAGTGGGTTTTCTTAGGATAATCAAAGATAACCGCATGAAAGAATATTTTTTCCAAGGAAAATATTTGGTTTTGTGTGTTAACAGTTAACAAGAATATGTTTTTGCCAAATTAGGTCACTAAAATAATGTCATTTTCTATAAACATTATAGTAAGGTTCACTATTCGTGCTAGAAAGATTATTAGATATACTTCACACAAACCTAAGTGACTTTTTAAAATACCAGAATGTTAAATTCGTTTTCTAAATTTTACATTTTCTGCAATGAAATAAAAAGACAAACTATGAAACAAATATAGCAAAGTATATTTCGGAAAACAGTTGTTAAAGGAAGCTTAAATCAAGTAAAATGTTAATCTAATGAAGTTGGCCTATAGCAATTTTATTCTGCTTCCCTGTTTTATGTATTGCCTTGACATTGCCTGCTCTGGATGACCATGTGAGAATAAGGACAAAATAAAATAATGCCAAGATCCGCAGAAAGTATAAAATATGTGCTGTCACAGGATGCTGTTTGTGATAACAGTTCATTTTAAAGCTACCTCATTGTTAAACAGCATGTCTTAGCACTTCTTTCTCAGACATTTTACACTCTTTCACTGTGACCCATGGCCATGGTGATAGGAATCCATAAGAACACTACTGTTCAAGTCTCATTCTCAATCTTATGAAGATATTTTTTCTTAAGGTGCAATTGCAATTCAAGATCTAGGATGTTTTTCCCAGAAAATTTGGCTTTGCAGTCAGGTAGATTGCCTCCTTAATATAATTTGTTCTGATAATGACATGCATCCTACTGCTTCAGTCAAGTTAACAGTGGTTCCTTACAAGACAAAAGAGTGACTGGATATTGCAATGCTTCCTGGTGTCCTACTCACCCACATTGCAGTTTTACAGTACTATATATTTTTCTTAACATATTGTCAGTTCATCTAGAAAATCAGCTTAGCTCACCAACTAGTAACCACAAAAACCACAAGAAATATGTCAAAGAAAAAATACATTTATTTTGAAATTAAAAGTATAATATTATATTTAGATATTGCACCTCCCTTTTTGAGATTCACACCTGTCAAGAAAATAGTGGGTTGGCATTTCAAAGTCAGGCTTTATTCATACTACAGATAAAAGAAACAACTATAAAACAATCAAAGAAAATATACAATCAGACTGCCATGCCTATAATATTCTGTGTTGTAGCCTACAATAGACTTTCCTTGTAACTACCCCTGCACCTTTCTGAAGGAGCTGCCATTATCTTATTTTGACAAATGTTTGTTGTTTCTTTCTCAAAACATTTATTATTCTGAGAATTACCCTTTTGAACCATGGAGAGGCTTACAGTTGGGTGCTTCCTAAAATCAAGACGTTTTCATAAAAGAAAACTGTAGCGGGTAAATGGACAGTTCCTTCAACAAAAGGCTGAACATAATGATTTGTCTTTGATTTTTTTAAAAAATACTATTGGTAAATAATTCCTCATGACCTTTCCCTTGTGGTGTTTTCTATGAAACATCTGGGGCCCCTTTTTAAATTATTTCCTGATCTGTTTTTAACTAGGACCATAATTTCTGCAACAAAACAACAATAAATGCCTGGCAGTGGTAGGTCCGACATGAGTCCATGCGCCTTGCCCAGGATGCACTGTTTATTCATCTCCGCCCAGACCCCAATCCCAGGAACAAAGCAACGTGTGTGACAAGGTGCAAGGTTCAGCCGGCTCCCCCATCATCCTGCATGCAGCGCCCGGCAGCAACCTGGCTTTCTCCTGCCCATTTTGTGCCTACTCACCACAGCTTCCTCTTTAAGGGCATCAGACTGCCCCTGTTGGAGGCGGTCACCCCTATGGCCATCTGCAAGACAGTCAGGTATTTCTGATACTTCATTTTGCCGTCGCCCCCCCTGTCCCTGCCTCGTCCCCGCCGCCGCCACCGACAGAGTCTCTCCAGCCGCTGCATGCAATCATCAAATTTTTATTTCCAGGCATCTGCCGTCCCTGCGTCGCGCTTCTTCCCCTCCTCCTCCTCCTGCCGCGCTCCCTCTGTCTCTGCCCCCCCAGCTCACGCTCTCCTCCTCCTCCTCCTTCTGCCGCGCTCCCTCTGTCTCTGCCCCCCCAGCTCACGCTCTCCTCCTCCGCCGCCTCCTGCCGCACTCCCTCTCCCACTGCCTCCCCCCACAGCTCACACTTGTCTCCTCCTTTTGCTACCGCGCCTCTCCCCTCTGCCCTCCAGCTCTCGTGCTTCTCCTCCCCCGCCTCCTGCTGCGCTCCCTCTCTCCCGGCCCCCTACCCTGGGGTCAAACCCTTTCTCCCTCACTTAGCCCACTTACCTGGGGGAAATCGCTTTGCCACCTCCCCTCACCAGGTACCCTGGGCATTCCCGTCCTGGGGACACTGTGACTCCCCTCCCTCTGGGCACCTGGGAGCCTCTCTCTGACCCCCCATTCCTCGGGGGGTTCTCTCTGACCCCCCATCCCTCTGGGCACCTGGGGACCTCTCTCTGACCCCCCATCCCTCTTGGGGGCCTCTCTTTGACCCCCCCATCCCTCTGGGCACCTGGGAGCCTCTCTCTGACCCCCCATCCCTCTGGGGGCCTCTCTCTGACTCCCCCATCCCTCTGGGCACCTGGGAGCCTCTCTGACCCCCCATCCCTCTGGGGGCCTCTCTCTGACTCCCCCATCCCTCTGGGCACCTGGGAGCCTCTCTGACCCCCCATTCCTCTGGGGGGTTCTCTCTGACCCCCCATCTCTCTGGGCACCTGGGGGCCTCTCTCTGACCCCCCCCCATCCCTCTGGGGGCCTCTCTCTGACTCCCCCATCCCTCTGGGCACCTGGGAGCCTCTCTCTGACCCCCCATTCCTCTGGGGGGTTCTCTCTGACCCCCCATCCCTCTGGGCACCTGGGGACCTCTCTCTGACCCCCCCATCCCTCTCGGGGGCCTCTCTTTGACCCCCCCCATCCCTCTGGGCACCTGGGAGCCTCTCTCTGACCCCCATTCCTCTTGGGGGGTTCTCTCTGACCCCCCATCCCTCTAGGCACCTGGGGATCTCTCTCTGAGCTCCCCCCATCCATCTGGTCACCTGGGGACCTCTCTCTGACCTCCCCCCATCCATCTGGGCACCTCTCTTTGACCCTCCCATCTCTCTGGGCACCTGGGGGGGGCTTTCTCTGACACCCCCCATCTCTCTGGGCATCTGGGGGCCTCTCTCTCAGCTCCACTCCCCCCCCCCCAGGGGGTTCCTGTGGGGAGGCTCTCTTTCCCACCCACCATCACTGGGCCCCTGGACTCTCCCTCTCCCCGTCCGTCTCCGATAGCTGGGGTCTGCCCCTCCCTCCTTCCAGCGTTATGCCCTATCCCACGGACAGTTCAGTTACCCAGTGCATCTTTGCCGCTGCCATGCTCCGAGCCCGGCGCTACCCTCTCCCCTCTGGGTCTCTGTCCTCACTGCTCTAATCTCATTAGCGCCTAGAATAGCCCCATGGTATTTTAATCCCCACCCCCACCCGCTGCCACCATCACTTGTGATTTAGCTGTAATCAGGCTATGGAGCCAAACACCGCATCAAACGCAAACTGGCTGCTGCGAGGCCATGACCACTGTGTTCCGGCATAGGGGCTGGGGAGCTTCCCAGCAGTAGCACCTTAAATCAAAACCTCCTTCTGAAAAGAGAGAGAGAGAAATGACTAGAAACAGGGTTACTGAGGATCCCCTGCCCACATTCACCTCTGCACCACAGAGATAGGAATTCCTATGCAAAGCTTAATGAATCAACAGCAGAAAGAACATAAACATCATTCCTGATTCTCTCACATCCAAAGAAATTATAGATTTAAAAGGCAGATGGCCATTAAATCAAACCTATAAATGTGATATATTCATTCCTAGATATCCATTCTTTGGGAACCTTAACAAAAATAACTAAAAACAATTATGTGTTGAACCTTATACTCAACACATAATACAAATAATAATTTCTTAAACCTGTTTTGTGCCTTTTACCCCAAAGTTCACTAATATTTACATATGGCACTCTGTAGGTGACTATAAAACAAAGACATTCTAAAGACATACAGTATATAAAGTGATAAACAGTATATCATCATACCATGCTTTCTGTGTACTTACAGAACCACTGAGGTGCAAATATCTCTGGGGTGGAGGCAGGCATTTAGCTGACAGACTGATCAATAGCAATGTGAGTTTTTTTGGCTGCATATACCAGAGCAAAACATGTCCAAGGATCTTTAATGTCCACATAAAACAGAGAAAATCTAAAACAATATAACAAGCCCCCCAAACAGACAAAATAATTTGGGCCTTGGCACAAAAGATGCCACAGATATGCTCTGGTGTGAATACTGGGAAATAGCATTCCAGGCTCACAGCGCCTCAATAGAGAAAGCTCTACCACCAGTGCTCTCAAGATTACGAGTGATAGTCCAAACTCATAATCCTACCCATCTCAATTGGCAGAATAGGTCAGTGGACTGGCCCTATATTATTTAAGGGTGTATACATTTTGTAGAGTACAGGTGTCACCAATCCACATTAAAGATGAAGTAACAAAGCTGTACCAAGATATTACAGATGTGTGAATTGTATGAGCTGTAGTATTTACCATGATGAGTTAAATAAGTGCTGTCAGCCTCATTAAGAAAGAAAAAATATACCTTAAAATATTTTCACTTGCAAGACTCAAATATCAGAAATTTCCTTTTTTAAAATGCATATGGTGCCTCAAAATCATACTAGACTATATTCTACCAAGGCCTATTCCATACATCAGGAGATAAGAAATGCCAGCATTACACTCACAAGTATAACAGATGTTAATTAAATCATATTATAATAATCATATTGTTATGGTCACAACAGTGGCAGGGACATAACAGTTTTGTTCTCCGAGCCAGGAAATCTGGGATTAGTGGAAACATCCCGGGATTCCACAATATCATAAATAGGAAGGTTTGAATAGCACTGGCTCAGTGTCTCTCACATTGGCCTGATCCTCTATAGCTCTCAAGAAACAGTTCATGGGTTCTTCTTCTTCTAATAGAGCCAACATTTAAAAAATTGGAAATTACTTAATTTTAAAAAACAACCAATAAATTAAACTCTGGCCAAGAGAAACAGTAAGGGTGGGGAATACAACTTTCTACTTTCAGAGTGGTAGCCGTGTTAGTCTGTACCAGCAAAAAAATCAAGGCGTACTTGGGGCACCTTAGAGACTAACAAATTTATTTGGGCATAAGCTTTCGTGGGCTAAAACCCACTTCATCGGCTGCATGCTGTGGAAATTACAGTAGGAAGATATATATACACAGAGAACATGAAAAAATGGGTGTTGCCATACCAACTGTAACGAGACTAATCAATTAAGGGGAGCTATTATCAGCAGGAGAAAAAAAACTTTTTCAACTGTTTGAAATGGGCCATCCTGATTATCACTACAAAAGTTAAGGATAAAGAAGGTGTTGGGAGGAGGCCATGGGGAACTAGCTGTTGCACAGCTGTTCCAGGAGGCGCTCTAGACAGCTGCATTCCACAGGACCCTGGGCTGGAACCCGGAGTAGAGGGCGGGCCCGGGTTCCCCCCAAACCCCCTCCCAACTCCTGGTCAGACACAGGAGGAGTTGATCTGGACTGTGGGTTCATGAAAACAGCCAAACTGAGGGCTACCGTGAAGCTCCAAGGCGAGCAAATCTGCCAATAAGCGCAAGGTAGAGGAGGAACTTTGTCACAATAGATATATATATAATTTATAAACTAGTTCTATCTTGATATGAAATTATTGCTCGGATAAACATGGAGCCCTACAATGACATTTTTACAGAGTCACATTTGAGACTATAAATTCACTTTATGAGCCTGTGCAGGAAGATAGACATGGATCTGTGGATCTATTTTTAGTGTTTGTGTTTACATACATTATAATATTCTCTTCAATTATGCCTTCACCTTTATTTTTTAATATGTTCAGATGGAATAAAAAGATCAATCTAGTTAGAAGGTAAATAATTTGAGGCAGGGGCTATGTCTTCAGCTGTATTTGTCCAAGACTTAGCAAAAATGGGCCCACAAATGCATAACAGCACCCTTACTATTATGATATAAATGCATAATAATAAATATAAAAATAAGCTGGGCTTTTTCATTCTAAGTCAAAAACATGTTTCTCTCCTGCCCTAACCCCTGAAGACTCTCAAATCAGAAATTGCAGGGATGTGATATACACAAAGCCTGATTCTTCCTAAAGCAGGAGCTCTTAAAAAAATAATGAGCTTGTGGAACACTGACCTGAACCTACTGTAGCTCTCTCAGAAGAGGACTAGCTAATAGAAAAAAATCTACCAATATTTAAATCTACTGAAAATCGTAATTTAGTTTGATGTGGAAAATATTTTCCAAATTCTGTCTGCACCTGCAGCTTCCACACTGGACCTGTGGTCCCAATTTTCCCAATCCAGGCAAGGCCACAGAATTTATAACTGCAACAAAGGAATGGGCACAGCACACACAGTACCTAATAAACTCTGAGGGCTTGTCTATATTACCTGCTGGATTGATGGGCAGCGATCGATCCAGCGGGGGTTGATCTAGTCTAGACACGATAAATCAACTGCTAAGCGCTCTCCCGTTGACTCCGGTACTCCACCAGAGCGATAGGCGAAGGCGGAGTCGACGGGGGAGCATCGGCAGTTGACTCGCTGCAGTGAAGACACCATGGTGAGTAGATCTAAGTACGTCGACTTCAGCTATGTTATTCACGTAGCTGAAGTTGCGTAACTTAGATCGATCCCCCACACTCCTAGTGTAGACCAGACCTTAGTAGCATACGTTCATCAATGGGACATGGAGTATCATCCACAACTCTCTGGCCAACAGGTCCCATATCTTTAGTATATACTTTTTTTTTCCTCATAAGGCTTTTTTGTCAAGCATTAGCAAGGAGTTTTCAGAATACACATTGGGGATATTCTACACTACTGCAGCATTTAATATGACATGAACAATTCATATTATACACTTCAATAGGTAAAGTGACATTTTAGCATTCCAGAATCTAACATGATAGAGCATTGTCATTAAAATTTGTCATTAAATAACTGTGCTCCACTATTAGTTGAATTTCCTAAAAGTCTTGCTTCTTAACAAGAAGCCCCTCTTCTCATAATACTTCCTTTTTCAAAATGAGATATTCCATTACATTTCAACATTTACTCAAATATAATCATAGTATTAATGTAGCTCTCCCAGGCAGGGAAGTCTCTGAAACAGGCTGCTTTGTCATTTGGATCTGTGACCCAGGTATGTCTACACTGCCGTGCAAGCCCAGGATTAGTGGGACTTGAGTCAGATGACCAATGTTAGGGAACCCCAGGCTTGAGCATCTACATTGTGTTTTAACTCCATGTTAAGATTTTTCTAACCTGTGCTCAAACCAAGGCCTCTGGTGTCCACACTGCAGTGCACAGACTTGAGTCAAAGTAACCATATACTAGAGTCCCTAGCACCCCTCATACCGAAATGTGGCCGCTTTAGCCCTAGGACCATGGTGCACTTGCATGTTACAGGAAGTTTGAAGCAGCTTGCTTTGCAAAAGGCTTGATCAGTTCGCTCTCCACTGAAAACCCAGTAGGCCCTCTGATAGTGTACGTGCAGATCAGTGATCAGAAGACAATGGGTTAATGCTGACCTGAGCTGCTGCCATTTGCCAAGGGTGGATAGGGTCTTCCGTTTTCAATAGAGTGGATTGCACATTGTTGGGATAGAGAGGACTGAGGAAGTTGTCCCATGAAATTGTGGGATACTTGCAGCGGACTCCCAGGACCCAAGTAGAGTAGGACTGCATCTACGCTGCAAAGCAATAGGGCTGAGACCCTGGGTCCTGGCTTAACTTGAGCTTGGATCCTCCACTCCTGCAGGGTCCTGGGCCCTTTGGGTCCAAGCCCTGGATTAATTAGCACAATTGCAATATAGACACAAGGGGAGTTAGACTGGAGCCAAGGCTAAAGCACAGGCTTATATTGCAGTGTAGACATACCACTAGAGGCTTCCAGAGAAGAGAAAGGGGACTGAAGTCAAGTCTACACTATAGCTATACTGCCAAACACTCTTAGTGGAGACACAGTTTATGGTAAAAGGGCTCTTTTGCCAGTATAGCTTATACCAGTTCCCCAAATGAAATAAGCTATACTGGCAAATGGACATTTTTGCTGGTATAACTGCATCTACAGGAAGGCTTTTGATGACATAGGAACGTTGATTAGGAGTTTTGATTTTGTTTGGCACTCCTGACTGACATAGCTATGCCAGCAAAACTTTTAAGTGTACACCAGCCCTAAGGTCATACCTGTCAAAATAAAGTAAGAGTGCTCCATAGCATCTAAAGAAACATCTGATGGGGTGACTCTTGATGTTACCATCTCCCCATCCAAAAGCAAGGACAATTTTATGTGTGTGCATAACAGATACAAAGAAAAACTTAAACAAACACCATATAATTAGCTTGTGGAACTCACTGTCACAATACATTAGGACAAATAACTCAGGCTTAATTGGGTTTTCAATGCCGAGATCTGTGTTGGGGGAAGTGCAAAACTTTATTCCTAAGGGCATATTCTGGAAGGCAAGAATACCTCCAGATGTTCCCTGGTATGCAAAGTGGACATACCTATTGATATATCACTGCATGCTAACTCCAAGGATTGGTGGAGCTATGGCCCTGCCTCCTACCTGCCCATTTACGGTTATAGTGTGGCCCTGGAAGAACACGGAGGGAGGAGCCCTGCATTGTAATTGTACCAGGCCCTTACATGGACTGTTAGGAGGAAGAGGGACAGGGTAAAAGGCTTCTTGTACCCTCCCCACCACGGCTCACCTATGTAAGGGCTGGGCAAAATCTAGTTTTCAATAATAATAAAAGAGTGGACACTCATTAATATAAATAGCATATAGCTAAGATAAAAAATTGTATATGCTAAGTGTCCTGATGCTTCAAGGCATGAACTGATTACTTCAGTAGTGCCAGAAAAGAATTTCCTAACCCATATTATTGCACAATTGACCATTCCCTTTGGGGCAGGTTTTTACCTCTAAAGTATTGTGACAGGGCAGCCCAGTTGGCGGTAGCTTCTGCATGGCTATGGTGAAGGAAATGCCCCCAGTTGCTGTAAACTGTATAGAAATTATATGCAGTTTTCTAAAATAACTTAATCCTTTAGTTTAAATTCTCAAAGTAAAATGAGGCTTCACTCAGTTAAAGTCTACATAAAGAAAATGAGCTTTTTCTGTGTTGTCTCTGAAGAAGCAGAACCATCTATTGGTTTCTAGACTTGCTCTCTATGGAAATTCATGCCATGTTTTTGATTGTGGGCTGTCAAGAAGGAGGGGCTTGCTAGAATTTAGCCATTGAGATCCTCATTAATAATTTGCAAGTAGCAATTTTTGTGTTGGTGGCCTGCTGTTTGGAAGAAAGTTTTAATACTATCTGTGATGGGGTATGCAAAACCCACACTGAGCAACAAGGGGTTAAGGAGCTGTTCTGGGCTTAGCCAGCCCAGCCCTGTCACACTTGCAAGAGATGCACAGACTGGAGGAGAAGTTAAAAGGAATCAGAACAGCTCATGTGGGGGCAGACCAGGGAAGAGAGCAGCCCTGCAACTTGTAGTGTCTGAGAGAAGAGCTGAGGGAAGGCAGGATCTCTCCCTACAACAACCGCCCAAAGGTCCCTTCCTGAGGGAAGGGAGGACCTGCTTCAGATATACTCTGAGAGGGAGGCATTCCCCGCTCTTGCTTATGGAATCCTACTCATGGACAAATTCCCCTTGTTTTGTTGATGGAATACCCCAGCAAGGGAGACAGTTGGAACTGACATGGCTGAGGGCTAAGCCACAGGAGGAAGAAGCTGCTGCCCTGAAAGAGAAAGGGAGCTAACACACCATGCACAGCCACAAGGAGGTGCCAAGTGGTGAGATTATCCCCTACATATGTCCTCATCACAGATGGTGAACTTTGGACAATAGTTGGGTGGTAGGAAGTAGTTCAGAAAAGGCAGCCTAATGAACCACTGGCAGACCTTTGATTAGCCCTCACAGAGCCCTGGGCTGGAGCCCAGTGGAGTGAGGGGGCTCAGGCTCCCCTACCAAAGCCCTGCCCTGCAGTTTGAAAGGCTTAAGCCCTCACCACTAGGCAATACTGTCCAGGAGTGTAGGCCATCACACCATCGTTGCCAGATCCTGTGTGGAGTACATTCATGCTACTACAATAAAATATAGGCTGTTGCTGAAGTTAAGATACAGAATGAAATGGACCTATGCTACAGCCATTCCTATGCTCCTAGGTTTCCCTAATTTTTTTTTTTTGGGGGGGGGACTTTACATTAAAAAAGAAAAAGCACCTTAAGTCAAAATTATTCACATACTATATTATGCCTGACAAACATGACTCTGTCGGAGGATTAAATAAGCTTAATGCAGAAAAAAATAAGCATATGCACGAGTTCTATTAGCGCTTTCTGATACACTTAATCATGTAGAAAACTACTGGAGGGAAGAAATCACCAAGAATACAATTTCAATGTGAGAAGCTACAAAAAAGAACTGTAAGTAACATAACTTCACATAAAAGAGCTTAAGAAACACACTATCATCAAGAACTCATCACAACTGCGGTACACAAAGATCCAATTACAGTAAATAAATTCCTTAGTTGCATATTGTCAAAACTGCCACATTATATGACTCTGAGGTAAAGTCTGGGTAGACCTTACTACCACAGGCACCGACTTGCCAAAGTGCAAGGGGGTGCTCGACCCCCGGCTCTGCCCCAGGCCCCGCCCCCACTACACTCCTTCCCCCAGACCCCACCCACACCGGTTCTTCCCACCCCCATTCCACCCCCATCTCACTTCTTCCTGTCCCCACTCTACCCACGCCCTGCCCAGTTCTGCCTTCTCCCCTGAGCATGCCACATACTTGTTCCTCTCCCGTGCCTCCCAGTCTCCTGCATCCCGCGAAACAGCTGATTGCAGTGGGTGGGTGGTGCTGATCCGCGGGGCCCACCAGTGGGTGGGAGGCGATGGGGGTGGGGGAGCTGATAGGAGAGGCTGCCGGTGGGTGCTCAGCACCCACCATTTTTTCCCCCCGGGGTGCTCCAGCCCTAGAGCACCCATGGAGTCGGTGCATATGCTTACTACCTTGCTTTGATACCGGTGGCATGCCTGAGGAGGAAGTCTCTGAGCACATAATATTTAAAGGCAGAAAGCAGGATCATGAACACAGGGGGTTGTTATGGGCCTCTGAAGAGAGAAAGAAGCAGGTTATGAGGAGAGAATATAGAATATTGTGGGCCAAGACCAGGAGAAAGATCTGTGAGCACAAAAAGGACTCTAATGAAAGAAGTCATCAGGGGATCCTTTGAAGTTTGCTCATCAATAACTGAGACACTTATTCTAGATGATGTTCAGTGATGAAAAATAATATACACTGATCATTATACAAGTTTAATCATAGTTGGGAAACTTGTTGAACAGCCTGTTAACTAAGCAGAATGTACAGCAGATATGGCAAATGCTATAGCATCATTATAGATTGCTTGGAAATGAGAAACAACTGCTGAGGCAGCTGCCCCCTTTCCTAGAGTGGGACACATGTAAGACAGAATGTCCTGGGGAATTGCTCGTCAGTATTTCCTATTACATTTTATACTTATTTTGGTGTAATTTGTGCATATTCGTGGCACACATCAAGATAATTCGGTGAAAATCAGAGGGTAAAGTATTAGTGCTTAAGGCCCTGATCCTCCCAACACTTAAGCACATGCTCTGTGACTATTTCTATTGGAGTCAGTTGGACCACTCACATAAGTAACATTACACATGTGCTTAACTGTTGGCAGATTCAGGGCCTTATTTAGCTCCATTAATGTCTTTGATTGAATCCTAATGGAAGTGTTTCCACATCCATAATCTTGCAGAGCCTGGAGGCTAGCTGGATGTTACATGCATATATTGAAATGCTTCACAATTCTAGGCTGTTTGATACATATGTCTAATTCTGTATTTGCACACTCATTACAAACATGCAAAATCTTTTTCATCTTATGGAGGAGGATGGCTAGAAAGGAAGCAGCTCTCATTACAATATGTGTGACTGTTACAGTGTACTCTTTTTAATCAGATTAATACTAAAATGAAAATTAATGTAATAGGATTTACTATAATTAGGAGCAAGAGCACAATAAACTAATATAACAGAAAGAAGACAAAAGTGTTACAGGGACTCTCATTAAAAGACTGTCTACTATGTTAAAGATGCTTTGTATTCATCCACATGATAATTTCCCTCTTTATAGCCACACTTTTTCCTAATAATGAAAATATACAGGTCTTGTCTTGTAAGACTGGAAGGTACTTACTTTTCAAAGGGGCACTGAGAGTTTACCCACCATACGTAGGTTTTATATTTGTTTGTTTAAAATCTTACAAATCCTAATGTTAAATGGAATTTGTTTTAAACTTCAGTGAAAATAGTTACACCTCAACAGAGTTAACAGTTCGGCATTGTGCTAATACATCAGAATCAGAAAGTGAAACTGACTGCAAACAAACCAGAAAGAAAAGTGAAACAGACTATTCTTGTTTCATTGTCCACAATGAGTCATCTTCTTCTTCTAGCCTTACTCCCACTATATGGAGCTGGCTCTGGGAGTCCTTCTTCTCCATTCCAATCTGTCTTGAAGCAGTCCTTTTGTATGACGTCCATCCATCTAGTGTTGGGTCTTCCAACCCTCCTCTTACCCACCACTTCTAAGTTTAACACCCTGTTCCCTATATTGTCTTCTGATCTTCCCAAACCATCTAAGCCTGATTTCCCTCAGCTTTTCTGTAATTAATATGTTCCAAACATGGTCCAGCCTTCTAACTCCAAGCATCCATTTTAACATTTTCATTTATCCTGTATTTAAGATCTGCTCCAATTTCTTCCTCAGTGTCCAACATTTGGAGCCATGATGAGTGAAATATAAAAGTATAAAAGGTGAAAAGCAAGACTTTTACAGCTTTCAGTTTTTAATGATACAGGTGAGGGAATTAGCTTTTTAATGCATGCTTTTAAATTTGATAGTGTCTCTAATAATATTACATAAGATGTGTTTCTGCAGTTCCAACACAGGAAAAACTTCCATGGAGTTTTGCCTGTGTATAGACTCCAGGATTGATTCCCAAGTGATTACACTATGATTACCCACCTCTCTGTTCTAACATACTCATACCTAGTCACAATAAAATATAAAGGGCTTGAGTTACGCCCATATTTGGGGGTAGAAAGTCATCCTAGAGTGAGCTGCAGTGGTCATAGTACAAGAAGTGATGGTGGTGACTAAGGCCCAAGTCCTTCAGAGAGATCTGTAGCGGTACATTTGGGACTCCACCTGGCATAAGGATCCATAAGAATGGGGTAAGCTGCAGGATCAAGTCCTAACTTGTCGGACTTTCCTCAGAGTCAGTGCTGAGCCAATGCCCTAGCATAGTGATGGGATGTTTTATGCTCTTGGAGGTATAGGGCTAGATTCCATTATCAGTGCACTCACTGGAGTTACTCCAGATTTAAACCACTCTTACTGAGAGCAGAATCTGGATCTTTTCTTTTGGATGAGAGAATAATAAAAAAATGAAATCCTGGCCACACTTTGTAAGTGGAGGGCCATTGATTCCCCTGTAACCTAGAGAAATGCCAACTTGGGGAAAAATTACATTCTGGATTCCTAAATGTCACCTGGATAAAGTATTTTTACTTCTTTTCCAAAAAAAGAACATTACTGTTTTGTAATATTACAGATGAGAATGGCTGCCACATTGCACTCCAGGAGTAGCTTCATTTCTATGATGGCTGAAAAGATCTCTACATACACTGTAAATCACTTCAGGATCCTTCTGTTGAAAGACACTGCAATCCTTCTGAACAAAAATAAGTGTAAGTTTTTAACTATTGTTATTATGTTGGTATGACAACATATAGGTCTTCAGGACAAAAATATCTCCTCTTCTGCGGTGGGCAGTATTTACAAACCCCACAATTTATGTAATGCAGACTGCATTTATGTTTGCTGTGAAACAGATAGCTAGAATAAAGAGAGATTTTTCATTATGCAGTGGTATAGTTACACATCTAGTCTGTTGAAAGGTGCTAAGGGTGACCTCACATTCTAATATATGTGTAAAGCAAGCAGATGGGTATGGTGGCATCGTGTATAACAGGCAGGATAGATTCCCTGTAGATCAATACAGCTGCTAACATTTTAGGCAGGCACAAACTCAGAGAGTTTGGCATGGTAATTTCACATCTGGACTTTTGTATGTGTTCTTGGATTGCAGGAAATGTATTCTGACTTGATGAGTTCTGTAATTGTTGTATTTGTTTCAAAGAGTTTAGCTAATAGTATACAATACACACAATACCATAATTGTTTAACTCAAAAATTTAACATAGCATTATAAGAGATATAAAGAACATAGAGAATACAAACAATTTGGCAACAGAATCCTGTTGGGACGCAGTAATTATTTAAAAAATACAGTATATGCTGATTATGCTGCATAAATAGTAACAATAAAATCCATAAGTAAGAAAGAAAATAATGAAAGTACCATTTAGCACTGGCTTTCAAATGCTCTTGGAAACTTAGGATAACAGAACCATTATGCATATACATAGCAAAGAAAGTTTGCTAGACAATATGAGCTTGATGCTGTAAGGTGCTTTGTAACATCAGTTACCTCTAGCCATGATTTTGCCCTGCTGACATCAATGGGATTGGAGGACGCTCAACCCCTCTCACCACTGAGCCATAAAGATCTAGCACATGAACATGGGCCATTCTCAAAAAGCTAGATTTTACTAGTTGAAATTGTTCAAATCAGTCTGAAGACATTACTAAGTTAAGTCCCAAAAGAAAGAGCAGAGGCAGCAAAAATGCTTTCCAGGTTCTGCCTAAGTAGCATTCAAAAAAGATAAAAAAATCCCATCTCACATATGCAAAACCATTAAACATCGAAGCTGAGATCCTAACAAAATTAAGGCCAATGTTTTCAAAAGTAGACAGTGATTGTGGGTTCCTCAATTTTTGGGTGCTTGATTTGAGACCATTTAGGATATCTCAAGCTAGGTAGTGAATATCACCAGCAGCTTTTGAAAAAAATTCCCAAAGTGAATAAAAAGCTTTTTAAAAAAGTTTTTAAAAAATCTCCAAATTAAACAAGTCCACAAGGTTTGTTCTACTTTCTTTTAAGTCCATGGAGATGACGTTCTTGAGACATTGTATTTCTCTTTGGTTTCTTTAAAGAATAGCTGATAGAAAACAAAGAACAATAGGTGTTCTTTATGGAGCATTGACTAGATAGTTTTGCTTTTGCTGAGCATACAGGGGATATTCAAAATCTGTTTTTCTGCAAGCAGTTGTCAAGAGGCCTTTCATCCTCTTGTAACACATGTGTAACATGTTTAAAAATCCTGCTCAAAGCAAACAACAAGTTGAGGATTTTTGTAGCAAACAAGCAATTCTCTGTTCTCTACTTCACACATAACACAATCAATTCTGTTTTTTCTCATCATATAATGCTGTTATTGCTGCTTTTGGCATATGTACTCTGGCTGTGAAGTTTCTGCGAATGGACGAAATTTAAAAAAATTGCTCTTGGCATAAAAATAAAACTGTCTTCATGGCATGGATGTTGCTGCTACTGTACCAATATGAAAAAAGGCCCTAAAGTACTGAATAAACTATATGAGGACAACCAGAGAAAAGCCACTGGTGAGCTGAGCAGCCAGCTATTCCTGTGACCACACACCGGCACAGCCTTTAACACTCCCATCAGATGATAAAAGAAATAATTCACTACTATGTTATTTTTCTGGCAAGGTGTATTAGGCTTAAACACCAAAAGTTGTGAAGTTTGTTTTTCTCTTTTTGTTGTTGTTACTCAGCTTTCTCTTGACTATCCTACCTAGGTATTGTAGGTAACAGTAATATATACAATGTTTTCATTATCAGATTTTATTTTTCCCAAACTTCAAAACTGGTCAACAAACAAGTATTCACTGATCTTACAATATTTGCGCCTTCTAGTGACACTTTCCAACCACAAACTAACAAAGATGTGAGATAAGACAATACACTTATTCAGTCTTTCTGCCTTTGTATTCTTTGGTTCCCCTTCCATTATTATTTAATATTTGTAAACAGAACAGACAAACAAAAAGCGAACTGTATATTATTGTCAAGACAGTTGGAGCCAGATTCTGAGCTGGTGTAAACCAGGCTGGCTCCACAGAAGTCACCAATTTGTACCAGTTGAGGACATGGCCCTTGGTATTTAACCCAATTTCACCTTTTCTGCATCAGAACATTTTGGTGTTGGAAGCACCGTTTCTACTCCGCAGCAAGTGTGTAACACACTACATGTCTACATACAAAAGTGCTCACAACAGTGCACAAACATTCACAGCAGCATGGTTATTACAGTTCATCTGCATGGTTAAGTACTATGGTATGTATCGTACTGTCATTTTGCACTGTTCTAATGCTAGTCTGCACAGCAGAACAGCTGCAATAGTACGATTATTCTTCCCAGTGCAATTCCACAATATCTTTTCTCACTCCTCAGTGACAGCTTTGACAGCTTGAAGAACAGTCTCTGTCACATGTTATGCCACTTACCTACCAGCAGTATCCAGTTCCAGGAACATCCACAGTGTACTTGGCCATTCCTGTTTCCTCCATGCTCTGGGCAGGCCTGAGAGCAACCAAGGTGATACTTGGCTGGTCTTGGCCCTACCCAATCCCTCCTCTGGCACCGCAACTCCCAGGCCAGCACGGAACAATGCAATGCAATGCAATAATAAATAAATAACCTTTAACATTTTTGTAATATTTAAAACTTTCTCCCCTGCTCTTCCATTGGTTCCATGAAGGTTCACCTGCAAAACACAAAGGACAAACTTCAGAGAGCAGTTAGCAGACACAAACAGGGACATGCTTATGCACCCCCCACACCTCAAATGTATTTACTTTAGTGAAGTTTGCCACAGTAGTCCAACCTCCACCTCACCACCACCTGCCACACTCTGGAGATCTGAAAAATAGAACATACACACCCACAAAAAGGATAATTAGTTAATGAATAAGCAGCGAGGCCACACCTGCTACTCTCCCTTCATCCCCAAGCAAATTCTCTTACCTCCCCCTGATGCTCCAGCAAGCACTTATCACCCACCCATCAGGGCTCGCTGCATTACTTGGAAGGGAGCTCACATGGTTGCATGAAGGAACCCACCGGTATGTCTTTCCTCCAGAACTTGGCCTGGAACACTCCGATCTCTGGTTCCTAGTGGGAAACACAAGACAGAAAGAGTTGACTGTCTAATTAATGACAAATAACCGAAAAAAAATTAAACATCTAAAAATTAGTGAATACCTGAATTAAAATCATGAAATCAAGTTCCTTATCTCCACAAGTGTCCAAAGGCGATGATCTTTCTTGTAAAGGCCACATCTCCAGGCCCAAAGTTGGTTTGGGAGTGGCTGGTGTGTTTCTGATATAGTATCTGCGTTGATAGTATGAAGTTGTAGCAGGGAATAGCTCCTGACTCTCACAGGTCATGTACGAATCCCTATGCAGGCAGAACCACTTGCAGCATCCATTGGAATAAACCAAAAAACATGAACAGGTCTAAATAGACACTACAAACCATAAATATTATGGATCTGCTCCAGGAAGCTGTGTTTGGCATTGTGATGGGTACAATAATCCACAGGCCCTTCAACAATTTTCAGGGAGTGCTGTGTGAGGGTTATATGGGCCTAAAGAAAAATGTTAGTGTGGATATAGATAATGCTCCAGTGTAAGTAAGGCTTGTCAAGCTTCCTTCCCCACTCTGAACTCTAGGGTATAGATTTGGGGACATGCATGAAAGACCTCCTAAGATTATTCTTACCAGGTTAGGTTAAAAACTTCCCCAAGGTACAAACTTTGCCTTGTCCTTGAACCATATGCTGCCACCACCAAGCATTTTAAACAAAGAACAGGGAAAGAGCACACTTGGAGACATCTTCCCCCAAAATATCCCACCAAGCCCTATACCCCCTTTCCTGGGGAAGGCTTGATAGGAATCCTCACCAATTTGTACAGGTGAACACAGATGCAAACCCTTGGATCTTAAGAACAATGAAAAAGCAATCAGGTTCTTAAAAGAAGAATTTTAATTAAAGAAAAGGTAAAAGAATCACCTCTGTAAAATTAGGATGGTAAATACCTTTCAGGGTAATCAGATTCAAAACATAGAGAATCCCTCTAGGCAAAACCTTAAGTTACAAAAAGACACAAAAACAGGAATATGCATTCCATCCCAGCACAGCTCATTTTACCAGCCATTAAACAAAAGGAAATCTAATGCATTTCTAGCTAGATTACTTACTAACTTAATAGGAGTTGGAAGGCTGCATTCCTGATCTGTTCCCGGCAAAAGCATCACAAAGACAGATCCTTTGTTCCCCACCCTCCCCCCCTCCAGATTTGAAAGTATCTTGTCCCCTCATTGGTCATTTTGGGTCAGGTACTAGCGAGGTTATCTTAGCTTCTTAACCCTTTACAGGTGAAGGGGTTTTGCCTCTGGCTAGGAGGATTTTATAGCACTGTATACAGAAAGGTGGTTACCCTTCCCTTTACATTTATGACAAGGCTCCAGTGATCTGTCCAAAGAGGGATTTCTAAAAAGGTTTCATAAATATCATGTTAAGATGCATATCAACATCAAGCAATACATTCCATCTATCCTGCATATTTATGCAATGTGATCACTATAACATCCTATGAAGTGAGCTGTAGCTCACAAAAGCTTATGCTCAAATAAATTTGTTAGTCTCTAAGGTGCCACAAGTACTCCTTTTCTTTTTGCGGATACAGACTAACACAGCTGCTACTCTGAAACCTATAATATCTAGGCACTGAAGAGAATAATGTCCCAAATAAAAATGGTCTCAGTTTTCATTACCTTCCTCGGAACTAGTCACTTGTACTTGCATTTATTTCCCGCCCCCCCCGGCCCATATGTTATCCTCCTTAGTCCTATTGATGTTAATGAGTTATTTGTGTACATTAAGGGAAGTTATTTATCATAATTATTACTACTAGAGAAGCACCTAGGAGACCCAGTCAGTAGTAGGCACTGTACAAAGATTTAACAAAATGACAGTCCCTGTGTCAAAGAATAATCTAAGCATACCCCATATATCTTCTAAAGTGTTGAACATCATCAACTCCCATTGACTTCAGAGGGAGTTCAGGGTGCTGAGGTTCTCCCAGAATTGGGCCCTCAATTGAGTCCTACAGATTTTCTCCTCACGGATAGGCAGGAAGCCCTCAGAGGTAATCATATAGCACAACAGCAGAATGTGTGGAGTGCAAAGTCAGGGCAGTGGTGAAATGAAAATGTTGTGATGCTTGTTCTGGCTCCCAAGAACTTTATCCTTTATAAAGGATTAAGCCCCATGTAGGGGTAGAAGTTACTAAAAAGCCCCATTGGTTGTGTTCGTAGGCATTTCTCAATATCTCTTCCTCCTAGTCTCCACAGATACCTGACATCTCATTACAAATGTATTGCACTAGAAGCACAGACTCACTTGAGTGACTTACATTATATTCCAAATGCATCTAGACTCAAAATCACAGCTAAGAAACCAACTGAATATTCAATTAAAAGAAATATAAACCTACAAAGGGCCTCATTTGCTACTGTGATATATTCATGCTTATGCCAATGTCACTGTATTGAAAGCAAAGGTGTTACACCAGTATAAAGCTGCAGAAACATCGTGGTGATTCATGCCAACCACCTTGCTGGTGTAACTCCAATGGGGCCACCTCAGGGATTAATCTGGCCCTTCCTTTTTAGATTAGTATTTAAAAGACACTATATAGTTAAAAGCTTTATACATAACATAATCTAACCATAAACATAAAAGCAAGGAAATATTAAGATATAGCTTCCACGGACTCTTTCCCTTATATCTACTGCAATACATTTAGTTTTCCATAACACTAGACCATGTTACATACCCTGCCTGGATCTTTACAAATACACTGTAATACTGTGGTACAAACACTATAGAACACATGTATATCTGTACACATATCTAACCTGCATTGATGACAAATACATTTCCGATAGTATGTAATATCATTTTAAAATTCCTTTTCCCTTCCTTTTTCTTGTAATCTACAGTAATATATTTATCACCTTTTGGCTCGAGCTCCATCTCTCTGAATCTCATTAGCACCTTTTTATTATAGTAATAGACTGTTTGCCCTTTGGTTCCAATTGGACTTCTCTGGGGAAGAAGAACTTTATTTTCTGCTTTGTAATTCTGATGTTTTGGTTTTTTTAGGAGATATTGAAGCACAGTCTCTTGTTAGGTGCACATTTTTTTGGCTAGCATCAAATAGAAGGAAGATAATAGGAAAAGAGCCCACGTGAAAGCATTGAAGATTTTCACACAAGCAACCGCATTGGGTCAATACCTTTTCAGCCACAAGGAAGTGCTCTCAAGGCTACGTAAACTGGCCCTCTATTACACACACACTGACAATGCCATTTCCCATTGGCTAAGGAACCAAGTCCCAAACTTTCTCTCAAATTGTCTCTCACATTACTATACCACTAAGCCCTGGAATGGCCTACAACACATTAAAGATTACTCTCTTTCCCTTATTCTACATTCTGACTGTGTTTACCAGGACATTTCTAGATCCTGTAGTATAAACTGTTCCCTTCTTGCACATCTCTGTCCCCAGAGAAAGAAGGATAAGTACTACCAACACTCTACACATGTCAATAGATCTTAATCATATGAACAGCAAATAGTGTTGAACTCAATGGGAAGTACTTGAGTGAATAAGAACTGCTCATGTGAATAAGGTTTGAGTTGTATGGGTGTTTCCCCCCATTTGTATTCCATGAGAGATTTAATTTCTCTCTTGGCTTTAATTAATTAACATAAAACATTATGTAAATTCCCTTTTAACTTTAGTACATTAAAGGGTCTGGCTTATTCAGAAAACCAGGACACTGGGAAACTCTATATTTAAGGCATCCTACTGTGCCTAGCTATTGTATACTGTCTATAGTTCTCAGTGATTGACTCTGATAAGTATGGCCCATTTTGCTTAGGTAGAGTAGAGGGAACAAATGGCCAAAAATCACAGAGGGGTATGCTTCAAAATGCTGCAAGGTGGAGAAAGGCATCTATATATTATAATTCCCCAGCATTATGTATCCACTACCGTCTGTATGATCCAGATAGAAAAATTCTTATGCTGGAAAGAGTGGGCTTGGAAGATTTTGGGAACAGCCACTCTTTAACAGTTGTGTCCTTTGGAAAGAAGCCTGCCTACTTCTAAAACAACTGCATAGCTGTAACTTAACACTATGCACACTGTGGTCCTGCAGATGGCTAGTGGGAGCATTGCTTCTAATTTTGTCGTGTGGCAGAAGACAAGAGGCAGAGGATCTACCATGTTTGTCCAGAGATCATTAGGGTTCCTTATGTCTCCAGACTATGTATGGAATTAAAGTCATGAGCTCTTACTTCTTCCATACTCTGACAATTCAATCTTAACAAAGGGAGCATGCAGCAGTTATTTGAAGCAACAAAAGCTAGAGAGATTTTTATGTAAGTTTCAGAGTAACAGCCGTGTTAGTCTGTATTCGCAAAAAGAAAAGGAGTACTTGTGGCACCTTAGAGACTAACCAATTTATTTGAGCATGAGCTCACGAAAGCTCATGCTCAAATAAATTGGTTAGTCTCTAAGGTGCCACAAGTACTCCTTTTCTTTTTATGTAAGTGTTCTCCTTACATGGGTTTTATGCAGAAGTGGAACATATAGTCCTGTATGAGCATTAATACGTAGGTACAGCTGGTCTTTGAACATTGTAAGTGATTCAGATAAAAAGAATGAGCAAACTCCTCCCAGGGGAGTCTGTGTCTGTTTAGAGATTGTTCCCTATTGTAGGGAATAAAAGGGTTGCTTTTATAGGGAGGTGTCTCAGAAGACCTAAGACTAGAGTCAGGATTTCATTGTGGGGGAAGAAAGCAGACATACAAGAAAATGAGACAAAAATAAAACACTAAACATGGCCAGCAACAGAGAACTTAATCTTTGCCTCAGAGGCTGTCAGCAATGGAAAGCAAGCAAACTGATTTATTCATCTATTGTTTTTAGTTAATGCAATAGCCTAACGTTTCTCTATGGCAGCAATCTCTCTGTGCCAGGTTTTTATTATACTATGGCACTGGCACTCCTACAGGTCCAACCACACATAAAGTTCAGATTGATTTTTTAAAAGGGTATTAATTGCCAACTGTAACAGGAACTCTCATAATCTATGGCCTTGATGGAGCAGTGTCACTTTATACCAGACGATGATCTGGCCCAGATGAGGATCTGATTATGGGGATGGGTGAATTTAAAAGCAAGTCTCTTTCAAATGAGAAAGAAATCTCAAGAACAACCTTTGCATGAGAACTGGGACCCAGGTAATAAAAGTGCTCAGACTATATTTATGTTTTATGCAGCTCCAGGTACACTAACATATTTCACTATTACCCACTCCAAAGTCCCAGGGAAGAACACCAATATTATTAGATGGATAGAATTTTCAACATGAGAGGCTCATCGAGGAAATGAGATTGTCAAAAGGTGGAGAATAACCATTCTTTAGATAGTATAACATTCAGGACAAGGAAGTACACAATGGAAATGGAGGGCCTAAAGAACTTGGACAAGCAGAAACAGTATAAAGAGATTGTGTATGTTGAACCTATGCTTCAGTTGTTTCATGACCACAAGAGATAAATGAATGGAGCAGGAGAAAGTCAAAAAAATAGAGATGCCAGATAAAAGATGGAACAAAAGTGCAGAAGCAGGAAATGAATCAGACTGCTGCCCTGTGAAGAGATGTTTTAAGTGCCACTGAGATCAGTAGCAAATCCAAAGCTTACAGTTATTACAAATGAGAAAGCTGAACCACAGAATCAGAAGCCAGAGGCAAACTACTATGATTAATGAAGCAAGAAAGTCTTATTTAGGACTGTTCAAGGTAAAGATGCCATTAAAGGAATAATGCTGTAACCCAGCTACAGTCCCAGCAACAATGAAAATAAAACCGCAAATTCATAGTATAAGAACACAAACAAACACAACCATAATTTCTTCTCAGAATGATTGGGAGAGGGGAAGCAAGGAAGGGAAAGGAATTCTTTATTTAGAATACAACCAGGATAAAAATCTTGCTCTAGGACTGCCCCTAGATAATATGTCCTTGATTGGAAGGATTAGAGCTACCATGACATAAGAAATCCTGGGCTAATTTGGAAGCACAACAGCTGAAGAAAGGCTGCTCAACAGAAGTTGGGATTAGGGCAAGAGGTTAAATTACTTCAGAATCTCTGTATCTATGCTGATCTTCGTGCCAGATGTCAAAGTCTGGACAATATAACCATCTTCCCAACGCACCAAAATCTTCTCTAGGCAGAGGGCTTGAAAGGGAAAGAACATAGATACTATAGCTATACATGTGTCATAAACATGTGAAATAAGACATTCCCTTAATACTTTTTGAATAAAGTAATCAGAGGAAACAAGTAATATAGAATATGGGAAATGTAAAGAGATAGTGCATGTCATTTTTGAGGTGGGGGAAACTACATCAGGCAAAAGTCAAAATTTCAAATTGTGGTAATTTTGTTAAAGGTAACTCAAAATATGCTTGACAAATTTTCTTCAAATGTTGCAGAAACAGTTTCCTTTGTCTGAAGAATAAATCTGGCAAATTTCTGGTCAAACCAATTTTCCAAATCAAAAGAACAGAAGGGCTCAGGTAGATCTATATAAGGGAGCTGGTTGCAATCTTACCTCTGTTAATATCTGCGTGTTTGTAATGGTATAAGTTGTCAAACATATCTGATATATGATTGATATGTATATACATGCTATGTTTCATTTTGTTCTTCAATTTAGCTGAAAGGGAACTTCTACTGCATTGGTTTATTTTCTTGTAATGTAATATAGTTTTTAAATAAAGTTTTAAAAATCAGCTTCTTTATTATCATGTGGGAAAGGTTAGCTGACAATAGATATCACACAGAGAAATACTAACTACATAACACATTAATAACATCTGGATGACTTGGAACTAGGAGGCTTGACATGACAGTGCAGGGCAAATTTCAGTCAGCGTACAAAATGAGACGACTATTCCTAGAGGAATGAAACCATGCCTCCAGACTGGATTTGCAGAACCCTGGTCTCCCATGTGAAGCTGTCTGGTAACTTAGTCATGACAAAGATGCCATGAGATCAGAGAGCCTAGCAGAGAAATTGTTCTGCTAGGAAGGATTTCGGCTTGAGAAATCTTGATAGCTTGAGGAGGTCTGATGAATCACAAAACTGTGCTTGCAGATACAAAGTTGAAAAGAAGCTCTATGAAACAGTCTTCCTTTGTGAAAACTTTTATTTCTTTAAGCAATGCACCTGTATTTTATCATCTTTCACTTTTAGATTAATTTCATTTTACAAAGCTTCCTGGTTTAGATTTTTGTGCGGAAGTTTCATTTTGTAGGTAGAAAGGCTTTCTAATTTTAGTGTCTTTTTTAAAAATACTCTCTCTCTCTCTCTTTCTTTTACACACACACACACACACCCCATTGCTCAATACATGCCTACGGTCATAGTTTTGAGAGGCAGATTCTTCAGTTTCAATAGGGCTGTAGGATTTATGGCAGAGCGTACATCCAGAAGACCATGCAAGTGTCCCTTCATAAGACTTAGGTTGTAGTCCCTAGGGAACTATACTGGACAAAGAATTACATGCAGATCAGTGAGGAGGCATGAAGGGGAAAATTGGCAATTGAGAGAAATGATTTTAGGAATGTGTATATACATTTTTTAAGGCTTATGAAACAAACGAGTTAAGTATAGTGTAATTTGTTCCAATTTAGACCGTATTCAGCACTGCTTTTCCTAGGTCATCCCTTACTCAAAAAAAAATCGAGATTGGGCCAAGTTCTCTGCTCACTGACTCTAGACCCAAACTCCACCCAAGTCAACGGGCAACAAAGAGTGAGTTCTGCATGGATAAGAAGTGCTTGAATAGTGTCCAGATTGTAATTAGTTTCCCAAGAGAATGAGGATGAAACCACCATAGCTAAATGGATTTGAAATTTGGAATCCTCACATCTTTGACAGAGGATCAAAAAGTTAGTAAAATAAAATGACAAATCTTCTTTTATATCAAGTTGTTAGATTTTGCTCTGGAAAAAAACTTGTTACAAAATTTAATTTATTATGCATCAGACTAACTCATATTCAATATCCAGTATGAGAGCCCATTCCTGCAAACACTAACTCATGTTGAGACCTGTCCTTATTTATGCAATTAGATCCATTTGGATTGATTCTCCCTTACCCTAAAGCCTATTGATACTGCTCGGATGATGTTAGGGGCCATTAAAGGCAGCAGATCTATTGGGAGCCTTTAAGATAACTTTTGCAGCATAAGAGGCTTCCCTGACTGACACAGAGATGCTGCAGTGAGTCAGAAATGAGTAAAGGGGTATAGCCATGGCCAGCAGGTGTATAAGTTAGAGGAACTCTGAGGCTACTTGAGCTTATGTCAGAGCTGGGCAAGCTCCTGGCTACTCCAAGAATATGGGGAGCACAAAGGTGTTTAAAGCCACCTTGCTTCTTGCACATCCCTCCATAGATGCACCAAGTCAGGATAACTGAGAACTGGAGTCACTGACTTTAGTGGGACTTTCGCATGAATAAGGGTTGTCAGGATGAGGACCTAACTGTTTTAGGGCCAGATCCTGTTTCCATTAAATTCAATGGACGAACTCAATTAACTTCACTAAAAACAGGCTCAGGCTCTTAATGAGATGATGGTTAAAAGAGAGATACCTGTTAAAAGAATAATTTTCTTTTTTCACAGAAGCTGTGAAACAGTTCTTAGCTTTATTGGTCAGTATTTCTTTTTTGCCATCTGCCAGGCCACTTAGACAGTGGTTCTCAACCAGGGGTAGGCAGAGGTCTCTCAGGTAGTACATCAACTCATCTAGATGTTTGCCTAGTTTTACAACAGGCTACATAAAAAACACTAGTGAAGTCAAGTACAAACTAAAATTTCATACAGACAAAATGAGAAAGCAAGCAATTTGTCAGTAATAGCGTGCTGTGACACTTTTGTATTTTTATGTCTGATTTTGTAAGCAAGTAGTTTTTAAGTGAGGTGAAACTTGGGGCACGCAAGACAAATCAGACTCCTGAAAGAGGTACAGTAGTCTAGAAAGGTTGAGAACCACTGACTTAAAAAATGCAGTGACTTTAAAATCTTCCTTATTTTCTCAGTTCTTGCCTACTCCTCAATTTTGTTCCAGCCTTTTAGTTCAATTAGTTTATAATTGTCCAAACAGAAAAAATGACTAGTTGGTGTATGACATGTTACCTCTGCATTGTATAAACATATTGTAATTTCCACCGCACTGAGTCAGCATTCTGATCATTTAGCATTTATATTCCCGACAGCTGTTTATTCCTTTCAATGTATTTTCAGAGATAAATGTCCAGAAGGGATTTACTGCCCCAGATCTATCAGAAAACATATTTAAGATAGTCTGTGGTATTTAAATCATAATAAAATTTATTATTCAGTAATCTTAGGACAAATAGCATTTAATTTGGAACATTAAATAATTTATCTTAAACCTTGTAAATTATTTTAAAATATAAACTGATTAAGAAACCAAAATAAAGTTAAAATTTCCCCCCAGAATCTTGATTTGGTGGTTTCAGGATGTATCTTTAAGTTCTTTAAGATTATTAAACAATATACTAAAACTGCTGGTACTGTATTCTATCTTCTCATTACTTCTTGTCTCTGGAACTCAGACAGAAAGACAGCAATAATAAGAAGAGAAGAACTAGTAACTGGAGCATATATGGGGCCCAAATGATTCCTGAAGTAACTGTAGCAATGGAGCTGCACTGCTAAATTTGGCCTCCAGAGTTACCACTAGGCTATTATCCGAAACAGGATGAGGGGTTTCTCTCTCTCTTTCTCATTTTGGCAAGAAATGGCTGGGCTAGCTTTGGTGGAGAGGATTCATGGCTGAGAATCCCAGGTAGAGATAGGTACCTCCCTCCAGCCTGTCCGTTAAGCGCCTAAATCCCTTTTGTTAATATATAATGTAGAAGCCCTGCCCCTTTCCTCTGCTTTACACTCCTGGCTAGCTTAGGAGACTCTCTGCTCAGCTTGCTGCCTTCTGAGAATCCCTTTCTTAAGTGCCTACCTCTCCCCATACAATGCATGGGGACCTCGGGCTCGCTAACTCAGGGCTGTGAATTCCACTATGTAGCAGAGCACCTAGGAATTAGGTGTGGCAATACTGAGACCCCTTTGTGAATTTAGCTCTATGCTCTTTAATAAAGTCTTCTAGGACCAAGCAAGGAATAGCATTGTCAGGAGGGTGCTGATTCCACTAACCCTTACTAATATCAATAAACTATTCATGTAAGCAAGGTCTACTGATGTGGGTAAGGGTGTGAAGGATGGAGCCTTAGCCCTGAAGATTCCTCTCCAATTCCATTAATAAAAGAGAAATGCATTATGAGAGAGTTCTTCTGATAGCTTATTGCATTTGCCTTATGAATGGTCCCAATCAGGGTTTCCCTGAAAAGCCATACAGGAAGGTGGCCTTGCCAAATTTTCTTTTTTTCCTAAACCCTTGTCATACCATACCATGTTAACAATGTCATCAGCACTCTTAACTCAAACTGGAATGCATCATGAGTTGTTAGGAGATTGTCACTGGGAAGAGAAAAAGATCTTTTCCATAGTGAATAATTTTTCTTGGTGGGGCTAACACCGTAAGTGTGATGGGGGCTTTACTGGTAGAAAATAAGATACAATACTTATTTATATTACCTTAGTGCCTACAAGCCCTAGTCTGGACCAGGACCCCATTGTACTAGGCACTGTACAAATACAATACAAAAAGACTGTCCTTCTTAGAGTAGCATAGGGCAGGTCTACATTAGAAGCGCTACATCAGCGCGCCACTGTAGCACATCTGGTGAAGACGTTCTATGCCGACAGAAGAGTACTCTTCCGTCAGCATAATTACTCCACCTCCGCAGGAGGCGGAAGCTATGTCGGTGGGAGAGTGTCTCCTGCCGACACAGCACCGGTGTGGATGGTGCTTAGATTGCTGTAACTTGCATTGCTCAGGGGGCAGGGCCACCCAGTGGTGAGCTGGAGCCGGTTCACACTGGTTCGCTAGAACCGGTTATTAAATTTAGAAGCCCTTTTAGAACCGGTTGTTCCGCGAGGGACAACTGGTTCTAAAAGGGCTTCTAAATTTAACCGGCCAAAAGTGACGCCTTAGGCGCCGACTCCATGGGTGCTCCAGCCCTGGAGCACTCAAGGGGAAAATTTGGTGGGTGCAGAGCACGCACCGGCAGCTCCCCGCCACACCCCCGGCCCCAGCTCACCTCCGCTCCACCTCTGCCTCCTCCCCTGAACGTGCCACTCCGCTCTGCTTCTCCGGCCCCCAGGCTTCCCGCGAATCAGCTGTTCGCACGGGAAGCCAGGGCAGGCTGAGAACCAAGCGGCGGCTTCCTGCTCAGGCCCAGGGAAGTGGAGGTGAGCTCAGGCGGGGGGGAGGGGAGGGCATGAGGAGGGCCGCCCGCACCGCAGCAGGTAACCTGGGGGTGGGGGGACACGCAGGGGAACCGCTCCCCGCCCCAGCTCACCTCCGCCACCCTCGGCCTGAGTGGGAAGCTGCCGCCTGCTTCTCAGTCCTCTCAGGCTTCCCGCCGAACAGCTGATTCGCGGGAAGCGGAGGGAAGAGGGTGGTGCAGAGAAGCAGAGCGGGGTGGTGCGTTCAGGGGAGGAGGCGGAGCGGAGGTGAGCTGGGGCCAGGCACGGGGTGGGGAGCTGCTGGTGGGTGCTCTGCACCCACCAAATTTTCCCCGTGGGTGCTCCAGCCCCGGAGCACCCAGGGAGTTGGCGCCTAAGGCGCCACTTTTGATGTGATCAGTGGGGGAGTGGCCACTCCCCCTGCTCCCCCCCAGCTACGCTCCCCCGCCCCTAGGAGCCAGAGGGACCTGCCAGATGCTTTCTGGGAGCTGTCCCAGGTAAGCACCACTGGGACTCCCCACTTCGCCCACTGGCAGGTGCCTCTGGCTCTTAGGGGTGGGGTGTGCACCCACTACGGTGGCCCACGAGACTCTCCTGCCCGGTTCTGGGGGCAGACAGGGGAGGGGGGTGGATAGGGCAGGGGTCCTGGGGGGGTCATCAAGGAACGCAGGGGGGTTGGATGGGGCAGGAGTCCCGGGGGACAGGGGTGGGCAACGACCCCCTTGTGGGGTGAGATTTTGTTGTTAAGATTTTGGCAGCTCATCACTGGGGCCATCCCTACCCATACGCAAACTAAACAGCTGCGTAGGGTACCAGGAAATTTAGGGCACCAAATTGCCCCAAATTTCCTGGTGCCCTACACAGCTGCATGCTGCATCCAGCTGCAGCGACCAGCCCGATCCCCCAGACAGCTGAGCCGGCCCCTCGTGGGCTGCACACAGCAGGGCCCAGGAAAGCTGCCACCATCCCACCCCTTCCCCTCAACCCCCACCCCTGCTCCCCCCCTGTCCCAGCCCCACCCCCACTTCATCCCTTCCCCCCCAAACCCTGTCCCCTGAGCTATGCAGCAGGGGTCGGCGTTGGGCGCGCCGTGCACCAACCGGGCAGCGGGAAGTGGAACAACCCAGCCCCAGCCTGCTCTGCTACACCGGCTCCCAGCTGCCTTCCTGCACTAGCTGCTCCTGCCTCCCAAAGCCCTTGGGTGCAGCCCCCCCATCCCACAGAGGTCTGGGATGCCCCCCCACTTGAAGGCCCCCCGCAGTGGGGCTGCATAGGGCACCACAATCTCTCGGGACGGCCCTGTGAGGGAGGGTGGTTTTTTCACACCTTTGAGAAACGCAAGTGAGTTCAACTTAAGTGCTAGTGTAGACCTGCCTTTAGAATCTGCTGTGAAGCAGTTTAGGAGAAACTACAATTCTAAATCATAACCCTTAGATGTGAAGTTAAAATATTGATCCATATTCACCATCTGATCACAGGCTCTGGGGTAAGATTATATTGTAATAAAACTTGAACCTTGATGTTAAACATCTTTTATCCAGCTAGGATGTATGGCAAACAAAGGAAAATGTGTGAGTAGAAGACATTAACCTTTGGGGTCTATTTATGAAAATGTATTTAGGACATTTCTGCACAAATTTTTGCATTCCTCGTGCAGAATAATGTCTAGCTTGCTTAAATGTTAAATGAATCTTAAGCTTTGATAGTTGTTACCATTTACTTGATGTCTTCTCCCTTTTAAAATCCTTATGTTACCCTCTGTCTGCTTTTAATAATTTTCTCTTGACTCCGTAAAATGTAAAAAAAATGTAATATTGTAAATGGATGGCTCTCAGTATCTCTTCAACATTCCATGTAGGTTTACAGTGTAGAGAAGAACGTGCATGAGGATCAATATATGAAACCCATTTAAAAGATTATCTGGCATTCTAAGTTTAATACCTGACTTAATCTATTTGTGGATTTGTAGATAATACAATTTCTTGTTTATAGATGAATCCAATAAAATATAATAATACTCTGACCTCAAATAATGTTGCATGTGTGCATAAAGATAAAGCTGAAAACTTAAATGGATGTGTATCAGTATGGAAAAGTTTAATATATAGGGGCCAAATCCTGGTGTAAATCAGTGTAGTTCCAGGGACGTCAATCAAGCTGCACCAGTTTGAACGAGCTGAGGATCTGGCCCTACCCGTCTACACACTGAGAAATCATCCACTTGCACAATAAAGGTCTATATCCATGTTCATTGCTAGAGTTTTCACAGATTTGCATTGAGATTCATTTGACTATAAGTTATGTGTTTGTATAGCACCAACTACAATGTGTTCCAGTCCATGATGAGGTCTCCTAGGTGCTACAGCAATTCATATTTGCATTTAAGTCAAAACTGTCTCTTAATTATGTGCTTCTATTTTTACAGTATATTACAGCTGGTCACTTTTCACTTTCTGTATAGTAAATGCAACACTTTTAGGAGATGAGAATTTATATAGTTGGATACCGGTGTCAGGTTATTAAAGATATATTTTTGCATTCTTCCCTTGGGCAAAAACACTATATTTGTTCTATGTTACCTGTAGTTCTTTAGTAACTGGTTGAAAATATGCTTTAATTACTACTAATAAAACAATGGGAGACATCATGTTATCTGCTATCAGTCTGGCTACAATGTGTTATTGTCAACACAACCCAGGATATTTAGAAAATAGCAACCTCTGCAGTTACCTCCAGAGTGATGTCATTCAGGGCTGGAACTTTAGTACTAACAGTGCTTTGGAATTGTTACATTTTCCTTCTTGACATAGACATTAAATATAGCTCTTACCTTAAACAAAAGAGAAAAAATATTGACTATATATGAGTTGATTCTGCATTCCTTGCACACTCAAAACTCCCACTGACTTGAGTAGAAATGCAGAATCAGGCCAGTAATCTGGAACTGTACCAAGCTGAAATGCAGTACACCTTCCTTCTAGGTAATCATATCACACTACTTTAAGATTCTGAATGTAAATGATGCACATTTGTATTGATTAACTATTTTGGAATCTTCATAATATTATTATGTAAAACAAAAACATACATGCAAATGAAAAATTGACATGTGTCAGCACCATTACAAGATTTACCCTGATTTTAGACTATCACAGCAATTAGATTAAGCTGTACCAAATTAAACTCCTTTGCTTTGTGCCTTACTAACAAAAAGAATGCACTAAAAAAGAAATTAAGACATTAAAAAAACGCTATTAAACCTTGTTTATATGGATAATCAAAAATTCAACTGCAAAACTAAAAATACAGATGCAATTAAAAGGAAATATAATGTAACTAAAGTATGGTTAAAAATAAATAAATTGTCACAAATAGTTACAAAATCCAAGAATATTTATATCAGTGACAAAATGGAAGAATGAGCAACAGCATGAGGGATGATAGCACCACTGAACAAATGCAGCTCAGACATCACTCCAGATTCATCTGTAATGGAGTTGTTGGTTTTTTTTAAAAAGGCAAATAAAATAGAAACAGGCAATTTATTTGCATGTGAGCAGAATGAGAAGGCAGAGCAGAGAATGTTTATGCAGATAATGCTGATGAAGACTAAAAACTATATCTCATGGGATTTCAGTTCCCTTAAAGTGAAATCTCTGACACCACTAAGGAAAGATGCAAGTCCTGATATGTTTATTTGCTGTTCTCCTTTCACACTTCATTTTGCTTTTTACACTTCTTTCTAATGCTGACTACAATCATGACACAACTGTTCCAGGTGGCAAACGAAGAGAAGCAACTTCTTGTCAAAAACAAGCCAATGATGCTTGACAAATTGACCTTGACCTGACCACTGTGGTGCCACAAGCCACAAGATACCTGGTAACGGTTGTTAGGTAGGTCAAGACTTGCGTTTTTTGTTGCTGCAGTTAATAAAAATGTCAGATGATAAAAGAGCATTACTGTGCAGTCACTTAGCTCATCAGAAACAAATCCTGATGCATTTCAAAGAACATTTGGGAATTGACATAATCTATGTAAGTAAAACATTACCCATATGCTTACTACCTGCTACATTAACTACTGATCAAGCAGAAATGTATACCGTTTATACTAAAAATACATACAAAAATAAAGATGGCAATCTTACAGTGTTTGTACTGGCAACTGAATTAGTCATGCAGAGCAGCGGATGTTTGGAGGAAGCCAGTCAAGGTTTCATCTCAGTAACCTTTGGCAGGAAATAGCTGTTCCTGCCTTCCTTGAGCCTTAATTACATTGTCCTAGCTCATCTCCTCCTGCAGAATAACCTACAGGAAGGGGATGCAAAGAAGGAAAACTCTATGAGGATTCGTTCACAGAGTTTGCTTCCACATCATCTCATTGGGATGGCAAGGTTTGACCCCTGTGGAGAAAGCCATCTGTCCCCAAACTGGTGGGTCCCCAAGAATCTGTACAAATACTGCAGGGGTCCAAGGCCATCGGTGCAGAGGCCCTGTTCCTCCAGACTGGTTCTGGCCCCCCCAGAAGTGCAGCTCCGACGCAGCTTCTCTATCAGGGACTATCCTGGCTGTGGGTTCCCCCAGGAACCTTGGGAATGCAGAATAGATAATAGCACCCCAGATAATATTTTCTTTTCTGGGTAATGTCCACAGGGCCAGAAGGTGGGTGATTTACATCACTATTCAGCCAACCTCTTTCCCCAGACAATGCAGAGAGCATCTTTGGGCCAGAAGGGAATAATGCCAAATAGGCTACTGAGGCCTACTTTCAAAATGAAGGGGGCAGATTTGGAGTCCCCTCTCTGAAGACTTACAGGGCACAATACATAAAATGTTGGTATTTCTGGGGCTGAAGAGGAGCCATTCATTCCATCAAAACATGATCCTCATTATGCTCAAATAAATTGGTTAGTCTCTCAGGTGCCACAAGTACTCCTTATCTTTGAACTGTTGTTTTCCTGGGTACTACATATGAGAATGACGATATCAAATGTAAAGGTAATCTAAATCACCTGCAGTAAATTACAATTCCTTTTGAAAAGTGGCTTGTCTGCCTCTGTGTTGTGACATTTCCTGTTCCTGGATACAGGTATTTGGGCAGACCCTGGTATATTTGATTCCTCTCCCTACAGATTTGCTTAAGTACTAAAAAGTTAAATCACATCAGCGCCGAGGGGATGTTGTGTCTGGTACAATTGAGGTTTATCTTGACTAGGATTTAAAAACGTGTTGTTGGAAAGTGTTTGCTAAAACATACTAATATACACATTCTAAAAGTCTCATGTAGACAGCGTAAGCTTCACATCAACACATGATAGCTGGTTGAGTTAAAGCACAGGGGTGGCTTTTTAGAACATGTTGCTTAAAATGTGCTAACTCATTCTGATGACTCACCTTTGAATTCTAGTAAAGGTAAGTCCAAAATGAATAAACCTTCTATCTGGAAATTGTAAGAACCTGAGGATGAAAAGTCTTTAGTATGTTCAACGGTTTAAAACTACAGTACTGGGGATACTGAAATATAGCTACCAGTATGGTGCTACATACAATACCCAAATGTTCTAAAAGTCTCAGCGTACTAACTCAATCCAAACTCCTGAAAGTCATTGTTGAATTCAAACCTAAACATCCCCCAAATTTAAGCAGTTGCTTAGTTTGGATGGAATGTTCTGTAAAATACCTCAAACGAACTTTCACATTAAAATCTTACTCTTAGTGTGATACTACGCCCCATATTCTTCATAGAGATATTGTTACGATATGAATATGGCATAACTAAGATGTGTTTTATGTAAGATGGGTCACGTGAGGTATCATCGGAAAGGTTATAATTTGTATTCAGGTACCATTTCTGTATCTGAAGTTAGAAATATTGACTCTGTAACAATTGTAACAAATGTAACAATTACAAGTGGGTTTACACCTGGGGAACGCCCACCAGAGAGAATTCAATCAGCCTGGATGGGCCATTAGGGAGAACAATAGGATTTTGAAGATGCTAATCTCCTACCTTCCTGGGTTGCTGCAAACAACCTTTGATGCCTGGCTGCTTTGACACTGCATGGTCATGTGATCGTGTCACCTGGTACTGGACTCCATCTTGGACTACTAGTATTTTTCCACTAATAGGGGGTGGGAATCAAACTGGGAAACAAAGGATTTCTGCCACATGTAAATCCTATTTAAGGCAGGGAAGTGCCTTAATCAGGGTTCATTCTTCACTGAATCTCCACCCAGGATGACAGCTGGAAACAAATAAGGGCTTGGATACACTTGCGGTTAGAGCGCATTAAAGGAGCCCCGGGCACACGAGCTCACTACCATCTACACTGACAAGGCACGTAGAGCACTCTGACTCCACGACTAGAGTGCTCCACCTCAGCGAGTGGAATAACGTTTTGTGCACTCCTGCTGGAGCGACACGGTGCCAGTGTGGACGCCCTGGTCTGTCAGTGTGCTCTGATCGGCCTCCAGAAGTGTCCCAAAATGCCTGTTCTAGCCACTCTGGTCATCACTTTGAACTCTACTGCCCTGCCCTCAGGTGACCAATCGTCAGATCCACCCTTTAAATTCTCTGGGAATTTTGAAAATCCCCTTCCTGTTTGCTCAGCCAGGTGTGGAGTGTTCTCAGCGAATCTTTCCAGGTGACCATGCCTCCACACGCCAGGTGATCCCCCGAATGGAGCAATGGCGAGGTGCTGGACCTCATCAGTTTTTGGGGGAAGGAAGCTGTCCAGTCCCAGCTGAGCTCCAGACGTAGGAATTACGATACCTTTGGGCAGATATCAAGGGACATGATGGAAAGGGGCCATGACCAGGACGCACTGCAGTGCAGGATAAAAGTGAAGGAGCTGCGGAATGCCTACTGCAAAGCCCGCGAGGCAAACAGCCGCTCCGGTGCTGCCCCTGCTACCTGCCGTTTCCACAAGGAGCTGGACGTGATACTTGGGGGTGACCCCACCTCCACTCCGAGTACCACCATGGACACTTCAGAGCCCAGTTCAACAAGGCAGGAGGAGGAGGAGGATCAGCAAAGCGGGAGGGAGGGTGCTGAGGTGGAGGAAGACACCCCGGAATCCCTAGACGCATGCAGCCAGGAGCTGTTCTCAAGCCAGGAGGAAGGTGGCCAGTCGCGGCAGCTGGTGCTTGGGGAAGGACAAACACCAGAGGAGGTTCCCGGTAAGCAGCTTTTATTTTGGGAAGGAAGTTATTCGGTGTGGGCTCTTGGGGTGAGAAGGGTTCTGGCTGCATGCATGCCTAGATGCGGAATAGGGCGTTGATGCGCTCTCTCACATCGCGGTAATCGGCCTCAGTGATCTCTTCAAAGGTCTCGTCCAGAACTTGGGTGATGCGCTTGCGCAGGTTTCTTGGGAGAGCCACTGTATTCCTTGTCCCAGTAAGGCTAACTTGTCAGCGCCATTGTGCCGTGAGGGGTGGGGGGATCATTGCTGCACACAGGCAAGCTGCATATGGGCCAGGGCGGAAGCCGAATTGCAGTAGAAGACCCTCCCTTGCTTCCCAGGTCACCCTCAGCAGTGAGATACCTTCCAGGCAAATTCTTGTGGAAAATGTGGGGACAGTGCTCAGTACAGGGGCCCCCTGCTGCTTTTGGCTCTCCCCAAGGCACAAAAACCCAGAGGACAGTACAGCCATGAACCAATCAGTCACACTTGACCCTGTGCTTACTCATCGTTTTGGGGCTCTCGTGGGTTATGTGCGCTCACTTTGGGACGGGCAAATATGCTATTGTGTAGACTATGCTTGCCCTTAAGTATGGGGGAATCATTGCTCTGTCTGGTGTGAACAATGCTGCCTCTGTTAAGTGTTGCATTTTGCTTTTACAGATGCAACCTTGAGATCTCAGCCGTCCGTATTATCACCGGTCGAAAGACTCCAAAGAATCAGAAAGAGGCCAGGTAGAAGCAAGGAAGACATGTTGCATGAAGTAATGCAGCATTCAAGTAATGAAAATCAAAAAGTGCAGGAGTGGTGGGACAGTGAAAGGAGGATCCACCAGCAGAATGGGGAGCGCTGAAACAAAAGCGCGTTGCTCCGGCAACAAAGCACGGATCGGCTGATAAGCAAAATGGAGTGCCAAGAAGACTCTATCCAGGCGCTCGTAGCCATGCAGGCAGAGCAATACCATGCCCTCTCCCCCCTGCAGCCCTTGTCCCAAAACTATTTCCCTTGTGCCCCATGTCACCTCCAACCCACTTTCCCCAACATCCAGGTTCTTACCGCCATCAGCTGCCTCCAACACCTATAGCTTCACCACCCAGCCCTGAAAACTATGACTCTTACCCACTGCACTCAACCCCCATCACCATGCAGTATAGCCACCCTGAAGTGCAGCACTCATTGCATAGCACTCCAGACAGGAAGGCTGAGTATGATAACAGGACATACACAAATCTGTGATTGTACCGTTCCCCACTCCACCCAGGGCCAGCCCACAACATTTTGGCTGAGGTGGGGATCTGAAATGACGACCCCATGCACCCTCGCTTGGGCCAAAACTTCAAAATGCTGGGTCTTGTGCCACCCTCCACAGTCTGGCACCTGAGGCGGCTGCCTCGGTTCGCCTCATGGTAAGGCCAGCCCTGACCCCACCCTCTTGACCTTTCTGTTTCCCAAGCAGTTGGGTTTCTTTTCAATAAATGAATTTTCTTTTCAATAAATGGATTTTTTTTGCTTTGAAAACATTCTTTGTTATTGCATAAAGTAAAAGATACCTTAGCCCAGGAAAGAAACAGGTACTGCAAGTCAGTGTAGCAAACACAGATTCCTACTACCATTGGAACCACTGCATTTCACTCCCATGCAGGGCACCAGATGTTACTGGTGGTTTTCAGCCTCAAATTGCTCCTTCAAGGCATCCCTAATCCTTGCAGCCTCCTGCTGTGTCCCTCTAATAGCCCTGCTCTCTGGCTGTTCAAATTCAGCCTCCAGGTTTTGAACCTCCGAGTTCCATGCCTGAATGAATCGTTCACCCTTTCCTTCACAAATGTTATGGAGGGTACAGCCCACGGATATAACCACGGGGATGCTATCATCGGCTAGATCCGGCTTCCCATACAGAGAGCGCCAGTGGCCCTTTAAATGGACAAAAGCACACTCCAGTCATTCTGCACCGACTCAGCCTGTTGTTGAACCGCTCCTTGCTGCTGTCAAGGATCCCTGTGTAGGGTTTAATGAACCAGGGAAATAAAGGGTAAGTGTGGTCTCCAAGGATCACAATGGGCATTTCGACTTCCCCTACGGTGATCTTCTGGTCTGGGAAAAAAGTCCCGGCTTGCAGCTTCCTGAACAGGCCAGTGTTCCGAAAGCTGCGTGAGTCATGCACCTTTCCGGGCCAACCTGCGTTAATGTCAATGAAACGCCCACTGTGATCCACAAGTGCCTGGAGAAGCAAAGAAAAATACCCCTTCCGATTAACGTACTCAGAGGCTAGGTGGGCTGGTGCCAGAATTGGAATATGTGTGCCATCTATCACCCCTCCACAGTTAAGGAAACCCATTTGTGCAAAGCCATCCACAATGTCATGTACGTTACCCAGAGTCACGGTTCTTCTGAGCAGGATGCGATTAATGGCCCTGCAAACTTGCATCAACACGATTCCAACGGTCGACTTTCCCATTCCAAACTGGTTAGCGACCAATCGGTAGCTCTCTGGAGTTGCCAGCTTCCAGATTGCAACAGCCACCAGCTTCTCCACCATCAGGGCAGCTCTCAATCTCATGTCCTTGCGTCCCGGGGTGGGGGCGGGCTCATCACACAGTCCCATGAAAGTAGCTTTTCTCATCCAAAAGTTCTGCAGCCACTGCTCATCATTCCAGACTTGCATGACGATGTGATCCCATCCCTCAGTGCTTGTTTCCTGAGCCCAAAAGCAGCATTCCACGGTGGTGAGCATGTCCGTGAATGCCACAAGCAAACCCGTGTCATATGCGTTACTCGAGTCGATATCGTTGAAGCCCTCACTGTCACTTTGGATCATAAGGAATAACTTGACTGCAAAACGTGACGTGCTGGCGAAATTTGTCAGCATACTCCTCAGCAGTTCGGGCTCCCTTCCCGCAAACCAAAAGGGAAGATAGAGCGCGCAGTAAAAAAAACATTGAAAGATGGTGCCAAATGTGGACGGAAGCACAGGGATTCCTGAGATAAGAACTGATGCATCAAGGGGCGTTGGGACAGGTCCCAGAATGCCCCACCCCCTTCCCACAAGCCACAGTGCCAAAATGGGAAGAGGTGCTCTGTGGGATAGCTTCCCATAATGCACTGCTCCCAATGCTGGTGCAAGTGCCGCAAATGTGGCCACACCAGTGCGCTTGTTCCTGTCAGTGTGGACAGACTGCAGCACTTTCCCTACTGCGCTCTCTGAAGGCGGGTTTAACTCAAAGCGCTCTATATCTGCAAGTGTAGCCATGCCCTAAGAAACAAGGAGAAAGCAGGGAGAAGGACTAAGCCCAGGCTGGAAAAGGTGTCTGACCTACGAAAGAAATGCCTAAAACAACATTTAGGGTGAGAACTTACTACTTGTAATCAGTCTCTTTAATGTATTAAGCTTAGTTTGCATGTTTGTTTTATTTGTTCAGTAATCTGCTTTGATCTGTTTGCTATCTCTTATAATCACTTAAAATCTACCTTTTTAAGCTAATAAGCTTGTTTTTGTTTTCTCTAAACCCAGTTTGTGGAATTCATAACTAGGGGGGAGGGAGGAAAGCTGTGCATATCCTCCTCCACATTGAGGGAGGGAGCGAATTTCATGAGCTTATGCTGTCAGTTCTCTGTGCAGTGCAAAACAATACAATTTTGGGTTTACACTCCAGAGGAGGTGTGCATTTGAGTGCTGGGCAATTCCAAAGCTGAGTCTTCCCATGCAGAGCTGATTTCAGTGTCTGTGTCTTCCTGCAAATGGGTGTGTCCCTACCTGAGTGTGTGTTGGAGGAGGCTTGAGGGTCTGGCTCAGCAGGACAGTGTAAGGGAGCCCAAGCTGGCGGAACAGGTGGGATCAGTGGTACCAAAGTATATCAGGTGGCACCCTGGAGGATGTGGGGTAACCCATCACACTTAGTATCCCTCCATTATTACAGATGTCACTAGTCTGGAATTTGTCTGTTGCAGGACAAGTTTGTAAGCAAAACTAACTGACTTGCGGACAATGCAAATAGGGAGAAATAGAAATACTGGGTAAAAAATTAGAACAGAAAAAGGCATCAGACCTAATTGTGTTACTGCCCTTGCAAAGGAATTAGGCACAGCCTCATTCATCTCAATGCTGGGAAAATTTTATTGACACTCAACCTAAATTTTCCTTTATTTAATTTTATCCCATTGTATTCCATGAATGAAGTCTGGCTCTCTTAACACATGGTTATAATATGATTTGGTCTGGTCTATACAGGAAAAAGCAAATCTTGTTACAACATAGTTAGAAGATAGCTGTGTTATAACTGGGTTATTAGATAAGGCCTAGCTCTCTCTAAATAATTATCCCTGCTGCCTAGGTTTGGACATAATGGGCTTGGTTTACCACTGCCCTGTACGTAGTATAGTCATTTACACATGCTAAAAGTGGGTGTAAAATGCTACCAAATCAGAATGGTCACAATTTACACTCAGTTTTCACTGGTGAAAATGACTACACAAGGTGTAGAGCATCAGAGAATTGGGCCCAATTTCCCCATGTATTAAATTATCACACCTGCTACAAATTCAGTCCCTGATCCTGAATAAAGTTCCATTTTGGTGGACATTTGCCCTTGCATAGAGGTCATTGGTGCTCTGGGCCAAAGACTGTTTAGTTTACCTCACCCAATGAAGTACAGTATAATAGTATTGTAATGGTGTGATTAGGAACACATAGAATTGACAAGGCTCATTAATACTTATTAATAAAAATTACATGAGTATATCAAAATTAGTAAACATCTCTATATTTTCTGAAAATCTGTATCAATGGTACATTTTGTTCTGTGTTTGTAGAGTGCCTAGCACAATGAGGCCTGGTCCATGATTCAGTGCTAGACTAATACAAACAATAAGTAATAATAATAATTTCAAATAACTTGCTCAAATCTTTTAACAACTATATTATAGTACCACCTAGTGGTCAAATCAAACCAGATAAAGACCTTTTTTAAGACTGTGGTACACTGAGCAATACATTTAATGTTAACTGCCAATTATTGCGTCATAACTGTCTTTTGTGTACTTTAGTGATAAGCAAATAGACATCTCTCTTATCAGCCTTACATATCTTACTGGAAAACAGACAAGGATAAATTAAAACTCTAAATATAACAAAGATATTTATTCCCCTGTACCACATCTCCAGCATGCTCTAAGACACACCTTTCTGAATTTTGAAATTTTGATTAAATTTCCAATTTTGATGAAGAAACAAGGAATTTTTTAAAATTATTTGCATTTTCCAAACCAGGCCTGTTTTTTGGTCAGTTCTACCACTGAACTAAAAGAGTACTAATCTCATAGAAAGATAAATAATGCCACCAAAGCACAGAGTTTAACTGGATGTAGGGAAAAGCTGGCTGTTCTTACAAAGAGACTGAAATACAGTGACAAAAGCTTGCAGGCTGAGGATTAAATAAGCCTAAAACAGAACAGGTCAGTGTGTCCAACTTTTTTCTGTCAAGCTATTCCTTCGTCATTAATCTGTGTGTTTTATTTGACTCTGAACTCCATGAAGCAGTTAAACTAATTAATATATTGATTAATTACATCATAAACTCAACAGAACATTTAAAAGATAGTCCTCCTTTCTCATCTGTTACCATATCAGACATTAGCTAGAAATATGGTCTGCACACCAATATCAGTAAACAAGAGAGAGAGAGAGAATAACACGGTGGAGGAAAGTTCTGTTAGGTTTATTATAGCAATATGACCTCTGGTCTGGAGTCTGGATATATCTCAGGATTTGAGGCCTGATTTTAAGCATGGCTTCAGTTTGTGTGCAAGTGGAGAGATGTGGTCTGAGAATAAGTCCTTTTCTGACAATCTGTGGTAAGAGCCTCAGCTCTTGTAGCCAGTCACTCATTAATTGCCAGAAAATGGACTCCCCATTGCTTATTATTGTATAAATAAGAGTAAACTTTATTTGAGAGCATTATTCACACACCAGTCTGGCCTACGTGGCAACATGGCTCCTGTAAGACTCCCTTGATGTCCACTGGTCTCCAACTCACTTCAGTAGTAGGATGGCCACTGAGGCATCCCCAGAATACCTAACATTCTGGTACTTCCAGAATGGCATGGGCCCACTCCTCCTGGCATGACCTCACACACATGGTTCATGCAAGATCACACCGGAGGGAACAGAGCCGCATGCACTGCATAATGGTTGTCCTCCATGATGACACCGGACAAAACCACGAATGGTATCCAAAAGGGATAAACTTTTCCAAAAACAGAACTGTCTGGTTTAAAACCGGACAAATGGCCTGCTTACTTGCTGGCACCGTTGCCAACCTTCCAGGACTGTCCTGCAGTCTCCAGGAATTAAATATTAATGTTTAATTAATGATAATGTCATGTCATGAAACCTGCAGGAATACCTCCAACCAAAATTGACAACTCTACTTGCTGGAGAGAGGAACAGAGAGACTTCATATCATGTGAAAGAGAAATGGAGTAAGATACTGCTAAAAGGGTCAGCACTATTTTACTCACTGAGGGTCTAGTTCAGCACTTAAGCACTTCAGTGGGACTTAAGCATGTGTTCACATGCTTTGTTGAATGAAGAACAAGATTCCTAGGGGATTGAGAGACACTGTGTCATGGATATACCCACATCACTGGGTATTTCGGAATTCTCAAAATATAAAGGACTGGGCCGCAGATCATTAGACCAATCAGAATATGACATCATTTGTAAATTATTAAATACTTTGGTGGGAAAAGGATTCACTTAGCATGAAACAAATTTGCATGTTGAGACATAATCAAGGCACTATAATTGAAATTCCATTTTTAAAGTAATTTTAAGAGATTCCAAAGCACAGGGTCACTGTGGGTAAAGCATATACTGATTCCTTAGCTAGTAACAAAATGGAAAGCCATATTTCTCTTACATATATCAATGTTGAGAGCATATATAAGGACTATTGGACAAAATCATGGTCCCTTTGAAGTCATAAGAAGTTTTACCATTGACTTCACTGGACCCAGAATTTGACCCACTGACTGGAGTTGAAGATTTATTCCGGGAAATTATTGCCTTCTGGTTCAAAAAATTACTTTCTATGAGATATAAACAATACTTGGAACTGCAAGTGCCACCTAATTAATTCCATTATTTTATCAATGGCATAGAAAGTGATAAAATATCAAGTTGCAAAACCTGTTATTTTAACACTTTCAAAGTCATCATAGCCTGCATTTATATTCTGTGAATGAACATATCCCCTATCATCTGTTAAGAAAAACCTTCACCTTGTTTAATTAGAATATATTGAATATTTCCAGATTGCCTTACAGATCTTATCAGGTGTTTATAAAATAGTAAAACAGGTTTCCATTTGTAATGTTAATATCACCTGCTATACTTCAAGAACAGTAAGACTCATCTGTTTGGCACATGGACTCTCTAGATCTTAGTGTCTTACCACATAATTAGGTTTTAGGTCTCAACAACATTAGGATTAAAATATAAATTTTAATATTCAGACTGTAAATTACTCACTGTATCCTCCTAACACTTTACTGAAAGAATGCATAATGCATATCAAATTGCTATTCAAATTCTACTTCCTGAATTAACAAAACAGTACTTCAAAGGCATCAGTGAACCATTTGTGGCCTGATGCTGCACCCCCTTATACCAGTCTCACTCTACTGAAATCAATAAAGTTACACCAGCATAAAACTAGCGTATCAGAATGAAGATTTGGACCTGCTGCCTTTTTAGTTGCACATTACATCTTGGCTCATGTCTTAGTAACACAAAGTTGGATTTGTATTTTAGCTCTTACTTCAGAGGTAAAGAAAGAAAGAAAGAAAGAAAGAAAGAAAGAAAGAAAGAAAGGAAGAAAGAAAGAAAGAAAGAAAGAAAGAAATTTTTGATGATGGGTCTCAGGTCTGCACTCTTTATGCATGCAAAACTTATGCATGCAAAAAGTCATCTTGTAGAAATGTCAATTCAACTTCAACAATACCATTTGTGAATCCTTTCTGATTATCTAGTCCCTAGTGGCACCTGTAATTTGCCTACAAGAAAAAACAACGGGCCAGATCTTTGATATGGTATTGCCCCAGTTGAGCAGCAGAAGATTCCATTTGGATGGGTCAATCGTGAACTGGAATAGTGTTGACATACAGGAGAAGGTGTGCTGGAAGCATGGATGGGGAGAGAGCATGACGAGAGTGGAGTGGCACTCCAGAGATCCCAAGCCAGCATAATGGCCCCAAGGGTGCAGATGCTGTCAACACAAGACTGAGCAGCTTTGAGACTGCTCTAAATTACACTGAGGGTTGAATTGGCCTCAGCAGCTCTGGGAGTGAGAGGATACAAAGGTGGTATAGGAGCATCTTTTGCCTGCACCTCACAGTACGTCCTGCCACCACACCTAATTTTTGTACTCTTTTTATTCAGTCGGCACCAACTCTGCATGTGTATCTTTCAAAAACCAATTCTAGAAAAAGGAAGACAGTAGAGAGTGTAAACAGCTTCAAATAAAAGCAGTGCATATTTTTTATGTTACCTCATTTGAGATTCATTTAACAATAATTAATAAACAAAACTGTGAGCCCCTTGTGCATGGGAATAAGCAGTAAATTAGCCTATTTCCACATAGGGGGTTTCCCACCAGCTTGACAAACCCTGAGGATGCTCAGACCTGCACAGAGTAGGGCACAGAAAGGGTTTGCAACTATTCTTAGGGAAAGTAATCTGAATGATCGAGTAAAGCTATCTTTGCTTTCACACACTTCTGTCCCTGACAGTATGGCTTTCACATGGCAGATTTGTATACTATATCTGAGTTATTTTCACACTGAAAAAATGTTGGTTTTCAAATGCTGAAAAATAAATTATTTATTTCTAAACTGTAAAATATTATTCTAATAGTTTTCAGAAAGGTCATGGTCACTCATTGAACTGCAGCTCTTCTGCATTCAAAAATCTTAAACTCAGTTGAAAGCAGCTTTCAAATAAAATCATAGAATCATAGAATATCATGGCTGGAAGGGACCTCAGGAGGTCATCTAGTCCAACCCCCTGCTCAGAGCAGGATGAATCCCCAACTAAATCATCCCAGCCAGGGCTTTCTCAAGCCTGACCTTAAAAACCTCAAAGGAAGGAGATTCCACCACCTCCCTAGGTAACGCATTCCAGTGCTTCACCACCCTCCTAGTGAAAAAGTTTTTCCTAATATCCAACCTAAACCTCCCCCACTGCAACTTGAGACCATTACTCCTTGTTCTGTCAATAGCAACTTAATACAGACAAAAACACACACATACACCAGTTACATGGAAATAAAAGGCTGTATGCAAAATCTATTATGTTCAATGTGTGAGAATAACTGGCCTATGCCATAACATCTGTAAAAACAGCATCTAATTTTCACAGTTTGGATATTATTTCCACTGCTAATTCCTCTGACACTGTGGCACAGTCTTCTCTTGATCCAGGAGGGACTGACACATATACATTCTATTCATGCTGAGAGACATGTGCCTTAGTTCTTCATCCCTCAAGCAGTGGGAGTAAACACCATTGGCTAACAGGAGGGAAAGTCAGAGACTCTAAGGGAAATAATTAAACATTTTCTGGTATGTGATCTGTGTGAATTTCACAGGGCTAAGGTAAAATGTGCAATAATGCTTAAGGAATAACAAAGCAAGCTAACAAACTAAAGCTGCAAAAACACTGTTAAATTGAGCACCTACTCTGGTGCCTGTGACCCCTGGCACAACCCCGCATCCCCGTCCAATGGAGATTACTTTTCCTCTTGGCAACAATAATCTGAGAACTAGATGTGTGGGGCTATGTGGGCACATCCGGAGATAACACCTTCTGACCATAAACTGACCCAGATTTGCAGAAGACATGCGGAGTGACATCCCCACAGATTAGGAGAGTAACCACAAGTGTGACAGATAGAGATGGGGTGAAGATGAAAAGTCTCACAGGGCTCAATCCTCTCACCTCCACTGTCCAACATCTTTGTGAGGGAGATGGCGGACTGCACAGTGAAGTTCAAATTGCTGGACACAATACACAGGTCTCTAAATTACTTATGCCCAGATTAAAGCCCGCATCTTAATCTTTGACCCTCCATAGGTCTGAAATGCTGGAACTTCCTGTCCCAAGGGTGGAGACTGAGAGCTGGGGAAGAGCTTATTTGGTAGTGAGTTCTCACCTCTAGAACCTCCTGCTCTGATTTAGCATGAGCCCATGCAGTATTTCCGCTCTTTTTACCCAAGTGTCTTAATTGTCTGAACTATGCAATCTTGAACTCTTAACCAACAGGACAGATCCCTCTCCATCCTCTGTCTTAAAGCTTCACACAGCATGGGAACATGATGGTTTTACTCTTCTCATTCAGAAAGATAATGATAACTCAATTTAAACTATTTAAAGTGCACCTAGAGACCACAGTGATGAACACGTTATGTGTGTAATAAAAAGCTGTAAAGTCGAACGTCACATAATATCTATTCCTTATTACTTTAGAGCCCAGTGCTGCTCCCACTAAAGTCAGTTGGAGTTTTCCCCTTTTCTTCAATGGGAGCAGGATCTGGCCTTTAGTGTACATGTGCCTTATCTGATATTTTTTGAAATAATACTTATAAATGTCATTAGGAGCCTTTCCATTTTTCTCTTTGCATTTGCCTTTTCTTTTGCTATAGTACTGCTTAGTTTTCCTAATTGTCTCCAATGTAACCCATACTTACTGTACTGTTATATTTATGGACAACATTGTCTGTCTCTGATTGGTTGCCTGGTTGGTAGGGGAGACCGTTGCCTTGGTTTTTAACATTGTGTGAATTAATGCAGGCCTGCGTGGGTGGCACATTTGGCCTGCTTTCGCCTATAATGTTTTCTTCAAAAGTAGGGCTGTCATTTTCATAAATTGTTACGAGTCCTTGGAATCTATTTCCCCCCACACTGTATGTGGAATGTGTGTGGATGTGTACAATTTCATTTCTTAGAACTGATGTGGGTGTGACACTTATGGAAATTATAGTGAGGGCTGGTTCCCAATGATATTTTCCCCCTGGGTGGAGGGATAGGAGTGTCAGTACACAACAATAAGTGTGAAGATTTTTGTTCATGTTTTTGAAGCACGTTATTAGTATAGTTGTGGGAAACAATATTGCTTCTGGGTGCTTTTTATTTTATTGAGGTATTGAGGCAAACTGTGAGCTCGCCGTTTAGATGCTAATTTGTGTCCCTGCCCTCTTTCTAGCCAGGCCCTCAACAGAGGTGACCATGATCTGTTGTGGCTGTGGAGCACCTCTGGCCACAGCAATCAGCAGTCTCTGCACTTTGGGATGACTAGTGATGGTACACTGCATGGGCGTGCTTGGAAAAGTATAGCTCCCAGTGCATTTTCCCCTTGTAGTGCACACATGGGACTAGCTAGAATTTAGCTGATAATATGGAATATAATTTCTTATCAGTTGGAATGAATATGAATTACAATATTATGGTGGGGTTTCTTTGATTGTTGAGGAGTCTGTAGTTATTACAAGTTGCATGTTTTATGCAGGGCTTTTTTTTTTTTTTGTGCTATTAAGGATTTCCATTGTGGACTGGCTTGAGGAGACCCTCCATATTTATCTACTGCTTCTTTAATGTAGTTCTTTAGATGCAGATACTTGTTAATTAGTTAGTTTGTATAAGTGACTTTTGAGACTGATACAGCAGAACCAATTTAGCTATAGTTAGGTTGCACTCATTCACATTCTGAATAATTACACAGTCTCAGAGGGTTTTTGAACCCTTACAACTAGAGATAGGCCTGAGCCACAAAGTTCTGATCTAGATTTCATCAGCAGGAGCTTTAGATCAGATATTCTGATTTGGGCCCATAGTTACTCATGTAACATACAGCTTATTGTAATGAGTGTCATGGGATTTCATTTTTGTATGATGTATTTCTGTCTGTAAGGTACTTCTATGGCCCTTGTTATCATAGTAACTGATCATCTTACAGTTATTAATGTATTTATTTTCACAACACTCCTGTGAGGTAGGAAAGTGTTATCCTCATCTAACAAATGAAGAGCTAAGGTACAGAGAAACTGAAGAGATGTCTATGCTGCAATTAAAAACCTTTAGCTGGCCCATGCCAACTGACTTGGGCTAAGGGGCTCAGGTAAGGGGTTATTTAATTGAGGTGTAGACATTTGGGCTTGGGCTGGAGCCCAGGCTCTAGGACCCCATGAGGTAGGAGGGTCCCAGAGCTCGGGCTGTAGCCAAAGCCTGAATGTCTACACTGCAATTAAACAGCCCCTTAGCCCAAGCTCCTCAAGCCTGAGTCAGCTGGCAAAGGATATAAATTGCAGTGTAGACATACCCTAAATGGCTTACTCAAGGTCACACAGGTAGTCCATGGCACAGCAAAGAAATAAACCCAGGTCTCTAGAATCCCAGATCACAGCCTTACCCACCACACTATCCTTCCTACCTTTTTTGCATGAAAATGTAACAAAAAGTTAGTAAATTTAAAAAGGAATATGAATTCATACATGGTGGTATGTTCTTTCTGAGTCACGTGGTCTTTACCGCAGGAAACTTCAAAGGAGCAAAGTTAGCTGCCTCACTCCCACTGAATTTCACCAAAAGTTGGGTACCTAACTCCCTTTGGCTCCTTTTCAAATCCCAGCCTAGATAGCTTTCCTACATGGCACTGACAGGATTCTTGTAAGTACTAAACTGGTGCAGTTGGATATCAAAATTGAACCTACACAGCTCTGAGGACTGATAGCTTGTATCAGACTTGAAAAAAAATATTTAAAGTACATCAGCTTTGTTGTAGTTTATAGATATCTGGTTCCTCACTGAGGAAAAGAATAAAAATAAAGTTAGTTAATAATATGAGAAGGACATGAGTAGTGAGTATCCTCTAAATCAGGGGTTCCCAAACTGGGGGTCGTGACCCCTCAGGGGATCACAAGGTTGTTACAGGGGGCTCATGAGCTGTCAGCTCCTTGGGCAGACAGCCCCACCCCCCTCAAAGTAGATTAACCCCCTCATTTTTAATTTATATGGGGGGGGACATTCAGAGGCTTGATGTGTGAAAGGAGTCACTAACACAAAAAGTTTGAAAACCACTGCTCTAAATCACTACTTTACTCCTGACCACTGTAAACTAACGGTACTACCATGTATCACATGTTTACAAGAGGAGACACGTGTCATGTGAATTTCCCACTCTCCCTGTCTTCAAATGATTGCAAATAAAATTATCTGCTTCTGTCATGCGAAATACCAAATGAGGAAGACCTGAGACCTTCACCAGGATCAAAAGACAAGTTCATTCAACAGGGCATTGCTAGCAACATATGTCAGAAATACATGTGAAACCAAATGCAACTAGAAACTTCCTATTAGGACCTCTGAATTATTTAATACACATGGAAACTGACTAACAGCACCTATTGTGATTAATTTTTGTAAAACAGATAATATTGGTAACTTTCACCTGTACCTGTTGATTGATTGATTCAGTTTTTCCTCAGCAGAAGGGTTTCCTTCCTGATTAGTGGTCTCATAGGCTTCATGAAGCTTCATCTCTGATACAGCCCTCAGTTTTGGTTTTTCAGATGATAAGTCTGGGAATCCTCTACGCATCTGGTCTGAATAACAACAAAGATATTTTTCTAGTTGCTGACATACAGCTGAAATTCACCTGTTGCTTGGTAGGACACTATCTATTATGCTACAAGTGGGTAGTATCTATTTTGCAGTAAACGTTAATTACTATATTTATGGACACCTGTTATGAGAGAACTAGACTTGACATAACCTGGACTTGACATAACCGCAGCCATTTTGTGTACTAAGCCACCATAAGCTGGAAGCAAGGACATCACGTAGTCAGGAATAATTTAGTCTTTGCTTATGCAGACAGAAACAGCTGCAGTGTTACTAATAAGAATAGGTAAAGGACAGATTCATGAGAATGCAAGGAAGTGTGAATAGTTGATCTTGAATCTGGATGTCTGTGAGTTTCTTGTCTGTGAGTTTCTTGCTGGGAGTTGCTTTGCTGATAAGTTTTTTTGCTGTTACTAGGGAAATTATCAGTCCATTGGGGTTACTATGAGTTATGGGCTTTGTATTGAGCAACCTATAAAAGAAATTAGTTGGAGTGTGCACTTTGGAAAAGTTTCAGAGAGAATTTCAATGAGCTAGGAGACTGACATCAAAATCCTCAGTGGCTAGGAGGACCACCGGAAAACTGCTGCTGCCCACTCGACAACATCTTAGACATTGGGTAATTGTATTTGGGGTGTTCCAGACTATTGTTATTTTAGATGTGTGCTTTAGATTCAATAAAAACAAGGATTTTTGAGGTGAAAGCACTCGTGTGTGTACCAGTCATTTATCAGACAGAGGAGGTATGTCCCCCATTGACTTATTTCCTGACACCGCCTCATCTAAGCTGGTTTTGAAATAAGGGGCAACTGAAAGAAATGCATTTAGGCCCTGATTCTGCAATACATTACACACAAGTCCACTGCTCCATATGAGTTCAGCAGTTCAATGTGTGCAACAGCAGGATCAAGGCCTTAATTATTTGTTTACAAAACATTCAAATAATAGGTTAATCCTATTGATTCTTTACATTAGTTTAAGAATAAAAAGACTAACAATAATAACTATGATGAGTTGTTAGAAGTAATTAACAAAGAAATATAACTTGACATGTAACTTAACGTTACCTGCTGTTTGGTAGAACAGTAATAATGATGCTAAAAGAGCTTTATCTTTCGTAGCCTCAGTTTTTCCAATTGACTTCAATGGGCTTTGGATCAAGCTCTCAATGTAGAGTCTCTCTTTTGCGGTAAACATAACTGCTGTAACATTTAACTTCAAATCTAAAGATCCAAAGCTTAAGAAGAGATTTTACAGAAATTATTTGGGGCTAGCTGGTCAGCAGTCCACTGTCATAGTAAAAAGATCTGGAGTATTGGGAAACACTCTGCTACAAACTCTGCTCTGGCCCAAGTTCTGAAGAGTCACAGAAAGGTAAAATTGTCTCCATATAAATATTTCCATTTGCCTTCAAAAGGCAAATGGCAGAATTAATATGTTATAGGAATTTGGGAACAAATCCTACAATATTTACTCCATCTAAACTCCTCTTCGGCCAATGAAGGACTGATTTCTCACTGTACTCACTGTTCTCACCAGAGTAGGGACCCAATCTCACTCCCACTGCAGCAATGGGAGTTTTTCTACTGATTTTAATGAGAGTTCTGTGGTATGGAGTGACTGGAAAATCAGGTCACTCATAACTTCAGGAATAACTATAGCCTTAACACCTCTTAAATTATTCAGGATATAATCCTCCATGAGATAATGAGGCAGAGGAGTTCAAAGTTGTGTTAAATCAATTGTGAGTGAACAATAGTACATACCATCCACTGGTCAGAGTTCACTGGCACAATTTACTGTCTTTATGTTGAATTGAGCTAGTCTAAAGAGTGAGGGACCTCTCATCTGAAAACCTGCCCTAATTTCATTACCTGTCACCTGTTTCTCTCTACCGAGGCAGCAGAACAACAGGTGCTTTGGAAAAAGTTGAAATACCTTTTAGGAAAATGATATTCCAATCCTTGGACTCCTGTTCTTACTGGTGAGGCATTTAATGTTTTGTATGCAGTAATGTCTGAGAGCGGCTTTAGTTCTTATTACTCACAGTGTTTTGTTACTCCCAAAATACTGTTGGGCAATTGAAAACAGAATATACTTTTCATTTCACAATTTTCCTTCCATTCACTTTTGCAGATGCTGCATCCTGCCTAAACTTCATTATAAAATTTTAGTGTGTGTGTGCCAGATCCCTAACTGGTGTAACTCAGTATAGCTTTGTCAAAGTCAATGGAGCTATGCCGATTTACACCAGCAGAGGATCTGGTCCTAAACATGCAGTGAAAATACTGCACTGTTTCCAAATATATGCATTGCACATGGTGCCACTTAGCAAAGCTCTCAGGCCCAAATGATGTCTCACCTCATAGGTTTGCATAGGGTGGCCACTGACACATCTTCAGACTACCAGACATTCTGGTACTTTTGGAATGGCCTTGGCCTGCCCTTGCTTGCATGTCCTCACCTCCACATGGTATGTGGGAGGTCACACTGGCAGGGGCGGGGTACAAAATGCAAAATGGTGTCCTCCATGATGATATCATACAAAATCACAACTGGTGCTGACCAGGGACAAACCTTTCCAAAACCAGGGTGTTCTGGCTTGAAACTGAACAAATGGCCTTCAGGTGTTGAAGGCCCTAAACACAGTGGAACTGCCATTGTGGGAAGCCTCAGAGAAACCATGCAGTGGGATGCCATGCTATCTGTGCTTTTCTGCTTCTTGGTGTTTCTTTCCCCAACAGCAGAGAGAGGACTTGGGAGGACAACATGTCTGAATAGGGGGTCAGCAGTGGAGTGCCCAGTGAATCCTTCATTTCGTGGCTTCCAAAGCCTAAATCCTCCACAGCTGCTATTATAAGTCAGGGACTAGCAGCCATGGCATGACATGACATGACATGTGGCAGCTGCATAGCAACTCAGGACCAAGCCCCTGGATTGCAGAGGAGGATTCCTTCCCCCTCCACCACTCTGCCCATTCACGCAGTTTTTTTGCAGGGGTAGAGGAAAGAATTTGGTACTAAGAAAATAATACACTACATCCTTTCTCATTTCATCAACTCTTGGGTCCTCATAGTGGGTCCTATTCTATTGAATTCCTGTTTAATGCATTAACTCATCCATTTTAAAACAATGCAAAATCTGTACATGCAAATACATAATATTGTTTATCTTTGATCATTTAATCTAAACCTTCAGATTGCGTATGTGAATTTGAACTTGCAATGCCTGTGTATGTAAAACTGAATCTGCAGTGTGTATTAATTTGAGCCTGCAGTGTGTGTGTATTCATTTGAACATACAGCATGTGCTTTTCTTACCCTGCCATCAGGAGATCATTATCTCCAATAACAGATTCTAAAACAGTCGCTTTGAATAGCTGATGCATGCTGGTGGGGGAGGGGCATGGGGAAGTGGAACCACAGTGGCAGAGGAAAGATAGCCTGGGGCATTCTGCCCACACAGCGCAGAGGCAGGCAGAATGGATAAGGGAAGGTGGGGGGGTCAGTTTCAGCAGCATCCTTTACTGATGCTTGATTATATGCAGCCTCTGCTCTCTCTCCTTTATTCCCTGCACCTACTACGATATATCAGCAGGGAGGTAAGGCCCACCAACTCTATGGAGCACTACAAGCCCCCCAGCCTAGTAGCCAATGGAGCACAGAAAACCACATTGTGGCTGGCTGCTGTGTGGGTGCTTCAGAGGTTATGGAAAGAAAGTTTTCTTATGTTCTCTCTGAAGACTGTGTAAGTGGAGCCAAAATTTGACCCCAAATGCACATCCTGAAAATGTAGCTTTGTAGCATGTGTATAATTCAGTATATCTGGATGTGTATGTGTTTTAACTAGATGGTGCAGTTCTGTGTAAAGAGTTCTTTTTATGATGGCTTATAATGAACAATCCCTTAAATTGACACTGTGCATAAAATACAATTTGTATGTGTCAAAATCCACAAGGATATTTGAGAACCTCATTTTATGCTTTTATTTTCCTGTAACTGCATAAATCTGCCCTTTAAATCAATAATAACAAGGTACAATAAATGGACATCTGTTCATAAGTAAATAATGGTAAACGGACTGTTACCCTATTGTATAATTAGATTTGTAACTGTCAATTTTAAAGGTAATTAAGTTTTCAAGTGTGGACACAAGGCTATAGTTATTTCAAAGGCAAAATGGCTTCAGAATTGCTGTGGCGCCTAGATTTATTACTGTTTCTAATTAAATTGTTTAAATACCGAGGGTCTTTAAAACTTTGTTCTTGATTTATTAGGAAAAAGGTGTTCATGTTTCAATGAAATTCTAAAATTACATGCTGTATATAATCTTTGAGCACAATCCTGGAGTCATTACTCAGTGAACTTGCATTAACTTCAAAGCTTCAGATAACTGGAATATTAAAGACTTTTTAAAAATCGAGGGTATTCGGACATATTTTGTAACAACTGAAATTTTTTTTCCATATTATATTTACTCACATCTAATAAACAACTTGGATTAATTTAGATATTTGTAGGGCCCAATGCTCAGAGAAAATTCCCATTGATTTAAATAGTTATGTGGATATTTAGGAATACTATATTTTTCATCCAGAACATATTTTTTAAATTAGTACATAATGTAGCAAAATATACCTTGTGAGAAGAACTATGATTTAATAAGCGCATATAATTAAGCTTACAATATATCACTTGAACAGAATAACTTGTTTTACTTGTGCACCTAGATATTTCCTTGAATTTCCCTTTTATAACAAGGAGCCATAAAGAGAACAAATGTTTAGTACAAAAGAGAAAGCAAATACTAATTACAGTAAACAACTATTAGTATCCGAGGATTTTGAGCCATTACCAATATGCACTTGAGCATTTCAAAGAAAACAATGACCTTACCTTTATAGTCAAGGAGAAAGCATGTGAGCAAGTGGGGACAGACCTCCTCCAAAATGGAACAGAAAGCAGAAAAAGCACTTGGGCCTTTTAAAGTGAGTTTCTCTAAAAAATATTCACCTTTCTTCTTATAGCTCTCCAGGGACCAAATATCTTTGTATTCCTCCAAGGAAAAGACTCCCTCATAAACCAAGTATGACAGCACTTTGTTCACATCCAGCTCTTCCAGTATCTTCTCTCTGTGATTGTTTAGGATTTCAGAAAGCCATTTATTCCTGTTCCCATTTTCTTTTTTGGTAGGTTTTTCACAGTTATAAAAACAAGATTTGGCTGTTCTTCCAAACATTTTGGCATTTAAATACAAAATATAAAATTCTACTTCTGTGCTTGTTCTGCAGTCTTCAGTAGGCAATATACACATAATGTGAACAGATAGAACGCAAATACATATTGCTATCTGTAGTTATTGTAATTCTACTGGAATAAAGAAGGCCTACATCCAAATTATAAAGAAAACTAGCTCAGTGCTTGCAGCCCCCTAAGAGGATTACTTTGTACTAATTAGCCCTTTATAACCGTTAACATCTTCTAAACCATAATGAGGTGACTGAGAATAGCTTAGCTACTGTTACTTTTTAATTCCATAACTGATCTTCAGAGATACCCCTTTGCAATAAATGACTTATTCAAGAAGACAACTGATCAAACTGAAATAATCTGCCCAAACTACTGTAGAACACAAGATAAGAATATGTCTTCTGTGGATTTCAATTGTGTATTACTAAGGTACCATGATACAAATTCCAGTATAAATGATCCACTATCACTCTTTTAGGAAGCATTCTATTTACAACATATTAGATTTACATATTTTAAAATGAATAGGAAAGAAAAGTAATTACAAACACATAGTTTCTGTACATATCGTTGTAAAAAGCTATATATGAACCAGGAAATAAAGGAGAAAATGCGTACACAAAGACCTTTCTCTGTGAAGATTAGCATTTGTAGCTGTTAAGATTTCTTTGTGTTTACATTTATTAAATTATGTTTCATTAATATAAAACCCCATCATAGTTTCCACTTGATGAAGCAGAATTAAGAGATTACTGCAATCCCACTGTAGGTGTTCTGCCACTGGTAATCATTCACTGAGGATTGCACACTTATATAACCTCCTCACACAAGGACTGCAAATCTCTTCAGTTTACTGGAATTTCTCATTTTTACAGGGCATTTTTTAAAGTCTTTTTTTCATATTCTCTTTTTGCCAGCCTGGACTCCCTCCTCCCACCCTACGTGTGGACAAACCCTGTCTCATCCCTGTTGCTGATATTCTGGTGCATATGATTTCATCGCTGCCCAGCTACTGCTGCAGCATCCATACCCCTCACTTGTGTGGCCTCCTCTGGGACTGGTACTAGGGCCACTTTACCTATTGTACTGCAAAGGTGAATGTATTCAAAGATATTTTGGCAAGCCTCTAGGAAATCAAGTTTGATAACAACATGTTTGGTCCTCACCATCTTCAGGAACAAGTACTGTCTCTTCCTGTCAGGCCTCTTATACCTCTGAACTTCCAAGTTCCACCCATTTACGACCCCGCATCGCAGCTGACCACTGAATACAACAATGCCAGCTAAACACATGATTTGCCAGATTTAACTGAAATGTTCAGAAGCACTGCCACCTTGTGGTTATTTGTGGCTATAACAAGACTACTTCCCATTCCTGGAAGCATCAGATGCGCCACTTTAACAGCAGTCAGTAAGACAAGAACCTTTAAATTTTTAAAGCTACATATTAATTTCCCCCTTTTAAAATTTTATGGTGTATTGTATATGTACCTCTCCCACACAGAGTCGGCTTGACTGACCCTAGGTTTTGCTAGGTTTTATAGTGTATCCCATGGTACAGGGCTCCGGGAGGGAGAGCCCCCATTAAGAGAGATTATGATGATGCAAGGCACCTGTAATATCCATTAGGAGCTAGGAATAATGGCCCCGAAAAGTGGATGGTCAGCCAGGGATAGCTATGACATCGGGAATTCAGCACATTCTCCAGGCAACCTCCACTGGTAAGGGCTCCTATAGAACCAGGGCCCTTCTTGAACCCCAGAAGAAGGGTGTAGTTCAAACACCACCTGCCATTCCCTCTAAGTGAATCCTCCTGAAGTGCACATGCCCCCATTGTTTGGAGTGGGCTAAATCAAACCTACTCTTTTTTTCCACGTTCTCCATCTCTTTTTACTATTATTATTATTCATAATAATCTTAATCATAATCATTAAGATATTACAGCAGCATCCAGTAGCCCTGATAAAGTTTTGGGTCCCATTGTGTTAGGCACTATACAGATCATGCTCCAATCATTCTTCAATCTAAGATATAACTGTCCATTTTACATCCCCCTAATAAGTTTCCACTGTGAATAAAGTTCCAGAAAGGGCCCCAGAATACACTACAATACAGATGACTATTTTTCTTAATGGCTCACCAAGCCAGGGGCATTAAGGGCTTTAGCTGATGCCTACTGAAGTCAATGTAAAGGCTCTCATTGATTTCAGTGGAAGCCGGATCAAGCCCAAAATTACAATTTTTGGGTTCACAGCTCAATGTCCTGATTAGGGTGACTATACGTCCCATTTTGGCAGGAACAGTCCCTTTTTTAAGCCCCGACCCAGCTGTCCCGACTTATTTTTGCAAAAGTGGGCATTTGCCCCATTTGTTCTTGCCGATTTGATCAGTTGGCAAGAGCGAATGGGACAAATGCCCACTTTGGTCAAAAATGTGTGGTGTGGTGCAGAGGAACATGTGTGTGTGGGGGGAAGCAGAGATGCTAGCCCTGCGCAGGGTGGAAGAGGCAGCACATATGCATGCCTTCATGCATGCAGGGGTCAGGCAGGGTTCCAGGGACCAGCAACAGCCTCACATAAGGGGGGGCTTGGGCAAGCAGCTGTGGGTGTCCCGTTTTCCCTTTGGGAAATATGTTCACCCTTGTCCTGATGCCTTGTGTCAGACACACGTGGTTAAGCCTGTACAGATTTCCCAGATTAACTTCAAAATTTATTCTTCATTCATTTTATTAAACTGAAAACACTAATTGGCCTCTTGTGGCACCTTAGAGACTAACCAATTTATTTGAGCATAAGCTTTCGTGAGCTACAGCTCACTTCATCGGATGCATCCGCTGTAGCTCACGAAAGCTTATGCTCAAATAAATTGGTTAGTCTCTAAGGTCCCACAAGTACTCCTTTTCTTTTTGCGAATACAGACTAACACGGCTGTTACTCTGAAACCTGTAATTGGCCTCTGATATCCTTAATTGTGTAACATATAGCATAGTGGTAACCATTTATTGTGTATAACTGCAGTACACAACTCAAAGAGCTGAGAACTTTTGTCAAAGTAGTATGATGCATTTCTTAAAGGGAAGGTGAAGAATATTTACATGTCTTCATCACAGATGAAGTGCTAAATCCTGCCCACCTTACTAGCGTGAGTTGTCTAGCTGAAGTAAATAATATACAATGAAGTCAATGGGACAACTCTCTTCAAAAAAAGGAAGCAGGATTTGGCTCAAAGCATAAACCAAGAAAGTCTACAGTGGTCTTAGATTGTTAGAAGGCTCTGGGGTATTAATGGTTGGAGGGAAACAGTGCTTAGCAATAGAATTGCAGAGGAAGGCTAGAGCTATATTAATTGGTTAATGTACAGAGCAAGCTGTACTATGTGTGCAGAAGACACAGTCACCTAAGCCAGTGGAACAGGAGAGACCAGAAGTTTTGTGACTGTTATGAGTGACAATGATCTACGAGTGGTGAACACTTCATAATTTGTCTAGGGAAGCAAAATCTTTTGAGCTGGCACTGTCTGCATAATGTATTGGAAGAGGACGTCTCCACAGCTTAAAGGCGATGCCCTGTTAATCTTAAATATAACATTTTTATAAGACTATAAAAGTCAGAAAGACTAATGAGTGATATTATAGGAGACGTACCATAGCCAAGCAAATGTGCTTTTACCCATTACTTATTGCACATGCAAGTACAAAATATAGAGCTATAAACAGACACAGGGTCTGATTCACCTCGTCCTTACCCACAGTGTAGTTATTTCCACATGTACAAAGTAGCTGTGCAAAATGGAACGCTACCATTCTGATCTGGTAATCCTCAGGACTGTTAACTAGAGAGTCCCCAACATGGGAGGACTCTAACCATAGAAACTTCACCTAGACAATAGCTCTCCTTACTTTCTGTGATCATAGAGATGTCACTGGCTGACACTGGACTGAGTGATGTAGGGGGTAAATGTAATCGTAGTTTCGTGGCTGTGGGCATGTTGGAAGCTGCAGCTTAGACAGGGGTAAGGAGGGGAAAGCTCTGAAGAAGATGGAGTGGGGCATGCGGAGGTCAAAGGAGGTGACGGCACTGGGAACCAGAGATAGATGGGGGAGGTGTAGCAGGGAGACATACAGGGCCAATCAGAGGGCGGGGGGGGGGGGGTGGTGGTCAGGAGAGCCATTTGGCCCGGACCTCAAGCGCAAAGGGGGCCTCAAATTTAGACACTTGTTTAATTTTTTGATAAATTTTGCAACTTGTTTTTATGCACATCCCTATCGGACCAAAATGTGACATACTCTCTCAGCTTAGAGCTGCAAATTTAAGCGAATAAGAGATGTGATTTGCTAAAAGACATAATTTTTTTGTTAACTGATACAGATTTTGTCATATTAAAGAGTTAAAATCGTCATAAATATTAATAAAAATATATTGGTTCTGATGGCACAAGGTTAGACCATGATCAACGTGTTCTCTCAGGTCAGCTGATTATATAAACAAACCACTACTAGTGGCTGGTGCTGGATCAAGTGCGTGTTGAAAGGTAGAGAATTGTTACATTTTAGTGTCTTTATAGTTTTACGTCTAGTTGACTAAGGAATTATTTATATGTGAGAATTCCTCATTATTATCTTCATATAGTAGCTAAAAAAGGTGTGGTTGGTTGGTTGGTTGGTTGAGCCCTAGCTTGGCCATCATCATAGGCTTTCATAGTCGATAGGCCCATATTTTTGTCAGTGTGCCTGCATCAGTGGCTTCAGGTGAATGGACCTTCAATGTGTTGAAGCAGGTAAAGAACTATCACCATTCAACTATGGGACAAGAGCATTTGAATGTGCTCACCATGCTTAATATCAACTGTGACATTGCACGAAAGCTAGATTTTTCCTCAATAATAAGTGTATTTGCACAGAAAAAGGCTAGAAAAACATTTGTTAAATAAAAAAAAATTCAAATTATGTCTCACTCTTTTTTTGGTGCCTTATTTTGTTTTCGTGTGTCGTAATTTTTAATTTTTATTATGGCTAGGGGCCTCAAAAGCTGGAAGTGGCCCAGGCCTCTCTAGACCTCTGAGAGGGCCTGGAGACATATCAGGGAGGGAGAAGGGGGAAATTTGAGTGTAGCAGCCAGAGAGAGAGGAGAATATAATGGGAAAGCCAGACTGAGAGGAAGGGGGAAATCTGAGCAGGGGAGCCAGAAAGAAGGTGAAAGGAAAATCTGAAGGGGAGGATGTAAGAAGGAGAAGGTGTGGGGGACCCTCAAGGGGGGAACCAGATCAGGGGAAATAGGGGTGTTGGGGCAAGAGAATAAAGGAGAAACTTGACGGGAGAGTGATTGGGTTTGACATGGAGAATGTCAAACACTACAGGGACAAGGAAGTGAGGGATTTGATGGCAAGAGATTTATGTAAATGAAGCAATGCATATTTACTGAACACACAAAATGGGGCATAACATCTCTAGCTTTCCATAGTCACAGCCTTCTTGGGTAAGCAAAGTCTAGCATGCTGCCTAGACATACAGGGTAAATTTCCACTGCAATAAAAGACCTGCAGCACAGCTGTGGCTGGCCCAGGTCAACTGACTTGGACTCATAGGGCTCAGGCTATATGGCTAAAAATTGCAGTGTAGATATTTGGGCTCAGGCTGGAATCCAGGCTCTGAAATCCTGCAAGGGGGAAGGGTCTGAGAGCCTGGTCTCCAGCCCAAACCCAAGCCCAAACATCTACACTGCAATTTTTAGCACTGCAGCCCAAGCCCCGCAAGCCCAAGTCAGCTGAGACTAGGTGTGGTGGCCTTTTTATAAGAGTGTAGAGCTCGTCAGCTGACTCACCTTGGAGGCAGATTCTAAGACTCTACATAAAAATGCTATTTTGCTGAGTCTCATGGCAATTAATCAGGCAGGTTCCATTAGTGCCTTTGCAGGATACAAAATGGGTTTCAACCACTCTCAGAAAGAATGAGGGGTAAGGATATTGGCAAAGTAGCGATGTTGGTGTTGCACAGGAAACAGCCATTGAAACACCCACACTCGGGCAGAAAGTTTGTGTGTATATACTGTTATTTAACACAGGTGCCAAATAAGGATGCATTCTCTCACCTCTGTTTGGCATTGCCATTGACTTCACTGTCAGAAAAAGTGTAGATGGATACAACACAGACCTCACATGGCTCAACAATAGTACACTAGGAGATCTAGATTTTGCTGACAACATAGCTTGTCTGAGTGACATCTCAACCAACATGCAAGTAATGATTGAAAGACTATCCCAGCACCATAAAAAAGATGTGATCAATAATTAGTTATGAAAGACAAATCTGATGAGGACCCCTGCTAACTCCCAGCTCAAACGTTATTTTAGAGGGCACAAGCATACAAGAAGTGAGACAATTTAGGTACCCAGTAAATTGCAGTAATGTGCAAAACAATGGGGATGTTCAGAAAGAAATAATGTCACAAACAGGCAAAGTGGCAATTGTATTTACCAGCTTAAACTAGATTTGGTAATCTACAATCAACAAACTATGAATCTTCTACTCAAATGTTGTTTCCATCTTGACATGTGGATGTGAAAGCTGGAAATCCTAAAGGCAGACTGATGCCTAAATGCCTTTGAAGGCAAATGACTTAAAATAGTAAGTGTTATATGGAATGAATTTGTAACTAATACTGAAGTTCATCAGAGAGTTCAACCACTCCTTATCTCTAAGGTTATCCAGAAAAGAAAATGGTAATATTACGGACATATGTTAAGAATGAAGCCAGAGCATCTACCATGGCAGATGCGCTCCTGGGCAGCTGGAGGAAAGCACAGAGGGGCTCATCAGAAGAATTCCTCCATCAACCACCACTTAGAGCGAGAAATCTTATGGGACTTCACAACATAGAGGCCATGTGAAGAGCAGCCCAGGACAGATGAATGATGGAGCCTTGTTTGTGCCCTAAGCGAGGTCTGATGTTGCAGGAAGAATTCAGATTGTTATTTAAGTTACCAGTAAAGGAAATCTCAAGAAAGGGGTTAGTTTGGATAATGTCCTTTGCCTTTTGCTTCCCTCCCCACAAACATAAACTACTAGTCAGTTAAGATCATGCCACTATACACAGTGACAGACTTATCATTTTGAGTCAGTGAGATGATTCTTTGGGGAACCTTTGCCCATAACTGAGTCATTTTATACAAAAGTGGGGCATGGGATCTTCATTCCATCACCAGTCCAGCCTCCCATGACAGCCAGGAAAAAGCTTTTCAAGGAACAATTTTCCAGATAAGCTGAAACATGTGGGATGCCAGTCCCTCAGCCACAAGAGTTGCTTGTGTGCATTCTGGCAATTTTAAATATTAGCTAATTAATAATTCCACCATACATTACGTAGGTATTACTGACAATTTTAGAGAGGGAGACCTTGAAGCACATAGGTAATATGTCAGTGATTATCTATGACACGTTTTAGGATAATTTATTCAAGTAACAATAAAAATAATTGGTAAAGTAAATCTAGTACAGATGCTACTGGAATGTAGCTTGGCTGTATTCTCTTTCTCAATCTCTGCAACTATGGTGTTTGTCTGTCACTGTGTATTAACAGGAAACGTGGCACTGCATAATGCCCTCCAGGTGGTATGACAATTTTCAACTTCCTACTGAAGCTTAACCCTTTCTAGCACAAAAAGGACATGGCAATTTGAGCCTTGTTTATGTCTGAATTTTTTACTTAGCATTGTTAAAACTAACTCAACGTTCCTGTAACTGAATAATAATAATTTATTCTAATCGTTTGTTTACTTTACACATCTGACAAGAGCCTGTGGTGGCCTTGCTACCATCAGCAACAGCCTTGGTGACACCATCCCCACAGCCACATTTTGTGCTGGGTTCCCTTAACCCCCCAAATGAGTGACTGATGGCTATGATGCAGACTGTGTGGCCTTCAGGGAAAGCCACTCCATGCACTTGCAGGCCCAGTCTTTAGCACTTTCAAGGTTTTTTTCTGCAAGGAAAAGAAAGTGAATTCCCACCCTCCCCCCTCTTGAACTACAAGGGGCTGTCCCATAAAATACATAACACATTTTTTGGTGATTTTTAAGACCTACCCATCCCCTTGTAGCACTGAAACAAACATTCAAAATTAAGAAATTAAGCCCCCCTCTCGCTCTCAATGGTTAAATAATTTATGGTCGGCCCCAACCATGGAAAGCCCGAGACTCAGCCGAGGTCTCTAAAGGCAGGATTGTGCGGGGCACGGTTGCAGTGTTCTCCTGTGCATCTGGCAGAGACGAGCTCCAGGAGCTGCTGCAGACCCACCCCAGCAGGGCCCGGGGAGGAGGAGGGAGCTGATCTGAGGGAGGTCCCGAAGCTCCCAGCGCCGCAGCGCGGATCCGGGGCAGGCCGGGAGAAGATGGCAGCCGCCGCAGAAGCCATCGCCTTGCGCCTGGCTCGGCAGGAGGAGGAGATCCGCTGGTTAACAGCCGAGATCGGCCGCCTGAAGGAGCAGGAGCCGGGGCGCAGCCCAGCAAGCAGCAGCCCGGAGCTGCACTGGCTGAGGGCGGAGAACGAGAAGCTGCGCTACCGGCTCCTGCACCTTCGGCGCAGCCTGACAGCTGAGCTGGGCCGCGGGGAGCAGCGGGAGACGGGCCCCGCAGGAGGCGGCAAGGTAGCGCGCGAGGAGGGAGAGGAAGACGCCGAGCCTGCCCTGGGTGCCGGGCAGGGGCCTGCCTGGCACGCGGAGCGTGGAACCGATGGGGCTGGGGGGCCGCGGCAGCCCGTGGGGCTGGGCTGGCCTGGCCTGGAGGCCGAGGGGCGGGGCAGCCCGTGGGGCGGGCGGCCTTGCGGGCGGCCATCTGTACTGGGCGGCCTGTCAGCTGTGGGGGCTTACTGACATGAACACCAGCAACTGTCACTCAAGCTCCCAAGACGCTCTAAAATTTCTCTTGTTTTAATTTGGGTCACTTTAAGGTTCCCCCCAAGCGATCACCTTTTTCTTCTGACAAGTGCTGAAACGTTGGCGTGGCCATTATGCGGAGGTGGAGAGTAGCTCCCTGAGCCTGCATTGAACATGGGTTGGAGCCAGGAACTTATTCCTTTTTTTGTTTTTGTTTTGTTTTAAATGAACTAGTATTTGCTTAGTGTTTGTGGTTTGGTCTGTGCTTTGAAAACGTGAGGTGCTATACTGGTGCTAATTATCATTGTTCAGCAAACTAGTGTGGTGCCTTGCTGGATTAGGGCAAACTGTCTGCTAGTCAATCCAGGTAGAATTGGGGTTATTTGCTAGGTTAGAGGAACATACTAGAAGAAGTGGCAGGTGTTGATACAAGCTGTATCCATAAGGAGAGTTTACCTGCCTTTTGTTCAGGTTCACAACTTGTATGTCCTATTGGCTGCCCTACATGATTCTACATTCTCAGGTAGCAGTATTTGCCAATTATTGGTGATACCGGAGTTAGTGCCTCCTTTAGGATAAGGACCTTGCCATAGTGATTCACATTTCTGTGATTTTGAGACCAAGTTATTGCAATATGTTCCTCATGCACTTATCCTTTACAATCACTCAAACTTCAGCAGGGACAGACTGTAGCAATCCTTTTGTGTTGTTGCAGAGAGCAGATTACACAGGAGCTCAAATAGCTGTACTAGCTCTCAATGAATTTCTAGATGGAATTGAAATATAGAGCCTTAAATACGTTACAGCCTAGTTACCTCATTGATGTCCTTCTCTCTTTATGATTAAGTGATCAAATTCGGTGTCCAGAGGCCTCAGCTACATCAGAGCTTTGCTGGCCAGACATGTAGTAATAGACTATGCTCAGTCCCAAAAAGTTTACAGTCTAAAAAGAAAAGGAGTACTTGTGGCACCTTAGAGACTAACAAATTTATTTGAGCATAAGCTTTCGTGAGCTACAGCTCACTTTGCATCCGATGAAGTGAGCTGTAGCTCATGAAAGCTTATGCTCAAATAAATTTGTTAGTCTCTAAGGTGCCACAAGTACTCCTTTCCTTTTTGCGAATACAGACTAACACAGCTGCTTCTCTGAAACCAGTCTAAAAAGAGTTTACAGTCTAAACTAGAGGGTGGGATGGAAAAATAGATGCAGGGAGGTGAAATGCATCTGAGCAAGTCAGTAGCAGAACTGGAAATAAAACCCTTGTCCTGAGTAAAAGTCCATTACCTTATATTCTGGACCACAGTACCTGTCTATAGTCACTTTGTTTTCAGCGTGGTCTGAGTGTGAGACTGGTTTCTTTTGTTTTCTCACCAAAGCCTGATTTTGTTGCTCTTCAGGCTTTTTTGTTCTCTAGTCTTTTTGCAGGGAGGATTTTGTTGATATGTTGTAGCAATGAGAAAATTCCAGAGGATTTGGAAAGTTTCTATCTCTTGGACACTGGGCCGGTTATTTTCCTGGACCAGTGGACATGCACCCAGAACATTGTATAGATAGGCACTTTTTTAATTTATGTGTTACAAAATGTCTTTCAATTTCTTCTGATAGGATACACCCCATGACTTCTTTAGCCCATCATCAGACTATGTCCCATTTCTGAATATTCTTTCATTGCTGTATATCTATCTAAATTACGTGCCTGCTATGGAATGTCCCAGTAACCATAGTAGTATAACTTTTTTTTTTTTTTTTTTAAAAGAATACCTCCAATGCAGGCCTGACTGGTGCCCAAAATAAGAAGAAAAAGGAGAAGAAAAAAGAAAATGAAGTTGTGAATGGGTTTAGGAATGAGGTAAGCAGATATTTTATAGTGCACAAAAGAAGAGTCTTTGCTAGGTTCAGAGCTGGTCCTCCCCTTTGTCACACCTTCTGCCTCATAAGTAAGGCTGCGAGTCTGTCACGGATTCTGTGACCTACATGACTTCTGCAGCGGCTGAGCCAGGCAGCCCCTGGGCCAGCAGCAGTTTGAGTGTGTAGGAGGGGGCTCAGGGCTAGGGACAGTGGATTGAGGGGTTCAGGGGGTGCTTACCTCGAGGTGAGGGGCTCCCATCGGCATGGCCTTGCAGCTCCTAGGCGGAGGGTCCAGGGGACTCAGTGCACCCATACCCTCAGGCCACACCCCCGCAGCTCCCATTGGCTGCAGTTCCCAGGCAATGGGAGCTGTATAGCTGGCACTTGTGGCCGGAGCAGCGTGCAGAGCCCCCTGGCACCTTCGCAGCCTAGGAGCTGCAGGGACATGCGGAGCCAGGTAGGACGCCTGCCAACCCCACCAACCATCCCCCCCAGCATCAGTGGGGGTCCCGGACCACCTTCCCCAGCACCTGCAGGGCCCCTCGACTGCCCCCCCCCTCCCCGAGTACCTGTGGTCCCTGCTCAAGTTTTAGTTAGGGGTATATAGTAAAAGTCATGGACAGGTCACGGGCCATGAATTTTTGTTTACTGCCCATGACCTGTCCGTCCGCCTTTACTAAAAATACCTGTGACTAAAATGTAGCCTTACTCATAAGGTATTCAGGGTCTCTGACAGATTTTGCTAATTTGTGTAACATAATTAGGGGTGGGAGGGATGTTTGATATTAGGGAGATGTGGGAACATTCTAGCAACTGGCTAAGACTTGCACACATTCTTAATTTTACACACTCACCCTCCCCTGGACTAATGCAATAAGCGCTGAATTGCGTAGTAGAGATGTTTTCAAAATGTATAGAAAGCCCACATTCGCTTGCAGCATGCGTCCCCACTACTGTGGCACCGCATTACCATTGATCCTCTCCTCCCCCTCCTACTACTATTCTAGAAAATTCTTTGACCTATATAAGCGGCTGCGTCAGGCGTGCCCAGCGCAGCGTCTACAGTGTTTGTAATCTTTGTTGTGTGTACTCTACTGAAATAGCATAACAAGCCCGTGGCTTTACATTTGAATTCAATCTTATCATACCCCCTTTTAATTTTAAAATATGGATCGGTTCGTTATTAAGATAACAAAAGGAGCAGACAAACTGAATTATAATGAATGTGCTGATAGTAGTGCAAATACCTCTGACTCCTCGGTTAAGAACTTACATGAAGATAATGCCACCACCAATTCCAGTGCGTGCAATAAACTGAGTAGTGACCAACAGAAACAGACTTTGTCTCTTAGTTCAGGTCACTGTAGTTCCTAGTTAAAGCCATCAAACATTCCATCTGATGACCTGGTCTGTGATATTCCAAAAAATAGATTAGAACGCCGGTCTCAATTATCTAGAGGTCCTTATCAGCCTAGATTGAGCATGTTTCCTAGAAGTAAAATAGGGAATAAACAAAGAAGTTTTCAGTCCGATTGGTATGAAAAGTATAGGTGATTAAAATATAGCCCATCAAAGGACGCAGCATTTTGCTTTTACTGCCATTTCTTCTCCTCTAATGATGCAGCAAACAAAGGTCACACTGATCCAGCATTTATTGATAAGGGATTCAGAAACTGGCATAGGGCTAATGAATATTTTTAAAACCACCAACTGTCAAAATCTCATGTGTTGAGCTGTTCTTCATGGTCCAGTTTTAATAAAGGGAAACCTATTGATGTATTGTTGGATGAGGGCAAGCAGGCTCATCTGTCTAAACAAGAAGAAGAACGGTGCCATAACCAAAGTGTAATGGAGCGACTGATTGACATTGTTCTGTGTTTGTTTGGCAAAAGGTCGGAGACCATTCAGGGGTCACAATGAAAAAGCTGACAGTTTTGAGAGAGGTTTATTTCTAAATCTTGTCAATATGTTCCAGAAATATGATCCCGTAATGGCAAAGCATGTGCAACAATCTCCTCGAAATGCTACCTATCTGAGTAATCACATCCAAAATGATTTAATTGTGGCCTTGCACAACGTTGTGCAACAAAAGTTTGTGTCTTCCACTCAATGGAAAAATGGTCTCCATAATTGCCGACGACACTACTGACTGTGGACACCATGAACAGATGTCCATTGTGGTGCGGTATTTTGACAATGAAAAACATAGTCCAGTTGAACATTTTGTGTCTGTTCAGAGACTATTAACGGTTGATGCTCAGTTTATTTTTGACCAGTTAAATGACGTCCTTGGCATTCTTAAAATTGACTGGTCATCAGTGATGTCTGTCTGTTTTGATGGTGCATCTACTGTGTCTGGATGTACTGCGGGAGTTCAAATGGAATGTAAAGAAAGAAACAGTGAAATACTCTATGTACACTGCTATGTGCATTGTTTGAACCTCGTCCTAGTAGATGCATGCACTTCAAGTAAAGAAAACAGAACTGTCTTTGATTTTTTTGGTGTTATTCAGACTCTTTATGCCTTCATGGAGGGGAGTCCTGTGCAACATGCAGTAATGGAGAAGATTTCACAAGAAGTAGGATCCCAGTTGAAGACTTTGAAGTCACTATCAAACACAAGATGAGCATGCAGAGCAGAAGCAGTGGCTGCTGTAAAACAAAACTACTCCATGATTTTACAAGCTTTACAAGAGATTATTGAAACAACTCGCTTTGCTGACTCTAAAATAAAAGCCAGGGGCCTTATCCATGAACTAAATTCATTAAAGTTCATCTTTTCCCCTTCTCATGATGCACCCTATTCTCTAGATGGTGGTAAAAGTGAGTAAGGCTCTTCAAGCTCCAGATCTCAACTTACTTACTGCAATGACAGGGGTGAAAAGCTTGTGTAACTCTTTGACTGCAATGAGAAGTGGCCCAGAATATTTTCAATCTATTTTCAATGACAGTGTGAAAATGTGGGTAAAGAATGATATATTGATTCTTCTAGTTAAGAAGAGAAAAATGTCCATTCGTATTGATGACGCATTTGAGTCCCAGCATCACTTTGATATAAAAGAGGAGCAGGAGAGAATAACTTCATTTTACCCACTCCTAGACTCAGTGATTACCGGCGTTGACCAGCAATTTGAACAGGAGACTTGTAAAATTGTGGCTGCAATGGGAAAACTGCTGTGCTCAGACATTGGCTAGGACGATATGAAAATCACTGCCAACAAATTTAAAGTGTCCATGGATGAGTTGGAAGCTGAAGTCGGATTGCTTTGGGGTTGTGATGAATCTGTTCCTAAAGGTAGCACTACAAACACCACCAGAGAGTGGCTTGATTGGCTAAAGGAATTGGATCGGTCTTCCATGTTCCAGACCTTTTACAAATCTATTCAATGCTTTGCAGTCTTACCTGTTACAAGCTGTTCATATGAAAGAGTCTTTTAGAAACTAGCACGTGTAAAAAAACAAACTAAGAAGTACAATGTCCCGACAGCACCTCAGCTCACTCATGATTTTGTACATTGAACAAGAATTGGCTTCGTCAGTTAATTACAATGATGTGATTGAGGAATTTAAGTCCATAACACCTGGTGAGCAATGTCTCATTCTCTAGGACAGGAAGATGAAGAAACCTTAATCTGGTTTGGTCAATTTGGGTTAGCTCATTATCTGGTTAAAGATAAAGATCATAAAAATTGACTGTATCTTTGTATGTATGCCTGGTTATCACTACAGCAAAAATTTGGTATTTTGTGTCTCATTTTTTAAGTTTGTATTTTTAAAGTAAAGTTTAGTTGTTAATTTAAAAAAAAAAAAGGTTAGTTAAATTTTAGTTTCTTTAGTTTGTTTGATGAATAAAAATAATGTCCTTTATGATTGAGTATTCAATAAATGTTCGCCTTTAAAAAAAAAAAAATCCCTGGGTGCACACCCTAATGAAATGTGCTGCGCACGCCTATGCTGGGAATGGGGAACTGCGGCCAGTGGGAGCTTCGGGGCTGGTACCCACAGGCAAGGGCCGTGCACGGTGGATCCACCTGCCCCACCCCACGCCCTGGAGCCACTGCCGGACATGCTGGTTATTTCCGGGAGAAGTGTGGGGCCAGGACAGGCAAGGAGCTTGCCTTAGCCCCTCTGCGTGCCACTGTCACCCCAGAGCCGCTCAAGGTAAGTGGCCCCGAACCCCTCCTGCACCCCACACCCACCAACCCCCTGCCCTGAGCCTCCAACCCACTGCCCTAAGACCCCGCTGCACCCCGTGCCCCTCCTGCACCCCAACCCCCTGCCCTGAGCCCCTTCCTGCACACTGCACCCCCTCCCACACCCCATGCTCCCTCCCGCATCCAACCCCCTGCCCCGGCCCTGCATACAATTTCCCCACCTAGATGTGGCCGTTGGGCCAAAAAGTTTGCTCACTCCTGCACTAGTTCCGTTGAATTCAGTAGTACTGCTTACAGTGTATAAAGTTAACAATGTGCAAAGCTGTTATTTTCAAGATAAGGGTTGACATGCATATTCTTGTCAATATTGTCCAAGAGTCAGAAAGGTTTCATCAGCTAAAAATGTGACAAGAGGATTTCAGCAGCTATGAGTGATACCATGGGGGAGTGGTATATGGTAAGCAAGAATACAGGGAAATGCTTAGTGGGCACCTCCCACCCACCCTCCACCTCCACCGAGTAGCCCTGGTGAGGGTTGGATTTTAGAATATTTCAATATTAATCTTTGTAACAACCTTGAAAATGGCCATGATAGTAGTTATAACCTGACACATTGGGGGCTGAAAGTGTTTATGAATGTACATATGTATTTATTTATATTTCAGAAGCACCTGGAGACACTAACAGAGATCAGAGCCTTATTGTGCTAGATGTTGTATAAACGCATAGTAAATTAACCTCCCCTGTTTGTGTTCTCTTTTAAAAATAGTTTTGTGACTGCTGTGTGTGATTCTTACAGCTGCAGTGTGAGCCAAGCTTCATAGAAGACAGGCTGAAGCTTTATGAAACACTGAAAAAAGAGCATGATGCCTTGCTTGCTTACAGAGCAGCCAACCAGAGCAAGCCTATCAAAGTGATTCTGACTGATGGTAAAGTAATTGAAGGGGAATCTTGGAAAATGACACCATATCAGTTGGCTGCAGGAATTAGGTAAACTGCAGGTGTAAACATGTTTTAATAGATTGTGGTTTTGTTTATTTTTTCCCTCCCCCCCTGTTTGGAGCTAGTTGATGATATAGGGTCACTGAGTGGATGATTGACTTTTTTTTTTAAAATATTTGCTTTGCCTTGCTTTCATTGTGGAAGCACTGATACAGGTCTTGGACTTAATGCAGAAATCACTCGGTGTGGTTCTTTGGCCTTTGTTATACAGGTTATTAGACAAGATGATCAAAATGGTTTCTAGTTTTAAAATCCAATGAAACTGTCAGCAATTAACTCTGATACTTGAAATTTAATCCTAAATAACGATAGAATATGGGATTATTATTCAGTAAGCAGAGTTCCCATCCTCCCTTAACCTCCAAATCCTTCCTTCAGGAGAGAGTAAGTCATCACAGGGTTTACAGTCTGTAACTCAAAAGTGAACCGAGTTTGAAAATGTTTTAAAAGTCTGTGGAGGCCAAAGGGCCAGTTTTTGAAGGTTATTCAGGTGCCTAAAAATGCAGATAAGTGCCTAGTAGGATTTTCGGGAATGCCTGGGCACCTAAATCCCTTTTAAAAATCTGGCCATATACAATATGCCTTTGATACTCATGTTATATTACTTTTATTCATTAGTCGAGGACTAGCTGATAATGCAGTAATAGCCAAAGTGAATGGTGAATTGTGGGATCTGGATCGTCCATTGGAGGGAGATTGTTCACTGGAGCTGCTTACATTTGATAACGAAGAAGCTCAGGCAGTAAGTAAACGGTCTCTTGATTTTACTTGATTAAAGAAACTAATATCTTGAAAAGAAATCTCCCTTTTATTATCTTGATTTTCTTTTGTAATAAAAATCCTGAACATCAGTAGTCCTCAGTATAGTTCAATATATTGTTTACAACAAAATTATTGTTAAATGATTAGTCAAGTGACAAATAATTTTGACTTGACTAGGTATATTTGATGTATATTATATATCTGCAATTTCAAAAGGGAATTTATGGATAGACACACATTGTTTGGACTCCTTTCTTTCTCCCTCTTTTAGCTAATGTATAGTAGTTGACTGAAAACAAAACAAAAACTACCTAGATTTGTATGTTAAGTTAAAAGCAGTTTGGTGTTTTAAAAATGTCTCTAATATATGTTGTGGATGAAGCATCTAAGGGTTTTGACCCTGGGAAAACAGTGGTAGTTAAGGTTGCTCAACATCTCAAAAGATCAAGTCCTAAATGTGTTAACATGTGGGGCATCTTAGACTTTATACAGAAATCTCATCCTGATGCAGAATTTGACCTATGAATAACATATGCCTGCCTGAGTCTGCAACACTTCAGTAACTTCAGGCATGTGTGTATCTCACTCAGTGGAACTATGCGTGTGCATGAAGTTATGTGCCTAAGTTACTGTGGGCTAGGGGCTAAATGCCCCAATTCTGCAAAGATTTAAGAATGTGCTTAACCTTATGCACTGTGAATAGTCTCCTTGATTACCATATGGGACTAATCACAGTGCATAAAGGTAAGTCCGTGAATAAGTCTTTGTAGGATTGAAGCCTAAATTCAGAGCAGTTCAAAAGCTAAAAAACTTGTCATTGTGTAAGTGTCTCGATCAAATGTCCTCAGATAATGTGCACAATGGCATTTATAATAGTCAGACTGCTGTGTATGTGATCATTATTTGGGTATAAATTAAAGTTTAGGTGGCCAGAAATCAGCCTATTTATAAATGAACAAAATACAAAAAGATAGTTGTGGCTGAATCACACCAGAGGTCTAATCACTAAGCAAACTAGAATAAAACAGGGCCACAATGATACAGCTACCATCACGTTGAACCAGCATTCATCAGATACAATTATTTGAATTTACATTAATCATGTAACACAGTAGAAATAAAGACAGAAACAGCATTTCCTGCTTACGATTTAAATATCGTGGCTTCATCTCTCCACTTCTCTTTGATAGAAATGCCTGGCTTTTTAAAAAATTATGTAACACCACGAAGTCATTGTCCTGTGACCTGCTTTTCTGACTTTATTATTCATTTATAGGTTTACTGGCATTCAAGTGCTCACATCCTTGGAGAGGCCATGGAAAGTTATTATGGAGGCTGTTTGTGCTATGGGCCACCTATTGAGAATGGATTTTATTATGATATGTACATTGAAGACAGGTAAAATGTCACAGATGTCTGTAAACATTTTGCTTTTGACTTCAGTACTTAAGGTTTAGTTATACTGAATCAGGTTTTTACCTGCATATTAAAAAGAAAGTCAAGTGGATCAATTTTTTGATTTAAACCTGACAGGTTAGTCTTCTCTTCATGGCAATTTTTGGAAGAAATCATTATTCCTATCAGACTCCTCCTCAAGACTTACAGTTACTGAATGTTTTGTGAAGAAAGTAGAACTTTGGGATAAAACTTTCTAAGGTGTCTAAGTGACTTAGGAGCATAAGTACCATTTTCAGAAGTGATAGACACTTGAGAGCCTAAGTTTTCAATGACTTTCAATTAAACTTTGTCTCTTATGTCATTTTTGAAAATGGGACTTCTGATCCCAAGTTACTTAGGTGTTTACCCTTTGTGTAATCATGTTTACAGTTATATACTTCTGTCTGCTTTCTATCTCTCTGGTGTGTATATATAGCCAGGCAAAACCGAGAACCTGAAATTGCCTAAAAGGATGTCTTTTCAGCTGACTTGGGCCACATGTAGCTTTTCAGTGCTGGCCCATGTGTTGTTAAAAGTCAATAGTAAAGAAGAATTTTTTTTTTTTTTGCTTATGTCTTTTCTACTCCCTTAAATATAAAGTTGGCCTAAATGTTTTTTCTCCTTGTTTTGTTTAACCTTAGAAATGTCATGAATATCAAGTTGTCTTCCTTGTTTTTTCCTGAAGTGTCTCTAAAAGTTGGAAGAACTGAACTGTCTGTTTTCTCAATCCTCATCTGAAGGGGGGATAGCATTGAATCTTTTGTACAGAAAACTCTTCTTCCATTTGACAGGAGTTTGAGTTGAGTGATTTTTTTTTAAAGCCTGACTAAGCATCAGGTGCTTAGGTCTCTTGGTGCTGAGAAATTGTAGTGTAGATATTTGGGCTCTGGGACCCTGTGAGGGGGGAGTTTGGGCTCCAGCCGAGCACGAACATCTACACAGCAATTTTTTGGCACTACAGCCTGAGCCAGCTGACCCACACCAGCCATGGTGCTTTTTATTCCCATGTAGACATATCCTAATGCACTCAGGTGCTGTGGAGATGGGATCAGTAAAAAAAAAAGAAAAAGGACAATTATATAACGGTATATATTCTTTTGAGGCCCCAATCCTGCAAACACTTATGCATGTGTTTAACTACTGCAGCGAGTAGCCCCATTGATTTCAATGGGACTTCTAACAATAATAAAGTTTAAGCCTCTACCTAAGTGTTCGCAGGACTGCGGGCTGAATGCATAGTTGTATTAAACTAAAGGAACAGTTGTAGTGATTAAATCAAAGGAGTCCATTCTCCTTACAAAAAAATGAAGTAAATGAATATGGTTCCTTACGGCATTTGAGGGTAATAAATTGTCCTAGTAAACTTTTTTGTTATTAAAAGTATAGTAACTTTTCTCCAATTTTTTGTTTAGAGGTATATCTAGTACAGAATTCCCTACATTGGAGAACACTTGTAAAAATATCATAAAAGAGAAGCAGCCTTTTGAAAGACTAGAAGTCAGTAAGGAGATCCTACTAGATATGTTTAAGGTAATTCTTTGGAGCTACTATAAGACTTGGAGAAATGAGCATGTAAAAATGATTTTTAAAATAGAATTTTAATTCATTTGGATACTATTATGATTTACTACTTTTTCTTTATCCATCTGTACAATGGGTATTAATTACCAGTCTCTTGGTAGTATTATGTTTTTAATATTTTGTAAAAGCACTTTGAGGTACTTGATGGAAAGACGCTACACATAATCAGCATACATCCAGACAGATCAGCTATATCTGATTGTCCTGTCTTCCCTGTATGTTTTATAACACTGTGTTCTTCCGGAAGGAATGTCAGGCTTTCTCTGCTATGTGTGATTATGTCACTCTTTAGTAGTTTTAGTGCCTTCTAATGACACAAATGAGTGCTACCATTATACCAGAATGTCGTTGTAGTAGTTTGTTAATAAAATTCTAGTTCCAGATGTTTTTTTTTTTCTCCCTCATATAGTACAATAAGTTCAAATGTCGTATCCTGAATGAGAAAGTTAACACGCCGACTACCACAGTATACAGGTAAAAATATACAAGAATCATACATTATTTCATTGCTTAAATAACTGTACTTTTATAATTGGACAGCAGGAATTTGGGAAGACTTCATCTAAATTGAAGGAAGAAATTATTTCCCCTAAATTTATTAAACTAACACCCCAGACTTCGTGAAGCTTCCCTTTTTTTAACTAGGGCTCTGATCCTACAGATACTTGTGCACATACTTAACTTTAAGCACATGAATAGTCCCACTGAAGTCAATGCTTAAAGTTAAGCACATCTGCAGGATTGAGGCCTAGATTTGCAATTTGTATTTGTGCATAATTGCATCTTGTCTTCAGGGGGATGACACATGTCTCAAAATTACCCCCTGTCTTCAATGGTAGACAAGGGGAGCAAATCCACTCTTGCAGTAATTGCTTCCCATCTGAGGGAGAAGAATAAAAGAAATGGTCACAAGTGGAATTTGAACCCACTAGCAGTAATGTTAACTGCTAGCATGGTGTTGGATGTGAATCCTGTCTAGCTGGGGTTGTGGAAGGCAAAGCTGGCTGGAAAATGCAAAAACTTCTTTTGTCAATTTTGTTGAGATGAAAACTTCCTTACCTGCTTTGGTGGGAGAGTGTACAGGCCACAGGATGTCCTAGATCAGTGGCTCTCAACCAGGGGTGAAAGTAAGTCGACTGACCTACCGGTACGCTGGGGCCAGCTCTGGCCCCCGGAAGGGGCAGGGCCTAGGGCAGAAGGGGCGGGGTTGAGTGGGTCAGAGCCAGCCCCAGCCCATCCTGTAAGGTAAGTGCCCCCCCACCGGGGTAGCAGCAGCAGACCGGGGCTCCGGGGGCTATTTAAAGGACCCAGGGCTCCCCTCTTCTACCACCCCGGCCCTTTAAATAGCCGCCGGAGCCCTTGGGAAGTGGCGGGGCTCCAGCAGCTATTTAAAGGACCGGGGCGGCAGAGGCAGCTGGAGCCCCGGCCCTTTAAATAGCCCCCAGAGCCCCCCCACCCTAGGGCTCTGGGAGCTGTTTAAAGGGCCTGGGGCTCCCCTGCTTCTACCGCCCCAGCCCTTTAAATAGCCCCTGGAGTAGCGGCGGCAGGGCTCTGGCAGCTATTTAAAGGGCTGAGGCGGTAGAAGTAGGGGAGCCCTGGGCCCTTTAAATAGCCGCCAGAGCCCTGCAGCCGCTACCCCAAGAGCTCCAGCAGCGGGGCTCTGAAGGCAATTTAAAGGGCCTGGGGCTCCAGCCACTGCTGGGAGCCCCAGGCCCTTTAAATTGCCCCCTGGGGAAGCCGGGCTGACCCAGTACGGTGCACCTGCTCTTGTCGGTATGCCGTACCGGGGTGTACTGGCTTACTTTCACTTCTTCTCTCAACCTTTCCAGACTATTGTACCCCTTTCAGCAGTCTGGTTGGTCTTGCATACCCCCAAGTTTCACCTCACTTAAAAACTACTTGCTTACAAAATCAGACATAAAAATACAAGTCTCACAGCACACTGTTACTGAGAAATTGCTTGCTTTCTCATTTTTACCATATAATTGTAAAAATATAAATATTATACTATACACTAAAATGTAAGTACATAGAGCAGTATAAACAAGTGATTGTACGAAATTTTAGTTTGTACTGACTTTGCTGGTGCTTTTTAGGTAGCCTGTTGTAAAACTAGGCAAATATCTAGATGAGTTGATGTACCCCCTGGAAGATCACTGCGTACCCCCAGGGGTACGTGTACCCCAGGTTTAAACCACTGTCTTAGATGGCATCATTAGGTAGTTGAGGGTAGGTGCTGAGTATTGCCCAAGAGTCAGCTTCCTATGACTCAAGAGGGAAGCACTTTGCAGTACTGGCTCCTAGTATATTTCTGACACTAGACCTCATGCTGCACAATTGCATGTAAAACACACCTCATAAATTTCTGACCATTTACATATAATTATTGTATTAGTAGATGTGTGCTAGTCACCATACCTTTTCTTGTACATTATTACTGACTATATTTTAAAGTGTTGTAAAATTTTAGGAATAAAAAGGTTTGTGTCTGAATTATTTTGTTGTAGGTGTGGTCCATTGATTGATCTCTGCAGGGGCCCACATGTGAGACACACTGGAAAAATTAAAGCCTTAAAGATTTTTAAGGTAAAGAGTAGAAATTGATAAGCTTTCAAAGCTAACTAGAGCAGGGGCAAGATTGAATTATACTGATGTGTGTATTAGAGGGTTTTTGTTTTTGTTCCTCCCTCCTCCTTGAAATGCCATAGACTGGGGTCTATTGTCTTGGTTGTTGCATCATTGAAGCCATCCTTAACTTTTGTCCCTATGCGCACCCCAAATAAAAATGCTGATTACCATACTTCTGCCCCCCAAAAATTAACTGACTCTTGTCTATCCTGATTGCACTCAGCTCTGTAGTGATGTAAATGAACAGGATCAACTCATTTTTATAGATTATTAGTGTAGCCATTTGTTTGCAAAGTAAGGGAACATCCATGTTTATTGGCACAAAAAATAATATTTTGCTGTTTTCTTTATTTTTAGATCCCATTAACTTGGCCAGCTGCTGACACATGTGCATCTCAAGACCACCTCTGGTCTGCTACCACATGTTGTTCCCACACCCTCTGTCAAGCCCCCAGTGGGCACACTGAGATTGTCTCCCTTCTACACCAAAAGATCCCTGTAGAGTGGGTGACCATAGGACCTATAATTATATTTTTTCCAAACCTGGAATGCTTACCCTGGGTGGCTTGAAGGGGACTGTAAATCATGTGTAACCTGTAGGAAAAAATCAGTGACAAGCATCTGTTTATATCTTTTTATGTTTTCAAGGCTTTCTTTTCAAGGAAGCAGTCTAGAAACTTATTTTTGTAAATGAAAACTGAGAATCCTTCATTTTTTCCAGGCCCCTGAAAGTCTGGGGCTTACATGACTGCTAATGTTGTCTTAGTTTTCTGTACCTGAAAGTACTGCTTCTTTAAAGTGACATTCTGCACAAAAGAACCAGAATTAACTTGTGCAGATGCTTGTGGTAATTAGGTAATATAAATTACTGGCAACCATTAATTGGTTAATTTGGTTGGGCGGTCACAGTCCTTGATCTCCTTTGAACATTCAGCATCCTTTTGTTCAGTTAACTTTGTGCTTGAGATCTGTGGTGCTGTTGTATTTAAATATTCAGATTAAGTGTTCAATCCTCAAAACAGTATCAGTATTTGAGTGTGAAAATGAGTTATTTTTATGTTTTCTCCTGTTTTCTACTGTCTTACTGCATCATGTTTTGAAGTTGCGGCATGTTGCTTTACATTCATCTGTAATGTAATGACATGATGCAAGTTAAAATAACATGGCCAAGTACAACAAATACATGATTAGAACAATTATTTATTTTTATGCATGCTGTGTTGCTATCCCAACAAAAAAGCCGTTCATACATTTAACTGCAAGTATCTTTGTCTTTTAAACCAATATTGGATTACTTGACAATTCTTTTCCCAAGAAGCAGTCAGATAATCAGATTGCATTAGCATTTATTCTTCCCCTGCAGCTGTGTTTGTATAATACTGTTTTTAAAAAATGTTCGTTTTTTAACATCAGAATTCTTCTACATATTGGGAGGGAAAGGCTGACATGGAAACATTGCAGAGAATCTATGGAATATCCTTCCCTGATAACAAAATGATGAAGGAATGGGAAAAATTCCAAGAGGAAGCCAGAAATCGGGATCATAGGAAAATTGGAAAGGTAGGTACTGTTGATATGTTTATTACTCTTAAAGGATGTTGTTCTGGTGATGATCCAAAATATATTTTTTTCTCCCAAAAAGACCCTCTGAAAACTGAGTACTATTAGTCATCCCCAAATGATGGCTAGAAGTAGTTGGGTGACCCATTAACAAAACTAAGAGACTGACTTTGCCATTGCGGATATTATGCATGCTTCATTGTAAAAACGTAGGAATCAGAGATGACTACTAGTCAGGCCAGTTAGTCCATCCCTCTATTCCATATGGGTTGTCTAATGGTGATTTTCTTCCACTGCTTCCCTTATAACTATTCCATGGTCTAATGGGTCTTGTTGTTTTTTGTTTCCTGATATTCATCTTAAATCTTCCTTTGCTTAACTTAATCCTGTTACTCCTATTTATTCTCCCTTGGACCACCCTAAATAATTGTTCTTTCTCCTTGGTGTTCAAACCCTCCTCGGTCCCCTCCCCACATGCCCACCTATGGTTGACTGCTAGGTAGGCTATACATACATAATTATTTTAATCTCCGAAATCATTCCTTCTCTTGCCATATCATCCCTCCAGTTTTCTGTTGCCTGCTTTCTTTCTGAATCAGCATGGGATTAAAACTGACAAGAGTCCTGTTCTCTGAATCTCCCAGATGACAGATTAATTTCCTTATATCTAAAATATAAATCAGAAAATAAAGTGTGAAGCAAGTATTTGATGACTTAGATGCACATATGTGCTACAAATAATTGAACTCATTAAGATATTAAACTGAAACTTGTTTACTGAGAAGTATACACGCACTGAGTCTCCATAAGTCCTATTTATGCCTATATATACCTTGTCCAAGCTGACTCTCTCCTCTCTTGTTTGTACTCTAATCTTGCCTAAATTCTAGCCTGTAAACTCAAGGCGCGGACCTGACTAGCTATATGAGGAACCTACTACACTAGTCAGAATTGTACAGATAATAAATGTGATCTGTGTTTGATCACATTTCATATTAGGATTCCATTTATAAAGTTTTCAAGGGGTTAATAAAAGATCAGTAGATGTCGTATATATGTTCCAGGCATGAGTCCTATGTATGTTACAGATGGTTATAAGCATATCAGTAGAAGTTGTTATAACTATATGAGCCACATATTGACTTGTTGGACTCTATAACAATAAAGTAACCATGCATTACAACATCTTGGTCACTTATTAAGCCTTTATAAACTGAACCTTAATATGAAGTATGATCTTTTATTCAATATGTATTTACATTTGTTTCTTTCCCGGTTAAAAATGGATGAACTGGTGTAACATGATAAATAGGATATTAACAGAGGTTCTCTAAAGAAAAATGTACAGTACTAGATTCCCCACTCCTATGCCCAAATTCTTAGTACAGGATTTTGACAAAGTTTCTACTTGCCCAAAATCCTGAGCTATTAAACCATCTCACCTGTGAGTGTTGTGTGCCTGCCAAATGACTTCTTTCCTGCACTAGTGGGTAGGAGTGTTGTACCCACTGGTGAAACTGTTTTAAGGGCTCAGAATTCTGAGGAAATGTGAGATTAGTCAGTCACATGTTTGGAGATGGATCTCTAGTGTCACATGCCTTCTGAAAATCAGAATTACTGGTAAATTATTTTCTCAACATTTTTAGTCTTGTTCTTTTCTGTAGTTCTTATTGCTGTATTCTAAAAATATCATTCACTGTCTCTAACAAGGAGTCTTAACACTCTCAATTTAAAAATAGTGATTGAACTGGAAAAACCATTCATATAAGTGGGCTTACTGAATTCTACATTTATTTGTACAGGAGCAAGAACTTTTCTTCTTCCATGATCTGAGTCCAGGAAGCTGTTTTTTCCTCCCCAAAGGTGCCTTTCTTTATAATACACTAATGGATTTCATACGGGTAAGTGGGCATGTCTTTAAAATTTGTAATCAACATAATTAAACATCTTTCCTTTCTCTTGAGGATGTTGCTTTTTTCAGACTGGCCTTAGCTCAAATGACACATTTTTGAGGTCCCTTCCAGCCCTACATTTCTATGATTCTTATTGATCCAACTATTGCATTAAGCCTCTCCCACACAAAAAAATGTGTGCCCTGTGTATATATTTGTGTACAGATATACGGAAACTTTAGTGAGGTTGTGTGGGGTAACTGCAGGAAGAATTTGACCTTAATTTTTTTTTCTAATTATTAAATCACAATACATTTATAACTTGATCTTAGTCATCTAATCCTTACACATGTGAGTAATCCCATTAACTTCAATAAAGATCTGTTGTAAGTAAGGCTTGCAGGATCAGGCCTTTACTGTATGTAAAACACACTCTCTGTAACTTTTTTTTTTTTTTTTTTTGGGCTGCATCACCTTTTGGATTTATTTTCTAGGAGGAATATCACAGGCGTAATTTTACTGAAGTAGTATCACCTAACATCTACAACACTAAACTCTGGGAAGCATCAGGTCACTTGCAGCACTACAGTGAAAACATGTTCTCATTTGATGTTGAGAAGGAAACATTTGCCCTTAAGCCCATGAACTGTCCAGGACATTGGTTTGTATTATCTTTCCTATTTTCCTACTTGTGAAGGTAGTGTTTTGAGGCTCAGGGAAATTAATATAGTAATACACTGAAGTTAATATATAGTAAAACCTATACAGTAGACAACCCTTATAGGGCAATCAGCTGTCCTCAGTGCCTGTCCCAAGGTAACTTTAGAGAGCTTGCGTACGGTTCTGCTCCTGTTTATTAAATACATGTTTAGGGGAAGAAAAGATGTAATTTGCATCTCTCTTTCGTTTTTTGCAGTTTGTTTAAAATTTACATTTGATAGGGATGGGATGATCTCATGGCTAGAAAGTAGGACAGGGTGCTGGAAACCACTGAGTTCTAACTTCAGCTCCAGCAGGGACTTGTTTGTGTGGTCTTTGTCAAGTTACATTTTGCTGTGGCTGATTTTCACCGTCTGTATAATGGTGGCTGTCAAGGTTCCTCCCCCACTCTGAACTCTAGGGTACAGATGTGGGGACCTGCATGAAAAACCTCCTAAGCTTATCTTTACCAGCTTAGGTCAAAACTTCCCCAAGGTACAAAATATTCCACCCGTTGTCCTTGGACTGGCCGCTACCACCACCAAACTAATACTGGTTACTGGGGAAGAGCTGTTTGGACGCGTCTTTCCCCCCAAAATACTTCCCAAAACCCTGCACCCCACTTCCTGGACAAGGTTTGGTAAAAAGCCTCACCAATTTGCCTAGGTGACTACAGACCCAGACCCTTGGATCTTAAGAACAATGAACAATCCTCCCAACACTTGCACCCCCCCTTTCCTGGGAAATGTTGGATAAAAAGCCTCACCAATTTGCATAGGTGACCACAGACCCAAACCCTTGGATCTGAGAACAATGAAAAAGCATTCCGTTTTTTACAAGAAGACTTTTAATAAAAAATAGAAGTAAATAGAAATAAAGAAATCCCCCCTGTAAAATCAGGATGGTAGATATCTTACAGGGTAATTAGATTCAAAAACATAGAGAACCCCTCTAGGCAAAACCTTAAGTTACAAAAAAGATACACAGACAGAAATAGTTATTCTATTCAGCACAATTCTTTTCTCAGCCATTTAAAGAAATCATAATCTAACACATACCTAGCTGGATTACTTACTAAAAGTTCTAAGACTCCATTCCTGGTCTATCCCTGGCAAAGACCAGCATACAGACCCACAGACCCTTTGTTTCTCTCCCTCCTCCCAGCTTTTGAAAGTATCTTGTCTCCTCATTGGTCATTTTGGTCAGGTGCCAGCGAGGTTACCTTTAGCTTCTTAACCCTTTACAGGTGAGAGGAGCTTTCCCCTGGCCAGGAGGGATTTCAAAGGGGTTTACCCTTCCCTTTATATTTATGACAGTGGCTATACTTGCCTACCCTTCAGGGGTGTGGAGAGAATTAATTGGTATATTCTTGCAAAGTGTTATGTAACTGATAACATATTTATCTTGTTTTTTCTTTGGGCTAAAATTATTTAGTTCAAAATATCTTGGACCTTGTGGAAGAATATTAGCATGTTAAAAAAAGCCAAAGAATGTTGGGTATAAGTTTTCCTCCCTAAATATACTTTGTCTCTTCTAGCTTGATGTTCGCTCATCGCCCGCGCTCATGGAGGGAAATGCCTATTAGATTTGCAGACTTTGGGGTTCTTCATAGAAATGAACTCTCAGGGACTTTGAGTGGTTTGACTCGAGTCAGGCGTTTTCAACAGGATGATGCACACATCTTTTGCACAATGGAACAGGTGAAGAACTTTTTAGCCTTTATCTTCTCTTGGCATGTTATTGTGTAGCTTAAGTGCAACATTTGTTGCTTTTATTTCATCCCTATTGTTAGGTTGCTTCCTTCTAATTCATCTGGGATTCAGTATGTCTTAGCTTTCAAAATAATTGCTTAAGTCAGTACCCTATCATGCTTAGTGTCGACATCAGAAATTGCCAACAGCATAATGCCCTGATGTTTTATTAAGTTTTCCTTTTATGGCATAAATGTTGTTTATTTGCAAAGAAGAACAATAAGCATTTGAGATGTTACTGACTGTGGGTTGTTGAGTAGGCCTACCTGGAGTTGTGTATCTACAGGAAAAAATCCTATACAGGATCTTACTTTTACATATCTTGACACAAGGATATTGAAGCAAGAATGACAGAGTCCCAAGAGATCAAATAACCAGGCAAAAAGTGGTATATCTTGAAAAGTGGTATACTAATGAAAAAAGTGGTATATCATGGCGATGTTCTCCTTAACTATGTTGAGTAGTATCTTATTCCATGAGTGATCCCAAAGATTTCAACGGGAAGTAAATTAATACACTGTGTGAGAGAGAGTGGTAGAACCTGGCCTCAAAATCCCAGGCCTATGAAACATGCTTCTGATTCTGAAAAAATAAAGCAAGCCTAATTACAGTGATAAAACAATAATAATGATCAACCAGGTTCTCCTTGGCAGCATTTTGATGTTCTGTTTGTCAGTTGCTTTGTGTTGCTTAAATTTCAGATTGAGGAAGAAATGAAAGGCTGTCTGAACTTTTTGAAGTCAGTTTACGCAGTGTTTGGTTTTACTTTGCAAATGCACCTTTCTACAAGACCTGAAAACTTCCTAGGAGAAGTAGAGATCTGGGACCATGCAGAAAAGGTAATGCAGGAAGGTATTTAATACTTCCATTCACATAAATTTAATGCATTTTAATAGGGTTAAATGTATCCATCTCAGAACAAAGAATGTAGGATAGGGGACTCTTTCCTGGGAAGCACTGACTCTGAAAAAGATTTGGAGGTCATGGTGAATAATCAGCTGAATATGAGCTCCCAAAAGAGCTAATGTCATCGTGGGATGCATAAACAGAGGAATCTCAAGTAGGAGTAGAGAGGTTGTTTTGCCTCTATCTTTAGCACTGGTGTGACTAATGCTGGGATACTGTGTCCAGTGTGGTGCCCACAATTCAAGAAAGATAATGGAAAAATTGGAGAGTGTTCAGAGAAGAGCCATGAGAACATTTAAAGGATTAGAAAACATGCTTTAGAGCAGTGGTGGGCCACCTGCAACCCGTGGGATCTCAAGAAGCTCAATCTGTTTAGTTTGAAGAGGAGGTTAAGGAGTGACTTGGTTACAGTCTTCAAGTATCTACATGGGGAAAACATTAAAGAACGTGTTCTTCAATCTAGCAGAGAAAGGTATAACATGATCCAATGGCTGAAAGTTGAAGCTAGATAAATTCAGGCTGGAAATAAGGCACAGTATTTTTTAAAGTGAGTAATTAACCATTGGAAGAACTTATGAAGGGTCATAGTGGATTTTCCACTGCCAATTTTGAAATCAGGATTTGATGTTTTTCTAAAATATATGCTCTGAGAATTATTTTGGCGGAAGTTCTATGGCCTGTGTTATACAGGAGGTCAGACTAGATGATCACAATGGTCCTGTCTGGCTTTGGAATCTGTGAAACATAAAACTGTCTAACGTCCAGTCTTGCAAACCTTCAGTCATGCTGAAGTCAGTGAGATTATTTACACGAATAGGGGTTTTTTTTTTAGGGCTGGCTCTAAAATCTGTACTTGATAGATATGCTTGCTGAGAGATGTGAAGCACTGACCAAACAAATCTCTTGATTCATATAGTTTCTTGTACATTCCCATAGCTTGAACTGACTTTCGACCAGAAATTTCTTTTTGTTGATCTCCACTTACTCTATAGCCACAAAAGCCAGGATTTAAAGTAATTATGTTTTTTTAAGCTGTATTAGTTCAAAACTCTTTATATTGCTAAGATATTTGAGTCAGTCCTACCCATTTTCTTACTTTGTGTGACTTAATCTTTGAAGTACAGTTCTTTTCCCTCACCTTCCCCTTCGTGGGAGGCTTTGGCAGGACTGTGTTAAAAGAAATACAATTTTTAAAAAAACTGTAATGTTTAAACTTCATCTTTATGATTTTTATAATTAGCAATTACAAAACAGTTTGAATGACTTTGGAGAGCCATGGAAGTTGAATCCAGGAGATGGAGCGTTTTATGGTCCTAAGGTTAGTAAATCAGTGCAGTTCTGCAATGAAGCTCTAATGCACTTTGTGGGTGCATAATAGAGTAACCAAAAAAAACAGCATATAGTAACTGCGGCATTTCCTTTGCAGATTGATATTAAAATCAAAGATGCTATTGGCAGGTACCATCAGTGTGCTACCATCCAACTTGACTTTCAGCTACCAATCAGATTTAACCTTACTTATGTGGGGTAAGTGCTTGAATTCTTAATTTGTCAACTACATGACAGATATTTTTAATGAGAGCTACAAACAGTGAAAGTAAAAAAACTGAGTTAAACAAAAGCAGTTTAATTATTTACTAGCCTCTGGACGAGCTGCTGACCTATCACTAAATGCCTAGGTGCACTAGTGGGGCAAGAGATCCCCAGCAGTGGAAATGAGTACTTGGACTGGGCCCTGAGCTGAGGATTTCCCCCTGATTTAGTAGTGTGTTCAACCACTCAGTTTTATTGTAAATGTGCAGAAAAAATTGATAACTTGTCTGTTTGGTCTGCTCTTCCTGAAGAGAACTGAGTGCATCTGACCTTAGATAGCCTTTGAGGAAACTTATTTGGGACAGACACACTAATCAATCACTATGGTTTGATGCCTCCATGGAACACATTAAGTTTACACATTAAACTCTCAGCACCTTGCAGGATTGGGTTCTTGACACAGTCACAACTTTAAAGTAAAGATCAGATCAGCTGGGTTATCCTTGATGGAGGTGCATAAATCATACATGAACAATTCTTTTGAAAAAGGGAAATACCATTTTTGGTTTCCAACTTGAGAGAAGAACACTTTCTTGTAGAATAAACAAATCTGTGACAGTCATGTTGTTCTTGAACAAGTACTTCCATTAGTTTTCTGTTTTGCCACATTTGATTGTGTGGTAATTTCTCTTCTCTGACTTTTTTTAATAAAAAAAAGTAGGATCTTTGTTTAGGATTTGATCTGCTCTTGCTGCTTATTTGTCATCTGAAGTCCCAATTTGTTTATTTTTTACAGCATGATAATCATCACAGAAACCAAAGGACTGAAGCTTCAGGTGGGAAATAAGCAGTAGGAACAGGGAGATGCTAATGAAGATAATATTTTAATGTAAATGTCAGTAAAAATGAGTGGAAAGAAGTATATCAGAGATGAAAATATATAGATGTGGACCTGAGTCATAGAGTTGGAATCTGAATCCAAGTTCACAGTGGTTTACAAAAACAGGGTTTTCCTTTGTGCCCATTTCTCATTATATGTAGGCAGGATTATTTCAAACTGCTTTGACCATCAATTATTTCATGAATGTCAGTATGTCACAGTAAATTTGGAGTGAAAGCAGTTGGATTTCATGCAGTTAATAACTTGCTAATATTTAATCTTATACTTATATAAAAATCAAAGTAGAAGATGGAAAAATTACAGTAAGCTTATATGTGTGCTGATTAAGATAAATGTCTTAATCTTCTTTCTGTCTGTCTTTTTCTTTCTTTGCAGTAAGGATAGTGATGATAAGAAAAGGCCAGTGATCATTCATAGAGCTGTTTTGGGTTCAGTGGAGAGAATGATAGCTATTCTAGCAGAAAATTATGGAGGAAAATGGTATGTGACACATGTACAGTACTAAGAAACAATTAGGAACATAGCTAGAAAATATAGAAACTTCCTAATAGCCAACACATCATAATGCAAAATATGTCACCAAGACTCTTAGCAAAGTAGTACAGGCAAAACAACCAAAAGGTGGAATGTCTCACTGAGGCCTGAGTGCCATAAAATCATTAATATAATGGTTCATATTTAAAATATTAAGACTACCGTATACAGTAGACACACTCAAACATAACATAATTGTAGACTAAGATAAAAGATCAGAAATTCAGTTTTACAAGATTAAAATAAAACTAGTACAGTAAGACCATATTATAAATGGCAGTTGAAATGTTCGCAGAATACATTTTATTCAGCCTTCATTATTTAGCTTGCAGATTCATTTTTTATACTTATGACTGTTGTACATATATAGATCCATAAAGTAAAGAGTCTTAACATAGTAAAAGCTGCTCCCTTATTCATGATTAATATCTGAAAGATAATTTCTTCATTAATTAGTGATAAAGTACCACCACTAAATGGAGGGGGGCAGAAAGGGAACAGATCTCACTCACGAAAACACAGTCCACCTATTATTTTAAAAGTCTAAAAGAAATGAAAGTGGATCATGTGTGAAAAATTAAAATGCATTCTAGTTATGAAACCAAACGTGTAACTTGGAAAGGAACAAGAGATCAAAGTTGTGTATATATCTTCATGCCCTGGGGGTTTGTATCCGGAGCTCATTCAAGGGATTCTAGACTTTTATCTAAGCTAGTTGGTACTGAAGTCACAAGCAGAAGTGCAAAATCCCAGGGTGGTGGTGTCACTAGAATATTTCCTTCAGAGAACAATACCTACAAGTGATTTCCCTTTACACCGTAATATGAACGGACTCCAAAGCAACCTGAAAATGTTGCAAAAAGAAAAGGAGTACTTGTGGCACCTTAGAGACTAACCAATTTATTTGAGCATGAGCTTTCGTGAGCTACAGCTCACTTCATCAGATACATACCGTGGAAACTGCAGCAGACTTTATATATACACAGAGAATATGAAACAATACCTCCTCCCACCCCACTGTCCTGCTGGTAATAGCTTATCTAAAGTAATCGTCAGGTTAGGCCATTTCCAGCACAAATCCAGGTTTTCTCACCCTCCACCCCCCCACACAAATTCACTCTCCTGCTGGTGATAGCCCATCCAAAGTGACAACTCTTTACACAATGTGCATGATAATGAAGTTAGGCCATTTCCTGCACAAATCCAGGTTCTCTCACTCCAAATTTTGGAGGGGGGTGAGGGAGTGAGAGAACCTGGATTTGTGCAGGAAATGGCCTAACTTCATTATCATGCACATTGTGTAAAGAGTTGTCACTTTGGATGGGCTATCACCAGCAGGAGAGTGAATTTGTGTGGGGGGGTGGAGGGTGAGAAAACCTGGATTTGTGCTGGAAATGGCCTAACCTGACGATTACTTTAGATAAGCTATTACCAGCAGGACAGTGGGGTGGGAGGAGGTATTGTTTCATATTCTCTGTGTATATATAAAGTCTGCTGCAGTTTCCACGGTATGTATCTGATGAAGTGAGCTGTAGCTCACGAAAGCTCATGCTCAAATAAATTGGTTAGTCTCTAAGGTGCCACAAGTACTCCTTTTCTTTTTGCGAATACAGACTAACACGGCTGTTACTCTGAAACCTGAAAATGTTGATTATTGTACGGTAATGTTTTCTCTCTTTTTAACAACATTAACACGAAAGTAAATTTAAACTTAAACTAGTAACCTCTTTCCTTATTTTTTTCCCCTATTGTTCTAAGGAACAGCAGTGCATATAATATTCTGTAGTGTCTAAAGATCAATTAGCTACAACAGAGGTGGACTGAATTAATGACATTATTTTAGTTTTAACAGTAAATTTCATGGCTTCTGTTTATTTAACCTAGATCCAAAATTATTCATTAATATATTATGTTCTAGGTCAGGGTTCTCAACCTTTTTCTTTCTGAGGCCCCGCCAACATGCTATTAAAAACGCCATGGCCCAGTTGTGCCACCACAACTGTTTTTTTGCATACGTAAGCCAGGGCTGGCCTTACGGGATAGCAAGCAGGGCAATTGCTCAGGCTTCGGCTTCAACCCCGGGTAGTGGGGCTTGGAGCCCTGGGCTTCAGTCCCATGCAGTGGGGCTTTGGCTTTCTGCACTGGGTCCCGGCGAGTCTAACACCAGCCCTGCTTGCCAGACCCCCTGAAACCTTCTCACAGCCCCCCAGAGGCCTCAGAAACGGTTGTTCTAGGTGAATTGAGCAAGATAAAGATCATGCCTTAGCCTAGATGTCTAATTTTCAAAAAATATTTAATTTTAAAATTTATTCAGCTACTCTTAGGGCATATAAACACTGGCATGAATGGAAGGTGTGTGTTTTGTGTGTGTGTATATACAATATATATATATATTTTTATATATATAAATTTTATTTTTGTTACATTTGCCAGGCCTTTCTGGCTCTCTCCTCGCCAAGTCATGGTTGTCCCTGTGGGGCCTACTTGTGAAAAATATGCTCAGCAGGTAAGAGTAAACTTCCTTTAAAAAATAGAAATAAATTTTATCAGCTATTGGATAACCTATAATTCCATCCTAGAACAGAAACATGTGTAACTCTTAGGAAATATAGACATGCTTAGCAGAGATGAAAGCATTGTTGTTGTAGTCTTTATTACTTTCTAAAATGGTCATGAATCTAAGAGGGGGACATGTAATTCCTAACAAAAATAACATTATTTTGGTCTTTCTGTCTGCTTAGGCTTCAGTAATTCTCTAATTTAAGAAAAAATAATAGTCCTAGAGTAGCCATCTCGTATATTGTAATCAGTGTTTTATTATAAAGTTGTTTGTTAAGATAATAGAATAAATTTGCCCTAATCCTGCCACTACATAAGTTTGTGTAATTTTCTCAAGCGAATAGTCTCAATGCTTTCAATGGAACTCATTGCAAGAGCATATGTATGCATACTTAAATGCTTTGGAGGATCAGAGTCATAATCTCTGGTGCAGTATATATACTGTAATATTAATGAAACTTTAACTTTCTTTTAGGTTTGCCGTGAATTTTTTGAAGCAGGATTTATGGCTGATGTTGATTTAGATCACAGCTGCACATTAAACAAGAAAATAAGAAATGCACAGCTTGCACAGTATAATTTTATTTTAGGTAATTGTGTATTTAGGTTTCTGATCATTTTAAATGTTTTCTTTGTTAAATTTTGGTTATAAACTTCAAATGCTAGTATGGAATTTGATTTTATTTTATATTTCATAATGTAAACAGGAGATTAAGCAGACTTTAGCAAATTAGTTAAAGCAGGAGTTTCTTTTCACATATTTTTAAAAAAAAAGATTAAAGGAAAAGGTGCGAGTGTAAAATAGTTTTATGTTTAAATGGTAGGGTATATCTTCTTTAATGTGTGAAAGGACTAAGATACGGGGCTGGAGTGGTGACCAGCATTGGTCCCAGTGAATTTTTCTCTAGTAGTTATTTACTCTTCAAAAGTTACAAGCTTGCTGCATATCCATTAATGTCTTTCTGCAATATTTCTCTTGCAGTGGTTGGAGAAAAGGAAAAAGTGAATAATGCTGTCAATGTGCGAACAAGAGACAATAAGGTTCATGGAGAGATTTTGGTAATGTCTGCCATTGAAAAACTAAAGAAACTGAAGAAATCACATGCTTTATATGCAGAGGAAGAATTTTGAAATTGCTGCTAACTGGGAGCCATGTTAACTGTAAAGGAAGCCAATTATTTTTCCTCCTCTCTCGAATACTGTTGTGCTTATTTGCAAGGTCTTTGAATTGATGAACAAAAATGTAGCTGATGTGGGTGCTTTTGGGATAGTGTGAAGGACAGATGCAAATCTTGGACTCCTCTAGCAATCACATGAATCCATAGCAACTGGAAAATTCCAATTAGGAAAAAACCCTACACCTGTGCTACAAAATGTATTGTTTCTGCTATATAAATAAAGCTGGGGTTCCATTACAGTGATCAAGAGAAAAAACACTGGAAAGTGTACTTGCTGCTACTGCTAAAAAACTTAATCAGATAGTCAGAAGGTAGCTATGTAACTTACTTGTCTTGCATCAGAAACTTGGCAGCTTGTAGATGAAATTAAAATGCTCCTCATATATTTGTTTTGACCTCAGTTTTCTCAAATATTTTTGTTTGGGTCCTGCCTCCTCATATATTTGTTTTGACCTCAGTTTTCTCAAATATTTTTGTTTGGGTCCTGCCTAGTTCCTACTGAACTAATGTCTACAGGCTACACACATGTTGGTAGTATTGTTGTAAGTCTCAGCAGCAAAGACAGGCACTGAATGGGCATTATGATTGAATAACCATTTATTTCAAAGGTGACCACCTAGAGAGAGGTTGAATTATACTGCCTAAGCAATGTAGGGAACATAGGTTGTTGGCTGTAGGGTTCTTGTTCTGTGAATACATGGAAAACCTCCATTTCCAGTGCTGTAAACTTGGCTCCTTTCACAAGTACTAAATTCACTTAGAAAAGACTTAAAAACAAAACAAAACCAAAAAAAACCCAAACCCATAGAATGCATTGTGGTGTTTCTGCTTTGTTTGGGATATGGGCATTAGAAAAAAATGTTGAAAAATCTGTTTCATGTAAATTTCTTTAATTATTTTATCTTTACAACAGAGTTTATTGGAAACATCAGCCTAGTTGTATGTTGAATCTAAATTTGTACTTTTAATTGCTCTATTTTGTAATTAGATTAAAAAGTTTACTCTTCCTGGCAATTGAATAAATCTTCACTAGAACAATCTGTTTAGAGATGTTTATTCTCTGTACAAGTCTAATGCTCTAATTTCATGTTTTTTTGTACAGTTGTTTCAGTAATGTGGCTTGTCTAATTTTTGTTCAACTTGATATTAAATAGCACTAAACCAATTGTCTGAAACAATCTAAATTAGGTACACTGACTTACATAATTAGTTTCCTGACATCTTAAAAAATAAAGCAAAAAGTAGGATTTAATGTATAAGTATTTTACTTAAACAGAAAATGCAAAGTTAATATTAACCTTCTGTGTGACATTTGTGCACCTTTGAGTCTACTCTTTGGGCCCAGTCCTGGGAGTCCTTGAACATGCAAAATTGCCTATACTAATCTGGCCCTTGAAGAGCAGGACATAATTTTATCTGTATAGAAAGAGTCAGTGTCTTGGAGTAGCACAGGTGTATGACAGTGGTGTTGTGCTACAACTGGAGAAGAAGCAGCTGTAATGGAGTACAATATCACAAAAATACGTAATTAATTTTATAGCATTCAAAAATGTTCTGTTACAGACAGGAAGACATGATTTCTGTCCTGAAAAGCTTACAATCTAATTTCAGTATGATGCAATAAATACCTTTTTTTTGTTAATTTAATCAAAGTATGTAAAATTGACATTAGTCTAGCATGAAGCATAGTTTAAAAACTGTGGAATAAAAAAACCTGTGTTATAAAAATATTACTAAGCAAATATATAAAGTGGTATTTTGGAAATATTCATCTGTAACTAATGATGTCTACAGTAATGTGCAATGCCTTTATCTTCAGATCCTCTTTAAAGATGTATATTTTCTTCCTAATTTTTATTTCACTTCCTGTTCTATTAATGGAAGTTGAGGAGGAAATATTCTATAATCTTTTGCATACTTTGAAGTAACAGTATAATTTTTCTCCCCTTTTCTTACCTCATGGTCACTTTAAAAACTTTGGCAATGATTACCCTTACTTCCCCTCTGCCCCAAAGTTTTTGAGGGCTAACAGGGAAAAGAGCAAGTAAAAATAGCTTTTCTCCTCTACACAAAATGCCAAGGAAGAGGTGTGAAATATATGGCCTAGGGGCCGCATCTGGCCCATCTTATGTACCCTACAGGACAAATTTAAGCTATGCAGAATTTAAGTTTTTATTTTATTTTTTTGAAGTGTAAATTTCTAGGACCCCTGACTGCAGATATAACCTTCCAACTGTGAACAGTTGTAAATCCGTTATATGTCCACTTGTGTTTGCAGACAGTCTGAAACAATGACTCCGATTGACAGGGAATAGGTAAATTTACCCATCTCAGTGTAGTGTCATCTCATAGCCCAGTAATGACACTGTAATATCAACATCCCTATTAACAAATTGAAGGGGAAAAGGGATGGGAGTGAAGACTTGCAAGGGTGTGAACTGGAAGTTGTTACAAGGAAGAAAATTCAGAGGGAACAGGCAAAGAGAAAATAGGGAAAAGGAGAAAAAGGGAAGTAGCAGCAGTTGTGTAAAGAAGAAGAACGTATGGTCTCAGTAACACTCAACATGGTAGTAAGATACTGTCAAGGTTCCTTCCCCACTCTGAACTCTAGGGTACAGATGTGGGGACCTGCAGGAAAACTCCCTAACCTTATTTTTTACCACCTTAGGTTAAAACTTCCCCAAGGTACAAACTATTTTACCTTTTGTCCTTGGACTTTATCGCTGCTACCACCAAGCGTCTAACAAATATATAACAGGGAAAGAGCCTGCTTGGAAATGTCTTTCCCCCCAAAATCCTTCCCAAACCCTACACCCCCTTTCCTGGGGACAGCTTGATAAAAATCCTCACCAATTTGCATAGGTGAACACAGACCCAAATCCTTAGATCTTAAGAACAATGAAAAAAGCAATCAGGTTCTTAAAAGAAGAATTTTAATTGAAGAAAAAAAGTAAAAGAACCACCTCTGTAAAATCAGGATGGTAAATACCTTATAGGGTAATCAGATTCAAAACATAGAGAATCCCTCTAGGAAAAACCTTAAATTACAAAAAGACACAAAAACAGGAATATACATTCCATTCAGCACAGCTTATTTTATCAGCCATTTAAACAAAACAGAATCTAACACATATCTAGCTAGATTACTTACTAAGTTCTAAGACTCCATTCCTTTTCCGTTCCCGGCAAAAGTATCACCCAGACAGAGAGACCCTTTGTTTCCCCCCCACCTCAGCTTTGAAAGTATCTTCTCTCCTCATTGGTCATTTTGGTCAGGTGCCAGAGAGGTTATCTTAGCTTCTTAACCCTTTACAGGTGAAAGGGTTTTTCCTCTGGCCAGGAGGGATTTTAAAGGTGTTTACCCTTCCCTTTATATTTATGACAGATACCAACTAAATTTTTATTTATTTGGTATTACATAATCTTTATGCAACTTATTGAAATCAGTGATAGATCCATAGCAGATTGAGTTATTTAAAAGAAATCCTGAATTTATAGTCATCTCCCTTTTCTATATATAGACATGAAAACACTCCTGCTTTAGTGATTTGCATCACTTGTGATCTTTGATTAGGCTGTCATGGACAGGTGCTTTGAGTCCCATATGACTTGTACTTGTGAATTTCATCTAAGAGTGTAGCATATAAATTAAGGCTCCAGTCATGTGATGGATACGTGGGCACATTGTAAGAGTAAGGGCTAAACGTCACAGAGCAGAGACCCAGGCCATGAACCATACATGTTACTGTATCAGTGGATTTCAGCATATGGCTAAGTATTTTTAAAAAAACCCACCTTATCTGATAATCTGAACATCAAAATACCAGCAGAAACGAAAAGATCAGGTGGTTGGCTGGTTATTTCATTTAGACTATGTTCTTCAGGCTCCAGCTTCAATCATGCAGAATTAGGTGGTTGTGTTCAAGTTCATTCACCATTACTATAAATGCCTGATTTGTTACACCCACACAGGAATATGGAAGAGTCTGTAGCTCATGAGGATGAAAAAGGAAGATGGACAGATTGATGCTTGTGTTACTTATGCATTACTGAAGCTGTACATAGATTACCGCCCAAGAGACATATTAATAATCAACATGCTACCACCACAGCTATCTTCTAAGTATTGGACCCAATTGATAAGCTGATGGTGATGTACCTGTATGGTAATGGCAGGCAAGAGTTGACATAAATTAGATGAGAGCACAGGGGTCACATTGGTGACTGACTGGGAAATCTTGTCATGTCTGGAGTTTGAGTTAGATTAAGATAGGGTGAGTCCACTCTTCTCCCCACACCACTTAAGGAGAGGTGCAGGAGGGAAGATCCCCCAAGCCCGGAGGATGAGGAGAAGCTCTGCTCCCCGTGCCATTCTTTACTTTAACCCCTGGTTATGTCCCTTTTCTGTGCCTTGGTTTCCCAGGGGTGAAAGAGAAGCAGTCTGTTAGGGATGGGAGAGGCTCAGCTACTGCAGAAGGAGGAAGGGAGCAGGAGCCTGGTATACGTACCACTCCCTCAGTACTTGATGCAGGGAGACATGCTGCGCTGTTAGGGCATTGTAAAAGGGGGTTGAAGACTGCTTCATGGTGCTGGTCCCCGCATAGCACTGTCAGCTGGTGTAACGCTATCATTGCACTTCACAGAGGAGGTTGCAGGACTTTGTGTGAACACAGGGGTCGGCCTGGGAAGTTGTTGAATCAGGACCCTATAAAGCTAAATAAAGAAGGAAAAAAATTTAAAAGTTGTGTATGAACTTTTATCTGTCTCTGCATAGGGCCCCACCAAATTCATGGCCATGAAAAATGCAGCACGGACCGTGAAATCTGGTCTCCTGATGTGAAATCTGGTCTCCTGATGTGAAATCTGGTCTTTTATGTGCTTTTACCCGATACCATACAGATTTCATGGGGGAGACCAGCGTTTCTCAAATTGAGGATCCTCACCTAAAAGGGGGTTGCAGAGAGGAGTCATGGTATTGCCACCCATACTTCTGAGCAGCCTTCAGAGCTAGCTGGAGAACAGCGGCTGTTGTCCAGGTGCCCAACTCTGAAGGCAGTGCCCCGCCAGCAGGAGCGCAGAAGTAAGCGTGGCAATATCATACCATGCCACTCTTACATCTCTGTTACTGCCTTCAGAGCTGGGTGGCCAGAGAGTGGTGGCTGCTGTCTAAGGGGCCCAGCTCTGCCGGCAGCAGCACAGAAGTAAGCGTGGCAATACCATGCCACGCCATCCCTATTTCTCTGCTGCTGCTGGTGGTCGCTCTGCCTTCAGAGCTAGGCTCCTTACCAGCAGCTGCTGCTCTCCAATGGCCCAGTTCTGAAGGCAGCACAGAACTAAGCCAACCCCCGCTACAATAATCTTGCAACCCCCTCTACCTCCTGCAACTCCTTTTTGGGTCAGGAATCCTATAATTACAACACCCTGAAATTTCAGATTTAAATAGCTGAAATCATAAAATGTATGATTTTTAAAATCCTATGACCATGAAATTGACCAAAACGGACAGTGAATTTGGTAGGGCCCAAGCTATCTAGATATGCCAGGTGTCCAGTGTTTGACTGGAACACCTGGTCGAAATGGGACGCTGGCTGCTCCAGTTAGCACCACTAACTGTGCCGTTAAAAATTCGGTCTGCGGTGCAGTGGGACTAAGGCAGGCTCCCTACCTGGCTCCCCAGAAGTGGCGACACGTTCCTTGGCTCCTAGGTGGAGGCACGGCCATGGGCACTCCGTGCACTGCTCCCACCCTGAGCTCAGGCTCTGCAGCTCCTATGAGCCGGGAAACACTGCAAGGGTGGTGCCAGCGGTTGGAGGCAGCTCCCAGAGCAGGATATGTTGCTGCTTCCGGGGAGCCGCCCGAGGTGAGCACCATCCAGAGCCCACACCCCAAACCCCTGCCCAAGATGGGAATCCCCTCCCGCATTCCAACCCCCCCAGCCTAGAGCCCCCTCCTGCATCCCAGCACTCACCCACCCTCCAGTACCCCAACCGCCTACCCCAGTCCAGAGCCCCCTCCTGCATCCTGAACACCTCATTTCTAGCCCCACCCTGGATCCCACACACTGAGCCAGTATCCCCTGCCACACCACAACCCCCTGCCCCACCCCCCTCATTTGTGGCTCTATCCAGGAGCCCCCGCCCCCCGCATCAGAGTCCCCTAACTCCCTTCCACACAACTGCCCCAACTCCCTGCAAATGAGCACGTGAGGGTGGCGGAGAGCGAGCAACAGAGTCATGGGGGATGGAAGGAGTGGGGGTATGTGGCCTTGGGGAAGAGGCGGGACAAGGGTAATTAGAAAGTTGCCAGCCCTATCGGAGAGGGGCGGGGTGGCATAGCCTATCAGATGGGGGCGCTGAGGGAAGGGCGGCTGATGAGTCATAGGAGGACGCGCTATTCCAGCTCGTGCCTCACCCCAGCCACAGGCCCTTCGTCTGGTTCCCGTGCCGTCTAGGCCAACCCCTCAGCCCGCCCCGCCGCAGGAGAGGGGCCGGCTTCGCCTGCGTTCTTGCGCCGTCCCCGCAGCTCCTGCCCCACCCGCGCGGGCCGTGTCTTCGCGCTCTGCGCCTGCCGGGAAGGGGATCGGCGAGGCCCCGGATGGAGCCAAGATGGTGGCGCTGGCGGTGCCTGGGCTGTCGGCTTTGAAGCGGCTTTGTAGCGTCGCGCTCTTCGTCTCGCAGCTCTACGTGTTCTCGGGCCGCGGTGAGTGCGGTCGGCACCCGTCCTCCTCGGGGCTCGTCTGCCACCCACCGCCTAAGGGCGAGGGAGGGGACGCGGCACTGCGCGGCCTGGGAAGGCGGCTCCCCGCTACCCCCTATGCAGACTCCCCCGAGCTTTGCCTTCCCCGGTTGTAGGCCGGTAGGAGAAGCCATGGCCTCCGAGCCGGCGTCCCGTGCCATCATCCCACTGACCTGCCGTCCTCATGTAGCCGCCCCTCCTGTCTGAGCTCGGGCTGATGGTGCCTATAGACTTAGCCCAGGGCCCTGCCTGCTGTGTGCCAACATGACCCCGGTCTGCGTTTCTTTTTCTCCGTGCTGCTGCGCCGTGTGCTGGTGGTCTGGCTGCATCTGTTGGGGAGGTGGCTGCTTTGTGGTGGTGTAGTTTAATTAGCTCCGTGAACAACAACTTGTCAAAGTGATATAAGGAAATAATTTTGTACAGGGTATAATTCATCTGTGGAACTCATTGCCACAGGAATCTTGGTGTGGCCAAGAGTTAAAGACTCAAGAAAGAATTAGGCTTTTATGGGACTAATGAGAATCTTCAACAAACGTTAGGTAGATTAAAATGACTTTTAGATGGAATCTGTCTAAACAGGACTTTGTCTTGAAAAGTGTTATAGTCTAAAAAATGTTACCATGTTGTTTATAAGGTATTTTGGGTTTCTCAACCACATGTGGTTATATACATGTGGTAAACATGTTTATTTTCCCATCCTGGTGTGCACCACATACCCTGTGTGATCATGTATTATGGGTATAATTTGTGTTTTGTTTTGTTTATTAAATAGTTATGAAGGTGAGTAGTCCCACCAAGTCAATGGAACTACTTACATGAGCAGAGTTGAATATTACTAAGTGTTTGTACAATTGGGGCCATAGTCTCCAGCCAGTTCTGTGGTGCAGTTTTCTTACTAAAATGGCCAGTGAGTTACTTGATGTTTAATTATTTTTGTTCTGTAATAGACAGTATACTGTAACATTTGCATTCCAAACAGTGTAGCTTCCTACTAGGTCACAAAAACTTAAGAGTGAAACTGATGAGAAACAAATTAAAATTAATTTTTATTGTCTTACGTGGAGTAAAATGCAAAACCCTAATGAACAAAGTAGGGGAATCTGTGGAGCTTTTTAAATATTAATTTTATCCCAAAGATGACCCTTGTTAATGTCAAGAAGGCAGCTTGATGTTTTATGTTAGAGTGCTAGGATTAAACAGTGTTTGAAGACCAGTTAAATTCTAGGATTATTATATCCTCTTAACAGTAACTGAAATGCATTGAATCTGTTAATTTTTCTTATAGCAGGATCCTTGATGACAACAGAGCACTCAAAACAACAGTTTGTGTCTACAAAAGGTGTAACATCTCCAAGTACAAGTACTCCGTATACTAGAGCAACAGGTACAAAAGTTTGTTCTTCTATTATAGCTCCTAAGAAAACAATAGATTTATAGATTCCAAGGCCCGAAGGGACCCTTGTGATAATATAGTCTGACCTCCTGTATCACACAGACCATAGTATTTCCCAAAATAATGTATGCTGCACATCTTTTAGAAAAACATAGTCTTGAATTTTGATTCAAAATTGTTAGTGTTAGAGAATCCACCACAACCCTTGGTAAACTGTTCCAATGATATCCTTATAAGCTTTTTTCTTAATAGTCCTGAGTTTAAGAGTAAAATCGTTGAATGAGGTATTAGAAAACTAACTGCAATGTAGACATACCCACAGGGTGCAGTGTACCTCTTAATGATGAAACACTCTGTACAGTTAGATATCCACAGCTGGCCAGCACCAGCTGACTTGGGCTTGCATGGCTCGGGTTAAGGGGCTGTTTAATTGTGGTGTAGAAGCTGGGGCTCAGGGTCCAGCCCAGACTCTGGGACCCTCCACCTCATGGGGTCCTAGAACCCTGAGCCCCGTGTCTACATCATAGTTAAACAGCCCCTTAGCCTGAGGGGGGCCCCCCCCGAGCCTGAGTCAGGCAGCACAGGCCAGCCCTGGGTTTTTAATTGCAGTGTAGACATACCCTGAGGCACCATGAATTATTTTCCAAAAGACCATAACTACTAGTTAGGGTTGTGTAAATAAAGAACCCATCCATGCAAACCCCACATGATCATTTAAGGGGACCTACATTCACAGACTTGACACCTGCATGTCACATTAGCCCAGGGGTGGCCAATCTGAGCCAGAATTTACCAATGTACGTTGCCAAAGAGCCACAGTAATATGTCAGAAGCTCCCCATCCGCTCCCAGCACCACCCGCCCACCGACAGCCCCACTGATCAGCGCCTCTCCCTCCCTCCCCACACCTCCTGATCAGCTGTTTCTTGGCATGCAAGAGGTGGGAGGGGAGGAACCAGGGCACAGCAGGCTCAGGGGAGGGGGTGGGAAGGGGTGGAGTGGGGGCAGGGTCTGTAGCAGAGCCAAGGGGTGAGCAGCGCTCTTCTTCCCTCCTTCCCCCCCCCGCCCCCCCCGGGGGCACACTGGAAAGTTGGCACCTGTAGCTCCAACCCTGGAGTCGGTGCCTATACAAGGAGCTGCATATTAACTTCTGAAGAGCTGCACATGGCTCCGGAGCCACAGATTAGCCACCCCTGTGATAAACCATTCAGTGGCACTCCATGCTTCCACACAGGTTGGATATAAAACAATGATTTTTTTTTTTAAACCAAAAACCTAAAATGTTGCATTTTTATTTGACTCTGAGTTTTTGTTTACATTTTTTTCTTTTTTAAAAGTAAACCTATTTAAAATTACATGTCAAATTGTCAATCTACTGTAATCTATTAACTAGTTTAATTAACTAAAAGATTCAAGAAGAACATGTTTGCTGCTTAAGTTCTAAAGAAAAGTTGTAAAGTCCACTGGTCTGGTGGAAGTCACTTTTGAAGTGCTAAGCCAGATTTGACAGCAGTAGCCTCTTGTGCAGGCACAGAGAATATTTTCTTCATTTGAGTTCATACAACTAGTTCAGTTCAATGACTTGCTTATTCAAAGTTGAGAAACTGATTGGGAAATGAAAAAGCAGGAAATCTTGTTTTCCTTAGAAACTAGGAATAAAAGCAAGGTGTTAGAGGATGAGCTCTACTAGTTCTACAATATTGATGGAAATGGTGACTAAGGACAATCAGTACAATTCACTATTTACAGATAATACTTCCTTCGTGTAATAAACCAGCTTTAAATGCAAAATATTTTTGATAAGTTTTTTCTTATATATACAGCAAATTAAAAGTAGTCTTATTTAATAGAAAACAATTTTAAAATAATGCTTTTTGTGCATTTTTAATTTAATTCCAATTTCTATCCAAATGCAGATTGACACAAGGCATGAGTAAAAATTAATCTAGTAAATAAAAGATGTCATTCATAATGTTTACAAGTAAAAAAGTAAATTAAATAAACCTGAAAACATTAAGCTATATAATTTCTTAAATGTGTATTGACGTAGTGTATCCCCCTGGTTAGCAGAGAAGTTTGAAATATAGCGTAAAGGCTATATTAAGATGCAAATCAACACGTTTTAATGATTACCTACCAATGAGAATCAACCTTCATTTAGGAAAACAGTTAAAGGACACATGCAAAACAAGATTAACATTGATTTAAATCTTGATTAAAATCAGGTATTTTAATTGCTACACTGTGCTTCCATAAGAATCTGCTTCCACCTCACACCCTATTCAAATATAGGTAATTCATTGTTATGCAAAACTTCAACTCCAGTCTCCACAGTATTTACATACTTACTGTTCGCAAATGTGCACTGGGTAAGTGTGTGATAACTTAGGTGTTTTGTGGCGAAAGTATGAGGTTAGAGTTAAGTTTTCTGGATGTGAGTTGGAAATGGGTTCCTTGGGGATGGGCGGAATAGGTCAGTGAGTGGCTAATGTGATGTGTGGATTTTGGCATTTGTGAAATAAATAAATAAAAGATATATCACTCCTTGAATGCTACATACAGTTCTGGTTGCCCCATCTCAAAAAAGGTATTTTACAATTGGAAGAGGTGCAGAGAAGGGCAACAAAAATGATTAAGGGTATGGAACAGCTTCCGTATAAGAAAAGATTTTAAAAGACTGACTTCTGAGCTGAACAAAGAGATGACTGAGTGGGAGATGACAAAGGTCTCTAAAATCACAAATGGTGTGGAAAAAGTGAATAGGGAAATGTTGTTTACCCCTTCACATAGCACAAGAACCAGGGATCGCCCAATAAAATTAATAGGCAGCATGTTTAAAACAAATATAAGAAAGTATTTCACACAGTGTCCAGTCAACCTGTGGCATTCATTGCCATGGGATGTTGTGGAGGCCAAAAGTATAGCTGGATTCAAAAAACAATTAGATAAGTTCATGGAGGATAGGTCCATGAATGGCTGTTTCCCATGCTCTGTTTATCTAAACCTCTGACTGCCAGAACCTGGCCCTGGATGACAGGATGGATCATTGGATAATTGCCCTGTTCTGTTCATTCCCTCTGAAGCATTTGGCGCTGGCTGCTGTTGGAAGACAGGAAACTGGGTTAGATAGACCATCGGTCTGACTCAGGATGGCCATTCTTATATTTACACATTCTTAAGATCCCCTTAACACAAATAACTTTTGTTAGCAGCTAAAGACCCCAAATGAAATCAGCCCCATTGCACAAACTTAGTAAGAGAGTTCTGCCTCAGAAGGCTTACAAGAACAAGATAAAGGGTGGGACAAGAACAGATAAAGGATGGGAGACAAGACACATGCAGACATGGTTAGAGTGACTTGGCCAGGGTCACACAGCAGGTCCGTAACAGAGCCAGGTATAGAACCAAGGTCTCTAACTGATGATTTTTCTCCTTTTATGGGGTTGCATGGGTAGTGCCCTTGCGGAGGCTTGGATGAAGAATAAATTTGGTGGAGGGGAGAGCATAGTGGCAGGTCTCAGCCGGTGAACTATAAATTAAGTGTAAAATGTGCTATTGTTAATAACTGGCATTTGTGAGACTAGTATAAGAAGCAGAAGTTGTGCTAAGAAGTGATTTCATTGTGACACTTGTAGCTTGAGTGTTTATGGAAGAGAGTAAAAGTGTCCAATCTGACTAGTAATTTAACAGTAATAAAAACAGTTATTCAGAGTTCAGTTCCCATGATGTCAGATAACCAGGCTTAATTAGTTTATTAATAAAAGGTAGATAAGCACAATACAGAAAGTTTAATACGCTACCAATATCGGGAACAGTCTTGGTGTTTACATCTTTAGTCTGTTCCAGAATATTAGGTCAATTCTGCTTCTGTTTATATTCCTCCTGTTTACAACAGATCGAAGATTCCACAAATTCTAGTGTATTACCAAAGACCGTACACCCTTCCTCTATTTAGTACTGTATATATATTTTATAGAGGACAAAGACCACTTACCAACCATACCTAGCAGACTGTTCATATTTGGTGAGACTCAACAGAATATCCATCTTATTCTGACAGATGATACACATGCAAAGGAAAGAGAGGTTACAGCAGTTTAAGGCCAAGTACATTTCCACAAGAAATCTATTATCAATACAAAGCATTCTGAGAGTACATTTTATAATTATACAACTTAGCATGACTATAAAGTGTTCTGAAAATATGATATTGGCTAATAGAACTCTGTAAATATGTTTGAGATCTTATTAATGTTTAAACACTTTGAGGTCTTTGGTTAGATATATTGGTTTATGATTTTCATCATGGCAAAAAGTTAAGGTAACAGTACAGAACCTTGTGTCACTCCACTAAGGCTAGTGGTTGTTAATGTATTAATCTCAAAAGGGCAGAGATGTCAGAACTTTACAGACAGCACAAAATTATTTAGGTTAGTCAAGATCAGAGAAGACCATGAAGAATGTTAAATGAAGCTAAGTGAATGAAGAACACATTGGATGATAAAATTGTTTTGTGAACACTGGAGGAAAAATTTTAAACTGCTCAGACGCCTTCTAGTTACTAGTTCTAAATTAACTCTGTCAACTGGAGATGGGGAAGAGAGACATTTTTGGACAGCTCACTGCTCATCAGCAGTCATAAAAGCAAACAGTGTTAGACTGGCTAAGGAGCAGGATGGGTGGTAATATGGAAAATACTATCCCATTATATAAATCAGTAACGTAACCTGTAATACTGTATTCTGTTCTGGTCACCCCATCTCAAAAAGGATAAGTAAAAACTACAGGGACATGTATTTTGTATTTCTCATGATATAAGCCCTTTGCTATTTAATATTTTTATTAATGTGAAATAAAACATAAAATCACTACTGATAAAGTTTTCAAATGACACAGATTGGGTAAGTGGTAAATAATGAAGAGGACAGGTCACTGATATAGAACAATCTGGATCACTTGGTAAGCTGGGCGCAAGCAAACAATACATGTTTTAATATGGTCAAATGTAAAATTGTTCATCTAAGAACCAAGAATGTAGGCCATACTTCTGTGATGGAGGACTTTATCCTGGGAAGCCGTGACTCTGAAAAGGACTTTGGGATCCTGGTGGATAATCACCTGAGCATAAGCTCCCAGGGCAATGCTGTGGCCAAAATTGTTTTTATGATTTTTGGATGCATAAACAGGAATCTCAAGTAGGAGTAGTTTTATTGCTATCTCTGTATTGAGATTAATATGACTGCTACTGGGAGAGTGTGTCCTGTTCTTGTGTCCACAATTCAAGAAGGTTGTTGATAAATTGGAGAGAATTCAGAGAAGAGCCACGACAATGATTAAAGAAGTGGAAAACATGCCTTACAGCTCAAAGAGTTCAATCTATTTAGCTTAACAAAGAAGGTTAAGGGGTGACTTGATTACAGTCTGTAAGTACTTATGTGGGGGACAAATATTTGCTAATGGGCTCTTCAGTCTAGCAGGCAAAGGTATAACAAGATCTAATGGCTAGAAGTTGAAACTAGACATTCAGACTTTAAATAAGGTGTATATTTTTTAACAATGAGGGCAATTAATCATTGAAACAACTTACCAAGGGTTCTGGTGGCGTCTCTGTCACTGGCAATTTTTAAATCAAGATTGCAAGTTTTTCTAAGAGAGATGCTGTAGTTGAAACAGGAATTAATTCAAGAACGTTCTATAGGCTATGTTATGCAAGATGTCAGACTAGAGCAGGGGTAGGCAAACTTTTTGGCCTGAGGGCCACATCAGGATTCCAAAACTGTGTGGAGGGCTGGGTAGGGAAGGCTGTGCCTCCCCAAATAGCCTGGCCCCCGCCCCATCACACTTCCTGCCCACTGACTGCCCCCCTCAGAATCCCTGACCCATCCAACCCCCCCTGCTCCTTGTCCCTGACCCTCCCCCTGGACTCCCATGCCTGTCCAACCACCCCCTGCTCTGTGTCCCCTGACTGCCCCCGGGACCTCCTGCCCCTTATCAAATCTCTCTGCCCCCTTACCATGCCACTCAGAGCACCAGGACTAACAGCCGTGCTGTCTGGCCAGAGCCAGCCGCCCTGAGCACTGGGGGCATGGCGAGCTGAGGCTGCGGGGGCGGAGGGACAGCATGGGAGGGGCCGGGGGGGCTAGCCTCCCTGACTGGGAGCTCAAGGGCTGGGCAGGACGGTCCCATGGGCTGTAGTTTGCCCATCTCTGGACTAGAGGATCACAGTGATCCCTTCTGGTCTTAGACACTATTCATCTAAAACAAAAGGACATTCAATTAAATTGAATGGTGGCAAATTCATAAGTTACAGAAAGTGGAATATTTTAATGTAGTGCATAATTAGACGGGATTTTATTGTACAAGATATTATTGAGGTTTAAAGCATAGCCTGATTTAAAAAAAAGAAAGAAAAGGATTCCATGTTTATATGGATAACAAGCATCCAAAGTTAGAACTGTAAAATATTTAAATGGCTTTGGAAAGAATATAAACCTTCAAGCTTCAGGTTATAAACTGACCTTTGATCTTAGTATCTTTGATAGGAAGAAATTTTCCCTGGGACAGATTATCCCATATTTTTTACTGGAGGGCAGGGGTCAGATTTGGCTCTGTGGTGTGAGCTGGGAGGTATGGGGAAGTAGAGTGTTAGGATGTATCAGTGCTTTGCCCACTGCTGAAAACACCCATCAATTAATTATGGTGCTCCCCACAAAACTGACCGCTTCATTCTGCCCTTCCCCCACTTGATTTAGATTCTCATACTCATACTTCACACACAACTGATGCAGACCGTGGGAGGGGAAAGACCAGCATCAGAATCTTGATCCATTTCCCAGGTTTGGAGGTGACAAACATGAGGGGGAGGGATCTTCACTCCCTGCAGGAGGTCACAGGAGCTGTTGCTCTCCAATCTGTGTGTGTGTGCGCTCCAGCCCTGTGCTTTCAGGAGGGAGTAGTGGCTGATTGATGGCATGGTGGGACAAGGTAGTAATGGACTCACAAATGCTGATATATGGTGTATGGCCAATGCTGGCTGCTGCTGAGCTCTGCTGTAGGGTTCTTCCTTTTGAAGCAGCTGATACTGGTTGCCGTTAGAGGTGGGATGCCTTAATACATGAGTTACTGGTTTATGTTAGCTGTAAGTGGAGAGTACAGTAACTCCCCACTTAATGTCCTCTCGCTTAATGTTGTTTTGATGTTGCGTCCCTGCTCCATTTCAGAACATGCTCATTTAATGTTGTGCAATGCTCCGCTATAACGTCGTTTGTCTGCCTACTTTGTCCATGGCTGGCAGCCCTCCATCAACTTCCCTACACCACTCCCACCCACTGGCGGACCCCACGGATCAGCGCCTTTCCCCTGCTCTTCCTGCCTGCGGCAATCAACTGTCTTGCAGCATTCAGGAGGCTGGGGGGAGGAGTGAGGATGCAGTGCGCAGCCTTCCCCCTCCCTCCCCTGTCTCCTGCCTGCGGCAATTAGCTGGTTTGTGGCATTCAGGAGGGAGGCTGTGTGCCGCATTGTCGCTCCTCTCCCAAGCCTTCTGAATGCTGCAAGACAGCTGATTGCCACGGGCAGGAAGTGGGGGAGCAGGGGGAAGGCGCTGATCCACAGGGTCTGCCTGCAGGCTGGAGGTGAAGGGGGTATAAGGGAGCTGATGGGGGGCTGCCAGCCTGTTTAATACCTGTATTAAATTGCTTATTTAAAATGTATATAATGCCTTTTGTCTGGCAAAAATTTTTTCCCCAGGAACCTAACCCCACCTATTTACATTAATTCTTATGGGGAAATTGGATTCGTTTAACATCGTTTCGCTTAGTCGCATTTTTTAGGAACATAACTACAATGTTAAATGAGTTACTATACTTTATTATGAAATTATTTAAAGTAGCATACAGTAAAAGTGTGTGCCTATACGGTAGTGTAGGTAATGCTAAACCTCTTATTCTTAACAAATCCTTTCACCCTTCAGAGACTACAGAGATTCCATCTTATGTGAGTAAGTGTCCCAGCAATGGGCTGTGCAGCAAATTGCCTCCAGACTGCATGACTTGTAAAACGAACTTCTCCTGTGTATATGGGAAGCCAGCCACTTTTGATTGCAAGATTAAGCCACAAATTCATTGTGTTGTAAGTAATTAACCAATTTCTTTGTATATGGAATTTTCACTTGTTAAAGGTACTGTGTAGTTTAAATTATGTCCTAAAACTTATAAAGATGTTACAAAAGAAATTTCTAGGCATAAATACTTACCTAGCAAGTATAATTATTTCTTTAACAGTTCTCTAGTATCCAGTACCCAACTATTGAAGTGCTGAATATAATATATAGGTAGCAAATAAAACAGCTTGTCCATCTTGTTCTGTCTTCTCACAGATTTCACTGCTGCGCAAAGTATTTTTTTATATCCTGTGAAACATTCTTGATATACTGTTTAAGATTATTTACATTGATAATACTGTCCTTTATAGGATAAGAGAAACAATGAAGTGGAGAATTTTACAATCAACATGACTTGTCAGTTTTGCTGGCAGCTTGAACCTGCTGATTATGTATGTACCAATTCTACAAGTTGCATGACAGTCTCTTGTCCGAGACAACGATATAACGCCACTTGTACAGTACATGATCATATTCATTGTCTAGGTAAGTTGGTCTACAAATGAATGGTTTAGAGGATTCTTTTGTGAAGAATTCTTGAACATACTTTTATTCAGTGTAGTGGATAAACGTGCATAAACTTATTTCAATGTCTAGTTTGTTTTTTGTTGAGATACTGTGCATTGTTTAGTTTCACTTTATAGTCTGACACTATTTTAAAATTATGATATGGTGCTTTAGAACCGTTGTCTCAACAGTAATCTTACATTAGGGTTATTGGGAGTGTTTTCTCTCCTGTGTTCAGTTTCTTCAATGGAATTATTTGATGCAGCATCAACAGAACTTGCATTGAGGTGTGGTTTATCGCATAAATTAAAAACATCCTGTCAATTAACATTTGAAATCACAAGAAGTTTAATATAGGCTCTAAATCAAGAGACTTGGCTCTTGAGTTTCCTTAATTTGGTGGTGGTTTGGTGGAAACCCATCTAGAAAGTTTAGGGAATGGAGATAGTGTTCAGGCTTTCATATTGCTGGTCTCATCAGAAAAGACAGGTTGAGTTACTGATGCTATTTAAATGCAGAACAGACATTTGTTGTGAGGAGTAATTTGGCATATGTGCGCCTCAAATTTCAGTTCCTGAGTCAATCTTTAGCCTTTGTTCATGGCATCAGAATTTGAATATATTTCATTTCTCTTCTCAGGTAACCGTGTCTTTCCTAAGATGCTTTACTGCAACTGGACTGGAGGCTATAAATGGTCTACAGCCTTGGCACTAAGGTAGACTGAAAGTATTGCAGAACTTCAAGTTCAAATTATATATGAATGCATTTCCTTAAATGGATTTCTCTTTTCAATGGTGTATTTATTTCCTAACCTTAAACTAAATTGAGTACAAAATATTTAATATTTTCTGAGACTTTTGACCAAAAGTATGGTTATGATTTAATATAAAATGGCCAGTGTTAACTGTTTTCCATACTACTGGGGTCAGATTTAGGTATGTGTGTATTGGGTGGAGGGAGGTGGTATTCTTCCAAGCTTTGGCCACAGAATAAGCTCCAATTAAGGGAATAACCAAAATGAGAGACTGTTTGTTTGTAATTTTGAACATCTGTACAATCTGTTGTGACTATGCATGTCATACTGAATTTGGCTATCTTTTTGGGGCTTGATACCCTGGCTAGACGTTATTAGATTCCTTGACTGGAGGAAAGAAAACTGGTGGTGTTTCCCAAACAGCATCCACTCATGGTGCCAAAATGAACCCTTGCTCATTGTAGAGCAGGGGTAGTCAATAATTTTTAGTCAAGGCCCAAATTTCTTGGTCAAGCTATAGTCAAGGTCCAGACTGCAGAGAAACATTTTTCACGTCACAATAACAATAATAATGACAATAATAAGTAAGAAAGATTTTGCGGTCCATTCAAAAGCTTCTGGCGATCTGGATTTGGCCCATGGTTCACTTAGACTCTAAAAACAGGGGTAGCCAATATTTATGAATACCGCGCTTCCTTTTCTCACACACTTTAATGAGCAACAAAACAGCTGCTAATGTTGATGTAAATTATCATTGGGCAGCTGAGATGAATGGGGCAGTTCACTCTTTTAGAGTTGTTCCAGACTTGGGTAGATGTCATTATGCTGGTTATAGCTGGCTCATGATAGGTATCAGCTTTTAAAAAAAAAAAGAACTGAGATCTTGGAACACAAGATGACAGCTTGGGAGAGGTGCCAGTATTCTATACTGTTAAACCAGGCTGTAACTTTTGATTCTTCACACAATAAGCGCTAAACCGTCATACTCACTGTGGTGGTTTGGATGTTGCCACAGGACCTCAATATGTTTGTACAACTTGACTATGAAACAAGAATTATCTCCTTTATTTTTTTTTTTAAATTCATTCAAAATTCCCTTAAAAGGTAAATTATATAAGGGCTGATATGAGAGCCTGTACTACATAATTTATCATAAGTTATGTGAACAAAAATGGTAATAGACGTTTTGTTAGAAAGCTGGTCTGACATGCTCTCTTTTGGAGCTAGAACCGTTCCCTTCTCTGTCTGCAGCTGGAGAAACTAAGCTTTACCCAAACACCACAAGAGCACAGTTTCCTCCCTCTAGCACCTTTCAGCCCCTGCCAGTTCAGGAAACTTGGAGCCCAAAGTCAGAGCAGCTCACTAGCCAACTTTCTTTTTATGGAGAGAAGCTTAAAATAACATAAATAATTTCATACACCTCTAACCTGATATAATGCGACCCAAGAAACGCGGGTTCGCATACAACGCAGTAAAACACTGACACGCTCTGAGCAGCGTGTTAAGGGTGCCGGGCTGGGGCGGAGGGCTTGGATAAGGGGCAGAGGGTCTCGGGGGCGGTCAGGGGCTCCCCCCCCCGGTCTGGGAGGCAGGAGCTCGGGGGGGGGGCACTTTTGGGGGCCCCACAGTCTCAGAGTGGGCCGGGGCGAGGGAAGCATGGGGTAGGGGGCTTCAGGGAAGGGATCCCCCCTGCACTCACTGGCAGTGGTGGAAGCGGAGCAACCCAGCCCCCGCCTGCTCCACTCCGCCGGCTCCCAGCCGCAGCGCTCCACTTCCCACTGCCGGTGAGAGCAGGACCTTTCCCCAACACCCCCCCCCACCGCCCCCTTGTGACACGGCTGGGGCCAGGGCAAGAAAGCAGAGCAGGCTGGGGCCGCGTCGCTGCCCTTCCCGCCGCCGGTGAGCGCAGAGGGCATCCTTTCCCCAACCTCCATGCACTCACCGGTGGCAAGAAGCGGAGCGACGCGGCTGGGAGCTGGCAGAGTGGAGCGGGCTGGGGCCACGTTGCTCCGCTTCCTGCCGCTGCCGGTGAGTGCCTGTCAGAGGGCGGGGTGCGTGGATAGGGACAGGGAGCAGGGGGGTTGGGTAGGGGGTGAGGGCCTGGGGGTGATTAGGAACGGGGGTCTCTGGAAGGGGCAGTCAGGAAACAAGGAACAGGGGGGCCAAAGCAAGTTCAATATAACACGGTCTCACCTATAACGTGGTGAGGTTTTTTTTGTCTCCTGAGGACCGTGTTATATCGGGATAGAGGTGTATCTTGTATCTGCAGAGTTTCACAAAAGACTTGGAGAAATATTTTTAATTAAGAACTAGTGCTTTTTAATACATATTTCTATCAAAACATTTTTATCACTATTACTTTGAGTCCTCCAGCCACTTTGCATAAGATATTCATAGTTTCCTGAGCCTATATATGATATGATATAAAATTACTATCAGTGTGGTGTAAATATTTAAAGGTGAGTTGACATCCAAATTCGGGATTCTTCACAACTATGTTAATGAATTATGTTGTATTCCTAGCATCACCCTGGGTGGATTTGGAGCAGATCGTTTCTACTTGGGCCAGTGGAGGGAAGGTCTGGGCAAACTCTTCAGCTTTGGTGGACTGGGAATATGGACACTAATAGATGTGCTACTAATAGGAGTTGGATACGTGGGGCCTGCAGATGGATCTCTCTACATTTAAGTATACACAAAACATGAACCAGAGAAGGATCAAATTTGCGAAGGAGCCTAAAAAAAATATAGAAATTGGTCCTTAAAGGTAGAACTAGGAACACGTTCTCTGTGTGCACATATTTTAATGTACAGTATCTGTACTTAGCCTGCCTTGAACTAAGGTAAAATAAATGAGTGGATCACTAAACAGTGTTTATTTGTAATTAATTTCCTTTGGCTTGCAAGTACTGTATTTTTTTCTATGAAAAATGTTTAAGTTGCACAGCTAAACAAGTTGACTACTGTTCCTGAAGAAAATATAAACTAATTAAAATATTAAATTAAGAATTGCTTACCTCTTATTTGTATGTTGTCTGAATTTAGCTATCTAACAAGCTTCCCTAAATATGCTAGCAAGAATTTTTTTCACGTTTATGGCAAGATAAAGTGCTTTTGTAAACCTAAACTACTTGGGCAATATGTAGATTGCCATCTATTGTAATCTTAATTACATGTAGTTTTTCTTCTGTTTTTCACTTTGGGATATCACAAACTTAATTTTTCTGCTGTAATTGTAAATTTGTGGCTTTTTAGAATTAGTATGAAATAACACTAAAAATGTAATATCTTAAATAACTTGAGAAGTACACTGCAGGACACTTTCCAGCGCACTGGTGTTTCTGCTTTGCCTTGACCTGAGAGAGAATTGTATATGGCATAATTTTTGTGCTCTCAAACTTACAGGGTGTTAATATAAATCTAAAAAGGACATCTGGTAATTAACTTGTTTATCAGCTGAAGATTTGGTAACAAAGTATTTTTTTATTGAAAAGTTGTCTGATATTTACTTGTTTCCATAATGTCACTGAAGGTTAGTACATTCTAGAAGGCTGTAACATTTGTTTTCTGATTTTTTTTTTTTTTATTAGGCAATTCATATTTTCAACTTTTTTGGATTTTTAAGTCCTACCTCTGACCTTCGTGTCCTCTTTTCAAGGTCCTCTATAGCAATCCAGTCTTAAATTGTGTGGCAGGACTCCTTGGCTTCTGCAGCACTAAACTGCACTACACTGAAAACTGTCAGTTGGATAAACTAAAATTGAATTAAATATGATGAAAATTAATGGAAGTTGTGTTTTTATTTTCTATTCAGTTTTTTCTTGCTGCCACTCTTTCAATCTATACATGCATCTGGAAGGGGGAGAGGAGGAAAATAGTAATGCTCTTGGCAGCTCTGCCTGCAAAATAAACTTCACCCATGTAAGCGGTTCTTTTACAGTTGATTGTGTAGATACTATGAGCTCCACTAAATTTGGCTTCCCCTTGCTAGGACTTGAATATGCTCCGAGGCTCCGTTGGGCTTCTTTGGCATGGTTCCTTTTAATTAAGGGGAAAGAAGTGGTGATATCTTTCAAATACCACCATTTTTTTTAGCACTGTGAGATGTGACTCACAGTAAACTGCAGATCTGTGTTCCTCTCGGTTCTTACAGGAGCAATGCAATTAGTTTAAATGGCAACTTTAACACAGTTAATATTTTCCTGGGATGAATGGGCAGGTCACACCTGTCAGAGCCATTGTTCCAGAGTTTCTGTAGAGTTACTGATATTGCTGAGTTGGGTACATACAGTTTACATTTTTGAGGCTTTATGTGACTACACAGTCACTAACTTTTATAAAAAGAAAAGGAGTACTTGTGGCACCTTAGAGACTAACAAATTTATTTGAGCATAAGCTTTTGTGAGCTACAGCTCACTTCATCGGATGCATGTAGCTCATGAAAGCTTATGCTCAAATAAATCTGTTAGTCTCTAAGGTGCCACTAAGTACTCCTTTTCGCGAATACAGACTAACAGGGCTGCTACTCTGAAAACTAACTTTTATGGAAGCTGAAATTGTGGTGAATAAGATCACTTTCAAAGAAGTGCTGTTGTATCCTAATAGTCCAAACCAGCTGAAATGAAGCTAAGCCTCTAAGCAAAGCATTACGGAGCATTACCTGTTGGCTCAGTGCTTTAGTGTTGAGATCTTCTATCCTTACCCAGCTCTTCCCTTGGCTGGTGACTGGTTAAATGTGGCTGCTTTCTGTTTCATGTCCTGCTACTTGCCACGTTGTACCTTTCAAGCGCCATCACTTATTCTCAAGAAAATAACCCAAGAATGTATTTGCTTCTCCTTCTTAGCCTGAGGTGCTAGCTCTAGGGTGTCTCCTAGTCCTCTTGGAGCAGAAGGGTGTGTTGTGGCACAGAGCAGTCAGGGATGTAAGCAGTCATGTCCACCAGCTGAGGGGAGGAGCTCAGTTCATTTCAGTGCCTGGTATATTGGCTATAAAGCAAATCGACATCGTGGCAAAGGCCCTGTCAACCCCAGCATGGGTGCAGGAGCCTCAGGGAGAAGCCTGCTGCTGCCGCCCTCTGGGGGAGGAAGGGCCTGGACACGTGTGGAAAGCAGCTGGGGCTGGGATGCGCGCGCTGCCCTTGGGGGCTGGGATGCGCGCGCTGCCCCAGGGGCCAGGTGCGCGGGGGAAGAGCGGCGGTGTCTGCAGCAGTGACGCAGCCGCGTGACGTCTCTTCCCGCTGCCGGGCAGGCACTATGGCGTCCGGCGCGGATGGCGAGCGGCAGCTGCGCTTTTACAGGGAGCTTCCTAAAGTGGTGAGAGCTGCGTCAGGTCCGCAGGGTCGGGCGTTCTTCCCGCGGGGGCCGGGCCACCTCCCCTTTCTCCACGTTCCCCGCGGCTGGGCTGGTTCCTCCCGTGCAGCTGCCGGAGTCACTCCAGCGCTGCCTACTCGCTGCCCTAGCTGGGGAATGCGCTGGGCCGGGTGCAGTGATGATAGACCAGCAGCCCACATTATGCATCCTTTATGTCCCTCCCCGCTTGCACGGCAGGGAATAGGGCAGTGGTTCTCAAACTTTTGTACTGGTGACCCCTTTCACACAGGAAGCCTCTGAGTGTGAGTGACCTCCCACCCGCCCTTATAAAGTAAAACACTTTTTTATATTTAACACCATTATAAATGCTGGAGATGAAGCGGGGTTTGGGGTGGAGGCTGACAGCTCGTGAATCCCCCCCCCCCCCGGTAATAACCTGCCGACCCCCAGTTTGAGAACCCCTGGAATAGGGTTTGACAGCATTCAATGCTACGCTGGGCTGGGTCTGCAAGTCACCTTTCTTCTAACTGGGGTGGGTGAGTAGTGAGAGTTCATCCACAGAGTGGCTTGGGCAGTAGCCCTGCTCATGTAAAATCTCCTCATTTGTAAAGCACCTACGTTTGAGGAGAGGCAGGCACCCCAGAAAATCAGCCAGCACCTTTTGGTTCTTGTGCTGGGAGCTCTGTAGAGAGATTGCAATCGAGAATACATACAGATTAAGGGCTGCAGCCTTTTTTGGTTTCCATAGTTATTTTCCTGAACCCAGGCTGTCACATTGCACTGAACACTTTTCTTTAAAGATGCGATTAGTTGTACTGCCTTTAAGAAAAAAAAATGACTCACATTGACCATTTGATTCTTCCACAATGTGAGTGTTTTCCATCTTTATTTGGACTACATGTAGTCTGCTTCACTCTGGCAACTCTTGTGCCTGTAGGAGTAAATCTGCCCTCTTTGCCTTTGGTCGCTTGCAACAGAATTGGGGTGGGACAAGAGGAGCTCAGCCCCCTGCAATGGTGCCGTATCTTCGGTGCACCAGCATATAGATCCTTGGGGGTCTCTCTCGACCATGCTCACTTCGTGTTTTACACAAATGAACTATTGCAGCTCTTCTGTGGAGTCACTTCTCCTGCCACTTTTACAGGGTGAGCAGTTCCTGTCCTTCACCCTTTTCCCTGTAGGTGAAGTGGTTCCTTGGGGTATGCAGAGGTCTTCCAGGGGCTGGTACATTAAGTCATCTAGATATTTGCCTAGTTTTACAACAGCCTACCTAAAAAAGCACTAGTGAAGTCAGAAACTAAAGTGTCAAACAGAAAATGGACCACAAGGTGGATAGAAAGCTGTTTAGATAGTCGGACTCAACGGGTAGTGATCAATGGCTCCATGTCCAGTTGGCAGCCAGTATCAAGTGGAGTGCCCCAAGGGTTGGTTCTGGGGCCGGTTTTGTTCAATATCTTCATTAATGATCTGGAGGATGGCGTGGATTGCACCCTCAGCAAGTTAGCAGATGACACTAAACTGGGAGGAGAGGTAGATACGCTGCAGGGTAGGGATGGGATACAGAGGGACCTAGACAAATTAGAGGATTGGGCCAAAAGAAATCTGATGAGGTTCAACAAGGACAAGTGCAGAGTCCTTCACTTAGGACGGAAGAATCCCATGCACCGCTACAGACTAGGGACCTAATGGCTAGGCGGCAGTTCTGCAGAAAAGGACCTGGGCGTTACACTGGATGAGAAGCTGGATATGAGTCAACAGTGTGCCCTTGTTGTGAAGAAGGCCAATGGCATTTTGGGCTGTATAAGTAGGGGCATTGCCAGCAGATCGAGGGACGTGATCGTTCCCCTCTATTCGACATTGGTGAGGCCTCATCTGGAGTACTGTGTCCAGTTTTGGGCCCCACGCTACAAGAAAGATGTGAAAAAATTGGAAAACGTCCAGCGGAGGGCAACAAAAATGATTAGGGGACTGGAACACATGAGTTATGAGGAGAGGCTGAGGGAGCTGGGATTGTGTCGTCTGCAGAAGAGAAGAATGACGGGGGATTTGATAGCTGCTTTCAAGTACCTGAAAGGGGGTTCGAAAGAGGATGCGTCTAGACTGTTCTCAGTGGTAGCAGATGACAGAACGAGGAGTAATGGCCTCAAGTTGCAGTGTGGGAGGTTTAGGTTGGATATTAGGAAAAACTTTTTCACTAGGAGGGTGGTGAAGCACTGGAATGGTTACCTAGGGAGGTGGTAGAATCTCCTTCCTTGGAAATTTTTAAGGTCAGGCTTGACAAAGCCCTGGCTGGGATGATTTAGTTGGGGATTGGTCCTGCTTTGAGCAGGGGGTTGGACTAGATGACCTCCTGAGGTCCCTTCCAACCCTCATATTCTATGATTCTATTAAATGACTTGTTTATATTGCTCTATATACTATGCACTGAAATGTAAGTACTGTATTTATTTTCCAATTGATTTATAATTATATGATAAAATGAGAAAGTAAGCATTTTTAGTAATAGTGTGCTGTGACACTTTTTACAGCAACCACCTGTAAGAGCAGCCTACAGATCGAAAGCATTGTAGAGCTACTAAAAGCATAATTGCAAGTTGAGGATGAGGACAAAACTGATAAGCTGTAGGTCTTTATTGGCAGTGTATTTGAACAAAAGGAATTTCTGCCCATTTATCAAGGAAAAGTTTCAAGCAAACAGCTCTTGGGTTCCTAACAAGCTGTAATACAATCCATTGTGTCATGTTTATTTGTCCAAAAGTACTCAATTGATTTCCACCACTGACAAAATTTTTAAAATTTTTGTATCGCCTGACTCTATTCAATTATTTTTCAAGGACTGTTGCAAGCAAATCAACATATTTCCTTTTTTTTGCTTTTATTTTTTTTCCCTGAGGCCACCTCTGTAAGTCTGATTCTGATAACAGGTTTTGCTACGTTCTAAAGGGTGTGGTCTGGCACATTCCTGCTATCATAGCTACACGTTCCTGGAACTCTTATCTGCTCAACAATTCTGGAGTCATGTACAACAAATTTCACGTCTACTATTTGAGTGTTTATTCGTTAAAATTGGCACAGGTGCATGATCCAAAACAGATATTGACACTTTCTCTACATTTTGATGCTTCCATTGAAAAAAGGTGTTTTGAAGGCATCCTTGCAAAGTGTCTTGTCTTTTTGTGGGTGGCAGATTCTCATAGTGAATTCTGCAAGGAGTTTAATTGGCATGGTATGTGGAACAGGCATGCCTTTTATTAGAATTAGAGTTTCTGGACTTGATTTCCAGAAGTGGTAAGTAACCAGAGCTCCCATGAATTGGACTTGTGGTTGCTCAGCACTTCTGACAATCACCCCTTCTATGTTTTATTGTACATTTAGTATTATATTATTTTTAAGTATTTTACAGCAATAGTAAAAATTTCATCATATTTATCAGTCAAGCATTTTGTGAAAACATTTTGCCAATTTTTGCCCTAATAAAAACAGGTGCTAAAAGGGGAGGGGCAGGAGAGTGAAGATGTGTGGGACAAGCTAGGTATTTTGCAGAGAAATTTTGAAGTAAGATGGAGCGACACAAGAAGACTATTCCAAATGATGGGCAGCAAGATTGTGAGAAGGGATAGAGAAGAGGGTGATGCTTAATGAAGTGTGGAGCTGAGTAAAGGATGATTGGGTTCGAGAGAGAGGCTGGAACAAGTCGTGAGTTCTAAATTCAAGGAGCGCAGTTCAATTGCTAATTCTGTTTTCTGTTTATAGAGGGAAGTGAGAGCTCACTATGCTTTCATGTGCTCTTAAGAGAAAAGGAAGAATATGCCTGTGTCGAAAAAATGCTGCTTTTTTAGTCTAATAAAAAAGATGATGAACCAGTTTAGGCCCAGATTTGACCTATTATAGAATTGAGTAAGGAATAGTGCTCATGTTCTAAATTATTTGTAAGATCTGTTTTCCCTCCACCCCCTAAGACTATTGAGACTTTAACACTCTTCACAGTGGCACCTACAGTCTTGCTGATATCACCGCTAATGCTCCCAATGAGAAGTAAATAAGACAATCTCATTTGGGGCACCGGCGTATAGAAACACAAGTCAAAATAGTCATTATTTGCCAAATGCAGAGACAGGATTGGTCGGGAAATCTTTTATTTTCAACCTTCTAATAAAAAAGCAATACAACATAAAAGAAAAAAAAACCCTGAAATCTAATTGAAATTAAATATACCCTCCACTCCTCTTGATTTGTTTACAACATAGGAGCTCCACGCTCACTTGAATGGCTCCATCAGTTCTGTTACTATGAAGAAACTTGTGGCCCAGAAACCATATCTTCAAATCCATAATGGAATGACAATGATTGACAAGGGGAAGAAAAGGACTTTGGAAGAGTGAGTATCTATTACAGGGGTGGGCAAACTTTTTGGGCTGAGGGCCACATCTGGGTGGGGAAATTGTATGCAGGGCCAGGGCAGAGGGTTGGGGTACGGGAGGGAGTGCGGGGTGTGGTAGGGGTTGCAGTGTGCAGGAACAGGCTCAGGGCAAGGGATTGGAGCAGAGGAGGGATACGGGGTGTCTGGGGGGCTCAGGGCAGGGGTGCAGGAGGGGTGTGGACTGTTGGGAGGGAGCTCGGTGCAGGGAGCTCAAGGTGCAGCAGGGGGCTCAGGGCAGGGAGTTGGGGTGCAGGAGGGGTGCGAGGTGTAGGCAGGGGGATTAGGGCAGGGAGTTGGAGGATGGGGTGCAGGAGGGGTTCAGGCTCCAGCCTGGTGGTGGCAGCTGTGTTCACCTGGGCCAGGGCAGGCTCCTTGCCTACTTGCCCTGGCCCCACGTGGCACCACTCCGGGAAGTGGCCGGCACTATGTCCCTGCGCAGCCCCTGGGGGAAGGGGGGCACAAAGCTCCACGTGCTGCCTTTGCCACGCCTCCAGGTACCTCCCCTAAAGCTCCCATTGGCTGCGGTTCCCCATTCCCAGCCAATCGGAGCTGCGGGGGGCGGTGCCTGGAGGCAAGAGCAATGCATGGAGCCTGCAGCGTGGGGCCTGCGGCACCACGGGGAGCAATCCTGCGGGCCGGATCCAAAGCCCTGAGGGGCCGGATATGGCCCGCAGGCTGTAGTTTGCCTACCCCGATCTATAAATTACAACCTTAATTCTCCCCACTTCTCTTACGCCCCCCCCGGTCCTTTATGAATACATTGAAACCAGTAGAATCTGTAAGCTTGCACTGTGTGGCTGTAGAAAACATAATTAAAATTGAAGGTTTTGGGGTTTGTTTTTGTAATTTGTAAATGTAATTTCATCATATTTTAACATTATTAAGAAAATTATTACTTTTTAAAAATATCCTTAGGAGAAGATAGTTTTTTCATTTCTTAAATCTGTGAAGTCACTTCTTTCTTGTGTGCAAACGGAACATGTATCCCTTGTAATCTTTCTTATTAATTTTGTTTTCCTTTTAATCAGATGATTGAAAATATTTACAGAGAGCCTGGGCTCTTTAGAGAAAATCCAATCAAGCAAGATTTCCTAGTTGGGCATGAATATAGCTAGTAACTTAACACATAGGCAAACAAAGATTCTTAGTAAATGCTTTACACTATACATGCTCTACGTTTAATCGCTAGTGAATTAATAATTTTTAAGGCCAGAAAGGACAATTATGATGATTCAGTCTGTGCCGCAACAAAGCCAGTGAATACATGTTATTCAGGTATGGGTTTGCAAGTGGGAATGCTCATCACACCAGCACACTTTTATATGCTTATCCTTTTAACTTTTTTGTTGTAGATGTTTTCAGATGTTTAATATCATTCATCAGATTACCAATAGGACTGAAGATATATTACTGGTAAGTTGTACAAGGCTTTGTTTTAAAAAATCAGAGCATTTCTCTTTCAAAAACAATTCCTTGCAAAGGTAGCAAGAAAAGTTATTGCACTTGTATCTGTGCCCAGTGTGTAAATGCCAAATGGAGCTGATTGTAAATTATTGAGCTCAGAGATTCAGTAATACATTAGTCAATGGCATGTAAAAAATATTTCTGTAAAAAGTGAGAATTTAGAAATGTCATATTCTACGTAACTGACATTTTCATTTTTTTTTCTTCAGAGCAGTGAGCTACCAATATTGGAAGTCAGTCTGTGCTCTCAGATGACTGAACTGATAATCAATTATGAATGTGATATCCATTCATATTTACCTATGCTTTAATTTAGCAGAGTCTCCTAATACTTCTTTGTCTCAATGTATATGCAGAGTTCCTTGCTAGAGCTGTACTGTGTTTACTTCTGAGTCCAGCACAGAGAGGGAGATCTGCTGGTGGGAAAGCGTATCTCAGGGTGCAGAGTGGTGCAAAGTGTTGTGAACGTTTTCTCTCCAGAAGGGGTTTCAGGCGGCCAGTACAGCCCTCCAGGTGGTCAGGATTGCTAAGAAAGAGGTCATTGCCATTGGTAGGGCAGTGGAGGGAGGTACTGTGTCAGCACATTGCCACTGAAATCCCCATTGGCCAGAGCAGCTTTGATACCCTGATAAAACTGGACAGAAATGTAAACACCATAGGATTTAAACAACAACTCCTATTAATATTATGTAACTATATTTCCATGTTTCACACTGAAAGCTTACATGCATGTCTTTATCTTTGAGTCATCCAGTGTAACAAATTATAAATCTTTAATTTCAAAATATTGTATATGCTGTTTTTAACCAGGTAACTAAAGATGTTATTAAAGAATTTGCTGCTGATGGGGTCAAGTATCTGGAGTTAAGGAGCACACCTAGAGAAGAAAATGGCACTGGTACGAAGTGTTCTGACTTTTAATTAGTATTCCAGATTATATTATAGAACCTCTCACATTATAAAGTTAATATTAACAATATGGTTTGGATAGTACCTAGTGAATTTTGACTGACATGTAAATAACTGCTGGAGTCACTTTTGAAATCCAGTTGTTTCAATAAATGTGACAGATTTAGAAACAAATCAGTGAATGTCCCACTGTCAAATCTTTCATATAGTGGCAAATTGCTCTTGTAATTTCATTGAAACCAGTGGAATTGCTCCATGGGTGATTTTTTTCCCAACCCATATATTTATATAAAAATATAAATAAAAAAATACATGCACATACGTATGTTCAGTGTTATAAATATAATTATTTGCAGTGAACTGAATAATGAAAATGATAATGTGGATAAAATTTTCCTTTTAGTAAGATTTTTTGGGGGTGGGGTGTGGGAGGGAATTACATATTGAGCCAAAATCTTTCCTGTCATAGCTTCACTATCCAGTGCACACAAGTGCTTATGTCAGTATACTTACGTCACCCGGGGGGCTATTTTATTCGTACCCGGGAGTGACACAAATTATGGTGACATAGGCTGTGGTGGAGACATAGCCTTACTGTAGTTTTGTTTCTTGTAAGACCTGCTACATTTTCTTTCTTATTTCTCTTAATCTTTTTACTGTTTTTAAACAAATATTTCAGTGGTGCATCTGGAAACCCTATTGTTAGACTCTTCTGTAAAGTTATTTTTCTTTTCTCCACAAACTCAGAGCAACAAAATCCAAAGGGAGGCCTCAAAGTAAAATTACATTTGTTGGTAAAACCAGCCCTATACAAAATGTAAAATCACAGAATAAAATCAAGATGGAGAATGAAACTATCATCCCAAAGTGCAAATAAAATATAAGATCAAATGGTAAAATGGGGGGGGAAGGTAAAATGAAAAATATTTTCATGGTCAGTCTAGGATTTTATCAAACGTAACTTTTTATAATCAGTTCACTTATATCTACTCAGACCAGATGTGCTTATGCTTGTGTGTGTGTTTTATAGGCATGACCAAAAGGGCATACGTGGAAGCTGTACTTGAAGGAATAAAACAGTGTAAAGAGGAGGATTTGGATATAGATGTCAGGTAAAATAACGTGAAAATCTTCTGATCTGGGATTTTCTTATGAACCTAGTGCTTGGCCGAGGTTTACAGATCATGAATGCTGGGGAGGAATTTATATAGAAACTGGATGATTTTTGACGTTTTAAAGTTTTTTTAAAAATTAAATATTTTTTAAGGGGTGCAATCTTAAATAAGAAAGCATCTTGTACACCAAAAAAAAGTATTTACTATTTTATCAGTGTCTCTAAAACATGAGTACTTTACCATTTTTAGCTTCATTTTAACCTTTTCTATAAGTAAAAAACTCCCATCTCCAAAATGTGTTCAAACTATTTAATAGTTAACAGTTCATATTACTTAACAATCTACATATAACATAGTTGGCTAAGTGACAAAGTGGCCCATGCTCCTATTTGCTAAAATACCAAAATCCTTTTTTACAACAATTTGTAAAGATGGGTAATTAAAAGCGTTTTCTGATATTTTATGTGAATTTTGCATTTTCCTAAGCATTACCCGTAGATCAAACGATTGATGTATGATGAAACCTAGCCCACATGGTTGCATTAAGTAGTGTTTAGTACCTTTGTTGTTAATACACTGTATCTTTTAAGTAAGCTTATAAAATAATTGTTGTAATTAAAAAAAGGAGATACAGTTTAGCCATTGTAGAACAGATTTATTTACTGCATACACCATGTTAGTTCTAACAAAAATGATTTTCTGACTATTAATAACGGAAATGCTCGAGGCCAAAGCAAGTTCGATATAACGCGGTTTCACCTATAACGCGGTAAGATTTTTTGGCTCCTGAGGGCCACGTTGTATTGGGATAGAGGTGTACTACATGGGTATAGGGCACCATTTTACTTGCATAACTGTATCCAGATGAAGGGTTGTACTGGTTTAACTAGTTTGGTTAAAAAAATCAACCCACTACCAAATTAGTTATACTGGTACAATGACACTGTGTAGATCAGGCCTTAGAAAGACACTACAGTTTCTATTAGTAATTTAACAAATAATATAAACTTGAATTTTAAACCAGCTATCAAAAGTGAACTTAATCACCAATATAGGTGTAATATGTGTCTTCCCCTCTGTTATGGAATTCTAGTGATTTTCTTTGAAATAATACAGTAATCACAGTGAGAGTTTCTGCAGCCATTGACTGTTTGTTTGGCTAATTGCTGAACATTGAACTGTTGTTTCACTAACATGCTTACTTTGATCCTCTGGGAAAGCTGCTTTTACTGTGAAATGGCCTGTCAGACTTTTATCATGTACAAACCTTCGGCAGTTTTGTTCCTCTTTAAAACAAACAAAAAACACCCACAAACAAAAAATCAACAAACAGAAAACTACCGACCATAAACAAATAAAAAGTACAAATATATTGGACAATTTTTAAAAAGTTTGAATTATTTTAAAATGACCAACCCACCCCAGTGAAGTTGATGTAGGAAAAAACACACACTGCGCAGACAGCACCTGTGTAGCTATATGCAGGAGCACTGGTTACCATGTACAGTTTTCTTCTGAGTTTCACTTGTTTTTGAGAATTGAAAAATCTTAGAGAAACTCAAAAAACATGAACCAATAACAAAATGAGTTTATTAAAACCTTTCAGAATTGTTTATAAGTCAGAAACTTGATAACTAAATGGTGGGAAACCCGAAGAAGATAAACAGCCACTAGTTAGGGATCCAGCTTTCCTCTGTGGGAACTATAAAATTAATTTTTGCAAGAAACTAATAATACAGGTTAAAAATCTGCTCTGAAAAGTTGTCCTTAGTTCTTGTCTTCTTTTGTGGGCCTTCTGTAAACTATCTAAGGTAAACTATCTACCTTCTCAAAGAGGGTTGCAGTGGTGCACCTGCAGAAATCCACATTGTGCAGGCTGAATGAATAATTGCATCCCCCACAGGGTCACTTATGTGTGAACACAGTTAACTTTTTGCACTCCAAAATTTTTCTGTTTGCTACATATTGCCTTTGAAAATTTGGACCATAAAGTTTTTTTGGTTTTTCTGGCAAAATATATTGCGCCTCTTAATAGTAGAGGTGTAATAATAACAAACTAGATATAAATGTGAATTAAGATACATGTATCATTTGTATACATTACATCATAACAATATAATACTATGTCACAGTTGTCAGCATTTGTACAGCCAGTTAGGAGGTTCCTTAGTATCTTATGGATTGGCTTTAATATCTTTTGCCTGTGCCTGAGATGTAGGGTGTTGCAGAGGTCAAATTCTAAGCTCTTTGTGGAAGGGAGGGGCTGAATTGTCTGAGCCGGCAGGTCTTGCTGGCTAATCCAGAAAACAGCATTGGTAGTAGCTTCAGAGAAAGAGTTGATATATAAAAGTTAGAACTTTGGTGTGCAGGCTAGTAGCCAGACTAGGACCTGATGCCAGTATAGGCAGTGGCTGGAAGGATGTTGCCTGTCCAGAGGACAGGAGAACTCTTTGCTGTGTCTTATGTGAGATGATGTATGTTTTTTAAGAAGTATTTAGAGGTCCTTCTCTGGAGATGCAGCTTACCAGATCTTTCCTTTCCCAGGGCTTGGAAAAAGTTGTTTTGGTTTTATGAAAAAGGAAGAACCAAACCATGCCAATAAAATTATTGAAAGAAAATCAGTTTATCCCAAGTGAGGGTTGAGTTCTAGCTCCTTGTGTTCAGCTATATAAGCCCAATCTTTTGTTTCAGTGTTACATTTTTGCCTCTAGAGTGGAACCAGTATGGCTGGAAGGGAGATGTCTTGAATGTAATGCTGGAATTAGAGCGGGTATGCACATGGGCATTAGAGATGTGTCATTCAGTCACTGTGATAACAGCGTGGTGCACTGGTATTGTTGTGTGCTTCTCTGTACATGCATAATTACCCTGTTACTTGCCATCAGAGCTTTACAATAACAGTTGTGACAAAAGAAGCAATTTCTATTTAAGTTGAGTGTAGCGTTGCTTTTGCTGGTTTTGTTTCTTTGTCCTTCACCTGCTGTCACTGTTTGTATTTAATGTAAGGTGTACATCTCTATTCTAGGTTTTTAATAGCAATAGATAGAAGAGGTGGACCTATCGTGGCCAAGCAAACTGTTAAACTTGCTGAAGAGTTCCTCCTTTCCACCGATGGGATTGTGGTAGGGCTTGACCTCAGTGGTGATCCCACCGTAAGTTATTTTCCTTGAAGATGGGTACTTTTATCATTGTAATGATTATAGTATCAAATTTTATTTTTACTCTTAGTGCTTTGGATAATTTTCCTTTGGGGGCATTAACTGTTCACAGCAAGGGTTAGGAACGATTATTTCCCCCCATCTAAAATATTGTATAAATGGGTATAGATGCATTTTGGAGTGCTTTGCCTTCATCTGAAGTACCAGTTATTGGCCAACACTGAAGGCAGAATGTTGTTGCTATATTATTATATAATTTCTTTTAAATAGTACCCACAATGTTGTGTAAGGTGTTTTTCAAACATAAAAGAAGGCACACAATCTAAAGACAGACGAACAGGTAGTAGTAGTCACAGTAGTACTTGGAATTATGGTTCTTGCCTGGCAAATCCTATTTTTAGTCATTTTACTTGACTTTGGAATGTATGAAGGAGGTGAGGGGGTTGGACAGAAAGTTGTTTTGGTTCTTAACAGCTGCCCTTTATGTAAAGGACACCATCAACTAAAATAAACACACTGATGTGTTGTTACTAGTAACATTTGCTGAATTGAAAATGATTAGGGAAATACAGGTTTCAGAGTAACAGCCGTGTTAGTCTGTATTCGCAAAAAGAAAAGGAGTCCTTGTGGCACCTTAGAGACTAACCAATTTAATTGAGCATGAGCTTTCGTGAGCTGTACATCTGATGAAGTGAGCTGTAGCTCACGAAAGCTCATGCTCAATTAAATTGGTTAGTCTCTAAGGTGCCACAAGGACTCCTTTTCTTTTTAGGGAAATACATTTCTCTTTATTGTCTCACTGTTTACTTGTACATTTAATAGCAATTTGTCTGTAGTCAGTTTCACTGTTTCCCCTATATAGTTAGTCAGTTTAAACTTGCTGGTTCTTGGTTAAATGTCTTGCTCATATTCATGGTGTGAAGATAATACCTGTCTGTCAAAAAATTGAAAATGTACAAAACGATACACAATTATCAAAAAAGGGAACTTAAAAGCAACTTCTGAGCCCAGGAAAGCATCTACTACCACATTGCTCTGATTGTATCAGATTGATTGGGGTGGAGGCATTTTGAGTAATACTGAGAATAGACACAAAATGAGAACTAAGTCTGGTTTACAAGGCCCCACAGTTTGGTCTGTGGGGGTGTGTATTGCAGTAGGTGTCTTTTAGTTTGCATCCTCAGCATTCACTTGGTGGGTTACAGTGCAACATGCCAGTGTGCACTACAGTTCACATCCCATAGTCTGAACTGCAGGGTCATGTAGACAGACATAAAATGCAAGCACCTAATATGCTGTTGTTATAAAGAAAAGAAAAGAGGTTGAAGACTATAGTTCTCAAATTGAGGTGAAAAAAATTGATTCACTATATTTGATTACATGAGATAGCAAAAGAAAAATGATTAAAATTAACTGCTTTTGAATGGATTATATTAATTATCTGAAACTTCATCATGATTGTATAATTGGAAAGGTTTCAATAAAAAATACCTCCTGATTAATCATGCATTTTTGTTTGGATTTTTCTTCAAGGCAGGACATGGCAAAGATTTTTTTGAACCCCTTTTCAAAGCAAAAAAGGCAGGACTGAAACTGGCATTGCATCTTTCAGAGGTAAATTCTTAATGTTTGCGCTAACTTTTTTCTGCAGCCTCCTTTAAATAAAAACCTATTGTAACTAAAAGTAACGTCTGTGGATTTTCAGTTTTTCAGGCCGAAGTAATGCTAGTTTATGGCATTTTGAAGAGATGGGGTTAGGAAAGAGAAATTTAAAGTAAACACTCATATCTTTATATGTATTTTGAAGGGAAAAACCCCCCAAAGAATCAAAACCCAACCACCTAACCAACTTAGTCAAGTAACCTTGACTAAATCTCTCCTACCTTTCTAGGGATGTTACAGACCACCAGAGAACCATGCAGGCTCCACTCTTGTGATTTATGATGTCACAAGAAATGTTTCAATGGTGCTATTGTCAGTTTTGAATTCTGTGTTAATTTTGGATAGATCAATCCAGTAAATGATATAATACAATAAATGTTGAGAACCACAGAAGGAATGCCAGTAACATAACATACTCTGCCTTTAAACCTGCAAGGTCCTTACATGATTTATTAAATTATGGAAACAAATAGGACCTCAGTATCATAAGGAAAACCCTGATTCAAGAGCATGACTAAGCCTTGCTCATTAAGGATTATTGGAGGAACTATTGGCTGTAATTTATTGTACTTGAAATTTACACATATATTGACTGATCCATTGTCACCTACCTGAAGTATATCTGGAATATCATATAGTAGATCTTGTTATGCACCTGTTTTACTCACATGAGTAGTTCTGTTGACATTTTTAGCTGTTTGTGTATGTGAGACGAGAAGAATTTGGAGTATGATCTCTAACATTGAAGATTGACCTAGAGTTTGTTTTAGCAGGCCTGATGAATAATGAAAACCTTCTAATTTCTGAAAGAAGTAGTGCCTTTAGGAAATGAAGGCTGATATTATTAATGAGTTTTTTGCATCGAACTCTTGTGCAGTGCTCTGAAAATGTGCTTCCGAGTGCCTCACCTTCTTCTTTCTGTCTCTGTCTTATTGTGTAACTTCTCTGTTCTGCCGTGAGTTTATCCATTTGTACATTGGAGATAACTGTAACCTTCCTTCACAAGGTAGTTGATGCGTATTTCATTAAGGTTTGTAAAGAAAATTGAGGTCCTCCAATCAAAAGTATTTCAGAAGTGCAAATAACTAATGTAATCTGTCCTTTTATCCGTTTTCCAGTGAGTGCACTTCCATCTTCCAGTTCCTGCATCTCTTCCTTCTCCAAAGCATAATAACTAATACTAATTAACACACACACTTATTTCTCATTTTCTTTGTTGATAAAATGTACAAATACAAAAACCCAGAACCCAGAACTGATCTGGGGCTGATGTAGGACTTTGATTATTCAGCTACAGTATAGTGCCGTTACAGACTCTGTGCATGGTGGGGTGTATTCTGTTTTAGATCCCAAATAAAGAAGAGGAGACCAAAATTCTTCTTGGCTTGCCTCCAGACAGAATTGGACATGGTACATTTCTCAGCTCTACAACAAGTTCAGAGGACCTTGTGCAGCTTGTTAAACAGAATCACATACCTATAGGTAAGCAAGAAGATAAGAAAATTGCTTGGTAGCCCTCAGGCTTTGATACATTGTATCTTGCAAATGATTCAGTAAATCTCAGTAGTAAATCTCAGTAGTAAATCTCAGTAGTAAATCTCAGTAGATATCTCCCAGAAATAAATATGGAAAGATATTTGTGATGTGGAAATATATGGATACGGTGAGAAAATAACTGATACAGATGGTGTTTTACTAATGCTTCTGCTTTTCATTTGAAATAACATTGGTCACAATATTTTTAAACATTTTTACTGAGTGCCATTAATTAAATGTCTAGGTATTTTATATGCATATATTTCAATATACACACACATTGTCATACACTATTCTCAATAGTGGTGCTTCTTAGCAGTTTAATGCCAGTCCCTGGTGTAGAATCAACAAATAGTGGGGAAAACGGCAACAGGAAACAGAGATCTGGAACATTAAAATAGTACAAAATTGCCATGTGTTTACATTTGTTGCCACATAGTTAATATCAATAAACTACACCTTAGTAATTTGTATAGTGAAATTTATTTTAAGGCGATGTAAAAGGATTTACTGGCATCTGTGTAGACTGTTGAAAGTTTTATATTTGCGTCAAATACATAGGGACATAAGAATTGTGATACTGGAGCATTGATCTGTCCAGTCTGATATCATGCCACTGGCAGTAGCCAATAATGGATGCCTCAGATGAAGGTAGAAAATCAAAACATAACCCCGTTGGGCAGTGCATGTGATGTCTTTGCTTGTGCACCAGTTCTTCAAATTGGGCGCACAACCAGTGAACTGTGCACCTAACCATCCATTTGACTGTATAAATCCAGGTATTTTCATGTGTGCACACATGAACATTTTGGTCCCGTGTTTGAATATGTTTTTAGTTGGGATATACAATATATTGTAAATGTCGTGAATCACCACACATTTAAAAAAAAAACAAAAAAAACCCCAGGTAACACTGAACTATTTAGCTATGGATTGAAATGTGTCCATTAGTCTACCCAAAGATCATATTTTTGGTTCTGTACATATCCTTGTTTTTTTCTTTTAATTCAGAGTTTTTCCTTTTATCACTTAGAACTTTGTATGACGTCAAACTTCAAAAGTCAGACTGTACCTTCCTGTGACAAACACCATTTTGGATACTGGTACAACATGGGCCACCCTACTGTACTTTGTGTAAGCCATTTTGATTGTACAGAATACATTTAGATGCTGACCACACAGAACATGGAAACTGAGTCACTGGAGCCAAGTTAGGGAAACGTACCTGTTACTATCTATACAAGAGCCAACGGGACAAGGACTTTCTCTGACCTCACTTATAAGAAATCTGATACCCTGTTTAGGAAGAAATATATTGTAAAAATCTAGGAAAATTCAACTTCTAATTTTTATTGAAGAAGCAAATCCCAGTAGATTAAAAGTCTGGTTTACATTAAATTTGGGGTCTATATAAGTTTTGGTATGAACCAGGGAACATTGCATTTGAACGTCTTAGCCCCTATATTTGTATTTTTAAATTGTGATTCCTTGTAATTATTATTTCCTTGTAATTTCAAATATGTGTCTGTTGCATTCAGAGGAAAATATGGGACTCCTCCTGTAGGTAATTAGTCCTGATCCCGTGAGATGCCAAGCACCTCAGCTCCCATTGTCAGCATCTATAAAAACATCCATGGTAAAAAACATCACATTGGCTAAGTTAAGTAAGGTAAATTTAGGGACCTCTCTTCCTCACATAACCCACACGAGAGCCCTGGATTAGGGAGCAGGGACCAATTCAGTCTGTAAACGATCCTTACTTGAACATTTAACTGGCAACACTTATCTAATTGTTATTATTTATCATTTGTATTATGGTAGCAGCCAAGGACCATAATCGAAGTCAGGGCCCCATTGTACTAGGTACTGTTGTACAGGATGACACAGACCCTATCCTGATGATAAATACTCTAATATAAGACAAGGTGCAGCTAGTAGGTGGAGGGTAGAGGGGTAGGGGAGGGTGGGGGCGGAACAGGGAAGGGGAAAGATTAACAGTTGTATGATCACACATTTACATAAGTTACACGTGTGAATAACTTGATGGTTCTGAATCATCAGAATTGTTTTGAAATATAAATAAGTGCCAGCAATCCCCACAGACCTTCTGTCTAGCCATTATCACTTCTCTGTAGGCATCATGGTAGAAGTGGGTCTTGAGGAGGAGCCGTAGGAGCAGCTTTATGGATTAGTTTGGAAAGGGTGCTCCATTTGTAGTAGGAGACATAGAATAAAGCACAAAGACTCTGGCTGTTTTTATAGACATCATATATTTTTCGAAATGAACTGTTCTTTCACTTAGCCTTCTTTGTTCAGCATATGATATTTTTGGATGAGATATATTGATATTAATTTTCAACCAGTTTTACCCTACTGTATTTCACAGTTTACTGCAGCTAGTATTTATTCTATCTGTTAGTACTTACTTAAAAGATAGAATAAGTACTAGCTGCAGTAAACTGTGAAATACAGTAAACTGTGAAACTGATCGTAAATTAATTTCCAATTTTGCAAAGCTGGACATACTGAATGATTGTTCGTTTGTTTGTTTGTTTTTTTTTACCTCCCTCCAGACTGACGATAAAGGTGTCTTTGCAACAGATCTGTCTCAGGAGTACCAGCTGGTTGCTAAAACATTTAATCTGACGCCATCACAGATATGGGACCTCTCCTATGAATCAATCAACTATATCTTTGCTTCAGACCATGTAAAATTGAAGCTAAGGGAACAGTGGCATAAACTGAAACCAAGTCTACTAAGTAATTGAACTAAAGTTATAAATAGATGAAAACTGAATATACTAGCTCCGTTAATAAGGATGATCTGCCTAAGAGATTCTGTCTTTGGCCTTTTTAATTTTTATACAACCATAGGGCCCAGTCCTGCAGCCTCTGCTTATATGAATTAAGGGCTACAGGAACAGACCGTTATTTAACCAGGATGAGAGAGAAGTTCCTTTCCACACTTTGTCTGGACAAAGTCTGTCAGTGAGTAAAATTCCAGATTTTTCACGTACTAAATACCTTATTCACTGTAGAGAAACTAATTTTTTAATTACTTTTTCCTGAAATGTGTTAAAATATCACAAATATTGGAACAATCATAACAAAATAAAGTTGAGTAGGAAAAGAACATAATACACACATAACAACAATGTGCTAAGCAGTATGTATATGTTTTTCTATATCAATCTTAAGTAGGCTGATGGAGCAGAAAGATATGGACAATCTCAGGGAGAAAAAAATACTTGTCAATAAGATCTTCACACTCAGTTAAGAGACACATTAGAACTGTTTCTGCTGATATAGATGTCTGACCAAAGCTTTCTGTGGGTAGTTTAATGAATAGGCTGACACAATCAAACTGAACTACACTATCGACACACTCAGAATTAACAGTGTGTTACGGTGTCTCTGTATTACACTGGCAAGCAGAAAAAAATTCTAAAAACAAATTCAACCCATGTGACATGTTTATGGGGTTTTGTTTTTAAAATGCTTTATTATAATTTAAAGTTTATTTCTTTCCATTTGTTTTTTATTTTTTAAACAAAAAATAGCTTTTTTGATGCTGTGTGTTTCTAAAACCACTACTTTTGTTTTTGCTCAGGGTTTGTAGATTGGAGGCATGTAAATTCTGCAGCAAATTATGTGAAGTTGTATCATTTATAAGGGATGCTTTCCTTATACTAAGTGATACCATGTCTGTTTTGACACCACAGGGAGCTCTTTAGTTTGGGAAATGAGATGTGGTTTTTGTCAGTGTTATTAATTTATGCATTGATAGATCTGTCACTCTTCGCAGAAGTATCACTGACAACACAATCTTGCCATATGTGGCCCCTATATCACTTAAGAGACTGTGTTTTGTGAGTATTTAAATAATTGTACTAGGAATTGGGATTTCACTTCATAGATTAGGAAAGAGATTCCGCCATGTAGAACTTTGGTCCTGTTACTTCAGGCAATCCCTCTGCTGTCTGAGTTTCAGGAGACCAGACTATTAATGGCCTATGACAGACTGCATTTTTTGCAGTGCTAATGAAAGTAGACCATACTGAATGTTCTGAAGATGTAAAGGCAATCTGTTTGATGAGTCACTGGCTATGCTGTTTCAAGTTTTTGTTGGCTCATGAGAACTGTCATTGGTAATGATTTTTTTTTTTATCTTGTAACAAGGCTACTAATAAGGGTTATGTGTTGCCCCTGCCAACAGTCATTGTCACTTCTACTCTGCCTGATGCTGCCAGGTGCTCAGACAATTGGGCCCTTAAAAATCTTTTTAGGAGGGGGAGATCTTGCAACGGTCATGGGGATGGCTAATACTGTGCCTCCAAATATTTGTGATGTGCTCAGATTCCACAAGCCTAGTAATAGGGTCCCAGTCCTTGGTCTCTAGATGTCAGGGCAACTTGTTGTTGTGTCTGAGCCAATTGGAAAAAGGTTTATGATGATAAAAACTGGAGATAGAGTTAGAATGCTTATGTGGCAGGATGAACTTTCTCAGCTATGTCATTTAGAATGAAGCCTAATGAGTGACCCAGTAGAGGGATCGTTCTTTTCTGCTGAGAATACTTACCTCTCATGTGCTAAGAAATCAGTTCAGACAATGTTATGTGACCTCCTAGCAGCAGCTGGACATAGGAAACAAGCACAGCTTTGTGACGTCTGCTCTGTATAGAACGAGCTGTCCTGGCTGAGCTCTCCAGTTCTTTTCTGTGTCCCAGCAGGAGCAGATCACTCTCTGACTTCTGAACTAGGGATTTAGTTGTTTATTGTGATCCACTTTCAGATAGCTGCTGTTATATGTATGTGGGGAAGATCAAGACCTATCTGCATTCTGCTCCCACATCCCCCGATCCTGAGGTCAAGGAAGGAACGCTCTATCTAGGGTGAGGCGCCGTGGTTCATGTGTTTTTAGTGAGTAGTCCCCAGCACCCTATCAGCCATCCATGATTGTGATCAGTTGTGCCCCAGCCATAAAGTACAAGTAATCGGTGTAAATTGCTATGTGGGGGTTGTGTGCCCACTGGCAAGCCAGACAGCATATGACTTTAGAGTAGAACCTCAGAGTTCCGAACACCAGCGTTTCAAACAGACCAATCAGCCACACTCCTCATTTAGAACCAGAAGTACACAATCTGGCAGCAGCAGAGACAAACCACTCCCCACCCCCCCCAAAAAAGCAAGTACAGTACTGTGTTAAATGTAAACTACTAAAAGAAAAAAAAGCGGCATTTTTCTTCTGCATAGTAAAGTTTCAAAGCTGTATGAAGTAATGTTCAGTTGTAAACTTTTGAAAGAACACCCAGAATGTTTTGATCAGAGTTATGAACAACCTCCATTCCTGAGGTTTCATAACTCTGAGATTCTACTGTATATTAAAACTGCTGCTCGGAGATGGGGTACTCTGGAGACGGAGATGGGGTACTCTGGAGAAAAGAGCAAGGGGTCACAAGCTGCAAAGTCCTGAGGGTAAATCTCATCTCTGCAGCTGATTGGCTGTATGGCCTTAGGCAAGTAACTTCACTTCGCTGCCCCAGCTTTCCAGGCTGTGAAATGGAGATAAATGCTATCTGTCTCATGGAGGTTGTTAGGGTCTGTTGTTTGTTTGTGCAGCATTCTGAACTTGTAAAGTGGAATGTAAACGCTAAGTTTTGTGATGATCAATGCACACTTATGTCCATGCAAAACGCAGTGAGGGTCAGAAGCTAGCCTTCCATTTTCTATGTAGCAAATTCTTTCCAACCCTTTAGAAGTGGGTAGGATTCCATGGGACTCCCCAAGCAGTATTCGATTTATTTTTCTTTCCACCTCCCATTCCTCTTTGTGGAGAGTCGCTTACCAGTCTGAGGCAAACTCTTTGTATAATCTCTCCTTTAGCTGGATCCCTCTAACTAGCTTTTAAAATACAAATTAGCTTTGTTTCCAAGTTAAAAAAAAACACCACAACCATTAGTCCAATTGTTTGTTTTGCTTTTTCCACTAAAAATAAATAAAATAGACTTGAATAAAAATCTATATGCCTTTTGTTTTAAAGCAAAGCCGAGGTAATCATGTGAATTGTCATGTTGGTTTTAGTTAATGTTTAAGGCTCTGATCCTACAACTTGTTCTCCATGGGTTAATGCTTGCATCCCCGTGGATCTCCACTGAAGTCAATGGATCACCATGTAGATGCAAGGGTCTGACCGTGCAGAACAAGTTGCAGGATCAGGGCCTTTGTGTGTTACAGTTAAACACACACTCCCGTAATAATGAATAGTTCCTGCCATGAGGATGTGTGAATATTTGTGATTGTGTACCTCATCCATATCTAGGTCTAAACTATTTATACTACAGTTGGGAACATGGGATCTACAAGTATGTGAAATTCATATCCAGTGTAGGTTGACATTAAATGCGGATGATGGACTTTCCGCATGCATCTGTTTTGTATTGGAACAAAACCCACATCATTGAAGGAGATGGATTTCACTACAGTCTGACTGTGTCGATCTTTATTGCTACTCATTTATGGCTCTGTCCTCTTCCCACTGAAGTCCGTAACAAAACTCTCATTGATTTTAATGGTGAAAAGCACTGTGGTGATATCTTGGGTCGCTGCATGCTCTGAGAGAATGTTCTTGGAAGCACATGCCTTGTTTTGAAAATGGGTTAATAAAATCTCCTTGCTTATCATTAATGCTACTGCAATATTGTGATCTTCTCTAAATGCAGTCATTTTTCATACACGAAATAGTTTAAGTGCATTTGGTTCTTTTTCAGGGAAAGCATCATATTTTTTGCCATATCATCCTCCATCCTCCCTTGTACTTGTCCATTTCCGGTATTACAGATAGTACTGGTATTCATTGTTGTTGTTTATACATAATAAATGTGCAACTTTTAAAATGTAAAAGATGTGCATATTCTTAGTGCTCTAAGGGTAGAGGCTGAATCCTGAGATCCTTGATTTCAACGGGAGTGTTGCTGGAGTGAGGACTGCAGTAAGGAGTATTGCTGGAGTGAGTACATTTTAAGCACGGACCTCAGTATTTGGTGCCCTAGTTTAGAAATACTCAGATTCCCTGGATCTACATTTAAAAAAAAATCCTTTTATCCTAGTCTCAACATACACACAAATCAATCTTTAAAAAAAGTTAAGGATTTAAGCTTGGGTCTAATAAAATTTGAACTCCCAGTTGCTGTATCACTATAACTGCTCTAGTATCTTGCGCCACTTGGCAGTATGGAAGTCTTGTTCCTCCACTAGATATTTATGTGGAATGACAGGAAGTTCCATGCATACATGTATAATGTAAGGAGAGGGCTTGAGCTTCTATACAGACTGTGATACTAGAAGCAGGGCTTTTTTTTATGACCATCCACTGCACATGCAAGATGCTGTGCTAACAGGAGATATAGCTTTTCACCCATTCTATCATGCATATGAACTGTCACGTCTTTAAGAGCATAATGGATAAATAGGTGTAGTTTGACTAGTATCCTGATTGTTCAGTCATCCAAAGTGATTACATTGTAACAAGCAGCATTTGGATCTCAGTTTTGAATATAGCTAGGTGAATATAGCTAAGTTGAATAACACAAGGAATCCAACTGGGCCAGTGAAGAACCCTTACATGGATATGCAGGATATGCAAGTAAGTGATATCATTAAAGTGGAGTATTCTGTATACTGTTTGGGCAGCACTTTAGGATGAAAGGTGCTGTATAAAATGTAAGATACTTTGGCTCACATTAAAAATTATAACAATTACTCAACAGGCATGGAAGGGAGACTGCAGATGTAGGACAGTTGTGTCACACCAATCTAATTACTCTTTGCTGTATATCTTTCTATATTAAATATTCTTATGGTTAATTTTTAAAAGGTACTGTAAGAAGTAAAAATCAACACTCCTTCTCATTGACTGAATGTTTTTCATGGCAGATGAAGGAAAGAAGCTACAGTAGACAAAACCTAGCAAGGCACCCTGGATTTGTACTGGCAGGTGAGTGAAACAGGAAGGACACAGTAGCTGCGATTATCTGTTTGGGCTTCATTTTCTTCTGTCCTTTCTTCTAACTAGCCCAGAGACTGAATCGGTCGCACACTGCAAAAGACATAAAGCAGATACAGCTCATGTGAAGTAGGAAGATTGTGTCAACTCAGTTTTTACAAATTTACTCAATGGAAAATTTCCCCAAGAACTTAAGTTTAATCACCCTTTTCCAGTCCCCACTGTGATTGCCTATAGCAGTGTCAGTTCTGAGTGCTCACATAATACTGGTATGTTAACCGATGTGTTCTGGTAGTATTTGCTTTGAGTTACATTGGCCTTCTATTATGGCAATAATATTGGCAAACTCTTGAATGACAGGAGAGGCCCCGGAAGACTGGAGAAGAGCTAATGTAATGTCCATTGTTAAAAAGGAGGAACTGGGAAACTATAGCTCAGTCAGCCTGACCTGAATACCTGGGAAGCAACTGGAGCAATGTATAAAACATTCTATTTGTGAATACCTGGAGGATGAAGGAGTAATCACTAGCAGCCAGCATGGATTTACTAAGAACAAATTATACTAAACCAGCTTGATTTCCTTCTTCGACAAGGTAACTGGTTTGGTGGATAGGGAGAATGTGGTGGACATAATATACCTGGACTTTAGCAAGGCCCCACGTTACATTCTGATAAGTAAACTGAAGAAATTCAGGCTTGGCAGAACTATTATTAAGTGGATACATAATTAACGTCCACAAACAAAGATTATTAATGGAATAATGTCAGACTGGAAGGAGGTCTCAAATGGGATTCCACAGGGATCTGTTCTGTGTCTGCTGTTGTTTAACATCATTATTAATGACCTGGATGTAGGAATAGAGAGCATACTGATCAAATTTGCACATGAGACAAAGGCAGGGAGGGCGGCAAACACTTTGGAGGATAAAGCTAAAATTCAAAGGGATCTTGATAAATTGGAGAACTGGGCTATCAACAACAAAATGAAATTCAACAAAGACAAATGTAAGGTACTACACTTTGGAGGAAAAAAACAAATGCACTGATAGAAAATGGAGGATAACTGGCTTGGCAGCAGCACTGCTGAGAAGGATCTGGGAGTTGTGGTAGATCACAATCTCAACATGGGTCAACAATGCGATGCTATTGCAAAAAAAAACAATTTTGGGTTGCATTATCAGAGGCATAGCATGCAAGTTACGGGAGGAGATAGTATTGCTTAACTTGGCACTGGTTAGGCCTCTGCTAGAGTACTGAATCCAATTTTGGTCACCAATATATAGAAAAGATGTAGAGAAACTAGAAAGGATCCAGCGGTGAGCTACAAAGATGATCAAAGGGATGGAATGCAAAGGCTGAAGGAACTGGGTATGTTTAAAGAAAAGGAGGACTTGTGGCACCTTAGAGACTAACAAATTTATTTGAGCATGAGCTTTTGTGAGCTACAGCTGACTTCATCGGATGCATGCAGTGGAAAATACAGTGGGGAGATTTTATATACACAGAGAACATGAAACAATGGGTGTTACCATACACACTGTAACGAGAGTGATCAGGTAAGGTGAGAGAGGGAGAGAAAAAACACCCCACCTTTTCTAGTGATAATCAAGGTGGGTCATTTCCAGCAGTTGACAAGAACATGTGAGGAACAGTAGGGGGAAAAAATAAACCTGGGGAAATAGTTTTACTTTGTGTAATGACCCATCCACTCCCAGTCTTTATTCAAGCCTATATGGTGTCCAGTTTGCAAATTAATTCCAATTCAGCAGTCTCTCGTTGGAGTCTGTTTTTGAAGTTTTTTTCTTGTAATATTGCCACTTTTAGGTCTGTAATCAAGTGACCAGAGAGATTGAAGTGTTCTCTGACTGGTTTTTGAATGTTATAATTCTTGATGTCTGATTTGTGTCCATTTATTCTTTTACGTAGAGACTGTCCAGTTTGGCCAATGTACATGGCAGAGGGGCATTGCTGGCACACGATGGCATATATCACACTGGTAGATGTGCAGGTGAACAAGCCTCTGATAGTGTGGCTGATGTGATTAGGCCCTATTATGGTGTCTCCTGAATAGATATGTGGACACAGTTGGCAACCGGCTTAGGATAGGTTCCTGGGTTAGTGTTTTTGTTGTGTGGTGTGTGGCTGCTGGTGAGTATTTGCTTGTAAGCAAGGACTGGCCTGTCTCCCAAGATCTGTGAGAGTGATGGGTCGTCCTTCAGGATAGGTTGTAGATCCTTGATGCGCTGGAGAGGTTTTAGTTGGGGGCTGAAGGTGAACTATTCCTCACACGTTTCAGAGTAACAGCCGTGTTAGTCTGTATTCGCAAAAAGAAAAGGAGTACTTGTGGCACCTTAGAGACTAACCAATTTATTTGAGCATAAGCTTTCGTGAGCTACAGCTCACTTCATTCTTGTCAACTGCTGGAAATGGCCCACCTTGACTATCACTGCAAAAGGTTTTTTTGTTTTGTTTTTTTCTCTCTCTCCTCTGCTGGTAATAGCTCACCTTACCTGATCTCACTCGTTACAGTGTGTATGGTAACACCCATTGTTTCATGTTCTCTGTGTATATAAAATCTCCCCACTGTATTTTCCACTGCATGTATCTGATGAAGTGAGCTGTAGCTCGAGAAAGCTTATGCTCAGATAAATTTGTTAGTCTCTAAGGTGCCACAAGTACTCCTTTTCTTTTTGTGGATACAGACTAACACGGCTGCTACTCTGAAACCTGGGTATGTTTAGTTTGGAAAAAAGATTAAGAGGGGATATGATAGTGGGCTCCAAATACTTGAAAGGCTGCCATAAAAAAAGACAGAGAAAAGTTCCCTCTTGCCACAGAGGACAAGACAAGAGGCAGTGGTCTCAAACTACAGCATAGCAGATTTAGATTAAATCTCAGCAAAAACTTCCTAACTATAAGAACAGTAGGACAATGGAAAAAACTGTCTAGAGAATTCATGGAAGCTCTTTCAGTGGAGGTTTTCAAAAGGAGGCTGGATAGCCATCTGTCTTGGATGGTTTATATACAACAAATCCTGCATCTTGGCCGGGGATTAGATTAGATGACCCTTGCAATCCCTCCTAACCCTATGGTTCTATGATTCTATGAGTCTTATATGTGCATTGTTTGTATGTAATAGCACCTGTCTTTGTTATTCATGTTATATACTTCACTTGCTACACAGTCCAGCCAACCCTGTACTTGAGTTGCAGAGGTTCTGCTTGTAGGCAGGCTGTTTCTATAACTCTGGAAGTTTGTTGGTTGAGTGAGCATTGACAGTAGGAGTAAGATGTCACTGACAAACTGAGTCCCTTCTTGCTAGTTGGGAGGGACAGCCCCACTGCACTACACACAGGGGTGATACAGGATACAGTGGTAAATACAAAGCCTGTAGTCTTTTTCTGGCTGCTAATAGGACATTTCCTTGTTGGCAAACTGCATCAGATCTGGAACCTTGAATGCTAATCTCCACTGCTTCAGGATAACTTTGCACTATGCCACTGCTAACACCTGCTCTGAGCAAATCTAATTGACATGGTGTTAAAAATAGTGCTGGCCATGAGAACTTTGTCAACATTTGAGCCCCCACCATTACTAATATCAGTCTAATTGTTAGCAGTAACAGGAAAATTTCCGTAGTGTAAAGACCTGAGTTGGAGACTTATTCCAGTCCATTGAAAAGCAGAGGCAGATAAAGGAACTCGTAGTAAGGAAAACCTATATTGAGGATATTTGCTGGCTTGAGTGCTAATGGAAGAATGTACGTATTTGACATATCAAAATTACTCTGATTCTATAATAATCCGACTTGATTAACTTAATTAGATTTCTTGTACTTGGGTTAGAACACTTTTTTTTTTTTAAACTCCAGTCTTAAAAGGTTTGAGTCCCTTTGCCCTGGCCACCCAAGCTCTGTGTTTATATCCTGAGTAACCCCAAGAAGAATCTAAATTGTGTTTAAGCGTGGTTATTAAACTTATTTCTTATATTACCATAGATGGGCTATAGTTAGGGTTGGAAGGATTAGAGTTTTACTGGTAAATGTCAGTAAACATTGATTTTACCATACGCTCACAAACCAACGTAAAATACTTCCATCAATGATGATAAAAATTTAGATAGGCAAAGTAAGAAAAATGCTGCTTGAGAACTTATTAGTGTTTAATTTAAAGATATTTACTTTGTGTATACTTTTGTTTATAATATAAACAAACCCCAAGCTATTAGACAGCATGCTTAGGTTTTCTACATACAAATAAGCAAGCATGTTTATTGATTAATTAAAAGTAAAGTTCAGTAGAACCTCAGAGTTATGAACATCAGAGTTACGAACTGATCAGTCAACCACACATCTCATTTGGAACTGGAGGTACACAATCAGGCAGCAGCTGAGACAACCCCTCACCCCCACCCCAAATACAGTATATTACTGTCTTAAACATAAACTACTAAAAAAAAAAAAAAAGGGAAAGCAGCATTTTTATTCTGCGTAGTAAAGTTTCAAAGCTATATTATGTCAATGTTCATTTGTAAACTTTTGAAAGAACAACCATAACATTTTGTTCAGAGTTACGAACAACCTCCATTCCTGAGGTGTTCGTAACTCTGAGACTCTACTGTAAGAATTTACTGTTCGACTTTTCAACAAACCAGGCTAGAAGTAATATAAAAGAGGCATATTTTGTTTAAATTCATAGAGGAATGATTAAACAGTATGGATTAGTTTGCACATTTGTAAAATGACCATGTTTTTTGTCTATTTTAAATGATCATGTATTTAATTGGTTCTTAGTAATTATACCTAGACAAAAGTGTGTATGTACGTGCGTGTACCCACCCAAAGTATATATAAATACAATATACTATATATATTTATTTTACTCATACAGGTATTATCACTAAGAACTAATGAAACAGTAAGTTAAATGAGCTTGATGGAAGTAGAGATTTTTTTCAGAAAGTGACTTAAAATTTGTACTTTACTAGCTTACCTCTTTATTCAAAACTGACTTTAATACTAATACTATTATGTGACACATGGCTCATGCTAAAAGTTACTCTTGCTATCACGATATAAGTTTTTTTTCCTTTTCAATTTAAGTATTTTCAGAGCAGGGAGCTTGACTTTAATGTTTGTAAAGCACTGAGCACACTTTCAGTGAACTACAAATAAAATTAAATAGCTTGAAATAAATTAGAGTTGTTATCAACCAAGTTAACAAAACGATTAGTTAGGCACATGTTTTAAAAACTTATTTCCATCACAATAACGTTCACCTTTCTCCATCTTTGCAGTAAAAGTATTTTTTTTCATAGCTTTAAAGATTCATTTGAAATTCATTTTCATGGTTGGAAAAATCAGACTTGTGACTTATCACTTTTGAAAATTCTACCCCATAGCCTCTTAGAACCATTTCCTGCTTGACTTACTAATACTAATGTCAGTTGCAAGCAGGATTTGACCCATATCCGAAGACACAACAAAGCAAAATGTTCCTCACCAAAGGGCTTCCCAGCAGTCCTCCACGGTTTGATGGAATCTATGACTTTGATGTAGCTGAGTAGTTTTCTGTCCATTACAGGACCACAACCTGCAGAAGGGAAATACAATTTCTTAGCACATTTTTTTGTACTAACTACTAAGTACCCAGTCCTGCAAGCTTTACTCATGAGATTAGTACCATTACCAGCGGGACTCCTTCCAACTAAAGGTTGTAGAATTGGATCCAAATATTTTTTTTCCTACTCATTTTATAAAAATGTTGATGTAAGCAATGTGAAAGAGGAGAACGGATTTGTCTGCGCATTGTGTGTTGCAAATGAAGACGTACTCAGTGATGCCACCTCACGTTTGTTGAGATAATGGCAGAAAATGTTTCTACAGAGGGAAATGATGCAAATTGTCTTTCATTTGGCTGTCCAGTGTTGGAAAACAGATGAGATAGCATACATGGTATAATTTGATTTCACATAGAGTTATAGTGAAGCTATTTGCAGCCAGTTTGTTCTTAGCATGGACATGTTTTAAGTAATTTGGTGATAGTGACATTACTTTCTTGAGTAACTGCAGATAATTTCGTAGGCATGGCAGGTCCAGAACTGAACGTTTCATTTCATCAGGGACCTCATTAGATGTATCTGTAATTCACGTGAGGGGACACTGTCTCATGAAAGTTGGCTCAATATTTGTTCATTATGGTTGTTTGAGTATTGTATTCTTTAACTGTATTCTTTAAAACAACCTTGTTTTGTTTTAAAGGTTTGGCCAGTTTATCGGATAAGATTAAATTTATTAAAGCAACGCAAACTTATTTTTAGTTTGTATTAGTACACTGCTCCTTTGATACAATGGCCTCATCTACACTGGGGAAATTTAATACACACACATCTTTTGGTTTAACTAAATTGGCTATAGGAATGGTCCCAGTTGAGGCTTCTCTACATTGCAGCTCTAACCAGTTTGAAAAATGGTTCAGTTTGAATTTTGAGGAAAATTTCTCTAGTGTAATCAAAGCCAATTGAGCCTTGATACCCTATTGGTTCTCTCTCTGACAAAGTTTCTGCCACCTGCATACTCTAGCAATTGCTTTTTGTGTCTGTCCACGTGGCAGATTTACTAGGGGAAGGCAGCAGAGCATCATCTGTGGAAAGCCCTCAACCTTGGACTTTGTTGCCTCTTGCTGTCTGCCAAAACTAGGGTTTAATAACTTTTAGCAAAATGCACAAATTAGATTTGTTGCTAGCAATTGGGGCTGGATAATGGTTGGTTTTGATTTTTGTATTTCTCTCCATTTGGACAATGGCATAGATGAGTCAGTTTCACTTTTCTCTACAGTGAGTTTTAAGTCAGTTCCCCTTTCAGGTTCTTATGCAGGAGGCCCATGTTGCAATTTCTGAGAGGTAAAGAATGCAAAGGAATTTAAAAAAGAAAAATTCCATTGGACTTTGAAGATGATTAATGAAAATATTTTACAGATTTTTATTGTTTTGTGAAAGTTTATTTTTGTAAAAAACGAAAGTTACCATGCATTAAACAAGGCCCATTTCTCTAACTGAAATAATTTCAGTAATTTAAAAACAAAATGCTCATTTGGTCTTCTGCTGAGATTTTGCACAGTAAGCCAGGGTTTAATCAAAAGTTGATTCATTTTTACCTGAAGTGGAAACGAGGTTAGCTTTCATGACTTGGGCTTGCATGTTCCTTGTATTTGTCACATTTTTGTACATCAGAAAGTTCCTCCTCCCCTAAAGCACACAAATAGTTAAAACCTAATTTTGGAGCCTGATTCAGTTCTAGTGACTACAACAGGATCAGGATTCAACCATGAGCCCCCAAGACAGTAAGAAATATTTGTGCTTTTAGGAGAAAAGCATACTTACTAGATCAGTAAGATCCACTTTTGATTTGTTGTCCATTTTATGGTCTGAAAAGACTGTTGGTGTAGAAATTAAAGATGGTCTCTGAAAGTAAGAAAAATAAAATAGATCAAATAATGATACAGGTTCAATTATTTTATGTAAAATAATTCACACACATGCTATTTCAAATACATTTTAATTTTTGTGCATAACAAAGTACTTATTTATATTCACAGATAAATATTTTAAAAGAACACACAGTATTTTATTTGAATACATAATGACTCTAATATAAATTTGAGTGTAAACCTATTTTATTATAAACTAAATTGTACCAAATTTCACCAAAAGAAACAAAGTTACTCACCTGGCACAGAAAGACATGATGTAATCAGTTTAGGTGTTGGCTTGAGACTGGATTTATCTTATTTCTGTACAACTAGTTTCAAGTAATGACTTCACAATGAGTTTAACATGGAGTCTGTGACCTTATGATGTGTGAAGCAGCCGTATCATCATTTGATACCTTAAACTGAGTTGCTGTATTGTGAGATTTATTACTGCTTAAAAGCTGTCTTAAAAAGTGGTTATTAGCACAGAAGTGCACCAATTAAGTAGATCATTGATACAAAAGGGAGGAAGAGTTTAGATTTGAAAATGTGTTCTTATGAACGGGCACAAAAGGGACTACAGCGCTATGGCAAAAAGAGGAAGAATAGTTTTCCTCCTTAATCCAGGAAAACCCACTACACCAGTTTATTGGGAAATAGCACACGTGTGACTCTTCACTTTTTAAAAAAATCTGTAGTTTTGTGTCCTCAATTTCCTGCTGACAGGGCCTATCACAAGTGAACATTCCAAATTATTTCAATCGGTCCGTTGGATTCTCTCAGCTCCATGCTTACCTTGCATGTTCTACAACACTGGATGCTCAAAGCTTCAACACAGGATCATGTACTTTGATGCTGTTGACACCATCACACTATGTAGACAGTGTAAGAGTAGCTTTTTAAATGTTAAATAGTTCTTGGCAGAATATCATCAGTAAATTGTAACTTATTTGCAATATGCTATGTTAGTACTCAAGACCATACAAGGAAATTGATTTATAAGCAAAACATACTTTACCCTAATTTTGCTTAGCTAAAGTATGGAAACTATCGTGTAGTTAAAATATAAAATTTCAAATGGATCCTTTGAATCAAGGTAATATGTACTCAATGAACCTTCCAGCCATTCAGAAAGGACTAAAGTCTGGGGTTATTTATTGAATAGAACTCCCATTGAATTTACCAATCATTAGTTCTTAGCAATGTAAAAAACACATACTAACTAATCAGACTGATCACTACAGCCTGAGAGCTTTCTCCATAATAACCAAATGTAGAATGTGGTTGTAGATACAAAGAACCAAATGTTACCCTTAATTACACCTATGTTTTGACTCCCAGTGATGCATGATTGGACCTCATTTCTAAATATGATAACAAAACAGTTCATATGCCCATCATATTTAATGGCTGAAGTCAAAGTTATCCAGATGGAAAAAAATTAAATAATTTTTAATTCCCATTCTTCAGCTGATATTAAACAAATGTACTTACAGGTTTTAGTTCCGAGGCCTATACATTATTTATTTGTAAGTTTATTGAGCATGTATAAAATATGAACATGGAATGTTGAAGTGTTCGGTGACTTTTGTTTTGGCCTTTTTTGGAACTAGGATGATCAGTAAAATAAGTACATTCACTAAAATAGCCACATTGTGGAATGGTCATGGGAGACTACAGTAATTAATTTTACACTGAAATAGCACTACGTGAATGCAATTATTACTCTTCAAAGGCAGCCATTGAATGGTGAGCAGACCATCTAGCAGGCCAGGGCATTGGCAAAGAGTGAGTCTACAGGGTGGCTTTGTAATCTGCATCATCAGAGTTGCCACAAAATATGTTTCTCAACCAAGAAGTATACGGTCATGGTGAAGTAAGGAAAACGACATGAAATCGGCCTGGATATCTTGTTACCTGGACTTGAGGTAAGTTTAGGACTTTGTTAGCAACCGTGAGACCAGATTCTGATATCTTCACTCACAAAGAATAGTATTTCAAACCATGAGTAGGCTCACTGAAATCTCTGGGACTACTTGTAGCGTGGGGCAATACTTTGTGAGAGTAAACAGCAGAATGTGGCTCTAGCTAATTATGAGACTATATTCCCCTTCTTTCAGTTCTGTAAGGAAAAGTGACTGCACTTCAACTCCCTAATGAAAAGTGGTTGCAGTCTGAGGATTTTATAGTTTAATCATGTTTTAGCATCTGGAATAAATAGGCTTCTAATCAATGGGATAGTATTCCCTGCTTAATTCAGTAGTGTTTTCCTAGGATACATTTTTCCAATGGGGTTGTCTGTGAAATAGTACTTTTTAATGTGTGAATTAAATAAAGGACCAAGTTACTGGCAGATATGTGTTGAGCAATGAGTGGGACACTTCTGATGCTAATTTAGTTGTGGTGTTGCATCAAAGAGGTTCAAGCAAAATCAGCTGATTCTGTGTCCAGGAGCAGATTTCATATTCAAAGCATCAGTGATACACAGGAATACATTTTATTTTTGAGGCCTGCATATGGAGTGAAACAAAGGTACAGCTCTAGTAAGCTTTACCATTTTTACTTGTTTTCTCTATAAGCATATATTGCCTCCCCACTCTAATAAAGATGAACTTTTTTGCTAGATAAATATTTGAGAGGAAACTGACTTTTTTTTTTAAAGGTAAGGATACAGATACTTTAATATTAGTTGTGCTACACAAAATGAAGTGTAATTTGTTTTTGTTAGCTATAGATAACCACTTAAAAATGGACCCCAAGCCCAGGGACAGTGAATGCTCTATTTCCTTTCAGATTGTAATAAACACAGCAAGGTAACTGGATAAAAACATTATTTCACAGTACTGATGAAGGGGTTGCTTTTCAGCCTGGTTGAAAAGTGATCATACTGCTGTATTTGACAGAGGGTGGAGGTCACAATTGGAAACTTTAAATTATAGCCTATTGCTAGGCAAAATGTTGGTCCATCTGGCCAAGTATCCTGTCTTCTGACAGCAGCCAGTGCTAGAGGCTTTGGAGGGAATAGACAAAACAGGGCAATTATCAAGTGATCTAACTCCTGTTGTCCAGTTGGAGGCTCTCCCAGCTGGAGGTTTAGGGATAGCTTGAGCATTGGCTCATTTCCCTGACCATCTTTGCTAATAGGGACTGAAGACTATCCTCCATGAATGTAATACTTTTTTTAAACTCAGTTTTGGCTTTCTCTCCATCCTATCGCAATGAGTTCCACAGGTTGACTGGGCTTTGTGTGAAGTACTTTGTCTTAAACCTGTTACCTATTAATTTCATTGGGTGACCCCTGGTGCTTATGTTGTTATGTGAAGGGGTAAGTCACACTTTGCTATTCACTTTCTCATCCTCATTCATGATTTTATAGCTATTAATCATATGCCCCCTTGCTTATACCCCAAATGCTTATTCAAACTATGTGGTACCTCAGAAAAGCTGTGCTAGTCTCTATGATTTCCTACTGAAGAGGCTATCAACTCAAATCCAGCCAACTGGGCTATAAGTAGTTTGACAAATTTAGGATTTTAAACAATTCTATCTTACAGGTCACCTTCCCCAAGCTTCTCCCCCACCCCATTTCATGCATGAGGTATGTTCTTCTCAGCTATATGAATAATAGGCCTCTATGCTAGAGTGTATTAATTTATATAATTCTTGAAAAGGGACCAGCAAGACAACTTGTTTGTGTAGGTACAGCTAATTTACTCCCTTTTGTTAGAGATGAGGAGACTCTGTCTCTCTATGAAGCCATTGCCAACAGCCAACTTGTTTGCCTAATTTGATTACCTGTTCCTCAAACTTAATTTCCATCCCAATTGCTCAGGTGTTCTTTAGCAAAGCCTGATTTTCTTCAGTTCTCTTTTCCACTGGGTTATCCAACAGTCCCAATTTTTTTAAATCAAGAAAGTAACAATACCTCCTGTCAGGGTTCCTTCCCCACTCTGAACTCTAGGGTACAGATGTGGGGACCTGCATGAAAGACCCCTTAAGCTTATTCTTACTAGCTTAGGTTAAAAACTTCCCCAAGGTACAAATTTTGCCTTGTCCTTGAACAGTATGCTGCCACCACCAAGCGTTTTAAACGAAGAACAGGGAAAGACCACTTGGAGACAACTTCCCTCCAAAATATCTCCCCAAGCCCTACACACCCTCTTTCCTGGGGAGGCTTGAGTGTAATATCCTAACCAATTAGTTATAAAATCAAAGATCCAAACCCCGGGATCTTGGAACAGTGGAAAAGTCAGTCAGGTTTTTAAAAGAAGGGTTTTATTTTAAAAAAAGGTAAAAATCATCTCTGTAACATCAGTATGGAAAACACTTTACAGGGTATTCAGATTCAACACAGAGGATCCCCCTCTGGGCAAAACCTTAAAGTTACAGAAAACAGGAATAAACCTCTCTCTTAACACAGGGAAAATTCACACAAAAACAAAAGAAACTAATCCGCCTTGCCTGGCTTACCTATACTGGTTGCAATATTGGAGACTTGGATTAGGATGGGTTGGAGAAGATGGATTTCTGTCTGGCCTCTCAGTCCCAAGAGAGAACCACCACGTAAAAAAAGAGCACAAAACAAAAGCCTCTTAGAAATACATGCATGGCCACAGATGAAGTGATTCATCTAATCTGGACTTCTGCCAACTGCAATGGCATTAAAAAAAGTGAACACTGTGTGCCCATACCTGTGCAATCCTGAGGAGATATTCTAGGTATTGATATGTACTTAGGGAAAACAAAACATGCACACCACCTTTGTTCAAATATATTGAATGCTTATGGCTTTGCTGTCTGGACTCTTTTTGAAGATAAAAATTTCTGAGAGCCATGTTCTTAATGAGCTAAACTTAGGGCTTGTACACACCAGTGCTAACTTCAGTATAATGTAAGTCACTCCCAGGCATGGAAAAGCAATGCAAGTTACACAGATCTAAGTGCTGGTGTGGACAATGTGGATGGCAGGAGAAGCTGTCCCGCTGACATAGCTACTGCTGCTCAGGGAGGTGGAGTGATGCTGACAGGAGAGCTCTCTTCTGTCAGCATGGAATACAGTCATACAACTACATCAGTACAGCTGCACCACTGTAGAGATTCTAGTGTAGACTAGCCCTTAGGTTGCCTATATTTAATAATATAAGGCCTAGCTTACATGCAGGATTCACTCTAAACTGCATTGGTCACTTGGCATATACACATGATGTCCTCGCACAGTAGGCAGAGCAAGTCCTGTGAAACTTGAGACCTAAACCTGGGCCAGACAGGGTTGAAAGATGTAGGTATTCCATATTCCAAAGAAAGCTGTTTAGCCTGCTTTATAGGAAACATGCGTTTAAACAATTTGGTTTAGACGGTCACAAACTTTAGAACCTTTAGTCTTTATCTGATCATTTTGAACATTAGAATCTGATACCTAGAAAACAGTCTTCATTACTCAGCATTTTTTTTTATTCACATCACAGAAAATACACACAGTTTGGTCCTATTATATAGGATCTTTGGAAGTTTAAGCAAACAAGTTTAGCGAAGTGTCTGACAGGACATTACAGTTTAGTGTTCCTTTCAACATACTAAAAATAGGAAGCCTTCAAACCTCTTAATAAACAGACTGGTGATGTATTGCTTTGAAATGCTGTGGTACAACAGCTAAATATTATCAAGTGTTTACACATTGCTGTTCAGAATCATAGCTTTGCACAAATATGCAGTTACATAAATTGTTTTAAATACCTGGCATAAAAAAAAGTAACATTTCAATGTTCAGCTCTCAAACAAAAAAAATATAAAAATAATGCAGATTAAGTGCAAATACAGATATACAAATGAGTCACTACATGAATACAAAACCTTTAAAAATTAAATACTGGACTTCAGTCACTTAAGTGCTAGTCTTTTTACCAGGCTTGAACAAAAATAAATTGATTCGTGAAACTTGTTTTAAAAGAAAAATACCGAAGATTTATTCATTCTTCATAGGTTTATTCCTTTCGCATCCATTATGGAATCCCTTAGTACCATCAGGACCTTTGGGTAACCGCAATACTCCTACAGGTAACCCATCTGCATTTTGTATTTTCCGGGCAAGCATTGGGCTACTTACTGGACTTTGTTCTTGGGTTACAGTTTGAGCTTGTCTTCTTCTCTGAACCCATGGGCTACTAGAAGGAGTAATACTGCTATCTGAAGAGTAATCTGCACATTTCCTTGAGATTTCAGGGCTAGTGCTAGGGTTAAGCTTCCCATCTTCAGCAAGTGGAGACTTTTTGGACACTTTGCGCAGAGAAGATGGGCTATTCCAGGGGCTTGACCTAGGTGAAACATTAGGGCTCAGGTGGTTATTCTGATAGGTGGTAGGGCTCAACTTGCTGGAAGTATTAGTCTTGCGTCCAGATAGTGGAGATGTAGGATTACTCTCTGGATCAGAAGAGCTGTTTGCTGATGATTCATCCCCAACATACTGAAGTTCCTCAACTCTCTTATTCAGGGATTTAATTTTGTTGAGAGACTTGCTGGGATCTTCATCATGGTTCTTGTCTTTCACAACTTTTTTCTTTGGAGGCTTCATACCTATCAGGGTAACTTTCATGCCAATTTCATTATTCTTTTCAATACACATGATTTCATGAGCTTTAATTGCTGCATCTACTTCTTCAAACTCTATTATTGCACATTCCTTTGTTCCAACTTGGGTGTATCGATTACTGAATCTCTTGACATCAGGTGGAAGATCCTTACCAGGTTTGAGAATGCGAACGGATGAGATTACACCAAAAGTAACAAAGGTCTTGAAAAGATGCTCCATCATCTTTTCTTGCATGCATCCATTTTCTTGATCCTGGCTCAGAACCTGTAGCTCAGAAATCAAGTGGATATCATACACAAGCAGCATCTTGCTAGGCAGGGTCTCACTAGCAAACACTGGAACTGGGGTATTCCTTCTAACCTTTCTGCTATCTTCATTCAGCTCAAGAATGTCTGAATACTTCAAAGCATAGGCTGTGATTCTCCAGTCTCTGGTAAGATGTTTTACCTTTAAGAAAAAGGGTTACACTTTAATGCAGCTCATTAAAACCACCAGAACTATAGTTCTCTACCCCTATTGAAAACCTGAGACTGATATAGGGTTGGATTTCAAATGAAAGATCAGCCAAAGTCTTCTATAGTATCCCTCCTGAACAGAAAGTAGGTTTAAAAATGTTTCTCTACTGTCACTGTGATCATCAGTACGATGTTGTGAACTTCCTGTTCCTTTTACATGATTGGAGATCAAAGTCATTACCAACTGCAGACTTACCCAGACTAAACAAGTCATTATTTCTATGGCTATTCTATGCCTCTTCAAGAGTTCTTAGAATCTTTCTACTCCCATCTCATCACAGAGGCATGCTTATGCTGCATATTCAACAGTTTCTTTGCCTGCTGCATCAAATTCCAAACAGGTAGCCTCCCCCTGTGTCCCATTACCTTATTTTTGTGCTTAATTTTAGAAAACTATTAAACAGAGTCCCTACCCTTAATAGTTAAAAGGGGCACTTCCATAGTGCCTTTCAGAATATCAAAATATAAGGCCTAGGACCCACAAGTCCTGACTCTCAGGGCACTGTAGCTATTGGACCAAACTGTACAGTCAAGTTCTTAAGTCTGCAAAGGTCAAAAGACATTGATCTCTCATCAGGATGGTGCTGGCTCAAAAAAAAAATATCTACCATGTAATTTTAGAAGTCTCCCCCCTAAAGCTAGGAGTTTCTCAGGGGGAAAAAAAGGTAGGTTAAGATCTTGCTTGGTAGGATCCAAGAAAGGGATGCTTTTTCTAAATTTCACTCTCCCTTAGGCTTGAGGGACTTACACAATTTCTTGGGCAAATCAAGAAGTTTTTTCTGATTATTTATGCAACATTTTAGAAACAAAGAACAAATGTAACAGTAGGATGTTAACTGCATCAACCCTTCAGACTGGCCAAAACCAATGTGCCCTATCTGTTCAATAGCTCATTAAGTTGGATAGAGTAGATTTAAAGGCCCCTCAGAAATGAGCCTACCTTTTTGAAAGAAGTGAGTAGCTTAACACTGACATAGCCCATCTTATTTCTTCTCACATGCTTTAAGAGGAAGGCATCTTTCTCAAGGTTCTCATCTGAGAAATAATATTCAACCTGTGTTATAAGCTTCTGGATCAGCTCGTTATCTGGGGGTTTCCAGTCCTGGTCAAAGTCCTCACCATCATTCTCCCCGCCACTAGAACAAGACAATGAAGTCATTTTATAAACTGATCTTAGTCTGGTCATTGCAGTCTTGCTTTATACTGATAAAGCTAATGAAAAGCAAGTTGGCAAACTGCAGATACTTGTTTAGAGAATGCTGTGCTAGAAATATAATATATTTGATTCACTAAACTAAGCAGTATTAACCCACCCGTCTGCTCCAGCACTGAGCTTTGTTTGACAATGAATCTTAGCTGATTCCATCATCTCCACTGTACAAATGTAACATCAAACATTAATTTGAGGACAGGAATGGGGAGAACAGGCTGTTAAATGAGAAACTAAGAATACCGATTTGAAGCAGATGCAAGTTCCATCACAACAGTTTACTCCTCTGAACAGAAAACAACAACTGTGCCTATGGGGACAATCTAATGTTCACTTGTGACCCAAACAACTAAACCACCAACTCAGAGTGAAAGGCAACATGCATTAACTCACAGAACCATGTGGGCACCTGAGCAAAAGCAGACTCTTGTCAAATTATTTGATAAACAAGGAGTAGGTTCAGTCTGTTCTCCCTGTGCAGCAGGATGCCTGTTCAGAGTTGGAATCTTTCCAGTCAGCCTAAGGAGCCAAAGTCCTCAGCTCACTGCAAGAGCAGATTTCGCAGAACAATGAGTCATGTACTTCAGCAGTTCATAAACACTACACCACAAGTCCAAGTCTTCAGCCAGCTTCTAACAAAATAAGATGTAGGAGCACCAATGTTTGGTGTTATGCAAAGCTTATTTTATCTATCATTGCTTCCCTTTTCCATCTGAAGCTGCTAAAAAAAATTACTTTAGACTTTTTCTTGTGAGGACTGTTGTATAACAAGCAATGAGCCAGAAAACAGTGCCCTAATAACCTGCAGTGCAAAAATATAGTTGATGTTTTAAAGCTAGGATTCCAACAAGCATTTAAACATTGAAGAGGACTAAGACGATTATATTTTTTACACATTTTAAATGTCATTTCCATACCAAATGAAGACTCATATGCTAACTATACAACAGAGATAGGCTAGAGATGACAGTTTCAGATCCATGGTTTTGAGTCCGGATCTATTCTTGTTCAGTGTCCATCTTATTAACTTTGGATGTGAACAGACAGGTCTCTGGGAAATAATTTAAAGTGCCTTTTTTGTTCTTCCCTCAGGAGAGGCCTTCCAAAGAGAGGTTCCAAAGAGACCTCTCTTTGCCTAAAGTTCTCTAGTGAACAAGTCATCACCTCTGTTGGACATCTCATCCAAAACAGTAATTCTTAATCCAGCCACACACACTTCTCATGGACCTCTGTCCCTCTATCATTCCCAATGCTTGTAATTTGAAGTACAAATCTGGGCAAATTAAGTTACCACATGTCATTGGGGCAAACAGCTCAACCCAAGAGTACATTCTAGAAGTACTATCAAGGTTCACAGAAGTTTAATACATAATTATACATGGGCTATCCAGGTACAGGTATGTGTTTTATCTATTAAAAGCTTGATTTGCAGTGGGGCCTCATCCTGGAATTTACTTGAGTACACAGCTTGTTGGATACATCTTAGATTTAAATAAAAATGCCTACCCAAAAAGCTGTTGGTGTCATAAATCACAATGACCATAAAAATAGGTGTACTGATAAATTAACTCAGCTACCCAAGTAATTCAAATCAACAGAAAAGGCCCCTAAAACATCCCCTCTTCCTTCCCCCCAAATTTTATTTAAAGTGCTCAGATTTGCTGCACCTCAGAAGGGTGATTTTTCACACCCCTGAGCCAGCAAGTGAGAGCGCTATAAAATGTAACTGTAGACAAGCCCTGAGACAGCCTATCACTTGCAGATGCAATCTTGAGGCACCACCGTCTGTACCCACCGAGAGAGATTTAATCACATGAAGATGGCTGTTTTGTATACAAAAGTTCTACTTGGGTCAATGGATTTTGCACACAATACTTACTTATTGCTCACTCAGTTGTGGACACAAAGTCAGGACCCTGGATAAATATACTGGAATAGTTCTAAGAAAGGTCTCCATATTTTAAGACCCTTTTAGCAAGTGAGGTGATGTTGGAAGTACAATTGAAAAGGGCAAGGGGAAGAGAGAGCGAATTTTTGTTTGAAAGCTAGTAACTTGTAGTACAGTTACTTTTAGATAGGGGCATCAGAGGGGGATGGAAAGGAAGACTTATTAGCATCCTAGTCCAAATAATTGACTATTTCTCACTTTGCTATGTCACTAAAGATAAAGAAAGTTATTTAATCTAATTAGAATGTGGATTTTTAACTCTATCCATATCTTCACTTAGCTACCACTATGGAATTATTTTAACGGGAAATTTAAGTACAAAACATACAGCTATCAAGGTTTTTTGAAGTGATTTTATTAGCATGGACATTTGCAACTACTGAGTTAAGATTAATGTGGGAAGAAAATCCAGGAAGAGCTTCATGCTTCAGAGAAAACCTTTTCATTTACAAAGGTCAGTACCACCCCCACAATATTAAAACACTGAATTCATCCTAGCTGGTCCTATTTTACTTTTTCCCCTCAAGTATTAGATATATGCCAGAAGCAGGATACCTCATCTCCTGATGCATTGGTCTGAGCTATACTGCATTGCTAGTTCTACCCACCTCAAACACCATTCACCTTTTCAATTCTGTTTGACAAGACTGTTTCACTTGGCACATTAAGTTTTTTAAAAAATTTTAGCTAAAATTTTCTATAAAATACTGAACATTGGCATTTCTATTTACAACCAGCTTTCTGCACTTGCTCTAGCTCTGATCATAACCTGAAGAAATCACCATTTTCATAATACCAAAAAAAAAAAAAGAAATTAATATTAAAAGGTGTTCAGGAATCAATCTTAGAAGGACACGAGGATTTTTTGTGAGAAACAAGCGTCTTAATAGATGTATATTGTCTACAACTTGCATTAAGTGTTTCTCTTTCTTTGGATATCTTTTATAAAGGATTTGACTGTCAAAGCTGCTTGGGCAGACTGAAAAACAACTTATTTAGGTTGTGACTCATCTGGAGATTACTCATACAGGAAACCAAATTCATCTGTGCACTGTGGGCAGAATGTGTCCTCTGGATATCAAAGCTGATAGGATTATCAATATATTAAGCTGTTTGGATACATTCTAACCTTTTGACAAACCTCAATGAAATCTCATTTGAAAGTGACTCTGCACTACAGTAATAAGCTTTGTATGATAAAAGCAAAATCAAAAGCACTGAACTGGGGTTCCACTGCCCTACTCACTGAAGACAACAGGAGTTTGGTATAAATTTAAATGGATTCAGGATTGGGCTTCAAGTAGTGGGAGCAGCACTAATTACCACCTCGCAAGTTGCAAAATTTCCTTTCTAAAGCACTATTTCAGACAGTCATATCATCACAAAACATTTCCAGTCTTAGTCTGTGCCCCAACATTTTTAAATTTGGCCAAAACCAAATAAAGCTGTTTTTGTGAAGGGGAGGGGAAACATCAGAAAAATATTTGTGTAACTTTTTTAAACTACCCATAAGCCAAAATAGCTGAGGATTGAATACTGCAATTTGCCTGGAAATAGACCGCAACGAGGTGTTCGCTGCCTTGACCTAGAGGAAATTGGTTTTCAGCTGCTACATTACAAGAGTCTCAAATTGCAAACTGAAAGTGTTGTAATGATTTGGAGAATTTGTCTATAGAATTTATGATTCTGGTTGATATTGTGAAGTTGTTCTTAGGAAAACTGCTATATTATGCAATGCTTCAGTCTATGGGTATGTCTATGCTACAGGACCTATACTGGCATAGCTACGTCCCTGTAGCAAAACTGGCATAACCTCATAGCATAGATGCAGCCTACACTGATGGAAGGGGTTTTTCTATCAGTGCAGGAACACAACTTTCTTGAACAATGGTAGCTACATCAACGGAAGATGCTTCCATCAGCACAGCTGCAGCTACACCAGGGGCTAGGTTGGCATAAGTTTGTCAGTCAGGGTTTGGAGTTTTCACACCCTCTGACCAGCATAGCTATGTTAACCTAACTTAAGTGTAGAACAGGCCTAAGTGTATCCACCATAGGCCCACAAGGCTTGTTGCATGTCCCTCCCAAACAAGATACAATGGGGGTCATTAGAACTCAGTGGAAACACCTGAATGACAATGGGTTGGCTGAGGCTGGGAGAAACTTTCTTTTTACACATCTGCAGGGTGCTGGCACTTGGAGAGTGTAAAGTTCCCAAGCAAGGCAAAAGCCCGCTCTATACTTAATTTAGATTGACATAGCTACATCACTCTGGGGCAATGAAAAATTCACCCTCCTGTGTACTGTAGTTAAGCTGACCTAACCCCTGTGTAGATACAGCTAAGTCAATGGAAGAATTTGTCCATCAGCCCAGCTAGTGCAGCTCAGGGAGATGGATTACCTAGATCTACAGTGATAGAAACTCAACTTATGTCCATATAGGAAGCCTTTATGCCATGGTCCTACAGTGCAACCACTACAGTGCTGCAATTGTGCTGCTGTAGCATCCATGGCATAAACGTTTAAAAAGAACTCACAGGAACCTTTGGGAAGGAGAAGAGGAGATGGGCATATTTTCATGGGTGGCAGTGACTTAGTTGCAGGGCCAAGCTCAGAGAAAGCAAGCTGACCTAAGATTGCAGCAAAAGTCAAAGTAGAGGCTGCAGCAACAATGGGACACCAGCCCCAGGAAAGCTCCAGAATGGAGAGAAAACAGACACAGGGAAATTAATGTAGGGTTTCTAATTTTGTACATATCTGTGCATTTCTTCTGCTGTTAAAGAGCAATTTTTTTTTTTGGAATCTTGTGCAATCTGTGTTGTTACGTCTATCATGTGCCCCCTTTGAAAAGGTAAACTGCAGACCCAGAACACTTACATGGTTGGAGTTCTCAGAGAGGGTGTACCTCTGTATTGTACTATAATTGAGAGTGTGATATTGCAATTAAAGACTATAGAAATCAGCACAAGGAATGGGCTCAGCCATAGCTTATGGATGTCCTGATTTTTGAGTGCTTAACTATACTGTCTTCAATTTCCTTTAGCATATTAGATGGAACTTCATGTCAAACAGCTTTTACACTTGAGTATTCCTTTGTATTTTAAAGGGGTCTTTCTGTTCATCCTAGAAATAGAAATACAATATGAAGTTAAAGTCAACTTGAAAATAATTTTAACTTAAAAGTAACTAGATTTCAGGTACTAAACCTGTCTGTGGTCCTTGGCCAACTTTTGTTGTTCTATTTTTTTTTAAAGTGTTTCACACAAACAGTAAACTGACTTTCTAGTCTATCAAATGAACAAACTAAAAGATAGGGATTTAGAGCAGAGAGCAGTTGCCTTTCAGTTTATAGTAATTTTGGGTGTTGCCATTAACAAAAGTAGATAAAAAATTCAAAGAGAAATATTTTGGTTTGACTGTCTCTAAGCCATTCTGTCCCCCATAATCAATTATTAAATCGAAAATTAAATATGTATTTAATAACTATCAAGTTACCATAATTATAAAGCATTGAGGGGGACTAATGTCAATGTACATATTTAAAGTGGTTAATATTTTGCTGTCAGTTAAAAGTGGTCAGAAGCTTTCAATTGTATTACCAAAAAGCACACACAAAATTTTTGTGTGTTGATTGCTGAGTTATTAAATTAGTTCTATTTAAATTATGTTTTGTTTACGAGAGAGGTATCTTTCTCTACACAAGTTAAATAGCTAAGTGGTAATCCTAGATTATAGCATTTTAATGGGTAGAAGCAAATCTCTAACAAGATTACAAACCAGTGCTCAGAAATAACTAACCAGTAATCTGATTACTGTGTTTCTACTTCTAAAGAAATATCAAGTCTTATAATTCAACATAACATTTCTGATTAGGCATCACTCCTAGTGCAAAAGTTATCCTTCATTCAAATCCAAAGCTTTCTGCTTTTTGCATCTTTCCTGGCATCAAACAAGCCTCAATTCCCCTTTTCACTCCATTCCTCTCTCTTTTGTCATTGCACAGCATACTTCATTAGGGGGGTCAACAACAAAACAACTTTAACTATACTGGTATAGTTAAGCAGTAAAGTTGCACAATCCCTGAACTTGGATATGATTATACCAGTATAAATGCATTCACACTGAGGGGCTGTAGCAGTATAACTATATTGGTTATAATATCTCCCATTCCCTCCTTACCAAAAGTTATACTGGTAAAAGAGTGGTTTAAACCAGGTCTTAGTCAGTTATGAATTTTAAGTTGTCAGAGCTCTTATGGTGTCCCTCTGGCCCACAGCATTTCCTTGCCTGTTTTTGGCACTGTATAGGCCTCCCTGTACACACCAACTTTTCACCACTGCCATCTCCCCACAGTGTATTTGTCTTTGGCTTTCCACTCACATAGACCCTAAGGTGAACTGAGCTAAAGACTAGTCTGGGTTTCATTGCAAAGCAGAGCCCAACAGTTCCATTAAGATTAAGAAGTCTCACAATTGAACCTGTAACAGGTGCAAATCATTTTAATACTGCTCACTCTATTTGTATATTTTTATTAAACAAGTCTATGTGTATTTACATCATTAACAGGTTGGCATTTTAGCTAAATAATTGATCCCATACTATATATTATTTTATATATGTGTGTGCGTGTATATATATATATACACACACACTATAATGACAAATACCAAACTGGAAATGGCAACCTACTAACTTGGAGTTATAGCTGCAACATGTAGTCATCTCTTACACATCAAGTGTAGTAGTGGTGGCATGTAAGGGAATAATGACAACATATTTCTTCCACCCATGATTAATTGGATTAGCCTCTAACTCACGCAGGCCTCATCTATACTAGGGGAAATGTTTTTACAATGTGGTAGCTAACACATTGTAAAACCCTAGTGCAGACAAGGCAAGTTTGTAGTCTTACAACCAGCTAAATCAAAGTAAACACTTTTTTTTTTTAAACACACACACAGCATAAGATATACCCACAGACCTTGCCCACAACCACAATGGCATTGTCTATCCTGAAAAAATTAGTGTTATTGTCTACAAACAAAAGTTGTTTGTGTTTAACCAGACCAGCTCAGCCCCCTTATGTGCACAGAATTATACTGGTATGGCTTATTCCTGTAAGGGAACAATAAGTTACATTGGTATGAAGCACTTTTATACTAGTATAACTTTTTCCACACTAGGTGTACTAGTAGAACTATCAATAAAAAACCTCACATCCTTAACGGAAACAGTTATACTACTTAACCACCATTTAGTCCCAAGTCAGTCATGTTAACTGGTCACAGTTAACTCCATAGACCTCTCTACCATCTATAATAAAATCTGCACAGACGATACTTCCCAAAAGCAGTTTGATGGTCAGTATAGAAAAGTGCATCCTGCACTCTTTACATTATTCCATTCTTTTGAGCAATCCTCAAAAGATTATAGCCACAATACAGGAAGATTACTGTGCCTACAAGAAGTTCATCTACCTAAGTCTTCATGATTACAGAAGAAGATTTAATGTCTAGACAAGAAACGAGTAGCAGACAGAAGCCCTTCTAATTTCCAAAGGAGAGAGTTTTACTAAGTGCATCCGGTGCTCCACCTGGCAGCAATGCCCCATTTCATCTGAAGTAAAGCCATTGGACTGAGCTGTTTTGAGGCCTTTGATTCATTTATTTCTAGGGTAACTCCTTGTTGAGAGTGGCCACTGCATCACACTCCAGAAGGAGACTGACACAAACTAATTGTGCTAATGAACAATTCTGGAAATAGCTTCCAATCTCAGCACCACACCATGTAGCTCTAGTGTTTTGAGGCAACATTAAGGACTGGATTGGTTCTAATCCTCCTTTCTCCTCCAACCCTGGGTGAACTCTGCCATGTAAACATCACCCACCCAATCAGATTAACAAAGCCTCCAACTCAGAAGGAAATACCTAATCCATGATTTATATGAGAGGTTTGCTATGTGAGTACTGCAGAAGGGAGAGGATGGAGAGTCATGGCCAGGGGTATTTCACCCTTCTGGTGTCCAATAACTTCCCCAGCAAAGAAATGTATTTGCCCTCTCTATTAACACATTGCTATATATTAGCAAAGGATCATTTGGGTCCACAGTTTCCAAACGTGTGCATGATTCTCCCCCTCCCCCCATTCTTTAAGTCACTGAAGAGCCCCACAGCAGAGATTTTGCCAGCCAGCAGGAGGGCAGGCTGCATTTCTAGGATTCAATAAGGGCAGTTAAACTCCAATGAAAGTTGTGGAATCCCCATCACTAGAAGTTTTTACAACAGGTTGGACAAACACCTGTTAAAGATGGTCTGGGTTTACTAGGTCCTGCCTCTGCAGGAGGCTGGATTAACTGACCTCTCCAGGTCCCTCCCAGCCCTACATTGCTCTGATTGACCCAGAGAGCTGGGAAGTGCAATCTGGCCCCTGGCTGCTCCTTCAGAGACGTTTGGCTTTTCCATAGTGGTTTTGCATGGAAATCTCTCCCCCAGGGTTCAGACAAGGTCATCACAGTGGGAGTTAAAGAGCTGAAAGGAGACCCCAGCACCTCTGCGGGGGGACGGGGGAGGTCACCACCTCCTCCAGCCACTGCCCGCGGCTCCTCCCCTACCTCGGGTTTCCAGCGCTAGTAAACCCGACCCGCCAGTCCAGCTCCCTCCCCGTCGAAGTGCCAGATTAGCAGGGGATCCCTCCCTCGCCTCAGCCCCAAGGCAAGCCTCCCGCAGACGGCGCCCTGCCAGACACGTCTCCAGCAATGCGCGTGTCTCTCGGGGGGCGGGGGCAGCCGCTGCCTGATGCGACGTCCATCCCGAGTTACACCAAGTTCCCGATTGGACCAGCGGCTACTCCCGAGCCCTCATTGCATCAGGCGCTGGCCGCCCCCTTGCAGCGCCCCGGCCCATCGCGGGGCGAACACCAGTCTCCTGCGGCGCTCGGCACCAGGCAACCCCCGCCCGCGTCTAACACCCCGCGGGGCGGGGCAGCTCCCCCAGCCGCGGGGCGCAGCGCGGCCGGCGGGAGGGGTCCCGCTAGGTAGGCACTAACTGCCCCCGCTTGTCCGGGGCTCCCCAGCACAGCAGCCGAGCCGGGGGCCGGGCCGGGCGCCGCTCACGTCCCGGGGCCGCGCTGTACCTAGATTTCCCATATCTGCCGGAGTCATCCTCGCTACAGCTGCCCCCGCCCAGCAGGGTCAGACCCGGGGCTCCGCCGTCCTCCTCCTCCTCCGCCGGGATGGCCACTCGGATCCGCACTGGGCCGCTCCCCGGCTCCCCCGCGCCTGCCTCTCCGACCGGGCTCGGAGCGCTACCGGGCCCGTCCTCCAGCGGCTCCGCGCTCCGGCTGGCGACCCCGGGCTGTTCCGGATCGGGGCCCTGGGGGCTCCCTGGCGGCAGCTCGGCCATGAGGCTCGGGTGTGAAGGGGGCGTCGGCGGCCGATGCCAGGGCAGAGCCCGCCAGAGCCGGCGGAGTCTAGTGAGCAGCGATGCAGCTGGGCTGCCTGCAGCCGCCGCCGCCTTCTCCTCCCGCCGCGCCTCTGAGCCAGGCAGCGCCGCGGCGGCGCCCCCAGCTCCAGACCCCTCCTGCTCTTGGGCGGCCGGCCCCCGCCTACCTTCGCGGGGAGCCGGGGGGCCGGGCCAGCGCTCCCCGTCCGCCGCCCTCCCGGGCAGCAGCAGACAGAGGAGGCAGCGGAGCCAGGCGCTGAGCAGCGCGTACATGGCCGCCCCGGGGTAAGCCTAGCGCAGGGGAGGGGGCAGGCTGCCCGCCAGGGCTTTTATACCCGGGGGCCGGTCGGTGTGCCGGGCTGAGCCACACGCCCTGGGCGAGGCAAAGGGGGCGGAGGGGCACAAACGCCCCATCCCGGGCAGCCGGGTGGGGGCGGGGATAGTTTGCGAGTGGGGCGAGGCCCCTCTCACCCCACCCAAGGAAGGGGCCGGGGGTGGGGGTGTCTCTGGACGTGGGATCCGGGCAGCACCACCACCCTCGGGACAGAATCTCCCTCCTGTAGGCACCCTGTTTCAGGAAGGCGTGGAGTAGACCTCTCCCCATGTCGGCGAAGGACTCCGCTGGGTGAGTTTCCATGAGACAAGGGCTCACTCATTTGTCGGGGCAGGAAAGGGGTTATTGCACTCTTCTAAAGCAGAGTCACAGTTTGCCAGCCTTCTCCTAGTCACAACCTCTGTAATCCTCCTGTATATGCAGGAGGAGGCCTGGGAAAATCCCTTCATCCAAGCTAGTAGGGTGATTGAACCTCTGGATGTCATCAGGACCCTCCAGATATTAGGGGCTTTGTTTTATATACATAACTATAATCCACTGTGCCCCCCCCCCCCCACAAGTCCTGATTTTTCACATTTAGCTGGCCTGCCCTGTAAGTTAGCAACATTCAGTGGCTTCCAGGCCTGGGAATATGTGATATCCCAAGGTCAGTTTGGGGCTGAGAAGGGTAGACAGAGGGATGGCAAGCTACTCAAACTCAGTCACTGGACGTTTCTGTCAAAATTACTATCCACCAAATAGTTAATGTTATTTTATCTGTTGCCATTAGGTTTCAGAGTTAACAGTTCAATGCGATGATTGGCATCAGTTCACACCTCTTTCCCCGGTGTTATTTTCAGCTATCTGAAGAAAGTGCTGCATCAGGTCAAAATAGATTATCTTGGCAACCATAAGAGGTAGGAATTAATTTTTTTAAATGTAATTAGAAAGTGATTGGGCCATCAGGGAAGTGCAGCTATAAGGGTTCACTATATTCCAGTTGGACTTCTGATTATCTTCTATCTATTCCTTGATTTGCATTCTTATGTGCTAAATATATTACAACATGCAATTTATCTTAGTGAACAACTTTGAGACCTTAATGTGATTTTGCATCTAATGACTTCATAAAGAAATCACTGCATGCAATGCACAGCTTCCAAAGTATAATGTGACTGTCATACAAAGAAGTTTATGGTAACTATGAACAGCTTAAAGGAACTCAAGTAGCATTGTCTTTTCCTAGTATTTGAATATATTGAAAATGTCTGTTGTTTTAAATTGTTTACATTCCATCTTGAGTCTCATCTTCTGGAAAATTAAAATGGTTTATTCAATAGCTGCTGAGGTTGTAAATGTTTGAGAAATGGCCTGAAGATAACAAACATGAATAAACAGAAATGATTGCATACATTTTATTGTTTTATACTGTAAGATCATAGATGTGCCTGGTGCTTTACAGAGAGACTATAGACATGGTACCTGCTCTGACCAGCTTAACTTTAACATGGGAGTTGCTCCATTGACTGTGTCTTGCCCATCTGTAAAATGTATTTCCCTGGTGGTATGCGGGAAAATAAACTAAAGAATGAGATGCACTCTAATACTGCAGTGATGCAGGGTTATACACATACCATAGATAACACAATGTTCCTGTGAGGCAAGGGGGTGGTATTCCCATTTTATATCACCTGAACTCTCATTTATCAAACCTTTAAAAATGATTATATTGATAATCCAATGTACTACACTCGAGGACTTCACTAAACTCACTCATATCAATGGAACTTTTTCATCATAACTATTTTCCTTCAAAGGCAAAAATAACAATACCTCATAGCTTATGTTCAAATAAATCTGTTAGTCTCTAAAGTGCCACAAGTACTCCTTTTCTTCATACTTACATAGTATCTTTCATCCAGAGTGCTTCAGAAATACTAAGTCAGTGTATAGGAGCAATCACTTCCTGCCCACTGAAATACATGGTTATAATCGTGTACCAAATACAACAGCATTTAGGAGAGAAACAAAGTTACCAACATTTTGCCAGTTAGGTGATAGGTGCTTTAGAATTCTCTGAAAGATGGAATTTGAACAGTACAACATCAGTCCGAAGTCTGGCAGTCGGTCAGAAAGTAGGGGGAGAACAAAATGTCTATGATTTCCCCCTGAAACACTGTGTGGATTTTTTTAATTAAAACTTTTGCCATTGTATTTCCATGAATCAGGTAGCCAGCCTTCTCAGTCTAGGAGAAATTGGCTGGAGACTAGCATATGACCACTTTAGTAATCAGCCAGATAACTTCCAGATTTGGGTCTCTTTTATTGCTTTGCATTGTGGGATTAAGTGACTAGGCAAGAGTAAAATTAGGTTAGGTAGACAGTCTCAGAGGTTCTGGGTAGAGCTGAGCACTTTTCCATTTCTAATCCCTATGGCAGTGTTTCTCAACCTAGGGCTCATGTGACATCCTCAGGGCCATACAGTACTCCTGAGGGAATTCTGCACCAAAAAAATTAAAAATTATGCGCACAATATTTTAAAATTCTGCAAATTGTATTTGTTAATAAATAAATGTGGTTCCAGCATGGCAGTGGGGAGCACAGGCCACTGGCTGCATTAAGGTGGGAGATCATCCTGAAGCCCCTACTTCCCCTAGTACAGGGACTCAGCAGTGAGGCTGCACCTGACCCTGACACAGTGCAAGGGCTGGGCCTGCCCCAGAAACACCGAGGGGCCCTACCCCTCTGTAGGTGGGCAGGCTCAGCCCAGCAGGAGCCAAGTGTGGAGGGGCTTAGTGTGTGGGGGGAGATCCAGGTGTGGGGTGAGAGGTTTCTGTGTGGGGCAATCTGAGTGTGGACGTCTCAGTGGGAGATCTGGATGTACAGGGGTTCGTTGGGTGGTTCCAGGTACAGGGGCAATGGGACTCTGCAGGAGATCCAGGTGGGTGTAGGGGCTCAGCAGGGGGGAAGTGTGGGTGCTGGGGGAGTGGGGCTTGATGGGGAGGGGTCCAGGTGCAACTGGTTGGGGCTCAGTGGCATGGGGGTCTGGGTGTGGGAGCTCATCCAGGGGGGTCCAGTTGTAAGGGGGTAGGGCTTGTCAGGATAAGGGTTTGATGGTCCTGCTTAATGGGGGAGCCCCAGCTGCTGCTGAGGGGACGCCACATGCCTGACTTCTGCTTCCCCCCGCGATTCCCCTTTTCTTCCCCATTTCATCCCCCTCTCCCACTGCTCCATCCCTCTCCCCTCCCTCCCACATTCCCCTCCCCCTGTCCTATTCCATCCCCTTCCTTCCCACTGCCTCTTCCCCCCACCCCCTAGCCCACTTCCCTCATTTCCCTGCTCTTCCTTATCCAGCCTCACCGTTGGCACTCACTGTCGCACAGAAAACAGGAAGGCTCCCAGCAAATAGAAGGGGAGCATAACTGGCACTCGGACCAGGAGGCGGCATTCAGCTGCAGAGTCAGTGGAGCATAGTCCACACACAGTCTACTTCGGCGGGGCAGCTCTGCACTTGCAGAAATGAGAGGAAGAGGAGTGGTACATAACCCAGTGTGCCCCCCATGTCTCGCCTCTGTTTGCGGGGAGGAATCCTCCCCAAAAAACTGTGCCCGCCGTCGTGCCCCCGCCCCCCAAGCCGTGTGGCTCCCCTTTGCTTCCCTGCTGTTTTCTGCAGGGAAGCACAGGAATTCAGGCCCAAGGGGGGAGGGGGTGTGGGTCCTGCGGGCATGCAGTCTTGCAGAATTCCCCCAGGAGTAAGGTAGTACAGTGTACATATATTGTGTGGATGCAGGCCACATAACGCATAGAGAGCTGCATATGCAGCCCACAGTGGTAAAGAGGTTGAGAACCACTGTCCTAGGGGTTCATGTTACCCTTTGAAAAAATCCTTCAATTTCAGGTTCAAATGAACCCAGTATTTCCAAGTGAAACTCACTCTGTCTTTGCATCAGCTCATGCAGAAATAAAATTTCATATTGTTTTGCCACAAAAGCATCAGTTGACTCAGATTTTAAAAATATCCATACTTAGCTTTTTGCTGAGTCTCATCTGAGTTCATAATGTAACCCCCTAAAGCCCAGGTAAGTTTATCAGTGTTTCCTGCTTAGCTGCAAACACTTAACATTAGTTGTGAAGGCTGAACAAAAACTCTCTTGTAATTTCAAGAGTGGCTATAGAGTGAACGTGCAGGGTTTTAACTTTGACTATTTTAATCTTCAAGTGGACAACACCAGAAGTAATCTGTGAGTGGATGTTTGCCTTCGGCACAGTGTCCCCTAGCTGTAACAGAACAGATATAAGACATTCCTGATGTTCCTGGTATTAAGAATTGAGGGCTTAGTTCAGGGGTGGGCAAACATTTTGGCCCGAGGGCCACATCAGGGTTGCAAAACGGTATGGAGGGCCGGGTAGGGAAGGCTGTGCCTCTGCAAAAAGCCTGGCCCCCACCCCCATTCGCCCCCTCCCTCATCCCTCCCCCTGACTGCCCCCCTCAGAACTCCTGACTCTTCCAACCCCCCTGCTCCTTGTCCCCTGACCGCTCACTCCTGGGACCCCTATCCCTAACCGCCCCCACCAGGATCCCACCCCCTATTCAACCCCCCCTGTTCCCTGTCCCTTGACTGCCCTGACCCCTATCCACACCCCCGCGCCCTGACAGGCTCCCCGGGACCCCCTACCCATCCAACCCCCCACTCCTTGTCCCCTGACCACCCCCTCCTGAGATCCCCATCCCTAACTGCCCCCCCAGGACCCCACCTCCATCCAACCCCCCATGTTTCCTGTCCCCACCATCCCAGGACCCCCCGCCAGGGACCCCATCCCCTATCCAACCCCCCCGCTCCCTGTCTCCTGACCACCCCTCCGAAACTCCGCTGCATCCAACTGCCCCCTGACTGCCCCCCTGGGACCTCCTGCCCTTTGTCCAACCCTCCTGCCCCGTTACCATGCTGGCAGCAGGACAGGCTTATTGGAAAGCCTGGGAGGTGGGCAGGCACAAGCCGCGCTGCTCGCTTGGCGGCATGGCTGTTGGGGAGGGGCCGGGGATTAGGCTCCCCGGCCGGAAGCTCAGGGGCCTGGCAGGATGGTCCCACGGGCCAGATGTGGCCCACGGGCTGTAGTTTGCCCACCTCTGGCTTAGTTGTTTGCACTTGATCTGTGAGCATCAGGGAACCTCCACACACTGATGGGTCCTGCCCACATAGTAGGAAGATCAGCAGGCTCCAGGATTTGTCTATAGCGAGGGAGCGGGTTGGAATTATTTCCATCCTAACTGCAAACTGTCTGAAAAGATAATGTGGCCTCAGGCTGTTTTAGCTTTCCTATGAGTCTCTCTTTCCTATTGAATCCCTCCTGTAAGGGCAATTTCTAGTGGCAGCCTGAGGCCCTTAAGGGTCATACTGTAATAGGGTCATACTGCTAAAGAGCTGGGGAGAGCAGCAAGAAGCCCCAGAGTATAGAGAGGAACAGAGTCCTCCAGGTGGACAACTTTACTGGCTATACAGCACACTAACCCTCAAAGGAATGAGGTTATCACCTCTGAAATGATATCAGATCCTGCTGGCCTGAGAAACCAATGAAACTTGGGTGAATTAAGGTAGCACAGAAATAACATATTCGTGGAAACTTACATGGAAAGATTTTTACAGAACTTTAACTCTGTAGTCCTGTGGGTCTGATTTTAGTGGAATAATTTATGGTAAACACTGCAATCAAACATTACTATACATTCAGAATATGCCCTTCAAAAGGGTTTGGACTCTTCTAACCCTTCACTTAGATAATACAAAAACTATTTTTATGTTTTTATATAATACAATTTTATTTTCTAGGTTAAATCTTAGTTTGTTTCATACTGAATTTCACCATCCTCAAAAACCATGAATTAGGAGAAATGTATGAGAACGCTACACATAATTTTGAAAGATGATTCATTTATAGTGGTGACTAATCTAGTAATCTGAATTTAGTGAGTAAAAGGATAATTCCATACAAGCTAAAAATATTAGTTTTGTTTAAGTGTTTAACAAAGTTGAAGTAAAAAAATAACAGGATTTCAGCATGTAATTGATTAAAACTAAATTATTGTACACTGACTACAGGCTTTTGTTACAGGCTAAAGTTTTCAAAAGTCTCTAAGTAACTTAAACACTAAGTCTCATTTTCAAAAGTGACTTAGCAGTTTGGATCCAACAAACAAACCCCTACCTTGACTAGACACTTCGCTACACATGCTTTTCCCCCAGAGAGTATGAGAGAACAACCACCACATGACATATGTTAGTCATGTTGCTTAATGTACTACTGGAAGATGCTCAGATACTAATATGTGCAGGTGGCATTAGAACCTATGTCCAACAGAGCTGAAATCAGTTTTGAAAGCTAGACAGGCATTTTAAAATATTTTAGCATCAGTCTAAAAGTCTGTGCAATAGTCCTTTAACTCCACTGAGACATGAAAAGCTCCAATCCTTATAGAAGTGATGACACTGGTCATGCATACGATTACTATGTGAACTTTTTTACTTTTGGGGAATAAGATGTAAGAAGTGGGGATTGGAGTAGAAATAGTTATTTCTAGCAATACATCTATTGGCTAAACTGTATGGAACCTGTGTCAGAGTAACAGCCGTGTTAGTCTGTATTTGCAAAAAGAAAAGGAGTACTTGTGGCACCTTAGAGACTAACCAATTCATTTGAGCATAAGCTTTCCTGAGCTACAGCTCACTTCATTTAACGGAAATCAAATTGAACAGCCCCTGCCTAAAGAAACAAAGCTCGTTAAGAAGCGAAGACAGTGAACCAATTTATTTGAGCGTGAGCTTTCGTAGCTCACGAAAGCTCACGCTCAAATAAATTGGTTAGTCTCTAAGGTGCCACAAGTACTCCTTTTCTTTTTGCGAAGAGGGTGAGCGGCTCCTGGGTGTAGCTATTGGTACCATGAGTACATGCCTCCCCAGGCAGCCCAGGGCTATGGGACACCTTCACAGCCAGCCGTGCCGCTTCACTGGTTAAAAAACCCCGTTTCACAATATTGCTTGGCCCTGGCGGAGCAGCAAGGGCCAGGGGACGACGAATGAAAAGGAAGAGCCTGGGCGACGGAGGGGGCCGCTGAGAGTGACGCGAAATGAACAAGGCCTTGGCACCAGGGGAGGGCAGCACAGACAGCAGAGCCCGCGACTGGGCGCTCAGCACCGCGGCCAGCGCCCCCCTCCCCGCTGACCCTGCCCCTCCAGGGCCCGTTCGCTTCGCTCCGGCTGCGGCTGGGTATCCCCGGGCCGGCCCTGCCCTGGGGGCGGCGGGGTGGGGGGAAGCCAGAGCGCGAAAAAACTGGACCGGAAGTGGTGGTTGCTAAGGCAACTCGGGAGAGGTTTCCGCCGGCCAAAGCAAAAGGAGGCGGTGGCTGCGCGGTGTGGTAGCCGGGTGGCCGCGCGGGGAGACTCGTTTCCATGGTGCCCAGCAAGTTCCGGCCCGGCGGCGGCGGCAGCGGCAGGGCCGGGCCCAGCACTGTAGGTGCCGCGAGGGTGAGGGGAGAGGATTAGTAGCAGCAGCAGCGGCCGCCGCGGGAGGGGAGGGCGTGGGCCCCGCCAGTGGCAGGTGCGGGGCTTGTGAGCTGGATGCCTCGGATCTTGGCTGCCCCAGGGAGCTTTGTGCCCTTTCCGCGCCCGCCGGGCTCCCTGGTCCCCGCCCCACATATCCTGTCCGTCTGCCGCCCAGTGCACGGGCAGTGTCCCGGCACCCTGGGACTATCACCCCTCGTAGAGGCCATGGCTCCATCCCCCCTTCTCTCAGCCTGCGGGTGCGGTCCGCAGGATCCCCCCACCCGTGCCCTGGCTTGCTGCCCCTACGAGGCCGTGCCCAGCCCCGCCCCACCTGCCGGGAGACGACGATTCTCCCCCGCCCCGTCTCACGCCGAGGCTGCTCTCCTCGCTCTGCTCCTGCACCCGTGGAAACGCAGGCTGGGCAAGCTGCTCCCTTTTGCCAAACGCGAGCCAAAAATTCATCTTTGTCAGGACTTCGAATGTGTAAATTACTGTGTTAATGCTCAGTGTTGTTGTCTGGATTATTGTTTCTTTTGCATCTCATACCCCTAGAGATGGCGAATTGCGCAGGTGGGCAGGTAGTCACAGCAGCTGTTTGGTTGCCCTTGGATGCTGCTTGCTTGTACCATCGTACATGTGTTTCAGGGAACACCTCAACACCGTGACAGCTTAAAATTTGCCAGGCTGTACAGTACACTAGCAGTGATTATGATCAGGAGGATGGAGTATATTTACATGTACACCTCTACCCCTATATAACGCAGTTCTCAGGTGCCAAAAATCTTACCGCATTATAGGTGAAACCGCGTTATATAGAACTTGGTTTGGCCATGAGCATTTCCATTATTAATAGTCATTTCCTGCCCCCTGACTCACCCCTCAGAACCCCCGACCCATCCAATCCCCACCCCCTGCTCCCTGTCCCCTGACTGCCCTGACCCGTATCCACACCCCCGCCCTCTGACAGACCCCCTGGGATTCCCACACCCTATGCAACGTCCCCATCCCCTGACCGCCACCCCCAGAACCTCCGAACCATCCAAACCCCTCTGTCCCCTGACCGCCGCCCAAAATCTTCTGCCCCTTATCCAAACCCTCGGCCCCAGCCCGGCAGCGTGTTGGAGCCAGACACGCTGATCCGCTGGAGCAAGCAACCCCGCCCCCCAGAGCGCTGCTTTACCACATTATACCCAAATTCGTATTATATCATGTCGTGTTATATCAGGGTAGAGATGTATGTATGTTTCATACTGTGCCCCCTAGGTGTGTGAACTGCTTTGTACCTTTCTACTAAACAGTTGTGATTATTTATTTAGAAGTGTTTTGAAAGATTAGCTTTAAGCTTTGTAATGTAAATAATAAACATTTTAAAAACCTGATATTTGTCCCTTAAAAACAGTCTAAGAGGGATATTTTTCCATTTAAAAATGTAACTACCTTTGAGGGGGAGAAAAAAAAGAGTGGTTATTTCAAGCTGGTTTTTGTATGTGTGCTTTAATGACTAAGACTATGTCTACATTACACACCACTTTCAGTGGGGTATAGGGTATGTGTAGCTATGTACCTCAGTGAAAAGCCAGCTGCATCCATACTGCAGGTGTATAGCTACATGTCTCAGTGTGAAAAGCTCTAACAGGTGAGTAAGAAGACCTCCCCCTGCCGGAGTCTTTCCCTGCTGTGCAGGGAGGTTCCAGCAGCTCCATTGTCGGAGTCTTTCCCTACACTAGGGAAATGCTCCAGCAGCTGGGAGGCAGGGGGACACTACATGACTAAAAATAGCATTCTAGATGGGAAGACACAGCTTGGGTGAGTAGAGAGCACTGTAGGGTATGTGCTCATATACATAGTCACACCCCTTCCATGTGTCTTTACTTCACTGTTTACACTGCTGTTTAAACTTCTGCTGGGGGGCTATTTGAGTATGTACTCTACATCAGGGATGGGCAAACTTTTTGGCCCGAGGGCCACATCTGTGTATGGAAATTGTATGGCGAGCCATGAATGTTCACGAAATTGGGGTTGGGTTGCGGGAGGGGATGGGGGGTGCGGGTTCTGGGGTGGGGCTGGGATGAGGGGTTTGGGGTGCAGGAGAGTGCTCTGGGCTGGGATTGAGGGGTTTGGAGGGTGGGAGGTGGATCAGGGCAGCGGATTGGGGTGCAGGAGGAGGTCAGGGGTGCAGTCTCCAAGCGGCGCTTACCTCAAGTAGCTCCCGGAAGCAGCAGCATGTCCCCCGTCAGCTCCTACACGGAGATGTGGCCAGGTGGCTCTGCGCGAGCTGCCTCCCCCGCAGCTCCCATTAGCCACGGTTCCCGGCCAATGGGAGCTGCAGGGGCAGCGCTTAGGGTGGGGAGAGCATGTGGATCCCCCTGGCTGTCCCTATATGTAGGAGCTGGAGGGGGAACATGCCGCTGCTTCCAGGAACTGTGCGGAGCGGGGCAAGCCCCAGACCCCACTCCATGGCATTAGCTCGAGGGCCGGGTTAAAATGTCTGATGGGCTGGACGCGGACTGTAGTTTGCCCACCCCTGCTCTACATACTACCAAAAGATGCATGCAGTGTAGACCAGAGTTCCAGATGCTGCTTGAGTGTAAAATGGAAAGAAAGTATGATGGGGGTGATCAGTGAGTACAGATTACCATAAATGAATATACTTTTGTCCCTTCTGACGGTATTATCTAAGACAGCCTTCTTTATTGGATGAATTATTATATTTAGAGAATTTCCCTCATTAATAAGGTATATTTAGCCTTTTGTTTTAAGCAGTCAGTTTTTGCAAAATGCCATCTGTTTTTTGTTTTTTTTTTCAATTTACAGGTTAACAACTGTGGACTTCATCTGGTTCTTCAAACCTCTTCAGTGGCAGAGAGAAATAAGCCAGTAAGATCCAAATATGATTTTTTTTTAAATTACTGAAATGTAACTTAATTAGTTATTCCAACTGTATTAGTTAATACAGATGCAAAAATACTCTTGTACTTAGTATGTTGTTTTGTAAAGATTTATTTCCACCATCGGGGACAGGTGCTATATAAAATAAAAGCACTGGGGTTAATCACTGCTTTGCTATGAACCCAGAATAAGTTTCAGCATCTTGTTGTGCCTCCTTTCTGTTTTTCCTACTGCTCTGGGTGGGGAGTCTATCTGGTGCAGTGCATGTTTTCCAGTTCAGCTGTGCTGGCCAGTGTATTGTGGGGGGTGCAGTCATGTCTCAATTCCCATCTTTTTCTTCTTGCCTATGTGCTTGAGGAAGTGGAAGAGTGGCCAAGTAGAGACTGCTCCCCCTCTAGTACCACTCTCCAGCATGTGTTTGACTCATTATTATTAAGAAAACAGATTTCTTGTTACTGTATTCATGCCTAGTACCCTGAAAATAATTGTATATTGCACGTGCAAGATTTGACATTGGAGGCAATCTTTTTTAATCTACTGAATTCTTGCATTTATATTCTAAAAATAAAGATCTTCAATAGAATTATTCTTTTAATGGATATCTGTTTTATAAATAACACATTTTGGCTGAGATTTTCAAAGCCAGCAAAACAATGTAGACACCCAGTAGCTATTAATTTTAATGGGAAGTGGGTGTTCAAATTCTCTAGGCAACTTTGAAAACCTCAGCCTAACTGAAGTACTATTTGTACCTTCTGTCCATTTTCTTGTTGATAATGAAATATTTTAAATGAACATAATTTTATCTAATCTGTTTTAGATATTTATAATATGCCTGTTCAATAAACCTGTCATATGAAGTCTTTCTGGTACTTCACAGTGAAATCTGAATATTACTGCCTTATTGAAGTGAATAATACATTTTAACGTGGGGTAAATCGGCTATTAATGATCATTCCCCAGAAAAGAAATATCTACCTTAAATAAATTATAATAACCGTGTTCCGAATTTATACAGTTAACTGTAAAACAATATGTGTGTTTAAAAATCTTGTTTCACATATGTCATATTTTAAACATTGTGTTGCAGTTTGAATTCAGGGTAAATAAAGACCAGCCGTCTTTCCACAACAGGCTCTTGCAACATGATCTGGAAAAAAACTATTCAGGAAAACAAGGTAAAGTTTCCTTTTCTAGTTAACTTCTATAACCGCATTAATTATAGAAAGAAAAAGTGTGACTAGCAAACAGGAACTTATTTCATACACTGAGTACACTTTGAAAAATATTATTTCTGGCGTATGAAAGACTTGACTGTATTCTCATCTTGGTGCATGGCCACAGGGGAGACTAGCTCTAGTTATTATTTTTTGTTTGTTTCAAATTCGCTGTAATAATGTAATATTGGTGTTGTTTGCTGCTTTACCACGTAATGCTATTTGCCAATTCATTATTTAGGTAATGTAGTTTTTCATATAATAATCATGTCTTGCTTTATAAAAATCATAGAAATTGTCCATCATTTCATGGAAACTTTGTAAACATGTAAACATTTGTAGGACAACACAGCGAGTTTTGCACTGAAATAGTCTGTGCTGTGTCAGCTTTGAATGATAGAATTTAAATGTTTACAAGGCTGTTAATCCAGCATCTTGGAAAAAGGTTATTTCTCAGTCTTCTGATGCTTTTTTGAAGTACTTTGAAATCAGGAATTTTGTCACTTGCACTACTGTCTAGTTACCAGAACAGAATATGTAGGGAGTTTCCGTGTAAACCTGGGTGTCTGACATATCACACACTGTTAATTTGCTGCTTAGCTGAGGAACTAGCTCTTTAACACAATTACAGACCTAGTTTTGGGGAACTAATAGTTTTCTTTTGAATAAGGTTGGGGAAATATATTAAATATGGGGACCATCTACTATGATGATATCCCTTGATATCAAAAGTAAGAAAGTAACCAATATTCATTTTATGTGAATGTATTATGTTGAACTTGTGTGTGTGTGTGATTACTGTCTCCTATTCTATCAGTACCCATAGGCTCCATGAGCTCAAAAAATTCAGACTGTTTCTCCTAAATCTGTTGCTTCAATAATTGGGATAGTTGAATGTTCTTTCTGGAGCACTTTGTAACTTTTAACTATCTGTGCCAGAAGAAGAATTTTTTGTTTGTTTGAACTAGACAAGACAGTTTTTAGATCAAAGTCCTGTTTAAAGAGGAGAATGATTCCACTGGGAAGAAAATAGGGGTCATTTTCCTAGTGAATTTTTTTAAACAACAAAACATCTTAGCTGTTAGGAGGAAAAAGCCATATAAGATTTCACTGCCAATTGTACTGTGGATGGAAGGAGCCATAAAATTCATCATGTTTTTTGCCATGTTGCTGCTGCCTGCATCCTACAGGAATTGTGATTGGAGTGAACATAAGATTGGTTTGATTACAGTGATATGGAAGTCTCCAAACACCAATCGGTTTTTTATGTATGTGTGACATACCATGGTACAATCCAGACTAATGAGCAACTGTGTCACCCCTGCCCTGCAACTTTGGGTGCCTTACAATGCCTTGCTGAAGTTGCTCTCACCTGGGCTGCTCACAAACAGCCTTCCAGCATAAGTTTCTGTTTATGGCTGCAGCCTGCCAGACACACTTGGGTTACACTCTAGCTCTCACTAGCCTTGGTTTTATTGCAGGATGACCCCAATACATCCCCAGTCTTAGATTTCCCCTCAGAAATGTATGTCCTGTACTGCCTAGCCCTCTCTTGGACAGTACCAGTTATATTAAGTCCATTATTCCTTTAAGAGATATGCACACAACTTGTCACCCACAATGGAGTTACCCAGAAACTTCAATTTAAACACATTGGATTAGACAAAACAATAAAAAAAGTTTATTAACTACAAAGAGAGAGATTTTAAGTGAGTACAAGTAATAAGTTACAAAAGTCAGAAATGGTTACAAGAAAAATAATGTTTACTAATACCTAACTTAACAAACTATATCAGATTCAAGCAGAGTTTCTCAGGACATGCTTTCAGCAGTCTGACTGACCAAGCCCTATAGGTCAGGACCCCTCCCCCAGAATCTAACAGATGTTTCCTTTGCTGCTTCAAGTTCAGTGAATGCGATAGGCAGGGAGAGAGAAAGAGAAAGGGTAGCCTTGGGATGTTTGTCCCTCCTTTTTCTAGTTTCAGTCCCTCTCTTGAGAAACATTTCCAGCTGAGCACTAGGAGTCAAAGAATCTGTGTGGAAGGATGTTCCCTTCTGGGTTTTTTCACCTGTTTGACCTTTTTTTATTTCCCTTCATGCTTGATGACTCTGTGCTCTGTTTAATTTGCATTTAAGCAGTAAACACATTCCTTTGTTTAGGACAGACCTGTTTGCCAACTTCTGTTTTGGCAGGAGTCGGGGGTTTGGAACATATGTTAATAACATCATACAGGGAAATCTTATAACTTCACATATAATGTTGCCACACACATTTTATCAGTTTTCAGATGATACCTTACAGGGCATACTTGTACAAAGGTTATTACAATAGTGTGTAGGGTATGAATACAGGGGTGTATTCTGTCACAGCATGTCCAGTTCTTTTTAAAGAATACAAATAAACAAAATACTCTTTAACATAATGATTTTGTAGACAAATAAACGACTGATTTCTAGATAGCTTGTGTAGTTTATTTCATTGGCGCTGGAGCACCCACATGGAAAAAAGGTGGGTGCTGAGGAGCCCCTATCATCTCCCACCCCCCTGTGCGCCGGCGGGTCCAATGGATCAGCGCCTCCCACCTGCTGTGAACAGCTGTTTCGAAGTGCAGAAGGCTGGGAGGGTGGGGGGAGCAGCGAGGACGTGGCACGCTTAAGAGAGGGGGTGGAGCAGGGATGGGAAGGGGTGGGCCTTAGGAGAAGAATGGAGTAGGGATGGGGCCTGGGTGAGAGCCGGGGTCGAACACCCCTGGCTCTTCGGAAATTCAGCTCCTGTGGTTTATTTTATTGTGCAATGAACTGCAGGTTTGTGGTAATTTATATTTTTTCCTCCAGGAGATGGAAGATTATTGACCCCTTTGGTGCGTAATAAGCAAGTGTATGTCCCAGTAGCAGCCAATTTGGCAGAACTTTCTGGTCTGGAATTGAAACAAGGTGCAGGCTGTCTATCAGCATTTGGAGATTCTTCTATTCATACTCCTACAAAATCCAGAACCCGACAGGGCTGTCATAGCGCTGGTCCAAATATTTCAGGTAACTATGGAGACTAGTCTGTGTTGATAAGTAGTCCAATTTTTTTCTTTCTAATTATGTGTCTTATGGAAAAGTTATAGGTTACAACTCCTTATGCCTCTCCAGTTGCCAGGATGTGTGGCTAATCAGAAAGCACTGGCTGCTAATCCTTTATGTTTTTGTATTATGAGTATCAGAATGAGCCTTATCAATAAATTGTTAGTTATAGTTTTACATTAAAAGGACCTCTTTTCTTAAATATAGATGTCTTCTTCTTCTTCTTCCCTAAGTTTTGTATTGTCTGTATGAGCCATTGTCCAATATTATACCATACTCCACGCAGGCTTCCTGTTACGTTTCAGATTGTTTTTCAAGTCTTTGATCTTGCATGTATTGGTCCAAACAATTAAATTAAACTTATTTAATTTTCTCTTTGGTCCTATCTATTCATTATATCCCCCCCATGTCATTATTGCTTTTTTTTGTGTGTGGGGGGGGAGGAATTATCTTACTCTCCCTCTCTGCTCCCCACAAAAAAATAAAAACGAAGTTTGGGTTGCTCCAGGAATTTAACATGAAAATTAGGGGAAAGTGCCGGAAGTGTTATGTTTTTAAACAAGAATCCTACCTAATCACAGTATTCATCAGTATGTCTGGTCCAGGGGCAGGCAAACTTTTTGGCCTGTGGGCCACATCAGGTTTCCAAAATTGTATGGTGGGCCGGTTAGGGGAGGCTGTGCCTCCCCAAACAGCCAGGCGTGGCCTGGCCCCCGACCCCTATCTGACCAACCCTGCTTCTCGCCCCCCTAACAGCCCCCTCGGGACTTCTGCCCCATCCACCACCCCCGTCCCCTGATGGCCCCCGCCCCGAAAGCCCCCCACCACCCCATCCAACCCTTCCTCTCCTTCTGACTGCCCTCCCGGGACCCCTGCCCCCATTCAACCCCCTGTTTCCTGCCCTCTGACCGCCTCGACCCCTATCCACACCCCCAGCCCCGACCACCCCCTCGAACTCTCCTGCCATCCATCCAACCCTCTCTGTCCCCTTACCTCGCTGCCTGGAGCGCTGGCGGTGCTACAGCCATGCTGCCGCACAGCACAGAGCACTGGGTCAGGCTGGGGCTCTGCAGCTGCACTGCCCCAGGAGCTCGCAGGCCCCCCCCCCGCCCGCCCAGAGCATCGCGCCAGCAGCGCAGTGAGCTGAGGCTGCGCGGGGGGCGGGGGGCTAGCCTCCTGGGCCAGGAGCTGGGCTGGAGGGTCCCATGGGCCGTAGTTTGCCCACCTCTGGTCTAGTCTGACTTTAGGTTTAAAACAAAAAGGAATGAACTTTTTGATGTGTCAAAGAAACTATTCTTTGTTGCTTCTTTCAAACTTTCTTCCTCACCCTAACCCCAATTTAAAATTATTTTAATTATAAGGGAAGGAGGAATTCGTGCAATCAGCTATAGGACTTGAGCCCCCATTCTTATGGGGGGGGGGAGTATGGGCACAGTGAGCTATTTCAGAAGAATAGTTTTTTGGTGAATAGTTCTCCAAATAAGTCAGAGGTTTGCAGGCTGCTTTGGTTTTGTATGTGTTTTAATGAATTTTAAGCCCCTTCTCCTCCCCGCCAATTATTTAACTATTAAGTACAGTATAGACTCCAGAGTAGCCAATTAAATTATGTCATCAAAATAGCCCTTCCTTTCTTTCACTATAACATAGGGAGACATAGGGCCCATTCCCATAAGGTGCTGTGAACTCCTGACCGTGTGAATAATTCCATTCAGCACTTACTTGACTGGACCTTATAATGTGAGGCTGCTTCATTTTATTGTATTTTTAAAATTAAAATATCATCATCCACACCCACATGGACATATTTCCCCCTTTAAAAATATGCCTAACTTCAGGCATAGCCAGTTATAGGCTTAGAATTGGGGTGAAGTAAAATAAAATTCTTCTAGTTCACCTCTGTTTCATTTGGAAGATGTCTTCCTCAGAGTTCAACCTGTATGCAACCTGTAACCCGATGTCTGAATGATTCTGGAGCATTCTAATACAAATAAAGGTAACTTCAAGCAGGTTCCAAATTTACAATATACTATAAACAATAAGTTGGTATCAAGCTGTGTAAAATCAACCAAATGAATAGTTACGTTTCTAAAAGCATATGTATAGTATGGTTGTAGTAACTTATAAATAGCACAAGAGAAAACATGGGTAAATAATCATTCTAATATAAACACTGGGTAGAGTCAATTAAGTACTATGATGGAGTCCTAACATACATGTGAACAATGCATATCTTTTAATTTTTGGCACATAGGAATATTCTACCTTTATTCTGCAGAATTAGTGAAGCAACTTTTAAAATTTCTAAGTCAAGTTATTTTTTGTACGATTTTCTAATAGATAACATAAATTTTGGGAGCAGTTCATCAATCACACCATTTCCCATTCTGCATCGTGCTGCTGATGAAAAAATACTGAATTCTGATAGGCTGACCCTTGAAAGGTGAGGAATGTTCCAATAAGATATATTTGAGAATGGTATGTTGTGTAGATGAGAAAAATGTGCACTGCACTTAAAACTTCAATGTAATTTGTCATAAATTTGACAAATATTCCATTCGTGCCTGGTCTCAGTTTGAGAGCTAACTTTTTTTTAGGGTTGACAGATATCTTTTTTGTTATATTTGAATGGGCAAACTTTTGCATTTTAACTCCTTGTAGTTTGGTCTATAATTTGAATTCTGACATGCCAGAATCTTTAAACTAAAGACGGTCTCTATTATTATTAATTAGTATTATTCAACTAATGCCCAGAGGCCCCAATTAAAATTTGGCCCCCATTTTGTTAGATGGTACAGAGATATGAAGACATGGTCCATGTTGGCCTCCATTGCTGTGGTGGCTGAGTACTACTAAAAATTTGTTCTCACAACACTCCTCTGAGGTAGAGAAGTATGGTTATCACCGTTTTAAAGATGAGGAACCGAGGCACTGAGAGGTTAAATGAGTTACAGCTGGTCACATAGGAATTCTGTAGCAAAGCCAAAAAATAAACCCTAATTTCCTGAGTCGTAGTCCAATGCATTGATCATAACATTCTTCCATATAGATAATTATTCCCTCTTGTTAAGATGCTCAAGAGATGTCCCAAAAGAAAAAGTATGCATAAAGATCATGATTAACTCGGAGTCAGGCAATGAAAGGAACGTGATCATGCATCCTGGACCTCATTCTGTCATAATAATCTGCTTTGGAGAAGCTGAACAGCCTTCCTTCCTTCCAAGATGTTCCCTTTCCCCCTTCTCCCAAATTTGGTGGTGACACATCAGAAATGTTCTGGCTTACATTAACACTAAAAATGATTCTGCTGTTTTCTGGCATCAGTAACAAGGAGCAGGCACTGATGCACCAAGGGGTCTGAATGCCAGAGAGACGTGTGGTGAGGACAGAACACCCTAGCAGGAACACCCTAGCTTGGGCACCAGTGTACAGAGAAATATTTAGTAAAACACTTAAGAAGCTGCACAAAGAAAGCTGGTTCATGCATTGCTTATGGTTTTACAAGAAAAATACTGTGCTGAAACATGGAGGGCAGGTGCTGTGGAAGATACTGAAACACTGGAGAGAAAGCATGTCACAGCGTGAGTGAACATGTCAAAATATGCACTGGCACTCCCCAGCTGGTGTCAATACCCTAGGTAGAAATTGAAGCCATTGCTAAAAGCTAGTGGAGTGTCCTGTAACTATCTTTTGTCCAACAGTCTGGAAAAAATGGTGACAAGTCACAGCAGAATTTGTGACTTTTGCAAAATCTTAATTTTATATAAATTAGTTTAAAGGAGAATTTTTCTCTTCTCTAGTGCAAATTTGTTTTGATTCTTCCATCCCTAATAGATGCCTTATAAATGGGCATCCCATCTGAAAATTGTAAAAATACTATATTTTGCTCCTTTTCATGTAAATGGTGATAAAGTCCTGCATTAATGATGCATAATTCTTTTACGAGTCAAGTTCCTAACTAATGGTAAGATTAGAAAAATTATCTACACATTCAGGGTAAAACTCTGGCCCCATTGAGGTCAATGGGAGTTTTGTTATGGTTAGCAGGGCCAGGATTTCACCCTCACTTGTTAACTTGTCTGTCGGGTTTTATGAATTTCTGGGATAACACATTGTGGCTATGAGGTCATTTCTGGCTACATAACTATAGTGGCATAACTTTTAGAATAATAATAAAAAAGCAAAGGTCTTAAAAATGAAATAGTAAAACAGGATAAATCCCTAGCCTGCAAAAGTTTATATCCCAGCATGTAGCTACTCCCACAAGGAGTCCCATGAGTTCAGTGGGATTCCTCCTAGAAGCCACTGTCAGAGGGGCTGTAACCCTTTGCAGCACCACACCCACAACTTGTTTTACTTTTGTGTATAGCCTAGATTGGTTTTGTTTTTACTTGTCATATTTAACGTGTATTGTTGCATTTATTAGTTTTATAAAGTAAAAGTTCAATAAACCAATGAATACCCCCCAAATATTAAAAGGATAGTTTTTGATTGGCATTAGTATAAATATGGACTGCTGATATGGTATCCAGGCTGCCACTGGCTGTTGGAAGATTAAAATGTTGACACAGAGGGGCTGATACTGAGATGATGACTCTGTAGCAACACTGCTGAGTAACAAGTAAATAAATGATGATTAAAAGAAAGGCTTTAGGAAACATTTTGAAGCCTCTGGCCATATTTATTAATACAATTTGGTGCAAAATTTATATATTGAGTTTAGTTAACATCACGTAGTTCTAACAGTTCTTAAAATAAATGAAGTTTAACAATATAGTGCAATGAAATGACTTTATTCTATGTGTTTTATTATCAGAGTAGTTCAGATTATTAAAAGAACACTAAATACAAAACAAAAATGGAATATTGAAAATTGTCATGATCTCTTCAGGATTCTTTGGTATAATTCACATTTGCACAATATTTTTACAAATATATTTAATTCCTACTAGGGAGAGTTTGTTTTATGACCTACTTTACGTTTTTTAATTTTCTAATAATGGATTACAAAATTATTACTTATCTTTCTTTTTCAGGCAAAAACTGACAGTTTGTCCAGTTATCGATGGGGAAGAACATCTTCGCCTGTTGAACTTCCAGCATAACTTTATAACTCGGATCCAGAATATCTCTAATCTGCAGCATCTTGTTTTCTTAGATTTATATGATAATCAGATAGAGGAAATAAGTGGGCTTTCAACTCTGTGGTCTCTACGTGTCCTCCTGTTGGGGAAGAACAGGTAACAAAAGTTCTTTTGAATAGATCTGTATATTTTATTTATGGTGTAACACCTGTAGCCTGCATCATATCTGTTCTGTTTAAAGTTCCCGATTGTCAGATTAGTTATGAGAGCTGCAAACTGTTTCATTCATCTCTGTTAGGACCAATGTGGAGCATGGTGCTGGGATTTTTCATTTTTCCAAAATGCCACAAAACTCAGCATTTTTGCTATGGAATTTGCCATTTTGTCTGCAGCCAGATGTTGAACAACTTTTATATCCCTATGTTGCCAGGAACTGCCTGCTGGTGACTCTTGCTCTCTAGTTTTCCCCACAAGAGGGCGTTAATTGAATTACAGTGCATAATCCCTGCACTGTTTGATGTATCCAGGTATCAGGGGGTTGGAGAACCAAGCGCTGGAGTTCAGCTTGCAGCTAGAGAGTGGAGGGAGTGAGAAGTTTGTAAGCCAAGTGGAGAATAGCACAGTAATGAAGTCCTAGGGAGTAGTGGAAAGGAGCTTCAGAAGTTGCCTACAGTCTCCCCTTTTCCTGTCATATATTGGAGGAAGGAGGGTGGAGGCTACAGGAAGGGAGCTAAACGGCTCGGGCTCTATGCTCTATAGTTTTAAAAAATTGTCAAAATAATAATGACAAGTGGTAAATGAATAAGTATTTTTAACTGAGATGTGCATGGTTTTGTATGAGTAAGGGAGGATGCGAATGCAAGGTATTTCATGATGGTAGAATAAATGTTTCAGTGAAATTTAGGGTTTGCTGATGTGAAATTGGGTCCCATTGTGCCACTGTGTCTGGGGACTTGAATTTAGCTTTCTGGTACAATGGAGTGGCTACACCACATTTAAATATGGAGGAGCAGACTAGTAAGTAGATCTAAATAATATGGGATCTTGGGATCTTGAGTCTGATAGTGCTTCTAATTATACAGTTCTGTTGACAGTGTAACAAATAAGTTAAAAGTTGAAATATTAACAATTTATATTGTAATACAGGACAATGGATATTGCAAGGAGTGCACAAATTCAGATTACTATGCAAGAATTTTTAGCAATTTCTATTGACGTCCTCACTTTCAGTAAAATGGTTATTTTTTTAAAAGTAAACTAGTTTATCTGCATGATTCTGAGAACAAAGGCTGGTTTAAGTTCACAGCTCCCGAAGTTATGTGGTTACATCAGAATCTCGGCTTTCATTTAAATGTAAAAATAATTTTCTAGCCCTCTGTTTTCTGGCACTCATGGTTGTAAAGAAAAACTTGAAAATGTGACCCAAATATAACTTGTGCAGTGACAGCTAGTTGATTTTGCAGTCAGCCTGAAACAAAAGCTTTGAGAGAGGTGAACTGTATCTCAGTAGGGTGTTAACTTCAGGACCCACTGTTCTGAGGTGAGGGGGAGCCTGAGGTGGGGGGAAAATGGGAGTCTTAAGCTGCTACCCTCCTTTCTGCCACAACCATTCCAAGAGGAAGTGGTGGCCATAGCATGGGAGCGGGAGCCTGGGGACAGAACTATTGTGGGGTCTCTGTTGTACCTAAGGCATACATTGCTCCAGTACAGCCCTGCTGAAAAGTGCATCTTAAACCTGAAGAAATTAACTAACACAATAGGGCTTGGCATCTTTGATACACCCCTATACAACTCTGCAGATGCCTGATTGTTCCAAAGGGGGTGTGTGGTTGACTGGTCCGTTTGTAACTCTGGTGTTCGTAACTCTGAGGTTCTACTGTAAATTGAATTGGTTTACATCAATGTAATTGATAACAGATTCTGGCCCATCAGCATAGGAATGAATCTGTTTCAAAACTAAACCTAGAATGTCAGTTAATTTAAAGTATGCAAATATACAAATATGAAGTTTTCAGTGGAGTAAATGCCTCCACGGTTTTAGGATTGTGAAGTTAAATTTCTTTCACTCTTAAACACTGTACACATGGCTGGATATCAGGTTTCAAGAAAAGATATAAGTTTGCAATCTTAACACTTTACTTTGCTTAGATGAGGCATGATATTTAGTAGGAATTCTCTGGATTAACTGGATTAACTTTGAATTCTCCTAGGTATCAATTTCTGTATGCTATTAGGTTCTCAATGTTAATGGCTTTTCTCTGTGGGAGATGCTAGAAGTCATCTACTTCAGATCAAGTTTTGTCTCAGATCTGGCGTTCAGGTCAGGTCTTTTTTTGATTTTGGTCAAACTTGTTCAGGGAATACTGGGTGTTAGTTTTAAAGAAATTAATCACTTAAGGACTTCTGCGCCAAAGAAGATTTATTAAGGAGTTTCCTCTCTGGTGCCTTGGACACTGAACTACCTTTCAATGAGATAAGGTGAGAGTTACCAGTCTTTCCCAGTAGTTGTTCACTTTCGCTAACTGCCCAGGTTTGCCAGTCTGCTGTTTCTGTTTGTCTCTTTATTAGATGGTACTATGTTGCGGGAATGCCTGGTTCTGATTGTTTTTTTCATCTCCTCTCTGAATCTTAAAGTTCTCTCTCCCCTTTGTCCCCTCAGCTCAAACCAAATCTCAGTTTCTCCTATGACATGGATACTTTTTCACTGTACTGATGAGGGTGGAATCTACATAAACATAAATCAGCTGAGTTTGAATGGAATGAAAATAGAGAAGGGCCTTGGGTTATAAGCCACCAGGCACCATTCCAGGAAGTTTCCATGGAAACACTCATTAAAACAGGTGTTTTATCTGTCTTACCCTCATCTTCCCTTAGTGGTTTAAAAAAATTCAGAAAGACACATAGGAGCAACAAATTTAACCTTTTTCTTTCTGGAACTGGAGTGGTTGTTTCTACAAACAGAAGGCCTTCATTCACGAGTACACCAGTTTAAAGGAGGTTTTTTACTTGTTGATACTTGGTTGAGCTATTTTATGTTTTATTTGTGAGATTATTAAATCTCACTAGGGTAAACTCATTTTTGATATACTCAGCAATGATGATGGAGCTAGGCTGTAAACAATAAATCTGGCCTATCATGTTTAGGCATCATGTTTTATATTTTTTCTCAAAAACTTCTTTAACTTTGCAACAGTGGTAATAATACACACAATCAGGATGTCAAATGTGATGAAACAATCTGTCCAATGTACAGTGCTTTTCTAAGAATATTACATTAAAACAACAACAAGAAAATTTTATTGACATCCAGGGACACACAATACAAAACTAAAACTTAACCGAAACAAAAATTAGAACCCTGTCCCAAATGTTTTTAAATAACCAAAAATTGGGCAAGCTGTCTACAGATTAACTTTTATGTATTTTGGAGAAACATAGTAAGGCTTGTGTATTGGCTAAAAATAATAAGATTTTTGCCATTTTTATTAAGAATAATAGTTGTTTTTTTAAAAAAAGTCCAAAGATTTAGTCTTAGAGAGTGAGTCCTCCATTTGTTCACATTAATTCAAGAATGGGACCCATCTCTTTAATAATCATGTATTAATTGCATGTAATATCAGTTAATCTTTCCATAATAATTATATCCCACGCTTCAGTCACCCAAAATGAGGTTGAGAGCATTTTGTTTTTTTCCCAAAATAAGTCTGTCATGCCAAGGGGAGAGGTTGCCTTTCCTTTGCTGAAATATATTTTCTCACTAGAGTTTTCTCAACTGCAGGGTCCCAGGAAAACTCAACCTTTGTAATTTTTTTCTTAAATGAGAGGATACTTCTAATCGGAAAGCTTGAGGAAACCATAACAGTCCCACTAAATACATAAGTGTTCCACTTTTCCCACATTTATACCAATGTTTATTAAAGACTGCTCTATTTATTCTTTTCTTTTAATGTTAAAATGGGCCAAAACCTGAACTATGTTTCTGTATCCTTCCTCAGCTAAAACTGGATCATAGCTGAACCATCCTGATATTCATTTCTTTTTGCAAAAGATATAACTGAAAAAGGTTCTGTAAAACCAAACCTATTCTATTTTTGTATAATGAACTTTCCATTCTTGCTGTCTTCTCCAGATGTCCACTCTTAACAGATGTTGAAAAGGAACTTGCAAAAAGCCAGTTTAGGCTCTAACATGCTCTGAGCATTGGCCATTTCCTTTCTAAATACCCATTGGGTGCACATTGCTCCATCAAGTTCTGTTCCATTTTTTCCAGCTGTTGGTGTTCTGAACCACTTTGCATTTGCTTTAGTAGTGTTCAATGTTTTCCTTTGTATTTAGCTTTTGTAGGAATAGTTTAGTCTTAATTTTGTTAGGTTTTTTATTTTAAAGAGTTAAAGCTGATCTTGCCAAAACCAGCGTCGTGCCAAAAACAGTATGTGATGTTGTCATAATAGATTTGTTACCAGCAAGCACACTACACTTTTTCAGTCCTTCCCTTCCACTCTTCCAGAAAAAAGGTCTCATTTGGACCTTTTGTTTCTGAGCCTGAATTCTTTAAACAGGTCAGTATTAATTTTTCACTCAGTGTATAGGCTGGAAGAAAGTTTTTCTCTAGTTTATTGCCAGAAGCTAATCTACAGAACGGCTAACGTGTGCCTCAAACTTCACTGCAACAAGGTGGTAGTCCCAAGTAAACTTAGCCACTTCTAATCTCAAACCATCTATCTCCAGTCATCAAACTTTCCTCTTTTTTTAACTGCATATCAATTCACCATCTTGGAGTAGTAAATGTTGAAGACGTTACATAAGATATACATGCTCCAATTCTTACAATCATCTTTTCCTGCTGAACTTTTTTACATGAAACTTTTATCAATATTTCCACAAAAGTTTCCTACTTTTAATATACACATGAGCCCATGTAATCTTGTCATTGAAGATTGTCTCTAAAAGTAGTTTTAATATTTTGCACATTTCTCTGCTACGGATGAAGGTGTCTGTCTTTCTGCACAAAAAGTAGGCTGTTAAATTGGTCCCTTCCAGCCAGTTTAAATATTTTCTACAAGTAGTTCATCTTTAGATGGGAAGACAGTACATAGACTGGATGGTGGATTTTCCCACTGGTTCATGGTTTCTGCTATGGTGGTAGGAAATACAACTAGCAAATAGCATAACTACAAAAATATAGGCCAAATCCTGAAACCTTTACTCATATGAGTACTCCTATCTAATCGATAGGCGTAGTTGTGTCACTAAGGGCTGTATGATGAGACTCTGTGTTTGTTCAAGTCATTCATATCGACCATCTCCAGCAAAAGGCTGTACTTTATCGCTTGAATTGGAAAAATCATTAAGCAAATTTTAGGTGGTTTATCCACCTGATTACCAAGGAAGTGTTTTCTAATGTTAAAAAAAAAAATCCTATAAAGTTGTCAGAAAGTATTGTATTATTCGTATTTATTTGGGGGCCTTAGCTTTTTGCACTGCAGCATTAAATATTTTACTTATGACTTTTAAGCATATTGCCTAGTACTACATAAAACAATTATTATTTAAGACTGCTATGAAAGGTCAAAGTTTCCAAATAGTAATAACATCAGAGTGCTGGTATAGTATGCTGTATATAAAAGTTATGGTTTGGAAACAGCCACTGAAGAGTTGTATTTTGATAAATGGCTAGAAAGAACCCTTTTTTTTTTACCTTGTTCTGGTTTTTCTAATTGGTTCTTGAAGAATAGAACATGGGATGTTTAATACAGTCTGCCAGTAGGTGATGCTGTTGTCTACATAATAATGTATGGTGACTTGAGGTTGGAATCTCAGCAAATGGAACAGAACAAAAAAAAAAAAGCAGTAAAATAGTAGGACTCTTCAGGGCTCTGAGTTAGGCCTTGGTAAGGAGTGGAATGTGCTTGAGAAGAGATGTTGCCAGCCACAGAAATCTCAGCAGCTCTCCAACATCACTTTCTACAAGCTATTACTCTCTGATCCCACTGAGAGTTACCAAAAGAAACTACACCATCTGCTCAAGAAACTGCCAGTAAAAGCACAAGAACAAATCTGCACAGACACACCCCTAGAACCCTGACCAGGGGTATTCTGTCTGCTACCCAAGATCCATAAACCTGGAAATCCTGGACACCCCATCGTCTCAGGCATTGGCACCCTGACAGCAGGATTGTCTGGCTATGTAGACTCCCTCCTCAGGCCCTACGCTACCAGCACTCCCAGCTATCTTCGAGACACCACTGACTTCCTGAGGAAACTACAATCCATCGGTGATCTTCCTAAAAACACCATCCTGGCCACTATGGATATAAAAGCCCTCTACACCAACATTTCACACAAAGATGGACTACAAGCCAGCAGGAACAGTATCCCCGATAATGTCACGGCAAACCTGGTGGCTGAACTTTGTGACTTTGTCCTCACCCATAACTGTTTCACATCTGGGGACAATGTATACCTTCAATTCAGCGGCACTGCTATGGGTACCCGCATAGCCCCACAGTATGCCAACATTTTTATGGCTGACTTAGAACAACGCTTCCTCAGCTCTCGCCTCCTAATGCCCCTACTCTACTTGCGCTACATTGATGACATCTCCATCATCTGGACCCATGGAAAAGAAGCCCTTGAGGAATTCCACCATGATTTCAACAATTTCCATCCCACCATCAACCTCAGCCTGGACCAGTCCACACAAGAGATCCACTTCCTGGACACTACGGTGCTAATAAGGGGTGGTCACATAAACACCACCCTATACCGGAAACCTACTGACTGCTATACTTAACCTACATGCCTCCAGCTTTCATCCAGATCACACCACACGATCCATTGTCTACAGCCAAGCTCTACGATACAACCACATTTGCTCCAACCTCTCAGACAGAGACAAACACCTATAAGATCTCTATCAAGCATTCTTACAACTACAGTACCCACCTGCTGAAGTGAAGAAACAGATTGACAGAGCCAGAAGAGTACCCAGAAGTCACCTACTACAGGACAGGCCCAACAAAGAAAATAACAGAACGCCGCTAGCCATCACCTTCAGCCCCCAACTAAAACCTCTCCAACACATCATCAAGGATCTACAACCTATCCTAAAGGATGACCCATCGCTCTCACAGACCGTGGGAGACAGGCCAGTCCTTGCTTACGGACTGCCCCCCATCCTGAAGCAAATACTCGCCAGCAACCACACAACAAAACCACTAATCCAGGAACCTATCCTTGTAACAAAGCCTGTTGCCAACTGTGTCCACATAGCTATTCAGGGGACACCATCATAGGGCCTAATCACATCACCCACACTATCAGAGGCTCATTCACGTGCACATCTACCAATGTGATAGATGCCATCATGTGCCAGCAGTGCCCCTCTGCCATGTACATTGGCCAAACGGAACAGTCTCTACGTAAAAGAGTAAATCAGACGTCAGGACACAAATCAGACGTCAGGAATTATAACATTCAAAAACCAGTCGGAGAACACTTCAATCTCTTTGGTCACTCGATTACAGACCTAAAAGTGGCAATTCTTCAACAGAAAATCTTCAAAAACAGACTCCAACGAGAGACTGCAGAATTGGAATTAATTTGCAAACTGGATACAATTAACTTAGGCTTGAATAAAGACTGGGAGTGGATGAGTCATTACACAAAGTAAAACTATTTCCCCTTGTTTATTTCCCCTCCTACTGTTCTTGTCAACTGCTGGAAATGGCCCACCTTGATTATCACTACAAAAGGTTCCCCTCCCCACCGCTGCTGGTCATAGCTCACCTTTCCTGATCACTCTTGTTACAGTCTGTATGGTAACACCCCTTGTTTCATGTTTTCTGTGTGTAAAAAATCTCCCCACTATATTTTCCACTGTATGCATCCGATGAAGTAAGCTGTAGCTCAGAAAGCTTATGCTCAAATAAATTTTTTAGTCTCTAAGGTGCCACAAGTACTCCTTTTCTTTTTACAGATACAGACTAACACGGCTGCTACTCTGAAACCTGTCATCTCCCTTTACTTTTCCTTTGACATCTTGTATTACTTACAAGAAGTCCAGTGATCTTCAGTTTAATGTTCTTAGTGATTTTCTCACTAGAATCTCCCTTCCTACAAACTCCCAAAAGCCTTCATCACTAATGGTTCCTTTCTAGGTGAGAAGGGACGGGATCAGCTCTTTGCCAGTAGTGTTCTTCTTCAACCAGTGGGGTTTTCTATGGAGAAAGTATTTTGTTTCCAGGTCCCCCCCTCAGAGGCTGAGCACTCTGGATCTGTATTACTATTGACAGCCAGAAAGAGAGTCAAGAGCATAGGTACCTGACTTTTATCCCGTTCCCCCAGAGTGGCAGTGTGCTGCATTCAAGCTAGACCAACAGCCTAGCACTATTTACAGTTTAATAGTATATTTCATATTTTTTATACTGAAGACTATAGATATAATATGTCGTCTATATTTTCTTTTAATTAGCCTGAGCTGTAACATAGACTAAAACTGGTATAAATGCATCTTATATTTAAAATTGTTATTCTAAAATTAAGGAGTCTGTCTCTGTTATGTGCTGTTTGCTAAAACTGCAGTTTCAGGCTGTTTCTGTAATACAGTAGTTAGTGCACTTATTTAGTATTTTAACACTGAATTAGGATGAGGATTTTGAACTGTTGCTTCAGATGTCATTACATCCTAGAGTAGACTAAGCAACAGGTTCCTTAGTGGCAAGTTCGGGGGTTGGTGAATTGAATATGTTTTTAAAGGTAAAGGAAAGAATATATTTGCTCAAAGCAGGCAAAATACCTGTCAGTTAATGTTTAGATTTTTTAAATAGTTTTGGCTTCGGGAGTAAAGTTCATCTGATGGCTGGAACTAGCATTTTCTATCAAGTACTGTATTGGTAATGGGTGAGTTGAAGCATGAGGATGGAGATTGTAAGATAGCAGCTACATCAAAGGAGAAGGAAGCACTTAATCTTGCAGAACAAGAGACAATGGAAAATAAAGGGAGGGTGGATTAAAATAAAAACATCTAGTGTGACAGTAGAAGGAAGATGTAAAAATTAGGATGTGTAGATGGTAAACCAAGGGGAGAAAGGAAAAGTATGTAAGTCAGCAAGTTAACCTTTGTTCTTGTACCAGCCACAGTGAAATGGATATGGATGTAAGCTGTTCATTTTCAAAGTGGTGTAAAATAAACTGGATGATAATGTTTGGTGCACCGGATTCTTTTGATATACTGGTAAATGCAGACCTGCTATAATGATGGAAGATCCATTTCCTAGAGCCTTTAATGTATGTGCAAAGGCTGTTTCACAACAAAGTGAGTGATTTGGGTAAACTTTCTTTGATGCAACAGATTCAGATATTATTTTAGAATTGAGGAATTAAGGGTAAATGTAACAATCTCACAGAATTTCAACAGATGTAATTGTTTTTTTAATTACTGTAAAAAGGTGTACTGGCCTTTAAGGTTTTATAGGTAGGCTAGCAATACTGTTCCAAGAACAGTACTTCTAGAATAGAGAAATAGTCATTGAAGAAAAGGCAGTGGCTTCGGGAAAGCAATCTAGGGTTTGGGAAAAAGAACCCATACTCCGAAATGCTTTTAAATCCTCTTGATGTTCCTCATTCCAGTCTTAGACAGTTGGACACCACTCTGTATCACCTAAAGTGAAGGGTCTCTTGAGAGCTCAGAAACATTATAAATTGGTTAAAGGATTGACTAGTTTCATTCTAGTTGACATAAATTGTGATACATTTATTTAAAATTAAAACAAAAAAATAATTTTGTGGGAAAATGTAATTCTGCTTTGTGAGTAGAGCTTATCTATCTTTGTATTATCACTTTAGGTGGGGTGTGTGTGGGTGTGTGTGTATTTATATAATATAGACACACACACACACTCTACTGAAGAGTCCTAAGTTAAACAAAATCCGTTCTTTCAGTATTATTTTAGCTTGTTGGCAAGAAAGCATCCTGTTGAGTGAAAATCAGACCTGTACTGCATGTGTATTCCCATACTGAATGCTTGACAGACACCAAAAGGTTAATACATGATTACATTACAGGCCACACTTGGGGGAGAAAGTATATCAGAAAACTGTAATAGTGGCACTCCGTGACCCTCTTTTGTTATAATTATCTTGATTTACTAATTAAGTAGTATCTTCCAGAATAACTGTTAAATTCGTTTTGTAATTCCTATGAAGTAAATTGGTTCTGGTGGTGACCTTTTGGCAGTTTCATTTCTAACGTCCTAAAACAGTATTCCTCAATTAATCACAACAGACATTGGTACATTACATTTTATAGAGAAAGGTGCTATGTTTTTCTCTTTCCCCAGTGGCAGTAGCACCTGGTATTATGACTTTAGCCTTTACTCAACACCTGTATCACTGGGTTCCTAAAGTGTCTTGAATGGGTATGGGCTATATACAGAAGTTTACTCATTTCGGTTGGTTGACAGTTACCCTCTTATTTTCTTATACTTGGTACGAATAGATGATAAGCTAAATGTTTTTGTAGAAGAAATGTCAAAATACTTTAATCTGAAATGAAAAACAACTTTTGTCAACATTTAAATGTTTCAGAATAAAGAAAATCTCAAATCTGGAGAACTTAAAAAATCTTGATGTTTTGGATCTTCATGGAAATCAGGTACTGTACAGTAAGTACATCTGTTATTTTAAACCATTTGCAAATAACACTGATTTAGACATGTTGCATCTCCAGTGTGGTTTCCTGTAGTATTACTTTTATGAAGGAGGAGTTAATAGTTTTACAACTGCTTTTATTAGTGCGTTCACAGAGATTTATAAATTAATCAAAGGGAGCATGATGTTATTTTGGATTTTGGTTTCTAATTTCTTATATTTGCAGAAGTTTATGAAAAGTAAAACCATTAACTTACTAAATATTCATACAACTAAAAATAACAGGATCAGTTCACTTAGAGCTACAACACACTCATCTAACGCAAAATAGCTGTGATGTAGCTAAAATAATATGCAGTCATTTTTATGGTAGAAGAGTTAAAATGGTTACAGTAACCAGTGAAATATTGCATCTACAAATGACTCATTGCATAAAGTACAATAATTCAAAATCTGGACAGTGAATAATACAGGGAGGCAGTATTGTCTGTGATTAGTGCAGTGGCTTGAGCTTTGGGAAATCCAGGATATGGTCCTAGGTTTGCCAAGAATATCCAATATGACATGGGTAGATCACTTAACCAGTGAAGAATGCATCAGTTTCCCTGCCTCTAAAATAGGGGTATGTAATCATCTTTGTATATTGCTTCTATTTACTCTGATGAAGAGGTTATCAAAGTGAAAAGTGTTATTATAATAGATATGTTTGAGAGAGAGTAAGGGGACTGTAAGGTTCTCAGTACTTTTTCTGATCTATCCAGTGGAAAAGTGTGTAAGGATAAGTAAGTCAGGTACAGTATTCTTTTGGCAAATGTAAAATGTGTGATACAAAATGTTTAAGTAGCTGAGCTGTTTAAAATAATTTGTGGTGATCCTGAATATGTAAAATCGATGTATGAATACTCTGGATTCTTGATCTGACAAGGCTCTGTCCTAATGTTGCTCCTTATTGTGTTACTGCTGCACTTTGTAGAGAGTGGGGAATGGAAATACCTACATAAAAGCTTTAATGAACAATTTACATAGGTGAAAACATAATTGTTTCTTTGGATTAGCTTTTTTATTGAACTTTTAGGAGTAGTAGTATGTGCTCAAATACATAGTGATAGGGCAATATAAAAACATAGTGTCTGCTTTTAGAGAGGGCCTAAATTTTTAGGGGATTGTGTGTTTGAGAACGACCATCTCAAGGTTCCTCCCCCACTCTGAACTCTAGGGTACAGATGTGGGGACCTGCATGAAAATCTCCTAAGCTTACTTTTACCAGCTTAGGTTAAAACTTCCCCAAGGTACAGATTAATTTTATTCTTTGTCCTTGGAATAACCACTGCCACCACCAAACTCTAACTGGGTTTACTGGGAAACGTAGTTTGGACACGTGTTTCCCCCCAAAATCCTCCCAACCCTTGCACCCCACTTCCTGGGAAAGGTTTGGTAAAAATCCACACCAATTTGCATAGGTGACCACAGACCCAATCCCTTGGATCTGAGAACAATGAAAAAGCATTCAGTTTTCTTACAAGAAGACTTTTAATAGAAATAGAAGTAAATAGGAGTAAAGGAATCACCCCTGTAAAATCAGGATGGTAGATACCTTACAGGGTAATTAGATTCAAAACATAGAGAATCCCTCTAGGCAAAACCTTAAGTTACAAAAAAGACACACAGACAGAAATAGTCATTCTATTCAGCACAGTTCTTTTCTCAGCCATTTAAAGAAATCATAATCTAACGCATACCTAGCTAGATTACTTACTAAAAGTTCTAAGACTCCATTCCTGTTCTATCCCTGGTAAAAGCAGCGTACCGACAGACACAGACCCTTTGTTTCTCTCCCTCCTCCCAGCTTTTGAAAGTATCTTGTCTCCTCATTGGTCATTTTGGTCAGGTGCCAGCGAGGTTACCTTTAGCTTCTTAACCCTTTACAGGTGAGAGGATTTTTCCTCTGGCCAGGAGGGATTTTAAAGGGGTTTACCCTTCCCTTTATATTTATGACAGACCAGTTATGCATCCATATCATTACTTGTATGTACTGTTATACACTTGCAGTAAATGCACATGCAAGTTAAATATGCAAATGCATGCGCTTTTTTGTGGCTGCAAATACATGTACATTTTCTTGAAACTTTTGGTCTAGATTTGTAACCTAAGCTTTGATACAAAGAATTGTGCAGGCACAGGTTACAATAAGCAAAAATGGAAATTAGGCTGGGGAAAATTATTAATGAAGTATATTTTTTTAAAAAATCAACAAATAATATACAACTCTTTTAAATGTTCATATAATCAGATTCTTTCCTCAGATATATTTGTGAAATTCCCTTTAACTTCACTGGGACTTCAGTAAGAGTTGTGCACATGGTGCCTGATCCAGCTGCTGGTACATGACACCTATGTAGCTGTGGGCAAATCTTACACCAGGAGTTGGAATACTTTTTATTGCTGGCAAAGTGATATATACTGGAGAAATCCAAACTGAAGAGGTTAATGAGTGTTACTTTTCTAGTTGAGAAGGACTAAGAATGTCAATATGGGGCATATACATGGTTGGGACCTTCAAATTTAGCTTGCTGCTGTTTTGCAAGGGCAGGATGTTTCTCATTGAATAGACAGTATGAAAAGGAGTACTTGTGGCACCTTAGAGACTAACAAATTTATTTGAGCATAAGCTTTCGTGAACTACAGCTCACTTCATTGAATGAATCCGATGAAGTGAGCTCTAGCTCACGAAAGCTTATGCTCAAATAAATTTGTTAGTCTCTAAGGTGCCACAAGTACTCCTTTTCTTTTTGCGGATACAGACTAACATGGCTGCACCTCTGAAACCTGTCAGTATGAAAAGTGTAAAACTATATTACATTAACGAATTACATCTCCCTGCCTACATCTCTTGGGGATAGGTAAGGTCTGATATTAAGTCACAGTAACTTTTGTAAATGTATTTGTCAATTTCACAAGGAAGCTATATGTTTAAAAATACTGTTATCCATATTTCTTTAATTTTGTATGAATGCACATAGGAGAAGAGGGAATTTTGTTTAAAGATCAATGGATACTTTTAAAACAAAAATATTTATGATTATATAAACCATTATCTAAGAAAATAGGCAGATCTGCTATAACATGAAAAAGTGTAATTTTTCTATTTCTTATTCTATTGCTCTCTTGTTTGTGGAGTCTGTGTTTTTTTGTTTTGTTTTTATTAATGAAGGAAGACTATATTTTTTTGTTCCATCTTGAGATTCTTGGGATCTTTCCTTAAGGTGGCCTTTGATTTTTATATTAGTATTGAAAATGTACAATTTCCAAACCAAACATGCCATAACAATCCCCTTTCAACCACAGAATTAAATTTCATAACATTAAAAGAAAGTAATCCAGTACTCCAGAACATAGCAACTAAAATAACAAAACAGAAGGGTCCAAAGTCAAGTATTGATGTATGATCCAAAATTAAATTTGGGTTTTGAATATGTAATCTTTCCAGTAGGACTAAAAGAATAATTGTTTTTGCTGTATTGCAATGACTGATAACTTTGGCAAGTTGTCTCTTTAATGATGCAACATAGGTACAGAATTCCCTTTGTTGGCATAGCCTCTGTAACCACACGTTTAGCAAAGAGCCACTTTATCATTCAATGGAGCTATAGAGAACCCGAACAAATTGGACACATTAACAAGATAAAAACATTTATAGTATAATAACTAATATATTTGTCAAAACAGCTAAATGACTATTATGGTGCTGATCTTGCCACCCTTACTCATGTTGATTAGTACCTTCGTTTGGGAGTAGTCCCATTGATTTTAAGTCAGTGAGGGTGGCAGAATTAGACCCTAGGTAAGCAATTTTAATTATAGTCCAATATTAATTCCTTTCTTAATATCATTAACCACAGTTACCTTCTACTAGAGTGACTTTGTTGAAGTAAAGTTGGAACACAAAGCAGAACTTTTCACATTGTTGCCTATCTCTTTTTGTCTGTACATGTTTTAAATTGCCAGTAATTCCTGAGGCATATTCACCTCACCAGGACGCTGAGCAATGTACTGTTGTCAGGTGAAAACTTGTCTGGCAGATAAGCACACTGTATAAAAAGCTAGTTGTTGTTCCCTGTTTTCATTAATAAACAGAAACTAGCCAAGTTTGTAAGTGTTGAGGGAGGTTGAAGTCTCTCTAACGCTCACAAAAAAACTTTGATCAAGCCGCAAATGGCCCCTTTAAAGATATCCTTCTTTCTCTCACTCCCAAGACTTGGCTCAGTATCCATAACAAAGAATCATGTTCACAGTGAGCCTGATTGCTGATCACTCTTGTCCCGAAAATATTATTTAGTAGGAGCTTTTGGGAAGCTTGTTTGCCAGAATTCTGCTAATAATAATAGAACTTACCACTTCAAGTTGACAAAAGAAAGTATTTGTGTAGTGTAGCTTTCTGAAGATGGGAAACAGAGACAGGAGGAGATTAATGGCTTGATGTTCAGATGTGCTGAGCACCTACAACTTCATTTAAAGTCAGTGGGAGCTGTGGACACTCATCACTTCTGAAAATTAGAATCTTGAAAAGGATGTATATTATCTCCCTAACTGTCATATTTAAGTATTAAAAGCCAAGTAGTACAAGATGTTGATCACCCTCAACTCCCCTTGAACTCAAGGGAAGATGAGGGTATTTATTATCTATGGGGAAAGGGTTGTTAGTTCTCATCCCTTTGTAAATGTTGTAATGATCCAGAAGAAAGGCCAGTCCCATTCCTAGTGTCTGAATGAGAGAGATTGCTGCTGCTCTTCTTACAGAAGTTTCAGTAAAGTTGCGTGTCACACACAGCCCTGCTAGAGCTCCTCCAGCTGGACACTCATCAGTTTGCTGCATTTGGTTCCCAGCATATTAGACCCAGGTGGTCTTAAGCATCACTTGGTCTGAATAGGCTCCAGCCGTACCTCTTTCCTTGGCCTCTCCGGTACACTTCCTGGGTACAGGTTCTTTGATACCTTTTCATGGAAATAGGATCATGCGGCCCAGCTTCCCTAGATGCCCAGGGCCAGTGCTGACTCCACCCATCAACTCCCCAGTAGCTTAAGCATACCCTTTGCCAGAGCTCCAACCTTGTGGGTGTTCTGGTTTTACAGTTCAGCTCTTCAGGGACATGTGACAGTGAAAGCTCTTGCTTAAGATCTCCTGCTGTTGCACTACCACTGAAGCAGCTTCATGGAGGATTGTGACATACCAGGGTACAATCCAGCCTAATGAGCAGTTATGTCACCCCAGCCTGCAATCTTGGGTGCCTTACAATGCCTTACTGAAATAGCTCCCACCTGGGCATCTCACAAACAGCCTTCTAGCATGCAAGCCACACCCTGAGTGTCTGTGTGTAACTGCAGCCTGCCAGCCACATTTGGGTTGCACTCTGGCTCTGGCCAGCTTTGGTTATATTGCAGGGTGACCCCAGGCCCCGCCCCCCCCCGTCCCAGGAAATGTCCTGTACTGCTCAGCCTTCTCTTGTACAATGCAAAATATTTTAAGTCTGTTATTCCTTAAAGGGAACAATACGCCAGCATATTATCTCAAATAGTTCTTCAGACACTTCAATTTAAAATACACTGGTATAGGTTGAACAGTAAAACCAGTTTAACTACAGAGAGAGTTTTTACGTGAGTACCAGTAGTGAGGCATAAAAGTCAGAAATGATTACAAGAAAAAGATAAGACATCTACTAATGCCTGACTTAACAAACTATATCAGATTCAAGCAGAGTTTCTCACCAGGTGTTTTCAGCAGTCTTACTGACCAAACCCTATAGGTCAGGACCCCTCCCCCAGAGTCCAACAAACGCTTTCTTTGTTGCCTCAGGTGCCATGAATGTTATAGGTAGGGAGAGAGAAAGGTGTGCCTTGGGATGTTAGTCCCATCTTTTTATAATTTCAGTCCCTTTCCTGAAAAAACATTTCCAGCTGGGCACTAGGAGACAGAAGGATATTCCTTGTTGGCTTTTTTGTTGCCTGTTTGAGCTTTCTTTATTTCCCTTCCTGCTTGATGACTCTGTTTACTGCTTAAATGTGTGTCTCTGTTCATTACTGTTAGATACCAAAAATCAAGTATCTAGAACAGAGTGGATCTATGGTTTATTACAACAATCTGTAACCCACTAACCCCCTCTTTTTGTCTTATGACTGAAGAGGTTTTAACAGACCACTCTACCCTGAATGATCACCCCCTTACGATATGTGCTAACTACTTATGCTAAACAATCTGTTCCACATAGCATTTTGCTGTGATGCTGGGAGCACTTTTCCCAGACCTGAAGAAAAGCTCTGTGTAAGCTCGAAAGCTTCTCTCTCTCACCATCAGAAGTTGGTCCAATAAAAGATATTATCTAACCCACCTTGTCTCACTGATATCCTGGGACCAATGCAGCTACAACAACACTGCATTCAGGTCAACGTTTCATTTCTAAGCAATGTGCTTCCAAGCCTGAGCAGCCCTGTGAAGAGAAGGACTGAACTCTAGTTTTGATCCCTTATGTGGCAAAGCAACAGCCTTTTATTAAATTGATGGTATGCTCTTCGGTATTTCATTAAATCTCTCCAAAGGTATTTTAGCTAGACATATTGGGCTAAATTCTTTCCTCCAGTTATACCCAGGCTGCCCCAGCAAAATGAATGGAGTTGGCCCAAGTGTAACTAACAGGAAAATTTGTCCTATTGCATATAGAATAGATTTTATGCCATATCATTTAATTTAAAAAAAAAATTATTGTTGGAATTGCTTTGTGTAGTCCTTTATCTAATTCTATGCCATGCTTTCCTAACTGAAAGCTCAACAACAAAAATATAAGAAATATATGCAATATTATTTTTAAGCGGAGACCTCTTTTGAATGTACACAAGAAAAATACGTCATAAACTGATGCCATCTTTTTGGTATTTCATTATTGATGAGATATGTGCTGCGTAAAAATCTTTTTTAAGGCATTTTTATATTGACTCTTTGAGCTGTTCAAATTTTCTCACTAGTCAAATATCCAATAATCCTCAGAAACAAACAACATGAAGATACTGGGTAATATTGTTTTGTACATTTATTTAAAAGCAACATTTCCTATTCTTATTTAAAACCTAATGCAAAAAAGGAGCTTGAAAAACTGATTATCAATTACTTTTGTTTATGGTCAGTAGAAAATAGTCCACAGGAAGTTAGGTCTGTATTATTTATATCTGTTAAAGGGAATATCACTTGTAATGGCCTAGAATGAAAAGGCAATGACTTATTACCTAAAAATAAAATAATGGCTAAAAGCAGGTTTATCTTTATGTAAAAAAAAGTGTATTAGGAAGGAGGGAAGGAATTCCATTACTGTTGACAGAGGCTTATGACTCGGAAAAGTTATAAATAACTTCTCTATAAATTATTGATGAAACCCAGATTTCTGCAGTACCAGTAGAAGCTAGGACCATTTAGAACTTGTGCATTGCAGTTTGCTGTAGTTATAGCTAGACAGCCATTTGCAGAAAGCTGTGCACTTATGCTAACCATCTGCTGTTGGCTTCAGTTTCACAAATCTGTCTGTCTGAATACACAATTTTAAACAATAACGTTCACTGTGAATTTTGCTATTATTTTGGTGCCCCAGTGTATTAAGAGTTGATCTTTACTTGTGCTTCCAAAATATCTTTTTGTTTCTTTAGAGAAGACTAATATTAAACTATTATACATCACTGAGGAGAAGTCTGTTACTATTTTTCTCATGTTACTATAATCAAATTGGTTTAGGGAATGTTTCCTCTGATTAATGATATTTTGGTTCTTATTATCTATTGGCTTTGTATATATTTTCATCTGGAACTTTTTGGCATGAAATAAAACCTGAGACAATTGTTGGAATGGCTGACACACCAGTATTCTGAATTCAGACATATAACAGTAAACAATTTAACATTTAAAGAACCCTTAACTCTGCCTGGCGTAGTTAGTCTTTGGCTGCATTTGTTTGTTCCCGGTGTATGCTGTCCCAGCTCTGTGCAGATAGCTGACACAGCAGACCTCGATCGAACTGCCCAATAAGACCACAAGACTTGGTTTAGTAGCGAAGGTACCCAGTCAGGTTTATTGTCAATGAAGCACAGTCCTAGCTGCCCAGATTAATGTCTACAGTTACACTAACATATGTATGCCTGGTACAATGGACTTAGCTCAGTGAATGGCGGGACTTTCCATTCTCCCCTCAGCTGGCCAGAGACATTCCCTCTGAGACCAACTGAGGCAGTCAATACAGCTCCCCAGTTAGGTCCAGTGATGTAATAGCGGCAGCTGCTCACTACCATTTTACTGCCTCTTTATATTCCGTTCACCTTTTTAAGGTTCTCTTCACAATCATAAGGGCTATAGACTTATTTTTTCAGTTAAAGCTTATGTTCTGCAGAAATTGATGGCCTGGGTCACACTAACTCAAGGAAGGTCCATGCTTGTCTCAGGCAAGTGAGTGAATTTGCAAGGCTGGCTTGAAGTAAGGCTCTCAGACAGAACATTTTAAGAAGCAGCACATATTTGGCCCATATAGTAGAAATAGAAATATAGTAGAATGTCAGACGATTAAATATTAAAAACTAAGGTAGAATTATATTAGTATGTATCTCCATTTCTTTAAAATGTATCTCTAACAGGTGTCTAAGCAAACTAGGCACAATATGCATGCTATTAATTATACTTCTCATTACAGATTGCTAAAATAGAAAATATCAATCATTTGGGTGAACTCAGAGTGTTAAACCTTGCCAGAAACCTTTTAAGCTATGTAGAAAACCTTAATGGACTGGATTCACTGACAGAACTTAACCTTCGTCATAATCAAATCACCTCCATGGTAAGTGATAAAGCTCAATTAATATTTGTTGTCCTTCCCCCACAAAAAAGTTAGCAAAATACAATAATATTATCATTTGATTTGAACCATGTTAGTGTTTCACAGTTCTAGAACTATATTGTTTTCATTTGTCCTATGATTTTGGTGCTCTTTTGGTTAGTTTTATGTGAAGTGGATGAAACCAAAAATAACACATGGATATTTTATCTAAATGATTGTTTATAGCTGTGAAGCTGTCTTTATACTAATTAAAGTGCCAAAAGTGAGGAAATCTTGAAGAAACTATACAATTCTGGTGCATAGATTGAGTAGGTATCTAAAAATATAGTAAACAATATACTGACTATATCCTGAACTTAAAAATCATGGCTATTGATGGTATAAAGTGCTTTTTTTTAGTAGTAGCCTCTCTTTTATTTTAATATGACAGTTAGAGAAAGTCAGTATGATCTTAAAAGAAAATTAAAAATATTGTTTTTAATTTTGCAGTTTCACTTAACATTAACCAATACTTTCAAAAAGAAAAGGCCATCAGTGTCCAATATTTTGTCAATGAGAAAGTACCTGAGCAATAATTTAAAGATCTGTTTCTGCAAAAGATATTGTTTCAGTTTCTTATTACAAAACCTTAATATAAAGCAGGTGTAGCAGACTCATAATACACTAACAAGAGCACATTGCATAAAAGAATGCTGTTTTGCTAAATACCTAGAACAGTGTATTCCCCCGCTCGGAAAGAAACAAATAGAACATGACAACAAAGGAGAGAGGTTAATATATGTAGAGAGTCTTGTTCCAATTTCTTCTTTATTAGAGCTCTTGCCTTGAGCTGTGTCTTAGATCATGTCAGCTAATCTGACCACTGGTATATGATTTTCTGACAAAAGTGAACTGTCAGTTTTGCAGATTAGAAAATGGAGGCTTCAGCTCCTATTTCCAGTTTTGTTTACTTGGGGTTTTTTTGCTTTTCTTCATAATAATAGAAAAAGTCCTCTCTTAGTCTATGTGACTGAGCTGAGATTTGAGATGTGGCTGAGCTGAGCTGAGATTTGGCCCTTTTAAATTCAATCTCCTTTATAACATGTGTAGCCAGCAGAATTCTGTATCCATCTCTCTGGTAAGATATGATATGCAAATGGAACTTCCTCCTTGGGAGTGATGGAGCTTTCCTGTAGGAACGTTGACTGATTTTTTTCCAAGTTGATAGGATCATCTTACACAAGTAGATTGCAACTCTTAATGCACCTGGGGCTTTTTTTTTTTAAAGTAGGTCTGAGTTACCTCAGGTACTGCTGTGTATCTGGGAATTTAGTCATTGACGTCAGCAGTGCCCAGATTTTACTCAGCATTTTTTGTGAGTTTTTGATGATGTATTTGCTTTCCGTCATTCAGTAAAGAATATTAAAAACAAACCAACCCCCTAAATAAACAGTAACAAAAATGTTGATTGTGTAATCAAAACTTCCCATGTCATACTGCTGCTCAACTTCATGCTTAGTCCCTGCTCTCTTTCCCTCAGGAATATTTTCTTGAATCTCCTGGGTGTCTAACTGTTCATGTAGTATGCCAAATTATCCACAATTGTTCTTGTTCCTTGAAACAATGAGAACATGGAAATAATGATTGACTAGTGTATGGTAGATATTTTTGTTTCTTTAAATTATACCCAGACAGTTAATACTCTGGGTATAATAAATAAATAAATATAATTTGATTTTTAAGAATTAGCATGTTTGAGCTATAGTATCTGTGAAATCCATCTTGGTCTCAGTCTACTTTGGCTTGGTTAAAGAAAAATTATCCTCATGCTCAGTTCAGGCAAGTCTTGGATCATTTTAATTTTAGTAAACGTGCTTTCTCTTTGGCCTGTTTTAATTCAAAGGTATTAGAAATTGAGTTCTAGGCAGTGTTCACTATTTAATGAATGCAGTATATTATTTTTATATTTTTATTGTAACCTCCTGTCACAGGGTGACTGGCTCTTTTAATGGGAGATGGGGCTAGTTTACCTGTGCGATAACTAATTAGCTGCTTCCCAACCTGAGGGGATGAGATTATAGGGGTCAGATGATAGCTTAATGGACACCTGGGCCTCTGCAGGAATTTGGCCTACACTGGACCTGGGTGAACTGTGTTTTTCAAATTGAGTTTGAATGTTAGCATAAGTGATAGGCCTAAAAGCATGTGACCAAAAAAGAATGAGATCACGAGAAAGAAGAGCTTGTTTCTATTAAACTTCTTGTGACCCTTGAAATACCAGCATTATCTTATTTAACGTTTGGGATGAGGTAATAGAAATAAAGAAAACTTGCTTAATTGGGCCCCAGGTGCAGTAAATAATTGGTTATATATGGTTTGTTTAAAAAGAAATGCTTAGTTCAGTTATTGGGAAGAAATATGGTAAAATAAAATAAGAAGAAAATCTTGAGGAGCGGGCCCAGCCATTAGTCTTGTCTTGACTAAAACTCCTTCCTCTAGCTTTGGCTATGGTCTGATAACCAGCAGTGATATCACTTATTTATTATAGTGTATAAAAGATAAGGTTTTGGGGAGTTTCTTTGTCTCCCATCATGCTGTGACTCCAGAGGGGTATGTCCTGGGCCTGATCCTGTTGTAAGTATTTTGGCCAATACTTATAACTGGATTGATACTAGGACAGGGGTTCTCAAACTTCATTGCACCGTGACCCCCTTCTGACAACAAAGTTACTACATGATCCCAGGGGGAGGGCTGGAGCCCAAGCCCTGCCTCCCTGGGTGGAGGGAGAGGGAGCCAGAGCCCAAGCCTTGCCACCTCAGATTGGAAGAGAAGGGGCTGCAGCCCAAGTCCCACTGCTCTGGGTGGGGTGGAGCTCAGGCTTCAGTTTCAACCCTGGGTTCCAGCAAATCTAATGCTGGCCCTGGCAATCCCATTAAAATGGGGTCCCAACCCACAGTTTGAGAACCACTGTACTAGGATGTTGCATATAAGTTTGTGTATGCGTATATTTGTATTTTGAGTGTAATCAACACCAAGTGGCCTTTGGTCTATTAAAGAAATGCTTTTGTGTAAACTGAGTTGTGGTAAACCTTAGTAAAGTATTAGGGGAATTATTTGCAATAGCCTCATAAGAGGGCTGGGAGATCTATTTTGGTGTGGAACCACAGGGAGTGGGTATGTTCTTGTGGAAAGCCCTAAACCAAGGTCTACAGGAAGTTGGCTATCCCAGGGGAACCAGCCTGAGGCCCAGTGTTCTATACTGGAGCGGGGAAGGATGGAAGGAATGGAGTCCAGCAAGAACTGAGAATGTACTCCAGGGGAACCAGCCTGGGGGTGGAGTGCTCTATCCCAGAGCCAAAAAGACTCTCAAAGGTAGCCCAATGAGGGGATGGGTACAGGACCCAGAGGGCTGGCTGAAGAGGAACCACTGAAGGACAGAACAACTTTTTTGTTTGTTGGGACTTGATTGATTGGAATTTCGCTACCCCAGAATGGGATAAGTTTGTTTATGACTTGGCTGGAGGGCTAACTGAACTGACCGCTTTGTATGTGGAGTTCTTGGGGACTCTGAGGGTATGTCTACACTGCAACATAAGCTCATGCCTGAGCCCAGGCTCATGCCTAACCCCCTTGGTGTCTAAACTGCAATTGCACTAATCTAGGGCTTGGACCCAGGGTCCCAAGACCCTACAGGACTGAAAGGTCCAAGCTTGAGTTAAGCTGGGACCCAGGTTGTGAGCCCTATTGTTTTGCAATGTAGATGCAGCCCCTCTTGACTCGGGTCCCAGTAGTGAGCTGGAAGTATCCCACTATTCCATGTGACAGCTATCCCAACATCTGCAATCCACTCTATTATTTTGTGAAAGGAATATTTCTTAAATATTGTTAGTGAGTTCCTTTGGGATTTCTTGTGCAGCTTTATTTTTAAGGACAGTTTTGGATTTTCTTTACCAGTGATAGGACAGAATAATTCTTGTTTTTGTTCCTTGCTGTTGAATCATGATATAGGACTAAAATTGCAGAATTATCACTTAATTTTGGTATTAAAATGGATTAGATTTCTTGTGCATCGGTTGTATTTTGACAGTGCTATTGGTGGCAGTACCTAATATAACTTGACAGAGTAATTATGGAATAAAGATATATCATAACTTTGTTGTAACTTCAAACCTTAGATAACCTTAAACAGCAGCATTGCTAACCCCAAGATTTCAGAAATTGTGTCGGGCACCCAAACGCATGAGCTTGTCTTCAAATGTATTATTTTAAAAATATTATTTTTAAATTTCTTTTCTCTGCTATCTCATTTTTGAGCCTTTAGTGTTCTTCTTCTCAAGCTTTATCTCTGATGCCAGGAGGGCTCAGAAACGTACTGTTCTTGAAAGCTGAGGCCTGGTCTATGCTACGGAGTCAGGTCGAATTTAGCCGCATTAGGTCAATTTTAAAATGAATGCGTCCACACAAACAACCCCGTTCCGTCGACTTAAAGGGCTCTTAAAATTGACTTCTGTAATCCTCCCTGGCGACGGGAGTAGCACTAAAATCGACCTTGCTGGATCGAATTTGGGGTAGTGCAGACGCAAATCGACGGTATTTGCCTCCGAGAGCTATCCCACAGTGCTCCATTGTGACCACTCTGGACAGCACTTTGAACTCCGATGCACTAGTCAGGTACACAGGAAAAGCCCCGGGAAATTTTGAATTTCATTTCCTGTTTGGTCAGCATGGCGAACTCAGCAGCACAGGTGACCATACAGTCCCCCTAGAATTGCAAACGAGCTCCAGCATGGACCAAAAGGGATCTGCTTGCTGTATGGGGAGAAGCATCTGTGCAGGCAGAACTCTGATCAAAAAGAAGAAATGCAAATATATTTGCCAAAATCTCACAGGGCAGGTTGGAGAGAGGCTACAACAGGGGGACACAGCAGTGCCGCATGGAAGTTAAGGAGCTGGGGCAAGCCTACCAAAAGACAAAGGAGGCAAACGGTTGCTCTGGGTCAGAGCCCCATACATGCCACTTCTATGATCAGCTGCATGCCATTCTAGGAGGGGACCCTACCACTACCCCACCACTATCCGTGGACACGTGCAAGTGGGGAGTCTCACGCAACAGGGAGGAAGATTTTGTGGATGAGGAGGAGGAGAATGCGCAGCAGGCAAGCAGTGAATCCGTTCTCCCCAGCAGCCAGACCTTTTCCTCACTGTGCATTCGAAGGCGGGATCCCCGACTCTGAAGCTGGAGAAGGCACCTCTGGTGAGTGCACATTTGTAACTACAGTGCAGGGTTTAAAAGCAATAGTGTTTCATGTTTGATTTGCCCTGAAGAATTGGGATGCATTTGCTGCCCGTACAGTTACTGGAAAAGTCTGTTAACGTGTCTGGGGATGGAGCGGGAGTCCTCCAGGGACATCTCCATGAAACTCTCCTGGAGGTACTCTGAAAGAATTCTGGAATCATTGCAGCACAAAGCATGGTAGCAGATGGTCCTGAGTTTTGGTCACATTCAAGCAACATTTGGTCTATATCTTTCTGTGTCAGCCTCAGGAGAGTAATATCATTCCTGGTCACCTGGTTGAAATAGGGGAATTTTTGTAAGGGAACAGTAAAAGGACCCCATTCATGCTGGGCTGTTTGCGCTTGGCTAAAAGGGATCATCCCGGAGAATAGCCACGCGGTGGGGTGGTGGGAGGTATGTGCTGCACATCCACCCGAAAACCGCAGCTCCTCCTTTTAAATGTGAAACCCAATCCATTGCTTGCTATGGGAAAGGATGGCGCTGCAGTTTGAAACCATTCCCACATGTTTTCCATACAAAGCCAACCCCGCGTACCCTTTGCCTTACTATGGCTGCATGGAAACCGAATTCTGTTGCCCAGCCATGTGTGATGTGTCACCATACCGGCAGGCGCTCAATATAAAAGGCAAAATGCGACCTTGTACCTAAAGCACATGTGCTGTCTGCTGTGAATTGCTAGATTCACAACTGTGAAAGAGTCTCCGTTTTGTTCTCAGAAATGTATCATCATAAATTTTACTCTCCCTTTTTATCTCCCCCCAGGTGCAAATGTTTCTAGGCTCTCCCATTATCTCCGTCCCTGAGGTTATTGCAGATTAGAAGGCGGAAAAAACGCACTTGCAATTACATGTTTTCCGAGCTAATGCAGTGCTCCCGCACTGATAGGGCACAACTGAATGCATGGAGGCATTCAGTGGCAGAGGCCAAGAAAGCATTAAGTGAGCACAAAGAGCAGAGGCAGGAGTGCGAAGAGCGGAGGCAGGAGGTGATGCTAAGGCTAATGGGGGACCAAATGGACATGATGAAGCGTCTGGTGCAGCTGCAGGAAAGCCAACAAGAGCACAGACACCCCACTGCATCCATTGTACAACCTCCTGACCTTCTCCCCAAGTTCCATATCCTCCTCACCCAGACGTCCAAGAATGCGGGTGTGAGGAGGCTCCGGGCACCCAGCCACTCCACTCCAGAGGATGGCCCAAGCAACAGAAGGCTGTCATTCAAACAGTTTGATTTGTAATGTGGCTACAATAAGCAATGTGGGGTTGTATTTCTCTCCTCCCCCACTCCACCCTGGCTACCTTGTCAGTTATCTCCCTTTTTCTTTAATTAATAAAGAAAGAATGCATGGTTTCAAAACAATAGTTACTTTATTTTGAAGCCGGGAGGGTGGTTGGCTTACAGGGAATTAAAATCAGCAAAGAGGGTGGGTTTGCATCAAGGAGAAATACACACAACTGTCACACAGACGGCTGGCCAGTCATGAAACTGGTTTTCAAAGCCTCTCTGATGAGCAGCGTGCCCTGCTGTGCTCTTCTAATCGCCCTGGTGTCTGGCTGCTCAAAATCGGACGCTAGGCGATTTGCCTCAACCTCCCACCCTGCCATAAATGTGTCCCCTTACTCTCACAGATACTATGGAGCACACAGCAAGCAGCAATAACAATGGGAATGTTGGTTGCGCTAAGGTCTGATCTAGTCAGCAAACAGCGCCAGCAAGCTTTTAAACATCCAAAGGCACATTCTACCACCATTCTGCACTTGCTCAGCCTATAGTTGAACTGCTCCTTAGTACTGTCCAGGCTGCCTGTGTATGGCTTCATGAGCCGTGGGAGCAAGGGGTAGGCTGGGTCCCCAAGGATAACTATTGGCATTTCAACATCCCCAACTGTAATTTTCTGGTCTGGGAAGTAAGTCTCTTCTTGCAGCTGCTCAAACAGCCCGGACTTCCTAAAGATGCGAGCATCATGCACCTTTCCTGGCCATCTCACGTTGATGTCAGTGAAATGTCCCTTGTGATCCACCAGTGCTTGCAGCACCATTGAGAACTATCCCTTGCAGTTTACATACTGGTTGGCAAGGTGGTCCAGTGCCAAGATAGGGATATGCGTTCCGTCTATTGCCCCACCACAGTTAGGGAAACCCATTGCAGCAAAGCCATCTAGTATGACCTGCACATTTCCCAGAGTCACTACCCTTGATAACAGAATGTCAATAATTGCATTAGCTACTTGGATCACAGCAGCCCGCACAGTAGATTTGCCCACTCCAAATTGATTCCCGACTGACCGGTAGCAGTCAGGCATAGCAAGCTTCCACAGGGCTATTGCCACTCGCTTCTCAACTGTCAGGGCAGCTCTCATCTTGGTATTCCTGCGCTTCAGGGCGGGAGAAAGCAACTCACAGAGTTCCAGGAAAGTATCCTTACGCATGCGAAAGTTTTGCAGCCGCTGTGAATCATCCCATACCCGCAACACTATGCGGTCCCACCAGTCTGTGCTTGTTTGCCGGGCCCAGAATCAGCGTTCCACTGTATCAGCCAGCTAAATTGATGGAAGCAGAACTTCAGTTACTCTGTGACTTCCTTACAGAACTTAGGGTAAACTTACACCCATGTTTGTGATGCTTGCAAGCTACCCCAAGGTAGGGTTGCCAGTTTTGGTTGGACATATTCCTGGAGGTTTCATCACATGACATAATCTTTAATTTCTGGATACTCCAGGACAGTCCTTGGCAACCCTACAGGGAAAAGCAAACAATTGTGGCTGTGGCAGACTGCTACCCAAAGAAAATTCCTTCACATCCCACAGTATTGTGATCAGCTAGACACCGAGGATTTGAGGAAGAATCACCATTCACACAACCTCTTAATACCTAGCCTTTAGGTGTATTTCTGTCCTGCTCTTTCCCCATGTCAACTATAACCACAATTAGAAGTCATGGAGACTAAAGCTGATGGGGGGTGGGAATATGGGTCTAGCTACTGGAAAAATACAAGTGTCCTGCCCCTGCACCAGTCTCCAAGCACTTGGACTGGGTGTGTTCATATCCGCAAGTTGGAGAATGGGTTTTTACAGGGTAGGGAGATGCACCTAATGGCATAAATGAATATGTGGATGGGTAACGACAAACCGCAATCCCTAGTCAATGTGGATTTGTATTTTGCGCATACAGCTTGCTCTTATTTGCTTTATTAACATGTTGAATTAGATACTATTTCAAGTATTCCAAAAGATTTATAATAGCATTTAAAACCACCAATAACAATTTTGTACTGTTAAAATACATAGCTTTTGGAAGATTGGACTCCAGAGTCCATCTGTATGTTGTTTTTTATTCATATGGTGTAGATTTTTATACAACTTAAAAGATAGTGAGTTGGTTGATAGGAGAGAATCCTTACTTAAGTCTCCCATTGACAGTACAGCCACTGCGATTTGGAAGGTAATTTATGAGTTTGCACTTTGAAGCTTTAGTGCAGAATGGTCACAACATCAAATTTATATTTATGCAGTTTGATTACAGCATGCTTGCCCTGAAGCTTAAACGCTGAGGCAAGCACCTTGGCTCCTTTCCTGAAAGGCTGTTAAAAATGGTTAACAGCAGTCTCATTCTCTTTAACGCTATTTACCTTGCAAGTGGTGCAGCTTGATCTGCAGAGTAGATATCTGCACTGAAGCACTCCCTTGGAGTCTGCACGAGAGAGGAATGGAGCTGCATGTTCAACAGAAATCAATGTTGCAGCAAGGTTACAGAAAATAGAAATGTGTATATTTCATCATCAGGCCAAGTAGAGAGGTTCAAAAGATGTTCTCTTTCAGCTGCTGAATTTATGCTTCTCTTTCTTTCTAGAAAGATGTGGATACTTTGCCCTGCCTCCAGCATCTGTTTCTCAGCTTTAACAATATATCTAGGTAAGGGGACTACCAGTTTGCTTCTTATCGGTAACTTAAGTATAATATTGCAGCTGTATTAAGTTAAAATTGGAATACTTTGCAGGTGGTTACAGTTTTCTAATATGGCAGATTGAATAAGAATATACAATGTCTGGATTATACAAAATGTGTGAAACTGAAGTTCTCTAAACCCTCATCCTTTAAATGTACATTCTATTTATGAAAATTCTACTATTCTGTTTAAAGATGACCATACAGTTTATAGTTATGAAAATAGAAAATAGTATTGTAAATACTGTATAATTTTAGTGTTAATTTAAGTATCTGTTTAACAGTATATAAGTTACATTTATGTTTACATTCATCACAACATAAAATATCGAATTAAAATCTGTTTAATTGATGTGACTAGATTATTCTTCATTTGTATTGCTTTCTGAACATCTTTTGTTACCTAAAGCTGCAATCTGTATTCATTATTGTGTCACTCTTTCAAACTGGGCCATCAGAATGTAGTAACTCAGCTTTCTCAGTAAGACTTCTGTTGTTTTAAGAACTGATGAGCATGTTTCATTATAAATGTATAGAAATGTTTGTCATCTACATCTGTCTTCTCATCGTATTTTCAAATGTTACTGGATTCTGTATTTATAGTCATCCCAAAATAAAAGAAAATGTTATTTTAAAAAGTACTGCATGCACGATTTTCCTTAGAGAGCAACTTATGGTTGCTCATATATCTTAATCATCATAAATATAGAACTAAGGAGAAATCTAACAGCATCAAATTATTTTATTAGAGACCTAGAAAAGGTACTGCATTCCTTTATTGCTGGAAAAATCATGATGTTTTTGCTGTACTTATTCTCTTTGTAGGGATGGAAAATAGGAATGATTTATGTTATAACTAACAGAAATTGTTATTATACTAGTAAGTTAGAGTGTTTTATGCAGACCTGCATTTTATTTCTTGCAAAGACCTCCAATTTACTTGTTTATGAGCCTTATGTTCTTAATGCAGTGATGCAGCATTTACCCTTAAAATTACTGGGTATTAAAAAAAGTTGAAAATCTAATACGAGCTTCTACTAAACTATAGATATTTCACATGAATTAATCTGCTAGTGCCTCTGCTTCATGTTTTAAATTTGGGTAGTAGCAGACATAGATTAGCATTTTATTTCTGTTGAATAATGGTTGGTTCCCAAATTTTAAACATACTTTTTGTTTCTGTTCTGCCAACAAATGTCCTAGCCTGGTTTTAGCAGTTGGAGGACTGCAGTGGCCAGTTCCCCTGTCACCAGAAAGTATTGCTGCAGTCAGTGGTAATTACTTCATGATTTTATGTAACTGACCTAGTAACTCATCCAGCTCTCAGCCTCCTCTCCCACAATGTTTTATACAAAATTATACTATTATTTTTTCAGTATACAAGGAGAGAAAAGGACCTAAAAAGAAGCTTGGCAAATCCAATTGGTTACATAATCTGTAGCTGATTTCAAACTAATATCTTGCTTGCTTTTATAGTTTATTCAGCGGGTTTGCAGGGAAGCTATATGTGCACAACTCAGTCTTAGAATTTGTCCCTACATGGGATGTACATACCTTAAACATTGTCTTGCAAGTATGTAATGTTTAGTTTTGGTTTTGGTTTAGAGTTGAAATCAGTTTAAAAAAAAAATCTGAAATCAGTTGAAAATCGCACTTTTCCACTGTATGAACCTTATGTTTGGACCAACCTAACACTTTACATGCCAGTCACCATTATAACATCTTGATGGTGGTGGCATTTGGCTTGTTGATGTTTTGAAATGTTGACATGCCATTGAACAACAGCATTTCATCAAGGAGGTGAAACAACACTGAATGTACATTTTGTGTTATATAACTGATGCGTGACATGTTTCGTATCAGGGAAATAATTTAAAAAATGTGTTTTTATAACCAATTATGTACTGATATTTTTCCTGGTGCAGTTTGACTTGACCAAGATGTTTAAACTGAAAATTGGCAAGTGTAATGGGAACTTTAGACACAATTTTAACATGGAGTATTGCTGTAGTAAGATCAAGAATGAAAGTTCCCACTACCCTTTGTACGTATTCTCATGACTTATTTATTTAGATTTACCATACGCCTTGTGGTAAACTTTGAAAATATATTTTCAAGAAACAATTCTACATGCATGTGTATGTAAAAAGACAAAAAAATATTTCAGACAAATGGCAATACTTATGCAATGATCTAAAGCATTTACTCACAGGTACACAATGATAACTTGCTAGCAGCAGCAGCAAGATATGTTGCAAAAGTCTGGTTGTATTCACAGCTTGGTTTCCTTAGAGTCAGTTAATCAGATATTGATTTAAAAAATTACTTCATAAGATGTAATAATACGGCCTTTATGTTAAATCAGAATATCTCCAAAGGAGGTATAGAACATTTTAAAAAGATTAATTTAGAATGAATTGTTTTGACATAGCAAAAGTTCACATTGGAGCATCAGTTTGGTGCTTGTCACATGGCAGCAAGAGTTGTTGCATCATGTATTGATAAACATTGACATGTATCAATTGAAATGTCTTTATAATATGCCTCGTTACAGATGAGGACATTTCAAGCTGTTATGGTCTTAATATTAATGAGATATTCTCTCCTCTTCATTTTCAGAGGAACCCCAGAATGCTACTGTTCCTCTAAAGAAATCTTTTGTACACAAGTTCCCAAGTGTTCATGTTGTTAAGACCTCATAAGCTAAAACCAAACCAAGAATTGGTATGGGGACTGGAACAAAGAAATAATGTCTTATTTCCATCCTCAGCTTGGACAGATTTAGTAGTCAGGCAAACTAATAGCATTCGCACCTGTTACATTAATTTAAATGGAATATATGGGCTTAAGGTGTTGACATAACCCCGTAACTGTCCAACATTAAACAGTGTTAAACAAGGTTTGGGCATGTGGTAACATGGCAAACACACCATTAAGAATCCTATTAACCTTTTATTAAAAACATAGAAAAGATGGAAAAACACTTAAAACATTTAAAATGTGAAGTATTTGTCAAATAAGGCTTTCACTTTAACAACATTCCTTGTTCCCCTTCCCTTTAGCTGGAGAGTTTTTAGAAGGAAATCCTCCACCTCCTTGTTTAACAGCCTCTTTAGATCATATTAAAGAGGGTATTAACTGTACTTTTGGGGAAAAGAGAAGAAGTTAGTTGAGATGAGCTGGAGCAGTTGTTGCTGTTATTAAAGTACAATCCTGTTTCATCCCAGGTGGTGTTTGGGATTCAGATGGAGCCAAAAGAGGTGGCAATATCATCTGGGTCCCTCTCTCTGGCATGGGCTGGTCAGGACCAAACTCTCAGGATCAGGATGACAAAGGCCCTGGGTTCCAAGAGATGGTGGGGTTGGAAGCCATGGTGGTGAAGCTAACTCCATTAGACAATTTTTCTCCCAAAAGTCTCTCTCTTTAAGAATCCACCCAGGGAATGGTGGGTGAAATAGCCCATCCTCTCATTATTTTGTCCACCAATTAGACCAGTATACCCATTTTGGTTCACTAGTTTCTGGTTCCGCACTTTTCCAGTTTACTAAGCAGGATCTTGACAGGACTTGAGTTATATCACTAGGCCTTTTTGTTTGGACTAATTCAGTTATTTTCATACCATTTCCCATGAACACTTGCTATTAGAAGTTTTTGTGACACCTTACGAACTTTCATGCATTTTTTTACACCAGTTGAAGTTCCGGGGGCGGGCAAGAGCAAGCTTTTTACAGTTAAGTTCACAATTAGGGAAAATATTGTAGGCCCAATTATTGCAACACACCTTGATGGTTCCTTATAATCTATTATTATTTATTTGTATTATCGTAACACCTAGGAGCCCCAGTCAGGGACAAGGATCTCAGTGTGCTAGGTGCTGTACAAACACAGAATAAAAAATCATTTTTTGGACTCTTGCTGAATTATCCAGACTTCTCATCTAGATTGTTATCTGGCAGAACTTTGAGATTTTTTTGCTTTTAGAACTATTTAACTTGCCCCACTAGAGCTCAGGGGGGCGGTGGGGTTGTTATTACTGGTATTTCTTAATATGAAAACCAAGAAGTCTATTTTTATTCCATGTCTTGGAGATGTAAACTAATTTGCCAATGATTGTAAACTTTACAAGGCCATGACTGTCTTTTATTCTGCATCTTGTAAATCATATTTATTTAGCAAAAATAGGTTGGGTACAGATATGACCCCTTCAGGTGTGGGTTTTGGAGAAGAGGAGCAATTTCCCCATCTGGTTACTTAGTGAAAGGAATGATTTGAACTATTGTAACACTCATCTATTACAGCTTTCTATTATGCAACTGCAAACAGGTTAGCAACACCTTTATGGTGGACAAAGAGATCAGAAGAGAGTATTGAAATATAGCCTGTATTGGTGTAACGGGTCATCTTTTATGGCTATCTCTGTGCTGTGCCACAGTCTGAATCCTGATTTGCAAATATTCAGGATGCTGGGACATATCACATTAGAGCTTGTTTGTCACTACTTGCGCATAACTTGCTTTGGGCTTCTCTTCATTGCAGGGTTAGCTTGAGGTATAACTAGAGTGTTGCCTCTAACCCAACTCCGTCCTGTCCATGTACAAAAATCTAGCTCAAGTTAAGTGGTGCTTCCTACTTGAGCCAGCTGGTCTGTCGGGGGTTTGGACTAAAGCCTGAGTGCTCCCCATGCCTGAACTAGTGATGCCGTGGGGTTGCAGCTTCTCTCTGCTGCTAATCCAGTCACTCTGGGTTGCTCCAGTGTGGTTTTGCTATGAGACCACTCTCACTCAGGCTAGGCTAACTTAGGAGGAGTTAGCTCAAGTGTAGATAACTGAAGCTAATACTTCATTGAAGACAAGCCCTTAGAAATCGGTTGTTGGAGACAATGTGATAGTTAGAGAGGGCTTCTTCATTTAGCTTTGGTTTTTTGAGGATTTATTTGTGAATTTATTTTTTAAACAAAAAAATAATTAAAAGCACATTTTATTATAGCATGGTTCATGCCCTTAAAAAAAAAGGAAAAAGGAGGGACATCTGTTTCAGTTTCACTAATAATCTGAGGTATGTTGAAGTACTCAGAACTTCAAAGCACCACAGTACGCATTTATCATAAGGGGTTGAAAACCCAACCAACCTTTCTAAAAAGTTTTTTGTTGTTTCCTGAAGGAGATTGATTTGTTTTTTTAATTCTGCATGTAGCAGCAGAATTTCTAGAAGTATAAATACTTTACAGGCTAATTCTTGTAGAAGAAGGCTTTAGTGCAGGTATTGAATTCTGATGTATTTGAAACTAGTTTTGAAGGTCAGAAGTATTAGTTGATTTAGAATGAATATTGTCACACTAAAATCTAATCTAGCACAATAGAGGTTCACAAATAACATCACATTTAACTCTGCAGTCACAAAAGTTTCAGGCCAAAGTCTTCTGCAGAACTAAACTTTTAGCTTTACTAAATTTATTTGTGTGACATTTCAGTGGAATGATGGATTTTTTTGATCAGGTGATATTGTGAAATAGTAACTAATAAATCATCACAACATTCATAAGGTAGGTAGGTAATTATTGTCTATTTTACGGTGTGAAAATTAAGCCACAGAGCAATTGAGGCTAAAAATTTCAAACTTGGCTCCTAAACCTACACACTAAAAAGGCCTAATTTTCAAAGGTGCAGAGCACATGGATTGACTTCAATATTAGCTGCCAGGTGCTCAGCACCTCTGAAAACCAGGCTACTATTTTAGGTCCCTTAATATGGATTTAGTAGCCTACCTTTATGACCCAAGGCCAACATTTTCAGACCTGAGTGCCAAGAGGCATTTAGATACTGTAACTAATTTTTCAGAGGTGCTGAACATCCCTCGCTTCTCTTGATGCCTATGGAATCGGAGGGTGCTCAGCACTTTTCAAAACGAGACCACCTATTTAAGTGTCTTATTTTGGCCAGCCACAATTGACACTTTTTGCCTAAGTGAACATATCCAAGGCCATGAGAACTGTCACCTACCACCTTTTCAGCTTTTTCCATCGGTAAAGGAAAAGGATACAGACTCTGCATCTTTAAATAAAGTTTTACATAGGTCAGTCATCTTTTAGTATAGCCTAATGGAGCATTGCTGCATGATGTCTGCCTCTTGGAACATGCTACTTGTCAGGGATGAAGTCTTTTGTTTTTGCCTAGGTGGAAAGCCCAGGTTTAGGTTAAAAAAAATTAACCCTGTATTCCTTTCAGTTGTCCCTTGATATCCATGGGATATGTTTCGGATCTCAGTAATCTGTAACAATACCTCTTGTATTCTACCATTTTCTTCTCTATTTCAAGGATCTGTACCCAGTTAACAATATAGCTGAGCTTTCTCACTGTTTATGTCCAGTCCTTGGGAGAAAACTTCTTAAAAAAAAATCAGTCCCAAAAAACTTGTAGTCTGGTATCTTTCATCTTACTGGGAACCCTAGCACCTAAACATTTATTCCTTACATTTGATTCTTCAGACTTCTGACTTTGCATGAAAGATTATTGTATTTATTATTTATTTAGATTTAAAATAATAAAAAGATGCTTGTCCAAGAGACTTTGCACACTAACACATCAATAATACAATACAGATTTTACCATTATTTTAGTACATACTTCATCTTGGACAAAAGAAGCTTCTAGTGTTGCTGTTGACTTTTTCTGCAGTCTTCAGCCATGCTAAAGTAAGTGGCACTTTGCCTTCTAGATTACTGACTCTTGATGAGTTTTTTGTTGTTTAATTTTTGCCACCACAGTTTGCAAATGACAGGTTTCAGAGTAGCAGCCGTGTTAGTCTGTATTCGCAAAAAGAAAAGGAGTACTTGTGGCACCTTAGAGACTAACCAATTTATTTGAGCATAAGCTTTCGTGAGCTACAGCTCACTTCATCGGATGCATAAAGTGAAAAATGCAGTGAGGATGTTTTATACACACAGACCATGAAAAAATGGGTGTTTATCACTTCAAAAGGTTTTCTCTCCCCCCACCCCACTCTCCTGCTGGTAATAGCTTATCTAAAGTGATCATTCTCCTTACAATGTGTATGATAATCAAGGTGGGCCATTTCCAGCACAAATGCAGGGTTTAACAAGAACGTCTGAGGACCGGGGGGGGGGAGGGGGGGGAGGGAGGAGGGTTAGGAAAAAACAAGGGGAAATAGGTTACCTTGCATAATGACTTAGCCACTCCCAGTCTCTATTCAAACCTAAGTTAATTGTATCCAATTTGCAAAAGAATTCCAATTCAGCAGTCTCTCGCTGTCTGTAATCGTGTGACCAGAGAGATTGAAGTGTTCTCCAATTGGTTTATGAATGATATAATTCTTGACATCTGATTTGTGTCCATTTATTCTTTTACGTAGAGATTGTCCAGTTTGACCAATGTACATGGCAGAGGGGCATTGCTTGCACATGATGGCATATATCACATTCATAAACCAGTTGGAGAACACTTCAATCTCTCTGGTCACGCGATTACAGACATGAAAGTTGCGATATTACAACAGAAAAACTTCAAAACCAGACTCCAGCGAGAGACTGCTGATTTGGAATTCATTTGCAAATTGGATACAATTAACTTAGGCTTGAATAGAGACTGGGAGTGGCTAAGTCATTATGCAAGGTAACCTATTTCCCCTTGTTTTTTCCTACCCCCCCCCCCCACTGTTCCTCAGACGTTCTTGTTAAACCCTGGATTTGTGCTGGAAATGGCCCACTTTGATTATCATACACATTGTAAGGAGAGTGGTCACTTTGGATGAGCTATTACCAGCAGGAGAGTGAGTTTGTGGGGGGCGGGGGCGGAGGGTGAGAAAACCTGGATTTGTGCTGGAAATGGCCCAACTTGATGATCACTTTAGATAAGCTATTACCAGCAGGAGAGTGGGGTGGGGGGAGAGAAAACCTTTTGAAGTGATAAACACCCATTTTTTCATGGTCTATGTGTATAAAACATCCTCACTGCATTTTTCACTTTATGCATCTGATGAAGTGAGCTGTAGCTCACGAAAGCTTATGCTCAAATAAATTGGTTAGTCTCTAAGGTGCCACAAGTACTCCTTTTCAGTTTGCAAATGATCTTTCTCAACATGAAATCTTTTCCCAGCTCTAGCAGTGTAGAAGAAATTAGGCATAAAGATGATTTTTTTATATCACAGGACTCTTACATTGTTTGTAGCTTGGAGAAAGTTTGTCTTTAATGATCAGTTCATGTCCGTACTGATAGTTAAGTGCAAAGAATAACTTGGTAGGTTGTTCCCACAATAATGAAAACACTTCAGACTCCAAACAGAATACATATGTGACGGGTTGGATTGCAGAAACCCCTTTGGGACTGCTCCCTGATGTGCCTGGACTACCTCTGAGCCTGCTTTCCCTGCCAGCTTGGGACTTCAGAGCCCTTCCTGGTTGTGCCAGACACTCTAGCCTGCTACGAACACAGACCCAGGTCTGAACCATGTCCCCCAAAAGCTGCAGGCTTAACTGGAAAGAGCTTAAGAAGTGTTCCTGTCTCCAACACTGCGGTACCAAGCTCCCAAAGGGGTCCAAACCCCAAATAAATCTGTTTTACCCTGTATAAAGCTTATACAGGGTAAACTCATAAATTGTTCGCCCTCTGTAACACTGATAGAGAGAGATGCACAGCTGTTTGCCCCCCCTCCAGGCATTAATACGTACGCTGGGTTAATTAATAAGTAAAAAGTGATTTTATTAAATACAAAAAGTAGGATTTAAGTGGTTCCAAGTAATAACAGACAGAACAAAGTAAAATAAAATAAAGCACGCAAAATAAAATAAATTAAATTAAATAAAGCACGCAAGTCTAAGCCTAATGCAGTAAGAAGGTGATTACAGATGAAATCTCACCCTCAGAGATGTTTCAATAAGCTTCTTTTACAGACTAGCCTTCTTCTAGTCTGGGTCCAGCAATCACTCCCACCCTGTAGTTACTGTCCTTTGTTCCAGTCTCTTTCAGGTATCTTTCAGGGGTGGAGAGGCTATCTCTTGAGCCAGCTGAAGACAAAATGGAGGCGTTTCCAGGGGCTTAAATAGACTTTCTCTTGTGGGTGGAAACCCTTCTCCTCTCCTATGCAGAATCCAGCTGCAAGATGGAGTTTTGGAGTCACGTGTCCATGCATGACTCAGAACTTTACCTGCCAATGCCACATTCCCAGGAAAGCTCAGATGTGGATTGGCATCTCTCAGAGTTCATTGTTAGCTTAAGTGTTTCTTGATTGGGCACTTTCTGAGAATAATCTTTTCTCAAGAAGCTGACCAACTGCTTCACTGAGACTACTTAAAATCAAACAAGTACATAGCCAATATTTATAACTTGAATACAAAAATGATACATGCATGTAAATAGGATTAATATATTTAGTAGATTTTACCCTTTGCAGAGATATGTTACATGGCGTATCTAGCATAAAACATATTCCAGTCATGTCATATTTACAATCATAAGCATATTTCTGTAAAGCATTATGGGGTGCTTCTCCACTAAATATTCCAGCCAGGAGCCCCTGTCTTCAGAGCTTAGGACTTCCTCAAACTCCAGTCCTGAGGCCAGTAACTTATTTTTAAACATAATTTAGAGCTATTTTGTGCATTAGAAATAAAATCCTTTTCTCACTTTTTTTTTTAAATGGAGGAGCGGGCATCAGAATGAAGTTGTACATCTGTAGGATAGTTTAAAAACTGGTATCCTCCTGATAATTATCTTAGGGGTCTTTTTAGATTAATGTTTAACAGAATGATTAGAGCAGGATGCACTGATAGAACCTATGAAGTAATAATACAGAATACCCTGCACAACTAACTTATACTATTTTAGGGGTGGGGTAAAGTTAAGATTCCAGATCCGTAACAATATCTATACACTGAAACCTTTCCAAGAGATCACCCTTATTACATAACCTCCTGCCTTAAGAGACCTCCTAAAAGCATTAAGTACACTTCTGTTCCATCTTTTATTAGAAGATCAACTGTTTACTGATCCCTTGAGTGATTGCTTAACTTAAAAATGGATAATACACTTTTAAATACAATATTTTAAAATCATATCAAACCACCAGCACATAAAGCAAGTATAGTTTTGCACTCTTCCTCGGTCTTAGTGGCCTAATTCTGCTCCCATTGAAATCAATAACAAAACTCTCATTGACTTGAATGGGGCAAGATTGATTCTTAGGTGGTTATGTTGTTAGCCGTTGCAGGAAATCACAGAATCAGATTTGTTCAGTAAGTGAAGGAGGAATTATTTTAATGCAGTTATAATTTTCAGTCCACAAATATGCCTCTTTAGATTTTCATATTGTCTAGCACTATTTTGTCTGGTTTCAGAGTAACAGCCGTGTTAGTCTGTATTCGCAAAAAGAAAAGGAGTACTTGTGGCACCTTAGAGACTAACCAATCTATTTGAGCATGAGCTTTCGTGAGCTACAGCTCACTTCATCGGATGCATACTGTGGAAACTGCAGAAGACATTATATATACACAGAGACCATGAGACAATACCTCCTTCCACCCCACTCTCCTGCTGGTAATAGCTTATCTAAAGTGATCATCAAGTTGGGCCATTTCCAGCACAAATCCAGGTTTTCTCACCCTCCGCCCCCCCCCCCCCCACACAAACTCACTCTCCTGCTGGTAATAGCCCATCCAAAGTGACCACTCTCTTTAAAATGTGTATGATAATCAAGGTGGGCCATTTCCAGCACAAATCCAGGTTTTCTCACCCCCCCACCCCACACACACAAACTCACTCTCCTGCTGGTAATAGCTCATCGAAACTGACCACTCTCCTTACAATGTGCATGATAATCAAGGTGGGCCATTTCCAGCATAAATCCAAGTTTAACCAGAACGTGGGGGGGGGGGGGGTGTTAGAAAAAAACAAGGGGAAATAGGCTACCTTGCATAATGACTTAGCCACTCCCAGTCTCTATTTAAGCCTAAATTAATAGTATCCAATTTGCAAATGAATTCCAATTCAGCAGTTTCTCGCTGGAGTCTGGATTTGAAGTTTTTTTGTTGTAAGATAGCGACCTTCATGTCTGTGATCAGTAATATCATTGATGTAAGATTGTGAACGGTTTTGTTCTATTTACAGACATGCGTACTTAAACAAATTTTGTAATAAATAATAACTTTACTGAAAATACACTATTTACCTTTGGATTATGGAATTACCGGCAAGGTGGTCAGAATGTGTTGCAGACTATTGGCGTGATCATAAAGATGTTTTCATGCATGAATAATCTCACTGAAATTGTTGAGGCTGCTCAGATAAATAAAGTTACTCAGGAGGAAATGTTTATGGAGTTGAGCCCCATATTGCACTGTATTTTTTCCAATAGACTGATCAGCTTTAAAGGTCAATTGAGATGCTTTTTATAATTATCAAAGTTCACTTTTGTTTCTCCTGTATCATTTGATAATATCAGAAACACCCAGCATAATGCTGGGATCTGCATTCTCTTAATTCCTTTTCCTGTTTTAGTTGGTTTTGATATGGCCAAGAGTAGTAGGGAAAGGCTACAGTTCCAAAATATAGTTTTAGCAGGTAACTAAATAAGTAAATACCCTTTAATTTTAAACTGTTTTTATATGTAATTTTATATCTTCATGTATATTCCCTGAGTTTTGAATCTTACAGTTTTTATTAACTTAAAAATAATATTAGTTCAATATTGTGTCCAGCAAAAATCTAAATTGAGCACTTTTAGAATTGCATAGTAGCACGTTTAAGCATTTCTTAGCATAATGAAGCATAACCAAGGTATTTTACCAGACCTTAATTTTAAACAAAATATTTGATGAGTAGTAAGAATAGAAATACATCATTTTTATTGTTATAAAATAAGCAAGTTGATTATATAACTAAAATTTGATGCCATAGTTTGACTCATGTCTGTCTTGCTCATTCTCATTCTCACTTTGTAATTAAGCTGAGATGGTACCTTAGAATATCTTTTAAAGTCAGTAAAAGTGATTATGGTGGAATTCATTATGTGAATGAAACTGGCAGAAACATGTACAAAATATTTTTGAAGTCTATGGTAAACTTAAATAGATCTAAAATTGAGTTCTTAATTTAGTTTCAAGAAAATTGTACATTTATCTTCGTTTCCCACTGACACAATTTCAATAAACAAGAGGATGCATATTGATAATTAAATCCAGTTATTGCCTGTATCTTCCTATGCTTCCCCCCCATAATCTTTTTTCTTCAGAAATAGATTTCCTCCAATTTCTTTTATAACTCTGCTGTGTGATAGCCTATCAAAGCATTTGTCATACTCTTAGCAATGTTATTGAACTAAGAACTGGGCTGAAGAGTCCTGTTCTTCTAAGGCTCTAGCTAAGTAGAGCTGGTCAGGAATTTTTCAATGAAACGTTTTTTGTCAGAAAATGCTGATTAGTTGAAACTGAAACTTTTTGAGGGAAAGAGGGTCTGTTTCACTGAAACTTTCATTAGGATGGTTTCTTAAGTCCAGGATGGAATTTCGTGGGGGGACACCCGCCCGAGAATAGTCAATAGCTTAGTGGTTAAGGCATACCCTAGGATGTGGGAGACTCGTATTCATGTTCCTGCTGTAAATCGGGCATATCTAGGATATGTTGGTTTTTCTGGGGTGTGTCTCTCTCTTCCCTCTCCCCCCATTCCACATAAAACTTTGAAAAGGTCTCAGTTTCATCCAGATATGGAGCAAAAACATTTTGGAGGTCTTGAAAATGTTCTTGAGACAGGAAAACAGTTTTCTGCCTAGCTCTATAGCTAAGTCATTAGAGGGAGAGAAAGGTCCCCTTCATGCTTTGCTATTATACGAAGGGAAATTGTCCCAATGTTTATGGTCCAATGCTCCTTACCATCTGTTGCCTCAAACAGGAAGTTGAGCCATCTTCTGGGAAGTAGGGCATTTTAAACTTACTGAAAAGTTGGTTTATTTTTCTTTAGGGAGAAGATTGTATATATTAGTGTTATTTAAAAAACCTTGTGTAGTTTGTAAAGTAGCGTATTTAAACAAATATTAAAAAATATTTAATGATTAGCCCAGAATTCTTGATACCTTTAAACACTGGACATTGTCAATGTTATGAATTTAACAGGGAGAATATCAATCCTTCCTCTCATGTTTTTTGCAGGCTAATTAGGAAAACTATATTTCATTATATGTCAAGAATGGCTTAGTATTTATTATCAAAGAAAATCTTTAGTAGTAGTAATGTTGTTCTATCATTTGTAAATATTTTTGGAATATTATGTCACCGAAGTAATTTGGGGAGTTCGTTGCAGAATCTGTTGTTAGAGAAGTGATAACATCAAACATATCTTTTTTTTTTTCTCAATAGGTCAGTTTAAACATGCATGTATAGGTCACAATCAAAACCAACGGCTAATTAGAGAACAGTGGTTACAGTACATTACTCAGTTGTGAGAAAGATTTTATTACTCATAGCCTGTATTGTTTGTGCATTTATATTACAGATGGATATTTATAGCTCTTTGTAGATCTCCAGAGTTTAGTTCATGATGACAGGCATAGCTAGGATATAGGCACATTTTTTCCTGCTCTAATCAGGGAAGAAAAGAAATTGAATAATTCATTAGATCCTTCAAGAACATGTTTAATTTGTATGTGATAGTCTGTGTGCTGTTTTTTCAGTAGAAGTCTGAACTGTAGTGCCCTCCTTTTTTGGGGAAAAAAGCCCACACTTCTTCGAGGAGTGTCCCTGTGGGTGCTCCACTTTAGGTGAATCTGCACCCTTGCTCTTGTAATTGGAGATTTTTAGTAGCAGTGCCTGGTTGGGGTGCACATACGTTGTCCCTGTCTCCCGCCATCTCAGCTGGTTACATAGTGCTGTCCGACCAAACCTCCCTCAGTTCCTTCTCTATGGCTCTTTGCTTGAGGCTGAGCAATTAGCAGAGCCTCTGAGCTTACCATAGTCTAGCTTTAACTTTAGAATACTGGTTAGTTAATCAATAGTTAGTTAATAGTCAATATTTTCCTTCCCTATCTATTCGCCATTCATTCTTTCTTAAAAAAAAATTCTTATCTTTGGAGTTTAATTTTCAGTTATTAGGATACCCCTTAGTGTAGTATAGTTACCCTCTCTCTTGGGAGAAACCCTATTCTAAGGGGCATGCCCAGCTCCCTGGGTTTTAAACGTTGCCTCACTTACCAGTCCTCACAGTGTGTCTGCTGCCTTGGCTAGACACACATACCACAAAAGTGCTCACACTGCCACAATCTCAAGGCTCACTCTAGGAAGGCAAGGGACCTACACCTAAAACGTCTCATGATAGAGAAGTCTCTGCACCCAGCATCCGATTCGGGATCACAGACCCCTTCTGGGCACTGGTCTGCAACAGCGGCATCTGACAGAGGTTCCCCAACGCCCTCTCAGAGGAAGGAGCACTCTGCCAATAAGGCGACAAAGAAGCAGGTGCTGACCTCCCCTCCTCATGAATCTGCCAAAAAGAGATGTTCCCCAATCTGTCATACCCCACTGGTATCGAAAGCACTGAGACCCTCCGCTTTTGAGGTAGTGGGACCATCCAGTACCATGGGTATTGTGCGAGCTAAAGAGTCTAAGCGGGCTGGCTCGGAAAAAGGCACTAAAGGGAAACCTACCATCCTTGTCTTGGTACCACTGGAGACACTCAGACATGCGACACCAAGCGGCTTGGCAGCACTACAGTCTATGGCGCCGCCTTCTGCCTCCTCAGTGCATAGCACACGTCCCTTGGCACCGACAACTGTGGTAAGGACATCAATACCACCGACAACACCCTCCTTGGTCCTGATGCTCTCGGTACCACAGGAATTTCTCTGCCATAAAGATCTTCTGGTCTCCTTGGCACTGGAATCTCCACTCCTTGGTACTGACCTCACTCCAGAACACATGGTACTGTGCCAACTTACCACCCCACCCAGATCAGTTCCTCCTTTATCCAGTGACGAGGATGATGAAGATGAAGGAGAAATCTTTTCCTTCTATCACTCCTTGCCTATCCACACAGCCACCAGACCAGGTCTGCCAGAGCACATGAATACCAACCCAGACCTGAAACTCAAGGATGGTACAGACATCCATGGATGCTGCCAGCTATGGATTTCCACCACAATGGCCTACTAGGACACATGGGCAGCATACCACCAACACTATCCTTAGCCTCCCAGTCCAGCCAAGAAGAGATTGAGGCGTTCTCCATCACGTTCTGTACCTGGACCCTTTGAACCTCTGGAAGAGGCAGTAGAGGAATTGGAGGAGACTTTGGATCAGGAAGTCATGCAAGATGCCAATTTTTCATCCTCTTCTCCGGATGAAGCTATCATGCCCCCACCACCCACAGTGGGGGATGACTTTAAACAGGATTGCAGATTTTCTTGCTATACTTCTGGAAGAAGTGGTGGAGGCCCAACATAAGTTGCTGGACATTCTCCAGACTTCAGCCTCCTCCAAGATTGTTCTCCCAATAAATGAGGCTCTCATGTGTAAAATGACTAGACCATCAAGACCCAGTCAAGACCATCTGGCAGACCCCAGCAACAATTTCGCCCACCTGCAAAAGAGTGCAAAAAAATGCTGTGTCCTTTCCAAGGGGATGGAATTTCTATTTTCACACCCACACCAAACTCTTTGGTGGTAGAGACCATAAACGAGAAGGGCAGACAATACCGTTCCAGATCTTCCCCATGTGACAGGGACTCTCTGGAAGCTACTGCCTCTTTTCCCTGATCCAGTTTTAGTCAATCTAATCACCACAAGTCAGCCCACGGACATTGGACATTGCCTCCAACTGTTAGGACACATGTCAGCGTTGACGTTTGTCATCAAATATGCCAGACTGCACATGTGATGCTTGCAAGGCTGGCTCAGGAAAGTATATATTCCACACAGACAGCATAAACAAGCATCTTATGATGCCAACCAAAGTAAAAAAATATCTACATTGATGGACTCAACCACACAATGTTTGCACAGGAGTTCCCTTGACACAGACCCTTCCATCAATGATACTCATAATAGACTAGGTTGGGGTGGGGGCACACCTGCACAACCACATGATCCAAGGCCACTGCTCCCCATCGGAATCAACACTACACATAAACCTGCTGGAGCTGTGGGCAGTCCATAATGGATGCTCACACTTTCTACCCATGATCAGGGACAAGGCCATAAAGGTTCTGATAGACCACATCGTTTTTATGTTTTATATAAACTGATAAGTAGGGATGCTGCTTTTCCCCTTTGCCAAGTAACTCCTTTGTTTAGATCTTATAGTGCTCCATCACATGGGTTCATTACTTGTCGGTGCTATACCCATTAGTTTGTTGTTAAACAGACAGCTGTGTAACCTCCTATCTACAGGATGCCAAAACACCACTACAGATGCACTGAGCAGAAAATTTTCCTCGGACCACAAGTGGGAAATGAACACCAGAGTACTACAGAACATTTTCATACACTGCGGATTCCCAACTGTAGACCTCTGTGACAACCCAAAATGCCAAGTGCCCCACACTTTTGCTTAAGAGCAGGATTGAGACCCCATTCTCTAGGCAATGCTTTTCTTCTCAGATGGGATGCACCCCGATTGTACACCTTTTCTACCGACCCTTCTCCTAGTCCACGGTCTTATACAAGATCAGGACCGACAGCACCTGAGTCATTTTGATAACCCCTTACCCCCCGCCCCTCCCGTTTCCCAGACAAATGTGATTTCTTTACCTCGTGAAGATTGCTATTTGCCCACCGTGCACTCTTCCCCTTTACCACATCTCCTGGACATGGCCAGGTCTACCACCTGAACCAGGCAAAACTCCACCTGAAAGCATGACTACTCCATGGTTCCAAGACAGTGAAATGACGTGCTCAAAGGAGGTAAGGAACATTCTTTTAAACAGCAAAAGATCTACTACCTGACATACCTACCTGCACAATTGGAAGAGATTCCATACATGGTGCCACAATAGACAAATAATGGTGACTACCTCTCCTTTACCACTGGTACTGGACTACGTACTGGAATGTAAGAAATTGAGTCTCTCAATGAGCTCGATCAGAGTATACCTCACAGCAATCCTGGCGTTCCATCGCAAAGTGGATGAGTTCTCAGTCTTCGCCCACCTGACCACTAAATGCTTTCTCAAGGGTCTTTGTAACCTTTACCCCGAAATACGAGCCCCTACTCCATCATGGGACCTCAATCTGCTGTTGCGATGCCTTACTGGGCCCCCTTTGAACCACTAGCAACGTGTTCACTTCTCCATCTCTTGATGAAGGTGGCCTTTCTCATTGATATCACATCCGTCCGATGAAAAACAGGGGGCCCTCATAGCACCCCCTCCCCATACACAATATTTTTCAAAAACAAAGTTACACTAAGACCACAACCCAAATTCTTACATAAAGGAGTTTCCTCATTCCATTTGAATCAACCCATCCATCTCCCATCTTTCTTCCCAGAACCTCACGGGAATAAACAAGAAGCAATGCTTCACACTCTGGATGTCCAAAGGGTGCTAGCATTTTACATTGAGAGCACAAAAACTTTCAGAAAGCCACCATAGTTGTTTCTTTCCATCACGGAATGATCTAAGGGAGACACCATATCCAAACAGAGGCTGTCTATATGGATCTCTGGCTACATTGACCTTTGCTATTGCCGTCAACAGCTACAACCCCCACTGGGGACCTGCACACATTCCACCAGAGCACTCTCTGCCTCAGTAGCCTTCCTCAACAATGTGCCCATTATGGACATCTGTAAATCAGCAACCTGGGCATCAGCCCATACATTCACCCAGCATTATGTCATAGAGCAGCACTTGTCATCAGACGCTTTCTCGGGACATACAGTTTTATCGTCCACCACCACTGCAACTCCAAAGCCCCTCCCTTCCACCAAGAGGCACTGCTCTACAGTCACCGAAAGTGGAGCACCCACAGGGACACTCGTCGAAGAGTGTGAAGATTAATCACCCTGTGCAGTAACTGAGGTTCTTGTCCCTGGGGATGCTCCACTACCGTCCCTCCTCCCCTCTACTTTGGATTTTTTTTCGCACCATGGACTCTGCAGTAGAGAAGGAACTGAGGGAAGGTTGGTCGCACAGTGCTGTGTAACTGCCTGAGACAGTGTGTGACCCAGTCAGGCACTGCTACTAAAAATCTCCAATTACAAGTGCAGGGGTGCAGATTCACCTAAAGTGGAACACCGCAGAGACAACCGTCTTGATAACCTCGGTTACTGCACAGGGTGGGTAACCTTCTCTTTTTTTAAAAAAAAAGTATATGTATATTCAGAATCTATTGTCTAGTCATTTTATGCTATAGAATGCAATAATGAAGAATAAGGGTAAAATGCTGGCTCTGTTGAAGTCAGTGGCAAAACTTCCACTGATTTCAATAGGGCCAGGCTTTCACATTAGGTATTTAAAGCTTTTAGCTGATCAGTTTCCCTTCATTAAAATATAGTTAGATGTGAAAGGATGCTGCTTTTTCCCTTTGCCAAGTAACTCCTTTGTTTAGATCTTATAGTGCTCCATCACATGGGTTCATTACTTGTCGGTGCTATACCCATTAGTTTGTTGTTATGCAGAAATGTGATAGAAAATGTATTAAGGCTTGGTGTCATTTATTTTGTAAAATTCTTTGAGGTCCTCAAAAGGAAGACATTATAGAAGTGCAAAATGTAATTATTAACAAATCCCAATAGTCTTTTCTCCTCTGTTCTTCATTGCTTATATCATTTCTCAAATAATTTCACCAGCACAAGTTTCATTTTCCAGTTTTAGCACAGTGGGTATTACTAAAACTTTTTGCACATAGTGCCATTCATCCACTCCTTGAGTGCACCTTTTATGTAGCTCTGGGCTGGGATCGAGGGGTTTGAAGGGCAGGAGGGGGATCAGGGCTGGGACAGGGGGTTGGTGCGTGGGGAGAGGCTCAGGGGTGCAGGCTCTGGGCAGCACTTACCTCAAGCGGCTCCCGGAAGCAGCAGCATGTCCCTTCTCCAGCTCCTACACAGAGACGTGGCCAGGTGGCTCTGCATGCTGCCCTGTCTGCAGGCACTGCCCCTGCAGCTCCCATTGGAGTGCCAGAGGGGGCCATTGGAGCGCATAGGAGCCGGAGTGGGACCATGTCACTGCTTCCAGGAGCCACATGGCACAGCCCCTGACCCTGCTCCCCGGCCGGAGCGGGACAAGCCCCAGACTCTGCTCCCCAGTGGGAGCTTGAGGGCTAGCTTAAAATGACTGGCAGGCTGGATGCAGCCCACAGGCCACAGTTTGCCCACCTCTGGTTTAAATAGTTGGCTTTTAAAAAAGGGGATTTATCATTCACAGAAATTCTGTGAGGATTTCCTAATAGACATTCTCCTGCACTGTTCTGTAGAGCCCTGCAAATCTGTGGATATCCATGGACCATTTTTGTGGATTGTGGATCAAATGCAGATACAAATTTTGTATCTGCACAGAGGTCTACTGTTATGGGGTGGTAAGGCACCTAATTTGATGTCTCGCCCAGGATTTGCAGGAGGCTTGGCCATCTGCATGGAGGCCTTGTACCTCTCCTATGGCTCTGGTCTCCAGTGTCTGCAATGAAGCCATACTTGCAAGGTCCCCTTTTGGCTGCAGCTTCTATAGGGTGCACAGTATTTTTTGTTGCCCTCTAGGAGGATGAAGACACCAGAGCCATTTTTCTGCATGGAATGGTCTTCCACACACAGATCGAAGCAGCAGCATGATATTGTACCCTCATATAGAAATGTTTTTGCTGTTATTTACAATGTTTATCTTAGAACATTTGGATTTTTCCACTGTCTGCTTTTCCTTTTTTGAAGGATTAGAAAGGGTGTCTTGAATCTGTCTCTCCACTTCTCAGAGGAGTCTTCTTGTATTTTCATATAGTATTTGTCTTTTATCTAGACCAACACATAGCCATGTTTCAGTGAAATTTCGGCAGTCATAGTTTTACATAGAGGACTTACAGTTGTGCACAATAACCAGATTGCAAATGTCCTTCGGGTGCTGTCGAGCGTAGGCTCTTATCTAACTAATGGCATTTAAGAAAAATAGCCATCAACTTCTGATATACTCAGAAACATGGAATATGAGCAGAACTTCACTAAGCTGCACACTTTATAATACACACAAACATTAGTGGTCTTTGCTCTCTTCTCAGAAAATATATAAATAGATGAGCACTGTACTGAGGTCTCATTACTAAGAATTTATTTTTTACAAAATATTTGAGCAGTGCATGTTCTTGCACATTATTAAATATCAGAAAAAAAGATGTGTGTCAAAATAAAGGAACAATGTATATTTTATGATACAGGGATCCTGAATTAATTTCTTATTTTTCTTTCATTCACACAATTCAGCAGTTTGGAACAGATGCCCCTGTAATTAGGTAAAAAATTGCTGCCATATCTTATATTTTAAGATCTTGAAAAATTCCAAACTACTGTGCGAACTATGTAAAAAGGAATCCCTTCACCCACCAGCTTCCATTAAAGTGAATTATGGCAGATGTTTAGCAGTGCTGAGAAGCTCTATATAATATTTTTGGGACAGTAAAAAATGACATCTTTCTCCAATGCTGGTGGTGTGGAAATTTACTTAGGCAAAAGGAAGTATTCAAAGTGAAATTTAGCCAAGAAAATGACAATCATTCTTATTTTTGGGGTTATAATGCCTGCAACTGGTTATGAACTTCAGTTTTCTGGTTCTTCCAAGAGACAGTATCTTGTGAATACAGGGCTAACGTCATGCTACAAATAGTAAATGCATCTTGTAACTTCTTTTCTATTATCATTTTTATTATTTTATTTTAATTGGCATCAACCAATATATAAAGATATAAAATGAAGAGGAATAAAATGTTATCAAATCATGAAATGAATTGAGCAAGGATAGTTTTTATTGCAAATCCTTATTTATTTTTTAAATGTCTTGTTGAAATATTTGCTTGTCATGTTGAGAGATCCTGTTTCAAAAAACTACCAGTTCCTAAAGAATTAGTGATAGAGAAGAGGGAAGCAAGAACAATTCATATTCATTTCTAACATGCTTCTGATGTAAGCATATTTAGCGTTTAGAGAATGCCTTCCTGTAGCTTGTATGTCTTTGTGAAGAAAATTGATTCTTCAGTTGCATTAAAAGCAATTCCCTTTTTTGTGTGCAGTTTTGACAACGTTCTGTGCCTTGCTGATTCCTCATCCCTATCTGATATCACCCTTGATGGCAATCCGATAGCTCAGGAGACATGGTACAAAAACACTATTCTCCATCATATGATGCAGCTCCGACAGTTAGATATGAAGAGAATCACGGTAAGGAATTTTCTGAAAAAGTATTCGTCAGATGCTGTAAGTATTAAAATTGGTGAATAGGATTGCTGGGTTCTATGTATGGAAAAACTTTTACGTTGTATCTACCTCTGAATTCAGATGTAACTTGAACATTACAATATTGTAACTTGTTTTTGTACTGTGCTACACAAGTATGTATTTTTCTTGCTTAACTCTAACACATTTATTTTTATTAAACCATTTTAAAATATTTTTCTTCACCCACACTGTGACAACTGTCCCATGACAATTGTAAAGAATATCAGAGGTGTTTTCTTCTAAACATCGAACAAAAATGTTATTACAATAAGGAAAATATATTATCACTAAAATTACTGACTCCTTATTTCAGTGTAGTGCTTCTGCCTAGAACCTTCCCCATCCCAGTTGTTCCTGGCTTCCTTCTTCAGATTTAAGTAACAGTACATGTCCTCACAACCACTATACAGGTGAATTATCACCTGTTAGAAGAACAAGCCCTCTGTTAATACCTTTAAGTAGGCCCACATCCTTGTTGAGTTCCTCAGCTCTGTGATGTCTGATCTCTGCCAGCTTTTTGTCCCATAGTTGTCTTAAAATCCACAGTATTGTTAAGTGCTCCAGTCTTCCCCCTCCCCCCCCCCCAAAAAAAAAAAAGAATTGTCCCCTCCAAAACCACAAGATTGGCTTAAAATCATGAGATTTATTTATATCATTCTTGTTATGTGCCTTCTGGTTTTTGAGCCTTAAGGTTTCACATTTTCAAGCTTTTTTCCCACAATAATGAGGACTAACAATTCACATTTTTTTTTTAAATGAAAGCTGAGTTTCTCACATATATGACTTCAGGAGCTAGTTCTGTAAGAAAAATACCAAATATCATAAAAAGAAAAGGAGTACTTGTGGCACCTTAGAGACTAACCAATTTATTTGAGCATAAGCTTTCGTGAGCTACAGCTCACTTAGAATCATAGAATCATAGAATATCAGGGTTGGAAGGGACCCCTGAAGGTCATCTAGTCCAACCCCCTGCTCGAAGCAGGACCAATTCCCAGTTAAATCATCCCAGCCAGGGCTTTGTCAAGCCTGACCTTAAAAACTTCTAAGGAAGGAGATTCCACCACCTCCCTAGGCAACGCATTCCAGTGTTTCACCACCCTCTTAGTGAAAAAGTTTTTCCTAATATCCAATCTAAACCTCCCCCACTGCAACTTGAGGCCATTACTCCTCGTTCTGTCATCTGCTACCATTGAGAACAGTCTAGAGCCATCCTCTTTGGAACCCCCTTTCAGGTAGTTGAAAGCAGCTATCAAATCCCCCCTCATTCTTCTCTTCTGCAGGCTAAACAATCCCAGCTCCCTCAGCCTCTCCTCATAAGTCATGTGTTCTAGACCCCTAATCATTTTTGTTGCCCTTCGCTGGACTCTCTCCAATTTATCCACATCCTTTTTGTAGTGTGGGGCCCAAAACTGGACACAGTACTCCAGATGAGGCCTCACCAATGTCGAATAGAGGGGGACGATCACGTCCCTCGATCTGCTCGCTATGCCCCTACTTATACATCCCAAAATGCCATTGGCCTTCTTGGCAACAAGGGCACACTGCTGACTCATATCCAGCTTCTCGTCCACTGTCACCCCTAGGTCCTTTTCCGCAGAACTGCTGCCTAGCCATTCGGTCCCTAGTCTGTAGCGGTGCATTGGATTCTTCCGTCCTAAGTGCAGGACCCTGCACTTATCCTTATTGAACCTCATCAGATTTCTTTTGGCCCAATCCTCCAATTTGTCTAGGTCCTTCTGTATCCTATCCCTCCCCTCCAGCGTATCTACCACTCCTCCCAGTTTAGTATCGTCCGCAAATTTGCTGAGAGTGCAATCCACACCATCCTCCAGATCATTTATGAAGATATTGAACAAAACCGGCCCCAGGACAGACCCCTGGGGCACTCCACTTGACACCGGCTGCCAACTAGACATGGAGCCATTGATCACTACCCGTTGAGCCCGACAATCTAGCCAGCTTTCTACCCACCCTATAGTGCATTCATCCAGCCCATACTTCCTTAACTTGCTGACAAGAATACTGTGGGAGACCGTGTCAAAAGCTTTGCTAAAGTCAAGAAACAATACATCCACTGCTTTCCCTTCATCCACAGAACCAGTAATCTCATGATAAAAGGCGATTAGATTAGTCAGGCATGACCTTCCCTTGGTGAATCCATGCTGGCTGTTCCTGATCACTTTCCTCTCATGCAAGTACTTCAAGATTGATTCTTTGAGGACCTGCTCCATGATTTTTCCAGGGACTGAGGTGAGGCTGACTGGCCTGTAGTTCCCAGGATCCTCCTTCTTCCCTTTTTTAAAGATTGGCACTACATTAGCCTTTTTCCAGTCATCCGGGACTTCCCCGGTTCGCCACGAGTTTTCAAAGATAATGGCCAATGGCTCTGCAATCACAGCCGCCAATTCCTTCAGCACTCTCGGATGCAACTCGTCCGGCCCCATGGACTTGTGCACGTCCAGCTTTTCTAAATAGTCCCTAACCACCTCTATCTCCACAGAGGGCTGGCCATCTCTTCCCCATTTTGTGATGCCCAGCGTAGCAGTCTGGGAGCTGACCTTGTTAGTGAAAACAGAGGCAAAAAAAGCATTGAGTACATTAGCTTTTTCCACATCCTCTGTCACTAGGTTGCCTCCCTCATTCAGTAAGGGGCCCACACTTTCCTTGGCTTTCTTCTTGTTGCCAACATACCTGAAGAAACCCTTCTTGTTACTCTTGACATCTCTCGCTAGCTGCAGCTCCAGGTGCGATTTGGCCCTCCTGATTTCATTCCTACATGCCCGAGCAATATTTTTATACTTTTCCCTGGTCATATGTCCAACCTTCCACTTCTTGTAAGCTGCTTTTTTATGTTTAAGATCCGCTAGGATTTCACCGTTAAGCCAAGCTGGTCGCCTGCCATATTTACTATTCTTTCGACTCATTGGGATGGTTTGTCCCTGTAACCTCGACAGGGATTCCTTGAAATACAGCCAGCTCTCCTGGACTCCTTTCCCCTTCATCGGATGCATACTGTGGAAAATACATAAGATGTTTTTATACACACAGACCATGAAAAAATGGGTGTTTATCACTACAAAAGGTTTTCTCTCCCCCCACCCCACTCTCCTGCTGGTAATAGCTTATCTAAAGTGATCACTCTCCTTACAATGTGTATGATAATCAAGGTGGGCCATTTCCAGCACAAATGCAGGTTTTCTCCCCACCCCCCAAATCCACTCTCCTGTTGGTAGGTTTCAGAGTAACAGCCATGTTAGTCTGTATTCGCAAAAAGAAAAGGAGTACTTGTGGCACCTTAGAGACTAACCAATTTATTTGAGCATAAGCTTTCGTGAGCTACAGCTCACATAGCTTATCTAAAGTGATCACTCTCCTTCAATGTGACGCTCATGATAAAATTGAGTGGGCAACACTGAATTCAGGTGTTCTGATTGGCAACAGCATATTGCACTGGTATACACTGGGCAATACCTAGCTTGATGTTTCTATGAGTGGATGAGTTTACTTTACACTAACAGGAAAGGTCATTGTCTAACTTCATTTGATGAATAGACCAAAACTCTACTTGGATTGTGATTTTTTTTCTCCTTTATTGTGGTCCACCTGAATATCCTGAATTCCCCAGTCTTGCTTTGCCTTGCAGACAACTAATAGGTAGACCTGGTAATTGCTCATTTCTGGTTAGAAATTCCTTAATTTCTTCTGCAAGAGAATTGAAGAAGATGTTTGTCTGAAAATTATTTATAGTGGGTGCTATTACTGCTGTAGGGGCAAGGTTGCGGAAGATTGGCAAGGAGCTAAGTGGTGGACTGAGTATGTGACTGGATGTAAGCAGAAGATGCAGGCAGTTTCAATGAACTTTGTTGGACAGACCCTGCCAAAAGATATTGTAGCATAGCTCACCATATTTTTGCCTGTAAAAAAAGTCAGTTTATGTAATAAGCATAAATCGTACATATAAGAATGTAGCCAGCTGTTGACCCCATGTAACCCCGAAGTAAGCGCGGAGAATATAGCGCCGCAGAGGACTCCCCCCCTGCGGAGTCCTGCCTGGTCAGCTGTCCCGAACGGCCAGAGTCCCCTGCCGCCCCTTTGCGCGTCCTAGGGGCTCCCTGCACAGTTTGGAGCGTAAGTTCTTCCTTCCTTCAATAAAGCATAGTTTACTATTCTTAGGCCTGAGTGTCCTCCTTTCGCTGGTATCTTCCCCCCCAGATGTTGCGGGCACAACTGCATATTCCCCTTCATTTCTGTTTGGCATGTCATCTCCGCTGGCAAAGATTTTCATTGAAGTGAGAGCAGAGGCTAAGGGTAACATTTTTCAAAAGCACCTAAGTCCTCTTAACTTTCTATGAGACTTAGGCTCCCAAGTCATGTATGGATTGTGATACCTTGGGCTGCAAGTGTATATCTCTAGGAGACCAGTTCCAGTTAAGAAAAACAAACCTATCCAATTGTTTAACCTAGCTAAATCCCATCCCAAGAGAAAGTCTTTAGCTCTTTCCCCCTCAAACTTCAATTGATAAAATAAACTGAACCTTTTTGGATGACACACTTCGTAAGGTGTTTTTTTTCCCCTCAAAGCAGGAAAATGGCCCTTCTTTGCCATCTACCATTGAGAAAAGTAAATCGAAGATAATCCTTTTTACAGCAGTTTGCAGATGTGTAGAAAACATGTCTAAATTTGAATTGAATACAATGCAGCTTTATAAGTAGGCTTCGCAGAATTCATTTTTTTGTAATTTCGATAGTATTGATGTTTTGGTTTTAAGCATTTTTTTTGTTTTTTATCTATATACATTTTTACAGTTGCGGGAAATTATGGGGTTTGTGTGATGGGGTATACAAACCTCACACTGGGCCCGAAGGAGTTAAAGGGCAATACTGGGCCCAGGTAGTCCTGCCCCTCTAGGCCTACAAAGTATGCTCTGGCTGCAGGTACAGGTTAAAAAGAAGCTCAGAAATCCAGGCAATGAGAGGGAGAGCAAACAGGCTGGGGGAAAGGCAGGCCCTTCTCCTGAAAGCCACACTGAAGGCTGAGCTTTAGATGGGACCATGGTGCTGGTGAGCCCCACAGGCGGTGCTTTCTCTAACCTACCTCTTGCTCACACCTGCTTTTTTTTTTTTTTTAGAACCAGTAGGTCCTGAGAGGCTCTGCTCATTTGAACTCTGTTAAACTTCAGATTGTTTGAACTTTAGGGAACCATGCCCCAAGCTGAAGGAGCAGATAGAAAGGAAGTGGTCCAGGGTGGCAGACTTGGGTTCTCTGTGTGGAAGACTTGTCTGATGCTGTTTCCCACAGGGGCCTGGGCTGGGATCCCATGGAGAGGGTTGGCCCTGGTTCCCCTACCACATCCTGCTTGAGAACTAGGCCCATAGGTGGGCTGAGACCACAACACCTCTGGGGTAGGGACCAGGTATTTCTATCCTTCCCTCCCCCTCCCGTTTTTTCTGCAATGAGTGACTGGAAACCAGGTACGCTAAGTCCTTACCCACCAGGCCCCCTGAATACCCTATTACTGGGTAGTCAGACAACAAGGGGGTCAGGCAGTAATTATTTAATGACAGTAGATAGTGAGATTCAAAAAGTTAAAGCTCTATAACTGTTAAAACACAAATTGTAAACATTGCGTCAAAATATAAAAAATAAATATCCTTAAATCAAACTCTAATAAATTCTCACACAGCATTTTTCTTTCTTTGCCTATAAGTAAATTTTGATTATTATCTATGAAAATATTTTTTGTTGATTTGTGTGTGTATGGTGAAATTGACGTTTACTGACACTTACTGAAAAAAATCTACTCCTTCTAAGCCTACTTACTGGGGAGGAGTTAACCAGAAAGAAACACATGGACTGTACACCATGTATGTAATTTGCCCTTCCAACAAAATCTGTGAAGTTAAATACATATATTTTAAAAAGCTTTGCCATGGTTTCCAGCTCCAAATGTAGACTTAACAGTTAAATATTTCCAGTAAAACTTCTTTGCCTCTCTTTATTGATATCCTAAAGACTTCTATGGCTTGAAATGAACACAGCTATTATTGCTTGAAAATTTTTCCAGAATAGGGAATTGGTTCTCCTATTTTATTCAGAATGGAATTCCCTCCTGGCGCTGTTACTTTTTTGCATTGAGAGACCTTCCACCCCTGAAGTGTTCTAGCACTGGTAGGGCAATGCTATGGAAAGGATCCAAACAAAATCTCCCTTGCAACTTTGAGAAAAACAGACTTCTCAGGAATTTCCTAATAAACTATTAGAAGAAATAATCCTGTCCCTTAATTCACAGACTTAGAAGCTAGTATCAAAAATAATGGGAGATGCACCTTTTTAATCAAATACCATTTTTACAAAGAACAGTTGTAGATCAGGATAACTTATAAAAAAGATTGGCTTCTCTATCTTCTGAGGAGGCATGTCTTTATTCATTCCTGTATTACATCAAATGAAAATGCTATAACTTCCATTAATGAACAGCATGTTATCTTCAAGATACAGATGATATGAACTTATTGGGTATTAGAAATGTACTGTTTTATATGCATTCAATATCCCTATGAGTTTATAGTTTATCTATATATCCCAGGCCATTCTTCAGATTTTTATGACTTAGGTAGTTATATTTTATTTAGTTCTAATATATTAAAGTATTTTCTTGAACATAAATGCATATGTATATAAGATATTTGTCACAGATATTTAAACAGAACTCTCTGTTTAGAATATTTTTATATAAGACATGCTATGGAAATACGGGTGGACGGCTGTCCTTAACTAGCTAAGCTAGTTCACAGTCTTGGAGTTATAGTCGGTTTATCCTTGGCACTGGATATTCAGGTAGTGGCATTCACTAGTAGCACCTCCTTGAATAATAATAATAATAATAATAAACATACAACAAATAAAATAAAATAACCCTAAAGTGGGAACAGAATGTGCATCCCAGTATGCTCTATTTATCATCCTACTCAGAGCTCATTTGTAATGTTCTCTAGCATGCCCTACCGCATGGCAATGGGTTCAGCTGCAATTAGTATCTGGAGTGCTACTATCCATGTTATGCCATATTAGCATCAGGGGCAGCTGCTAGCATGGTAGAACTACAGATATAGTCACTTTCTTGTTTGCGTGCAACCTTTAATATAAAACATTGGATGAATGTAACAAAAGCACACAGTAATAAAATGCAAAAATAAGAATCAACAAGGAAATACAAAGAAATCACCATGGCTGTTAGAGTGAAAAGTACACCTGCATCCTCAAGGGTGAGAGTGATTGTCTGGACCTGCAGGGAGGGAAAGGACTGTTGACCCTTTAAGGAAGGTTCCCCCTTCAGCTCTTTAGCCATTTGGGAGTGGGTGGGCAATAGCTCTGAGAAAGCCCAATGGTTCCTGCGCCACAGGAACACCAAAGGGGTCAGGACACCATTGCATGCTGGAAAAGCAGCCCCCATCCTTCCTCCCCTGTGATTGGCATAGGACTGTTTTTTGGGGGTCTGCTGTGGGCATCGTGCTAGTCGTTTCTTTGCAACTGGAAGTGAATTTTTTCTTCACTGCCAGATTGGCCAAGAGGGATGTTTTTTTTTTTTATCTTCCCCACACCAACTGAGGGACCCAGTGGGAATGAAGGTAGGGTTCATATTGTCGCATCTTGGCAGATGTCCATTGCAGATACTTGTTCAATAGGGGTCCTATTCCCTGATAAACTGGAATTGGAAGTGAACTCAGGGGAAGGCATCCCCTAAAGAAGCTGGGAAACACTGTTGGTGTTTCTAACGTCTGATACAAGAAAAAGACACCTCCTTTCTCCAGAGTCTTAGTACTCAGACAAGGAGAGGGTGGTGGGGTCCCACCAATATGCTGGCACGAACCTTGGAGAGGAGAAGGGCTGATGGCAGCTCTCTAACAAGGAGATATGAGCTACACTGTACAAAGCATTACCAGATATTTCTCAGATGAATTATTAAAGGTGTAGCCTAGTTAAATCACATCCCTCGAGTCTTCTCTTGTCTTCCTGCATGTTCAACCCAATGAAATATTGGACTATCAAGAAGAAAAGAGAGATCAAATCATTGAAAGAACATAGCAGTGAGAAGAATAAAAGAAAGGCAGTTTTAAGATAAGGATTAAAGTATTAGAAGAATAGAGAGACATCCAGGGAAGTAGGGCTAGAAGAAGAAAAGCAATCTTTAGGAACCACAGTAAAAGAATGGACAATGGCAAAATTATTAGTGGGTGTCACTTGCTAACTTTTTTTGTGGAAATAATTTAAAGTATATTGTACTCTATCTCATTTTCCACCGGATACTGTGGTAATGACTTAGTAGTAGTGAAGTTTTACAGGATAAGTGTGTCATAAAGTTCCTGTTTATTTCATCTGTCTAGTTGCTTTGCATGCTTTCACATTATTTAAAGCTTAAAATGAGTTATTGTATTTGTATAGTCATTTTAATATATCAAGATCTTTTTTTTTTAGACTGCCTATATTCTCTGTCAGTGTCTTAAATTTCTGAAAAATGAAAGTGAAAAGTTAAGTCTGTTATTTCTTACAGGAGCTTTCTATTTTAGAGGGGAACCCCCCTCCCCCCCAAAAAAATTTTTCTCTGACGGTTTTGGAAGATATTTTGATATAAACACTTCAGGGGGTTATGAAGTAAATAAAATTAAGTTAAAAAGTATACTTCTCAAATGTTTGTGTTGGAGAACCTCTTTGCTTTTCATTTCATAGCTCACATTTCTTTATTACTTGGAAAATATGTGTTCTAAAAATACTGTCTATGAGAATATTTGGATTTCTGTAAACAAGGAACATTTAACCTAATATGGCTCTACTGCATTATTTAATTGTCCTGATGCGAGACTTAAACATTACCAAATGCCTGTATTTAGGGACAAATATGTAGTTTCTTGAGCATTAGTAAGTAGCAATGTTATATGAAAAATATAGTTAATATAAAGAACAAGAATACTTGTGGCACCTTAGAGACTAACAAATTTATTAGAGCATAAGCTTTCGTGGGCTACAGCCCAGTTCATCGGATGCATAGAATGGAACATATAGTAAGAAGATATTTATACATACAGAGAACATGAAAAGGTGGAAGTACCCATACCAACTGTAAGAGACTAATTAATTAAGAGGAGCTATTATCAGCAGGGGAAAAAAAACTTTTGAAGTGATAAGATGGCCCATTTCGGACAGTTGTTCTCTGTATATATAAATATCTTCTTACTATATGTTCCATTCTATGCATCTGATGAAGTGGGCTGTAGCTCACGAAAGCTTATGCTCAAATAAATTTGTTAGTCTCTAAGGTGCCACATGTACTCCTGTTCTTTTTGCTGATACAGACTAACACGTCTGCTACTCTGAAACCTGTCATAGTTAATATAGTTTAGTCAATGGTCTACAGAAAAGACCCTTTGCTTTCTCTCTTTTTAATTCTCTTACTGAGTGAGGTAGTTAAATCAGTGGAACAATAGGGGGCAGGAACAGTTTAACTATTAAAATGAATCTTTTGGACTATGATTCAGAATTGAATATCACAGACTCATTTTATTTGTATTTTACTTACCAAAAAAAATTGTGTAAAATTAGTTGCCTACAAAAAATACTCTCAAATATTTCCAATTACAATGTTGGGATGTAATGAAATAGTATGTTATAAATGCCCTCTGAATAAGAAGAGTACTTAACATATATACAGAACTTTACATTTTCCAAAGCACTGTACAAATGTTAATCTGTAGAAAACACCAAATTTGGTGCTTTATTATCTTCTATATTTTCATTATAGGAATGTGTACATTTCTGATAGTTTTTCTTTTAACTACTAATTCTGTATAGTTTTTATTTTTGTTTTTGTGCTGTTAATAATAGAATACCATTTATTTAAATATTTTTGGATGATTTCTACATTTTCAAATATAGTGATTTCAATTACAACACAGAATATGAAGTGGACAGTGCTTACTTTATATTTATTTTATTAGATATATTTGCACTGTAAAAAGTAAAAGAAATAGTTTTCAGTTCACTCAATACAAGTACTGTAGTGCAATCTCTTTATCATTAATGTTGAACTTACAAATGTAGAATTATGTACAAAAACCCCCTGCATTCAAAATAACAGTGTAAACTTTAGAGCCTACTAGTCCAATCAGTCCTACTTTTTGTTCAGCCAATCGCTCAGACAGACAAGTTTGTTTACATTTGAAGAAGATAATGCTGCCTGCTTCTTAATTACAATGTCACCTGAAAGTGAGAACAGGTGTTTGCATGGCATTGTTGTAGACAGTATCGCAAGATATTTACATTCCAGATGTGCTAAAGATTCATATGTCCCTTGATGCTTCAACTACTATTCCAGAGGACATGTGTCCGTGCTGATGAATAGTTCTGCTCAATAACGATCCAAAGCAGTGCAGATGTTCATTTTCATCATCTGAGTCAGATGCCACCAGCAGAAGGTTGATTTTCTTTTTTAGTGGTTCGGGTTCTGTAGTTTCTGCATCGGAGTGTTGCTCTTTTAAGACTTCTGAAAGCAAGCTTCACACCTTGTCCCTGTCAGATTTTGGAAATCACTTCAGAGTCTTAAACCTTGGGTTAAGTGCTGTAGCTGTCTTTAGAAATTTCACATTGGTACCTTCTTTGCATTTTGTCAAATTTGCAATGAAAGTGTTCTTAAAACAAACAACATGTGCTAGTTCATCATCTGAGGCTGCTATAACATGAAATTTATGGCAGGATGCAGGTAAAAAGAGCAGAAGACATACAATTCTCCCCCAAGGAGTTAAGTCTCAAATTTAATTAACGCGTTATTTTTTTTTAACGAGCATCATCAGTATGGAAGCATGTCCTCTGGAACAATGGCCGAAGCATGAAGAGGCGCATGAATCTTTATCGCATCTAGCATGTAAGTATCTTGCGATGCCAGCTACAACAGTGCCATAAGAACACCTGTTCTCACTTTCAAGTGATGTAATTAAGAAGTGGGTAGCATTATCTCCTCTAAATGCAAACTAACTTGTTTCTCTTAGTGATCGGCTGAACAAGAAGAACTGAGTGAACTTGTAGGCTCTAAAGTTTACATTGTTTTGTTTTTGAGTGTAATTATGTAACAAAAAAACCCTACATTTCTAGGTTCTTTTTCATGATAAAGAGATTGCACTACAGTACTTGCATGAGGTGAATTGAAAAATACCATTTCTTTTGTTTGTCATTTTTAATCAAAAATAATATGAGGTGAGCACTGTACACTTTGTATTTTGTGTTGTAACTGAAATTGATATATTTGAAAATGTAGAAAACATCCAAAAATATTTAATAAATTTCAGTTGGTATTCTATTGTTTAACAGTGTGATTAATCGCAGTTAACTCATGCGATTAATCAACAGCCCTAAAAGAAAAAAATATATACAAACACAAATTAAAGCTATATTTTAAGATAATGTGTAAGTTTAGAACAGAAAACCACATCTGAAAAGCAGAATTCTTTCAACCTCCAGCAGTGTGTGTGTACATGCAGGAATGTTTCAACTAAAGAACTGGCACCGTGAACTAATACATTTCCCACTGAAGTGAAGAGGAGGTAGATTATGGGTTTTGGAGGAACAGGTTGGGAGAAATCAGCAAAATGAACATGACTGGTCAAACTTCACATTTTAGATATGTGTATTCAGAGTTGCCAGATTTCTACTGCACTAGTTGCCCAAAGACACTTAAAATCTAGCCCCATAGTAGCCCAATCTATTTATTGAAACAAAGTTGTTTTTATTAACATTGGTCTATACCTTTAAAAAGAATCACTATCTAGACTATAATTAAATGATGGATGTTAGCAGCGTGGATCTATAATGAACAAATTTTGGCAGCCAAATCTTGCAAATTGTTCAGATTGGCTTGGGTTTATGTGCACAGAAGGTTTTATACAAATAGTTATGATAAATACAAAGGATTAGATTGGAAGGCGGTTTCTAGTGTATTGCTGTAAGGATGGTGAGAGTAAATATCTCAGTGAAATTCACTGATGCTTCTCAAGTTTGTGAGATTGCTATATCGTTAGAAATGTTAAAGAGTAAGTACAACAGGAGATAAGAATACTTACCAGCTGGAACAGAAGGAGAGACAGCTGCAGAATGGTTATTTGAGGGAAGCAGTTGAGAGCCAGCAGCTCCTCAAAAGATATTCTGGGAAAAAGGTCCTAGAAAAGTGCAACCCCACTCTGGTGAGATTTCATAAGAGCCAGGCATTCACAGAGGAATTGGTGTTTTTGTGTCACAGCCTGTGGACCTGACCCAAAGCCAATTGTAAGCAAAGGAAAGACTCTCTCAGACAAGTGGGACTAAATAGGAAAATGAATGGCCACACTGGGGTACTGCAATTTATTAAAAAATTAGAGAGTTGAAAAAAATGGGAACATTTTAAGTGTAATTTAAACAATATTTATGGTGGTTGTAGCTCATGCTTGCTTCTTCACAGCAGGACTGCTCTTACTGTCTGAAACTACCAAAGCTGGGCTGTCTGTGAGGATAATTATTTCCTGAATGTGCCTGGGGAAACAGCCCCCTCCCCCAGCTGAGCAGCTTTGTGTCTACTGGTGTCACAAGGGACTTGCTTCTGCCTTTTTAACAAGTTGACATTGTGATGGGCTCTCCTGAGGGGTGACACCTGGAACTGAGGTGCAGCTGAGCCCTCTGTCTCATTGGTCTGGGTTCCCTCTTGCACTGTGACGTTGTGACAAACTATGCAGCCCTCCAAGCTTGCACTCACACCAACGTCCACACGCAGGGACCACACCCAGCTGTGTTCATGAATGCTCTGGCCAGTCACTCATGAACCCACAATAGAGACACTACAGCCAAAATACTCCCAGCTCCCCAGCCTAAGACCCCAAAGCTGTACCGTCCTGCCCTGGTCAAAACCTGACCAGTATGAATTTATTACCCAGTCCGCCACTTCTACAAAGGAAAGTGGATGTGCATCAACTCTTGTTCATGAGCTGAAATTTATGCCCTTTGCACTTCAAACAACACACAGTGTTTTAGATAAAATATAAAATAGATTTATTAACTACAGAAAGATAGCTTTTAAGGGATTATAAGTGATAGTAAACAGATCACAGTAGAAAGAAAAGGAGTACTTGTGGCACCTTAGCGACTAACAAATTCATTTGAGCATAAGCTTTCGTGAGCTGTAGCCACAAGTACTCCTTTTCTTTTTGCGAATACAGACTAACACGGCTGCTACTCTGAAACAGATCACAGTAGTTTACCATAAGAAATTAAACAAAACCACAATCTAGGCCTAATGTACTGGTTAGTATTTGAATCAAGTAATGTCTCACCTAGGTAGATAGTACAAGCAGGTTAGCTTTTGCATACACAGGCAGTCTTCCTTCTTTCCTGCCTGGGAACAGCACTTCTCTCCCCCACCCCTTCAGTCTTGTTCCTCTGGTACTTTCAGATGTGGTGTTGTAGGGAGAGTGAGGTCAAGTCATGATGTCATTTCCCCCTTTTATATCTCCTTCCAACTTGCTGGAAAGCTCTTTTGCTGTGACCTGGGTCAAACAGTTCCCATTGTGTAGTGCTGTCTGAGAGGTTTCTGTTGTACACAGTTCCTTGCGCTTGTGTGCACTTCCTCAATAAGCCATTAACATTGTTTGGCCTTTTTTTATTGTTGTACCTGAAAGGCTGCATGTGGGTGTCCTCAGTCTCACAACGTGTTTTAGTGGCACATACATAGCATAACTTCACATACAATGATAGCACATACAGTCCAACGAGATATTAATGTGTAGCAGATCAAGACTTTTAGAATGATATTTCACAAGGCATGCTTTGTACAAAACATATCCTAATTATATGACAGTGATGAACATGGGGGTGCCAGGGTGTCACAGACATGTGAAGGTGAGGGGCAGATCATGACGAAATCTGTAGCAACCATCTTCTGACCAAAGCACGGAGCTTGAGAGCTTCCTTCCCCTCACCACTCCTTCAGCATGTTTGTTTCAGGAGTGAAAAAGTGCTGCAGAAGCTCCCAGTCGAGCTATTGGCTCTGCCATATACACCACTACATTCTTTTTGCTGAGCAAATAATAGGCCAGTGAGGGGAGGGGGGAGAGGAGCGACTATTCCTGACTGGTGAGGGGAGGGGGCAGTAGAGCGAGCAACGTCTCTCTCAGCTGGTGGTACAAAACTCGGGCGGGGGGGGGGGGGGCGGCAGCGCTGGAACCTCGCCCTGCCTAAATGGCGCCCCTGTTTGAGTAGCAATTTTTTAAGTATCTGAGTCTGTTAAATTGTCTCTTTTTTTTCTTGGCATTGGCTAATTGGCTCCCTGACCTGTTTTATTCTTACTCACATGTGTAGTACGGCACAGCCTGAAATACTTTGGATAAATTCCTACTTAACCTTGAGAAATTATTTTTTTTTATTTGGCCTGGGTGCCTGGGCAGAGGCCAGAGGAAAACTGGAGCCTTTCTAGATAAATCTTACTGTTTACTGTTACTGCATACATGATGAAGTGTTTATCACAGAAATGTGGTCTAGATTACAAGGATTGATTAACTATTTATTTTTTGTTTCATTTGTAAAATGTTAATAAATGTTCTAAACAATATTCAAATGTGTTATGACTATATAGACGGTTGTTCTGTATATATCAGGGTGATAGCATTAGAATTACTCAATGTGTGAAAATAGATAACCAAGAGGAAACTTGTTTAATAATAATTATATAAACACAAAAACCCTACTCTCTTTTTCCCTTCAGTTTGGCTTATTGTATCATAGTGATAGAAATCTAAGTCATTACTATAACAAGAATCAGCACTCAAAGAAACTTCACACAATTGCTGCAGCTTGCTCAGATTAGAGGACGCTATATGTTGTTGAAAATAAATTGCTGGAAAGAACCAGGAAAGAAAATCAAAAGCCCAGAGTAATAAGTAATAAAAGTAGATCTTTCTTTTACTGTTATCATGCTTAAAGCCAAAAGACTTTAAAGATCTGGGCTTTTGCCTCTGTTTTGCTTCATTATGGTGTAGGGGAAAACCCCTGAAATGTTTTATAAAGGGTTTGGTTTATTTGTTGGTTCTCACAACATGTTTTGTGAGCTGTAACACCTTAATTGAAGGTGTGGATGTGCTGAATCTTTTACAGAGGTTTGCTTTATTTAAAATGCAAGTCATTGAAATAAGTGTGTGCTAATCAAAATAATAAATAATATTTCAATATACGTAAAAATATTTTTAAACCTTAGTAAGAGAAATATTTGTGTTTCTAATAAAAACACAACAGAGTTTCAAACAGTCCAACTAAACTCTGCTGCTCCTCTCAATTATTTAGGTTCTTTAAGTAAATATAAGTTAACTACTGCTCCAATTTTCCATTATCTGAATTTTGCTTGTAAAAAACCAAGCAGAATTTAAAAAAAGAAAAAAAAGAAAGAAAAACAACCAATCAACAACAACAAAAATGTTCAGGCTGCCTTTATATATTCTAAAGAAGCGAAAAAGGGAACATGTTCATTTTTTTCCTCCCTTTTCAGCTCACCTTTAAACTACAAAACTCCTATAAATTCTTGATAGAGCTTGGTATAAAAATTGATTGTGTAAACACTAAAAGTGTTGAAGGGAGTATATTTTACTTAGTTATTCAATAAAATGTTTTAATAACACTTTTTATTTAGAACGCAGAAAGCTTTACATTTCTCTACCAAAAACATTACAGCACACAGCATTCAGGTTCACATCCTGAATAAAAGTGTTAACTTTGGAAATTGTCAGATAAAGATAGAAATAGGAGTGTTACCAAGCCATATTTAGTCGTGCCTGCAAGTCACCCTTTGGTGAATAGACCACTGAAAATATATTTGCCTTTCAAACATCAGAATTTACAAGCTTGTCAATTACATTTTCCATAGGTTACTCCTGCTTTACTAAAGTTGATTTTATTTCTTCATCTAGGAAGAAGAAAGGCGCATGGCATCTGTTGCAGCAAGAAAAGAGGAAGAGAAGAAGCGTGAAAGCCACAAACAGACCTTGTTAAAGGTATTTTCTATTCTTTCTAACGCTAATTGAGATTAGATAAAATGCCATACATTAGTTGTATTGACCATAATAAGGTATCAGAGTACAGCCGTGTTCGTCTGTATTCGCAAAAGAAAAGGAGTACTTGGGGCACCTGAGAGACTAACAAATTTATTTGAGCATAAGCTTTCGTGAGCTGTTTGTCTCTAAGGTGCCCCAGGTAGTCCTTTTCTTTTGCATAATAAGGTAGACTCTGATATCTTGGTGCTGTAGTTTAAAAGGACACTGTCTCCTTTAATTATACCTACTTTTATTTTTAACCTCAAGAAAAATGACACCTATGATAATAAGTCAAAACTGACATGATACCAGTTCTTCTTGGATGTGGAGCTTGCCAAAGCCAATTTGTGGCAGCCTCATGAGCAAAGTGCAGAGCCCTCAGACCACCATCAAATCTGGTCAGAAGGCAGTCGTCAATGATGTGTGATATTGTCTGTCTTTGGCCACAGCATCTCATTGGCCCCAGGTGTGAAGGCTGGCTCACGTTGACCTTGGCCTGTTTGATATCTGTTCAGAAGGGCCCATGAGCAGCATGGCAAATCAGAGCTGGATACATGCATGGTCAGCGTCAGTTATAAGAGACTGGTTTCTGATGTCACGTGTGGACCATTCTTCATGCCACAGTGATGTCACAGAGAAATCTGGGCAAGGCAAGAGGGCCCACAACAGGTGCCTTGATGAAAAGTGTGCTCTTGGGTGGTTGAACAGATCTGTGCATGGTGATAGGCTAAGTTTTGCCCTGTTTTTCTCAACCATTCTAGCTGTAATATCCTCAAGACAGATTGTGGAGAAGTGATGTTGCTTAACATGGGGACCCACAGTACTGTGTGGGTCGAATTGTCCCAGTGATAATGCTTGTAGTTGAGTGTAGTTGTGTGTCAGCCAACTTGATATGAGACAAATGGAGCTTCACCAGAGCACAATATTCTGCTGCAGAGTAACAGAGGTCTAAGCTGGATGTTCACAGAGTTTGAGCACTAGCATCCTGTGAAGTGCCAGCCAGTTTGCTTAGAAGGTTGTTACTCGTCCTCAGTTCAGTCACAGTTTTCCTCAGGCGTTTAAGCTATGTGAGAGATCTATCTAGGGTGACTCCAAGGTAGAGTGGTTGGGATTTGTGTTTCAAGATATGTCCATTGAGAAGAATATTGAATTCTTGGTCCGCTCTGTCATTGTAAAAAAGGTACACACACGAAACTCTGTTGGACATGCTTGGCTGTAAATGCTACCAACTGCAGTATTCAGCCATCTCAATCAAGTCAGCGTTTAGAGCATCTTCAAGTTCTGGAAATGACCGTGCTTAGCTGTCTAAGCAACTGTCATCTGTGTATGTGAACTTGCAGGACAGAGTGAACAGCATAAGTTTGTGTATAGGTTGAAAAGCATGGGTGCCAACACAGATCCTTGGTTTGTCTTTTCTTCTTGCTAACTCTGTTCTATGTGCACTTGGAAACTTCTGTTGTGGAAGAGAATGTCAATGATGTTGACTACCCCTGCTGGGAGAACTTTCAGGGCTGTGAAGCAACTGGTACATAGATGGGACAGAGTCATAGCCTGACTTCCTCCATGCCTTCTTGATTTGTCTTGCACCCCAAGGAAGGCAAGTTAAGGGAATCAGTCTTTGTACTCAATTGAGCACAGAGACTACAGTTATACCTGGCTGTTACAAAGGATATAAGGCTTCTTATTCCCACCTATCCTGCACCCCTGGAGCATCCAGGCATAATCTGGCCCATAACTTGTATCTAGGGCCAAACTTTTGAAAGTAGATGCAGACTTCTGCACACACACAAGTTGGTGTTTCATGTGTATATTGGGCATTATGAGCTTTGGAAAAATTGAGCTTCTATTTTACCAACTCTTATAATCCACAAAGGTTCATCTGGTATACCTTAAATATAGTCAAATAATTCTCTATCTGAACACAACACATACAAAATTTGAAGTAGAAAACCATTTTTGATGGAGTTTAGACCATGGAGAAGCCAAAATATTAAAGATCCCATTAGTCATGTAAGAACTCCACCAACAAACTCTCTTCCAGTAATTACCAGTGGCAAAGTGATCACATCACCAGTAGGCCTCATAGACTAGAATCCTGCAATACTCCATAGATGAGTTCACAGGTCAAACGAGCATAGAAATTTGTACTGGTACTGGTGGTTACCCTTGAGATGATTACCAGCACCAGTGGAATAGTACACACTGCTTGCTCCATTCTGTAGGTACACATGTTGACATATGTTTGTCAGAGAAGAGCAGGTCAAAGAAATGCACCTTTGCAGTTAGAACAGAACGTGCTAAGGTTTGTGATAGTCTTAGTTTCTGTGGGAGTTCATTCCACATTCTTGGGCCAGCACCCAGGAAATCGGTCTCCTGCACACAAAAGCTTTGCCCTTACTGGCTGTGCAAAGTGAAGTCTAACACTCAGCTCATTAAGATTTCTCTGTCTGTAACATGATGATAACTTCAGAACACCACGTCTGATCAATTCTAAAATTTCAGCAGATGTTCTAAGCATCGATGGGCACAAGTCTGTTGATTTTTAGAGCAAATTGGACCAGTGGAAAAGCCTGATTCACAGACTGCCTGGTGCCGCAAGCAGAGGAATCTCTCATCTGCTGCTGCTGACATATATCAGAGGCAGTAGCTTAACTCTCGGCACGGGGAGATTTGTCAGTATCTTGAACTCTAACATAAATCAGTTTTCACAGGGAGGGTTTGTAGGGGGAAGTGAGGATCTAGGGTCAGGGAAAGTGGAGTGATTTTGAGAAATGGGGACAGGAAGAAGAGGGAGCAACAGTGAGTGTGGAGAGAAAGCAGCAAGGACTGGAGGGATGAGGCAGGGAAAGCAGAGTCTCACAGGTCAGGGAGGTGGAGGGGAGGAAGCTGGAACTCAGAGAGGACTGTAATAGTGGTAAAAGAAGCAGGGACATGGGGTTAGTGGGGGAAGGGGACTTGGTGATTGAATGGAGCAGAGAAGCTGGGACCCAGAGGGAGAGAAATGAGTGCCTGGGAGTGATAAAGCAATGACCCGCAAGGGGATGGGAAGGTTTGGCATAGTGATGATCATGATGATGGAATCAGGGACCCAGAGGGGAGAACTGGGTAGGTGGGTGAGGAAGCAGGGACCTAGGCTGAGGGGAGTGGAGGTGAGGAGGAGAAAGTGGAGCCCTTGGGGGTGGGGAATGAAGGTGGTGAGGGGAAAGCAGGGATTGAGGAAGAGAGGCATATGTGATCGGGGGAGGAATGGAATTGAGGAGGAAGAAACAAGGGTGCACACAGGGTATGTCTAAACAGCAAAGAAAAACCTGTGGCTGGCCCGTGCCAGCTGACGCTTGCAGGGCTTGAGCTAAGGGTCTGTTTCACTGCTGTGAAGATTTCTGGACTTGGGCTTTAGCCCAAGCCCTGGGACCCTGCCACCCTACGGGGTCTAGTCCTGAAGTCTACAAAGTAATGGAAAAGTCTCGCAGCCTGAGAACCTTGAGCCCAAGCCAGCTGGCATAGACCAGCTGCGGGCTTTTCTTTGCTGTGTAGACATAACCACAGAGTCCCTGCCCTGGGGGAGAAGGAGGGAATGGGAGGATGCACTAAGCCAGTGCCATGTTGGGGAGAATTGAGGAATATAAAGTGGCCCTGCTGGGTGCAATGTACTCAGCCTACAGAAGTGACAAAACATGCAACCCTGAGTTGTAAAAAGTTCCATTGCGCCAGTGGAGCAAAATTGTCAACCGTGAGCTTCACCCCAGAGCTTTAGTCAAACTTTTAGATACTCTAGAGCCAGGTCATTGAGTGCCTTGAAATAAGGACCGAGACCTTGAACTTGATTTGATAGTTTATGGGAAGGCATAGTAGGGAGCAGGGGACAGGTTTGATATGTTCACAATAGCCAGCGTTGCTGAGGAGATGTACTCTAGTGTTCTATAGCAGCTGGACTTTTCTAAGTGCTACCAGATACATTACATTGCTGTAGTCCTGCTGAGAGTTAATGAGGGCATAAATACCTGAGGCTGGGTCATTGTTTGGATGGAGTCTCTTAGCCAACTGGAGACTATAGAAAGCTCTGCTGAGTGAGAGCTCATTATCAGTGAGGAATTCAGGAGCACTCCTAAATTACAGACTTAATTAACCAATTGTGGGGTGGTGTGTACCTTTAATCAGAGGAGACTCTTCCACCAATATCACCTCTGTCTCATTCAGCTTCAGCTTCAACCAGCTCTTCATCCATGAGCTGATCTCATCCAAGAACTGGCCACCTTCAGCTAGTGGTATAGTCATAAGTGGTGAATGATAGATGGAGCTATGTGTTATCTGCATATTGCTGATGCTTGAGTTCCTGTTGTCTGACCAGTTCATGTAGATGTTGGATAGGACTGGTAAGAGTATTGATCCCTGTGGGACTCTCCATGTGAGAGGTCTAGTTGTGGAAATGCAATTTCCTATTACAGCTTGTTGAGTGAGACTCCCCAGGAAAGACTGAAACCATTTTAGCACATTACCCTGGGCCCCACTACCTTTGTCAGGTGAGACAGCAGTATCTTATGGTTGGCCATGTTGAGAAGCTGGGATTGGGTGAGAGGGCATGGATCACTTGATGATAACCTCTCTGTTCATTCCCTTTGGGGCACCTGCCATTGGCCACTGTCAGAGGACAGGATACTGGGCTTGATGGACCTTTGGTCTGACCCAGTATGGCCATTCTTATGTTCTTGTGTACTGCAAAGATTCTACTGGAGTTTGAGTAGTATTGTCCTGAAGAATCTTGCGAAGGGGTGACTCGCCCATGACTTAGGCTACTGGCTAGGTAAGCTGTGGTTTGTCAAGGTAAGATTTCGTATCACGGGTTTGGAGGCTGTGGGTTCAATGTCCACCATTTAGGAGTTTAGAAGAAAAGGAGTAGTTGGAGGTCAGGGCTGGAGGGAGGGAGAAATATAGTGTGTGTGTAAAACTGGACCTTGTTCAAACCAAGGGGACACATGCAGAATTTTAACAGTAGGTATTGTAAACTGGAAGCAATAGGTTAAAAAACAGGAAAAAGTAAATAGATAAAGAGGTGGGGTTAATTGTTATATGGTAATCCAACAGTGTGTCTAGTATACTTCTGTTTTTCTGTATCTTACCTATTAAAACAGATTTTTCTGAGTTTGGATTTGTTCAGTTTAAAAATAGGTTCCAGAAAATATTTCCTCCCCCTCATCATTTTAAAAATTAATACTTACATAGTTTATTTTATTTTTACTATAGATGACTGATATGTTTTAAATTTATTTGGTTTTGAAGTTTTGGTGTCCGTTCCTACTGGTATAGAGAAGGGAAGTACACACAGACACATACATCTGGTGGTTTGGTGATGTTAATGTGTTGGCCCACTTACTGAGCAACAGAAATTTTTGAAAGCGTGATTTATTTTTACTTCCATTTCTTAAGCTTTGAAGTATGTTTCCTTACAGTGGGAGATGCTGTTGTTTGTCTTGATGCCCTAGATCTCTCAAACCATTTTGCCAATGAAAATTCCCATTGGAGGAAAGGGGCATGTATTGTTAATGTGTAATTCCATACTCACTCAAGCTTGAACAGGAAATTGAAGTTTTCATTCTTTTTAGTGAAGGCTTCTTTCTTGTCTTCAAGGGGGTAAAGAAGCTTAACAGCCAACTGCTGTTCTCTTTTATTTGCTTCAAAAAGATGATTCTTATCTCTCTTCTGTGTACATTTCCATTCTATCCTTGTGTGTTTAAATTTTGTTTTCTCTGTTTCAGACTCTTGTTTTACTTGAATGGAACTTTCTTTCCCATAGATCTAACAGTGGGATTAAGTGGCTGTGAAATAATTTGCGAAGTCTAAAAATTCAGCCAATGAATGGAAATTTTGTGGAGTCATATTCAGCAATAAAATATATTTTCCTCCACAAGCTTTATTGAGAAAACCGTAAAATTTTACCTTGCTTCCTTTTAAATGAAATGTCATGGCATACTGCCCATTTAATAAGGTAACTGTTGCTGTTTTACAAAAGTGTCTGCCATCAAAATTACCATGCTAATAACTGTTGTTGAATTTTCATAAACATTCCCATATTCATTTCAGAGGTTATAACTCACCTTTTTTTTTTTTTTTCCTGTTCATGCCTGTCTGTCTGCACTGTGGGTTTTTCTTCTTCTCCACCACTTGAGTGTGGAATCTAGTGCTTTCTAGAAAAACCTGTCCCAGAATTCTCTGCCTCCAGAGGCTTGCACAGGGTAAGAGCTCCCGTTTGACAGGGTCTTATCTGAGTATTTTCTGGCATAAAAATGATCATTTGCCACCAAATCTTTTAATTTAATTGGTTTTCAAATGAATAAGCTGTTGGGTGGGATATTTTAGTTTAGATTCGCTGCAAGAGATCAGCAGCTGCACAGCTGAGGGCTCACAAGATGGCCAGCTAGCACAGAAGATGAAATAGAAGAGCAACAGGAACTCTCAAGTTGGAAAGGATTCCTCACTAGGTCTTCTTCTAATTCAGCACTCCTGAATGTTCTTCCCGATTCCAAAAATGCTGGAGCCACAGAAGGGTCACCCTTCACCCAGGCCTCCTTCCTTCCACGTTTCTGACCCATTTTACTCTGCTGACATGAAGTTCACCATGGAGTACTCCTCAACAGTACTGGAAGGGAGAAGTCACCCTTTCCTGCTTACTGTGGATCTCAAAGGGGAAAACTTCAGTGGGACACAGGTGGCAACAGGCCTGCAAGGGAGCAAGTGCCCTTAGCTTTTTTCTGTTTTCTATTTCTCCACAGCCTTTCCCAGTGTTCTTAAATGAGGGTTCCTCTTGTGCAAGCATGCATGTTTGGGTATGTGAAAGCAGCTGTCATCCTACTCACAGCTATGATTTATTTACAGATTTTTCCCTATGATCGGCCTAAATCAAGAGTTTTCAATGGGCATTTCCTTTCCTTCCTTACTCATATTCTCAGAGAAGCAATGGTCCAGAAACTACAACAGCCCCTCACCCTTAAAAAAAACAAAAAAAAAAACCAAAAAACAATACAGAGGCATCTTCAAAGGAGATTATATCATATTTGAAACCAAAACATATTTATATTGGATGTAAACATGACACTAAGAAAGTAGCATTTTGCAGCAGAGGCACCCCTTTGTCATAACCCAGTTAGAAAGATTACAGCAATTTTTTCTTTAAACAAAGCACAGAGTAAGGAAAAAAACCCTATAATAATAGTTCTTAATTTGTGAAGAAATAAGTTCCTGAGTGACATCGTATCTCCCTTTACAAATGTGTGTTGTTATTTTAAAAGACACAAGTCATAACTTTTGAAGTGCTTAATAGGCAAAGATAAAAATAAGGTCATGTCAATATGCAAAACACATTTACAATAAAAGTAAAATTTATCCAGCTTGGCATTTTTAATTGATTAAAAAAACAAAGATAAAAATAAGGACTTAATATATTAAATGTTCATTTACAGAGCAGTTTTACAATAAAAATGAAAGTTTAAAAAAGAGAAGCTATTCAAAGATTGGCCCTTTTCACCTTTGTTATCTGAAGAAACATATCCTCTCCTTTTTTGCTAAAACTACTATTGTCATTGAAAGAATAATTTAAGACTTTCTAAATATTTAAAGCACAGAGGAAAATGTCACAATAGATAGCCCATATTTACATATGTGTTTTCCTAAGTGATCACTCTCATTATAGTGTGTATGGTAACACCCATTGTTTCATGTTCTCTATGTATATAAATCTCCCCACTGTATTTTCCACTGAATGCATCCGATGAAGTGAGCTGTAGCTCACAAAAGCTTATGCTCAAATAAATTGGTTAGTCTCTAAGGTGCCACAAGTACTCCTTTTCTTTTTGCGAATACAGACTAACACGGCTGCTACTCTGAAACTTGTCATGAAGGATTGAGTAACTGTGGTAAGGAGAGAGATGAACACGTGGCATAGTTGAAGCAGCATGTTTCCTAATAGCCCGCCTGCTTTTTCTGAGAACTTAACTTTTGCAGAGAGAGAATTTTTAATCACAGGATTAAAATTTAAAAGGCCTTAAAACTTTTAAACTGGCTCTAAATGTGAAAATAAAACAACACACAAGCAGTCCTAATACTCCCCATAGAAAAGAAAAGAAGATGAATTCCAAATGTCTGCCGTGCCAAAAGTGTGCACATCTACAAATCAAACTAGAGGGCAGGACATAAATCAAGAAGAGGGTGTGGAAATCTGTCCATATATAGAATGAATAAAGGTATAGAGCCCATTACTACTTAGTTTTCCACAGAGAATAAAATATTGCCATATGCAATGCTGGTTGCCATCATAATTGCATTTGGTACTATCCTGATGCAATTATTTTTGTCAGTATTTATTATCCAGGCTTCCACTAGTGGTTGTATTGTTGTCTTTGGAGGACATTCTGGTACTTTGCATGAATAGTCATGCCACGTTGCGTTCTTGCATGTAATTTCCCTTTGACTCACTTTTTATTCTTTTTCTGTTTTCTATGTATGTTGTTATTGTGTATATACACATTTTATTTAAAATTGGATCTGATGAACTTGTATCTCTTTTTTTTATTTCCAATTTTAAATGAGAAATAAATTACATAGCCTCTTTGCGGCTTACTTCAATTGTGGTTTTTTGACTCAGTATTAGATAATAAATTGATTAATAACTCTCTTGGTAGATTAGAGTTCCAAGTTTCTTAGTTTAAAAACATTTTGTGAAAAATCGTAAACAAAGTAAACATTTTGGAAACCATGAGGGCTCTGAAAGAGTTTGGTGGAAATGTTCCAATGCTTTTCTTGTCAGATAGTGTTATCAAGTATTATGTATGTTTCTTCACGAGGCCTTAGAGTTCCTTAAAAAGGGTCTCTACCAGATTCTGTATTGAACACGTGCTCCACAAGAAGCCTTCTAAATTAGTAAATATTATAATGGCAAAATTACTTCTCTTTGGACTAGTTATGGTAAGGAGATGGTGGAGGCAATTAAATAAAAATTGTCATTTTGAATGTTAGTGCTGGTTATGTACTTAAGTATAAATAACTAGGGAAAAGGAAAAGTACACTAATTCTTTACACACTACAGAGGAATTCTGATAAAGGCTCTTTATTTTCTATATGAATATATATTTTTCCAAATTATAGTAAGGATATTGGGCTAACATCACTAGATCCTGTTGCATGTAGACATAAATTTCATTTTCCTGTATCAGTGATGCTCCTTAATTTAAAATGTCCAGGCTCTGATTGACATTTGTCAGAATATCAGTGTTATTTAAAGAAAATATGTAGGGAACTACACAGAGCTCTTTTTAGGGTCTGGGAAAAGTACAGCAAAATGCAAGGTGGAACAGATTGTTTAGCATAAGTAGTTAGCACATATTGTAAGGAACAGTTCAAGGTAGATTTCCTCAACTATGGTAAGATTCATGATGGCCCTAGTCAGGACCTTTCCACCAGTGGTCAAACAGTGAGACCTCAGTCTCATCCTGTCAACGCTCACCAGGCCACCTTGGCTACATGATCCATGTCCCACCTGTCCGTGAAAGTTGCATTTTTAGTTGCTATCACTTTGGCCAGGAGGGTGAACGATTTGGGAGCACTCATGGCAGACCGTCCTTGTATCCCTTCACCTCCATCCTAAGTTCCTCCCTAAGGTTATTTCTGAATTCCATGACAGCCAAAGTATCCACTTTCCTGTTCTTTTTCTGAAACCCCATTCTTCTGTCGAAGTGAAAAGACTTCATTCTCTCAATGTCATATGTGACCTGACGTTCTACCTGTAGAGGACCAAACCTATTAGAATATCACAAAGACTTTTTCTCACCATACCAGAAAGATTGCAAGGTCAAATGATATTCTCTCAGAATCTATAAGTGGGTTTCTGGGTGCATCATTGAGTGCTACAGGTTAGCTCACATACCTCCTCCTGATGGAGTTAGGGCACACTCCATGAGGGTGCAAGCTGCCTCTATAGCATCCCTGCAGGATGTTCCAATATTAGACATATGCAGAGCAGCCAACTGGAGCTTCATCCGCATGTTCGCTAGATGATACATGCTAGTCCAGGCCTGTGCTGCTGTTGCAGCAGTGGGAACTGCAGTGTTGTGAGCATCTTTGCTGCCGGCTTCCTCACAACCTCTAGTCTGAGCGCTGCTTGTCAGTTACACACATCTGGAATACATATAGGGACTAGTACTCAATGAAGAAATGGAGGTTACTTGCCTGTAACTGGGAGTTTTTTAGAAGCGTGGTCCCTATCTGCATTCCACTACCTGCCCTCCATCCCCTCTGTCTCAGGTCCTGTTGGACTTATGGTAAGGAAAGGAACTTCAAAGGCATCAGTACACATTGCCTCTTATACTCTCGGTTGGGAGTATGAGGAGATCTACTGTGCAGGTGTGGGCCAATGGATGCTGCTTGTTAGAATTTCTGGACTCAGGCATATAATGCATGCATACCACATGTGGAATATAGATAAGGGCCACAGGTCTCAAAAGAACTTCCAATTTCAGACAGGTAACCTCCATTTCCATGCCAGCTTCATCTTGCCTGCTTTTGAGTGGCATTTGCATTCAATGATTCCCCACTGTAATGGATGCTGAGGTGGTTTACACCTCTGTGACATTAACCCCTGATAGTCTTTCCACCACCACCGACTTGTGTGGCAGAGTTTATGCTGGCAGAAACCCAAGGTGAATCTGGCCCAATGTCATTTTTGGTTAATTAAAACACATCTTATATAGTGTATTCTTATGTAGCTCCAGTCTTATGGATCAATATGCTGTATGATAATGTTCATGGTGTGGTTACAAAATAAAATATCTGTCATATTTCTCAATATTCCTTTCACTTTAATGGAAATCTTCAAGTGAAGCTCATTTGTTTCCTTTTCTGAATAGCTCCTCGGCTTGTCTCTAAGTTTGCTATATAAAATGTTAGTGATTTAGCTAAAGCACGGACAAAACAATTAGCCATAGAGAACAGTATTGGTTTCTTTTCACAAGTTGTAATATATACAGAAGGCTGTCAAAATAACGGTTGAGTCTGATGAGCTTGAACTAAATTAGATGTTCACACTGACTGATAAAGGCTTTGTCTCTCATCTGTAGTTCTGTTTTCCAGTAAACAAATAATTCCTACCTTTCAAATCTCTTTAATTTCCAAAGAGATGTAATTCTATTGGTTTTAATCTGAAACCCTTTGGAAGAGTAGTGTAAACCTTTCAATACCTTGCAATTTATGTTTTACTGATATGATTTTATATTATTTCTTGGTCTCTCTGTCATATGTAGTGGTTGCATTTAAAAAGTTTGTACTGGTTTCAGAGATCTTACTGGCTCAACTAGTGTTCCCCAGTGCATGTATAGTATATATGTCTCAAACTGGCAAAGACTTGAAAACCAGTAGAAACATTTTAAATTCAGCCTCTCAATAATCTGCTGTAGTTCCCATAGACTTTAAATCTGATTGTGAAGACCTTTCCTGTTAGGCATCTTGAAACTCATATTCTCATAAGGCTTTAAAATGTAGTCGACTAACCCCTTCTTTAGAAAGGGGGAAAATGAACCTTAATGTTTCACAGTTGAGTACAGTAACTACAGTATGAGGGTGGTGATGTGCTTTTCAAAGATTTGGTTTTTAATCCCTTTATTGTATAACAATGAATGGATAAGTTTAAAGAGTTTTTTGTATGGAATTGTTTTTAAGAAAATGTTTAGACTACATAGATAAGCACCCAGGTCAGGAAATGCCAAGTATTGGTTTTTTTTATATACTGCTTTCTCTTTTCGAAGAACTGTACAGTCATTAAGTTCTGCTTCTCACATCTGTAGCTAAATTATTATTTATTTGCATTACAGTCATGCCCACATATCTCCCCCTGGGTAGCCATTATGCAAACACATAGTGAGAGGCAGTCCTTGCCCCAAAGATTAATTTTCCAAATGGAAACAGAGCTTAAGGGACTTGGCCAGGGTCACACATCCGCAAGGATTGATACGAGGTCTTTTGGTATACAGGCTAAGGCTTAACCTAGTATTACACATATTGAATCTATTTCCCTAAATTAAGTATCCTCACACCTTCTTGTCAACTGTCTAAATGGGCCATCTTGATTATCACTACAAAAGTTTTTTTTCTCCTGCTGATAATAGCTCATCTTAACTAATTAGCCTCTCACAGTTTGTATGGCAACTTCCACCTTCTCTGTATGTATATATATATCTTCTTACTATATGGTCCATTCTATGCATCCGATGAAGTGGGCTGTAGCCCACGAAAGCTTATGCTCAAATACATTTGTTAGTCTCTAAGGTGCCACAGGTACTCCTTTTCTTTTTGCGGATACAGACTAACACGGCTGCTGCTACTCTGAAACCATTCAAACAGTGTCTCTGATTTTTCCTATTTGTAAAATGAGGATAATACTACTTTTCACTTCATACATAAGTGCTGGAACTAAGAGTGCAGGGGATGCTCCAACCCCTCCCCCCCCCCCCACTCCAGCTTGAAGTAGTTTCCATTATATACAGGGTTTACAGTTTTTGGTTAATGGCTCTCAGCATCCCCACTGTAAAAATTGTTCCAGCACCAATGACTTCATAGGGCTTTTTCTTCTGTGGATGTCAAAGTGCTTGACATAGATGTCAAAACAATAATAGCTCCATTTTACAGAACAGTCACAGAATCCATTCCATACCACAAAGTGTAAGCTTTAGTTTAAAAAATAACTAAGCTTCTAACCTTTTTGGTTGTAAAGATAACTTTCCAAATGTAAATCAATATACTGTTGTCTTCTTGAGTCTGCAAACCAGTAGCCTAAAATATAGTTCTAGAAGAGCTGCAAACTGCTCCCTTTCACGTAAATCTAAATGAGCTGTTAAATCTGAAGCCAAATGTTGCGAGGGTTAGGATTAAGCATTTATAGTAGAAACATAAAGCTAAAGTGATGACTCGTGGGTGCTAGATGCACAGGAGGATATAACAGTGGGTAGGTTGTCAAGTGATTCTGTGGTGCAAAATCAGAAGTTCATGCAGGTGCCAGTGCATGTTTTTGAGCACCATTATAATGTGTTGTTTGCATAAAGCAGTGACTAAAATGGGCAACCATTTACTACACCGACGTCCAAATCATTTCAAAGTGTAGCCCGACATAGAGCTAGTGAAAAATTTAACAATACTTCAAGATGAAGAATTTCATAAACAAGAGGTGAAAGCATGCAATAGTATATTGCAGTGTAGTAGACATTGAATACGAATAAAACGATGGCAACAGTGTTTTAGATAAATTATTAACCATTTAATGGCTTCATTGAACTCAGTCTTTTTATTGAGAGCTTTTCTTTGTTAGTCATGTTGACCAGCTGCTTTATTTTATAAGGAGAAGGAAGGTTAAAAACAACTCTCTGATTAGTAGAAACATTGTCACTTTTCAAAGTAACAGTCTGGAATTGAAAGACGTGTAAAGTTCAGCAGTTGAATAAAATGTGGACAAAGAATAGCTAGCCAACCATAAAAAAGTTGCAGAGGTGTTAGCAGGTCACTCTACCTTGAACGGTTCCTTACAATGTGTGCTAACTACTTACGCTAAACAATCTGTTCCACCTTGCATTTTGCTGTACTTTTCCCAGACCTTAAAAAGAGCTTTGTGTAGTTCCCTACAGATTTTCTTTAAATAACACTGATATTCTGACAAATACCAACCAGAGCTTGGAAATTTTAAATTAAAGGCTTCTCTACACTGCCCGTAGCTCAGAATAGAGGGGTGTAAATGTGCACCAAAGTGCTGCTTTGTAATTCCTCTGTATGGACACTGCTGGAATGACCTAATTTGCATTGACGTAATCCTTTTCAAACAGGATTACATTAAGACGGTGAACAGGAACCTTTTAGTTTGTGACTGCAGCATCCACAGGGGAGTGTTACATTGCAGCACTTTGGTGTGCACTGCTGTTCAAACCTCTGTAGTCCAAACTGCAGGGCAAGAGTATACATGCCTTAGAACCTTTTCTATGTATTTAATTCAAAGGGTCCATTTCTATTGCATTGGGTTGCCAACTCTCCCAGTTTTGCCAGGAGTCTCCCAGAATCAGACTCTATCTCCCAGAGGCTACCGAAGCCAAGCCAGGAGATTTTAGGTGCTAAAAGTCTGGCAGCACAGTGGGGCTAAGGCAGGCTCCATACCTGCCCTGGCCCCTCACTGCTCCTGGAAGCAGCGGGCACGTCCCTGTGGCCTCAGAGGGGGGAGCAACAGCTCTCTGCATGCTGCCCCTGACCTGAGTGCCGACTCTTCAGCTCCCATTGGCTGGGAACTCCGGCCAATGGGAGCTGGGGGTGGTGGTGCTTGCAGGCAGGGGCAACATGCAGAGACCCCCTGGCCCTCCCAGCCTAGGGAGCCACTGCCAGAGGGATGTGCCAGTCGCTTTCGGGAGCCACCCAAGTTAAGTGCTGCCCGACCAGAGCCAGCACCCCTCACTCCCTCCCACACCTCAACCCCCGACCCCAGCTCAGAGCCCACATATGCACCCAAACTCCATCCCAGAGCCCACACCCCCTCCCGCACTGAAACTCCCTCCCAGAGCCCACACCCCTCACCTGTCCTACACTCCAACCCCCTGCCTCAGCCAAGAGGCACCCAAACTCCATCCCAGAGCCAGCACTTCCTCCCACACCCAAACTCTCTCCCAGAGCCCACCATACCCCCTCCTGCACCCCAATCCTTCGGGATTGGGGTGTCGGAGGAAGTGAGGGGTGCTGGCTCTGGGCGGACAGCGCTTAACCATACCCCCTCCTGCACCCCAATCCTCTGCCCCAGCCTGGTGAAAGTGAGTGAGGGTTGGGGAGAGCGAGCGATGGAGGGAGGGAGGAGGGAGAGAGTGGGGGCAGGGACTCCAGGAAGGGACAGGGTCTCAGGGAAGGGGCAGGGCAAGGGTGTTTGGGTTTCTGTGATTAGATAGTTGGCAACCCTACTATGGCAGCATGACTTAGATTGGAATAGTATCAACTAATGTTTGACATTCCTGACTTTTGTCAATGTGTCGTAACCTGGATGTTCTATAGAAAGAGATGGTGTTTTGTACTTAGTTCTTTGCAGTTTTTTCCTTTTATTATAGCAGAGATTGATATCTATTCAAATTTCATTAAGAAGCACTGTATTAGTGGGATGGCTAAGCCATACCAGTTAGATCTGGTTCAGCAGAATCAACCGAACTGAAACAAGCAATTAATGTACCTTTTGAAAACATTTATATTGTTTAAAATTTTAATCTCAGAACAGTTCAGAAGCAGGTCCATGAGCTAGTAAAATCAACAGTCACCTTATACCAGGGGTGGGCAAACTTTTTGGCCTGAGGGCAACATCTGGGGGGGAAATTGTATGCAGGCCATGAATGTAGGGCTGGGGCAGGGGGTTGGGGTGCGGGAGGTAGTGCGGGGTGTGTTGGGGGGGGTGCGGTGTGCAGGAGGGGGCTCAGGGTTGGGGTGTGGGGGGGGTGCAGAGTGTGGGAGGGGGCTCAGAGCAGGGGGTTAGGGGGCTCAGGGCAGGGGGTTGGGGTGCAGGAAGGGTTTGGGGTGCGGGCTCCAGCCCGGCGCTGCTTACCTCGAATGGCTCTGGGGTGGCAGTGGCATGCAGTGGGGCTAAGGCAGGCTTCCTGCCTGCCCTGGACCTGCACTGCTTCCGGAAGTGGCCAGCATGTCTGGCAGTGGTTCCCGGGAGTGGAGTAGGGCAAGCAGCTATGCTGCGTGCTGCCCTCACCTGTAGGCACCACCCCCAAAGCTCCCATTGGCCGTGGTTCCCCGTTCCCAGCCAATGGGAACTGTGGGAGGTGGTGCCTGCAGGTGAGAGCAGCGCACGGAGCCCTCTGCCCCCCCCCACCCTCCCGCCAGGGGCCACAGAGACATGGTGCCAGCGGCTTCTGGGAGTGGTGCAGGACCAGGGCAGGCAGGGAGCCTGCCTTAGCCCTGCTGCACCACAGGGCTGGCAATCCCGTGGGCTGTATTGAAAACAATGACGGGCTGGATCCTGCCCACGGACCATAGTTTGCCCTCCCCTGCCTTTCACTTAAATCTCACAGTGAATGAGTTCCGCACAGAGCTGGGTGTATTAAAAGGCCGATACACAGACAATTGTCTTTAGTTGCATGAACATGCAACAACATAAAATGTTAAATATTAAGATATCATCTGGATTCTTTTATTGATTAATTGTCTGGAACTCTATGTCATTGAATGCTATTCTTGGTAATCCGTTGGTGACAAAAGAAAAAAAAACAGGGACAGTTTTTCAATGTAATCCCTTGGCAAATTTTCTACATCTACAGGAAGAAGTCAATATGTAAATTGCTGTTGCCCATGAGTTAAAGGGAAGGGGGATCTTGCGGGAGACAGCTAACCCTTCTTTGCTCAAGCTGAGCAAGAGTTCTCCCCCCTCTCTCCAGTGTTTGAGGATTAGTTAGTTAGTGGTTGTGTTACTCTTTCAATGATGGGGCTTCAGTTTCTGGAAGGACAATTTTGGGCGAGATCATGGCCCATCCAGCATGCAAGTACCAAGAGTGGAAGAGGAGTAAGGCACCCACTCCCATCTATCATTTAGTGTTTGACTATGGAATGTATTCTTCTGGTGCAAACCAACATACTAACAATGCATTCAGATAATTTCATGTGGCTTTTATATCCTGTTTCAGGAAAAGAAACGATTGACAATTGGCAACGTTGCTCGCCAATGGGAGATTCAGCAGAATCGAGTTGCCCTTGTGACTTCTTCAAATCAAGATAAAAAAGACAGTGACTCATGTCAGATTAATGGCAGTGCCGCATATGTATTTCCTGAAGAAACCAGGTATACAAGTATTTTCTTGGAAGTATATTTCCTAGATAATGTTTTTTATATAATAAAAATGAGAAACATTCATCCTTCCATTCATATAAGTGAGTGTGTGTGTATGCACATATCTCTGTAAGTAGTGTATGTGTATAAAGATATGTGTATTTATTTTTGGATTTCTAAAATGTGTCCATTTAGCACTCTACATAATTTAAAAAAACAATTTCAGGACTTACTGAACAATGTCTACCTCAGATGGACTTCACCCCAGACTAACACATTCTCCCCATGGCTTGCTCAGGGCAGAGTCTGAAAAAAATAAGACAGATGTCAGGCCATGTGCCTTTACCTCCCCTGGGATAGAATTCCGTTTTTCTCTAACCTGGCTCTGGGTTACAGAGTGCTGTCTTATCAGCTGTGCTTACCCCTGCAGGTCCGACTGGTATTGGTACCTGCATTCGTTCCTTTGGGAGTCTGTGACCAGTGGTTGTGTCTAGTGACCAGACAGCCTCCTGAATATCAAAGTATTGTTTATTTTAATGGTAGGAAGGAATAAAGCACAAGATAAAAAGGATTTTCAAACCATGAAGAGCCTTACCTATGTGCCTATCTTATTTGAGGGTCACAATTGCCTGATGATAACCTAAGCAGTCTAGCTTCTTCAAGCACCCAGTGAGTGTCTGTGTGTCAGTCTGGTTTCCCAGAACAGCCCGTGTACCCACCCTTCCGCTACCCTCCTAAAAACCAAAGAAACTATGTGCACGCTCTCTGTCTCTGTTTTTCTCTCAACTGCTATAGTCCTTTGATTTTTCTTGGGTTCGTGGGTCTTTTCCTGTCCAGCACTGTCTCTTAACAATCTGTAAGTGTTTACTGAGGGTAGTTCATATTGAGCCATTGTTTTCCTTCTTGCTTGTTTTTCTGGACAATACTCTTACTACGGAACATATTCATACTATAAACATCCCCAATAACCCAATTAACATATAGTATTCATGAATTATTACAGAGCAGCTCCAAGTCTGTTATATAGGAAAACTTATGTAGGTAGTCAGGAATTTTTTGGTCAAAGGGAATACCTTGACATGTATCAAGAAGCCTAGGAAGACTTTAGAGAATGGGTGTAATGTGCTCTCTACATCTAGCACCATTGTTTAAGCAAGCAGCTGCATTCTCTACTAACGGTACCTTGCAAGTGATCTACAAGGGGAATTGTGGCTCCATAAAGAATATGTTAAAAACATGTACCTCACAGGTGCTTTCATAACAGTGGTTGGGTCCATATTTGAAAGAACTATTCACGAGAATGTAGTCAAATACAGACTGAAAAATATGCCTATGGCCACTGATGACACTTAGGACTGAAGAAGCAATTTGGGATCCAGAAGCAGGCAACCGAAGACTGTTGACTAGAACTATAATTTTCAACAGTGATTAAGAGACTTAGGAGCCTAGGTCCGATTTTCAAAAGTGCCAAAGGTAGATAGGAGCCTAAGTTGCATTGATTTCAATGATACTTAGGTTCCTAAATGCCTAAGTCCCTTTGTACATGGGAGTTAGGCAACTAAGTCACTTAAGTGCTTTTGAAAATCTTCACTATTCAAACTTCACTTTTTTTCAAACACACAGGAAGACAATACTTATTTTCTTTATATATGCCTCTGTACCTTCATTCGATATCACAGAAATTTTACACTAAATTGGAATTAAATACAAAAAACCTGTGTTAAAACAATGTAGATATTTTGAGACAATGAGTATTAAAAAGGAGAAAAGATCACAAACAAAACTGTACCTAATTCATGCCTGGGTTTTTTAACAAAGTCCTGGCCCCACTAAATTAAGTAGGAGTTTTGCTGCTGATTTCAGTGGATCCAGGATTTCACCTGTAGTACGTAATATTGCTCCCTGTTTTGAGGTCTGCAGGTGCTACAATACATGGTTTTCATTCAGGAGGGTCATAGTGTACAAGCCTCTCTCATACATGGCAGCTATGAAATCCACTTTCTTTCTCCCCCTTTCTCCTTCACACACACACCCTTCCCCTCCCCCTCCCTCTCTCTCATACCTTGGCCCTGAACAGTGGAGATAGTTGTGTAGATATTATGGAGACACTGATAGTTATAGTACCATAGGTGGGATGGAGCCAGGGTTTTGCCATTTGACAAGACCTTAAAAACTTCTCTGGAGCTGCAACAGTAGCTTGCTTTAAACTAAAAATGGAAAGCACTCCTTAAGGGGGCGTCTGTGAATTTTTGTAAGGGTATTATGATCATTGATAAGTGATCCTGGAAAAATAAATAAATGGTAAAATTCACTTTTCAGAAATTTTGCCTGGGATGTCTCAAAATTTGTACCCCTTTTGCACAAAAATCATAGCACTCAAAATTCACACAAATGTAGACATTCCATTCACTTCCCCCTTTTCAAAATCTTTTAGACCTTCTCTTCAAAAAAAACTTCACAATTTCTACTTAACTGGAAAGAAAAATGCTCAACAAAGCTGCTGTTTTTTAGTGTGCATGAGAGAGTGCCCTTTCAAAAATACTTTTTAGCAAAGAAGAGAGTGCACTGTGCGAAGTCAAGGACACCATGAGTTCAGTTCTTGCCTCTTCTTCTGACTGTTTGGAATAACTCTGTGCACTTCACACCCTTACTGAGTAAAGCTTTAGGTATCCTTGCCACGTTTTACAGATGAAATAACTGAGCATCTATGAGGTTGGACAAGATAATTTCTGATAGAGTTGTAAAGAAAATCCATCTCCTCCATTTTGCCATACTGCCTCTCAAGATGATTAGGCCAAAGCTGTGTGTTAGGCTACGTTCTCTGTAAACGGAAGAGGGGTTTCAAGTATAACATTATGCATGATATACATGGCGAAAAGTTGTATATGTTGTTGTATGACTAGAGAAGTACCAATCTGGTTTTGTCTAGGACTTTTAAGTGCATTTCCTGCAAAACAAAAATGCGTCATAAGCTTCTCCTGAGCTTAATTAGCAGACGGGATGCTTGAGTAGAACTTCAGAAAATCTTTCATTTTCCATCCTTTCAGCAACTTATGTCCTTACCCACCAGTCACTCAAAGTGTTTCCTCATTTGAGAGCCCATGTATGATTTCTGCTGAATATAGAGTCCTCATTAAATTGAGGGCTTACTTTAGGCTTTTTTCTTCTGCATTTTCACTTTGATGCATTCAGTAGCTTCTATCAGTAAAAATTAGAGAACATGTTAAACTGAGTATTAGTGTTTTATCAAAATTTAAAAAGATCTGCATGACTTTTTTGCTTCTGCATGTTATCTAGGTATGCATGAATATGTGCTTGAGTGTTAAATGCTATTCCTGATTGCTACTGATAAATTTATAATTAGGTATTTGTTCACTCTTTATTGTAAATAACTCTCACGCTTTTACATTTGCATCCAGCTCCTTCAATAAAAATCTCAAAAGGACAATTAAACATGTTTACTATTGTTAAATTAAAAACTTGGATCTTAAAAAGTAGTAGTGAGCTGTATTGTATGCTCAAGCCTAAAGTTGAGCTGCTTTATATTGGTATCTGCATTATATCTTTTTAGTCAGAATATTTCCGAAGATAGTAGACTATTAAGGCAGAGTTAGTGTAGTGATGTGTCTAACTCTGGTACTCCTACTATAAATTCTTCCTTTGTACAACAAAACATATATCAAACCGGCCTGATTCCACTGCTGTCATTAGTGTTCTGCCAGAGTGCCCTCTGTTACACCATCTGTTTGTTATATAGGCCTAAAAGTCAGCCTGGATACAAGATGTTTTAAAAGAAAAAAGTGTGAATTGATTGGGCAGCTGTAAATAGGTCAAACATATATATCCATCAGCAGTATTCGATATTAAATCTGTTCAATTGAAGGTACCAATATAATGTTCCAGGTATGCCTTGCAAAAATAGTTGATGTACATATTTTCAAATCATCCAAGTATGTTGTTTTCTACATAAACTTTAAGTTAGTTATGTAGCCATACAGCTACAAAATTACGTGCTTTTTAAATTATTCAAATTTAAAATTGCTTACTTGATTAAAAATTAAACTTTCCTCACAGTTTGCTACTGTGATCCTTCTGCCTTTTCATATTTTGAAAAATCAAAGAGACTTCGGCTGAAACTTAAAACAGTGTGCATGTGCAGATGTTGCATTTTCTAATATTATATATGTATTGGTTTACAGTGGTTCAAAGTCCGTTACAAATATAATATAAACTTAAAATGCAGTCCCTGTTAAAATATGTTGCTATGGAATATTATTAAGAAAACTCAAGCTGTGTTCCCATTTCAATATGATCTGATTCAGAATAACCATGGGACACTGTTATACCTTATAATGAGATTATCAAGGGAGCCCATTACACTCCCTTTATGATGAGTGTTATGATGATGAAAAGATTTCAGTTCAAGTTGAACAGGCTTCTGTTACACTTTCAAAAATAAATGAAAAACAAAATAAAAGGCCACCAAGCCTCTCTGGGAATGTCTACACTGCAATAAAACACCCAAAGCTGGCCCCCAAGGAAGCAGGGTCCCAGAGCCCAGGCTCCAGCCTTAGCCCTAATGTCTACACTGCAATTTTATTGCCCTGCAAGCCCTGTGAGCCAAAATCAGCTGACAAGGGCCAGCCGTGGGTGTTTTACTCCAGTGTAGACATACCCCAGAGTGTACAGAAAGCACAGCTTTGTTGCCATTCATTGGCTTCTCCTACTTTTACATTGGCTACTGCTAGGTGTACATGAATAGTTTTAATTGAAGTGAGAGGAGAGGGACCTCAATTCCCAGCTAAGATCAGTTGATGGGTATAAAGGGGAACACAGGAAGCCTGCTTTCTAGATCAATAAGATATTGGGAAGTACTGAGATTGCTTAAAGTCTGGTGTGCCTTGAGGGAGAAAGGGCAGTTTATTATCTTTACAGCACTGATTTCTCTTCCACTGGAAAGCTGACCTGCAAATTCCCAGATATTAGCTACCAGTAGGCATACTGGTTTCTGAGTATGCTGGAAAAAGGACCAAAGATCAAATTCTGTCTTGAGATTAGGGGTCCTAAAATAGCATTTGCTTTCACAAGAGATGGTCTTTGGCCTATTCAGTCCCTCTTGTGATGTCTTAGATAGGGCTATTTGAAATTTGTCTATTTTTTTAATTGGAAAAAGGGGGGGAAAGTTTTGAAAATATTGTTCATAAAGGATCTGTTCACAATCTCCATCTTTCCCATACTTGTTGAGGTGGGAACAGATTTCCAATAAATTAATGTTTATTTTCAAGTTTGCTTTGCCTTCAAGCCATTAAGCATTGGAACAAACTACTAAGGGAAGGGTAGATTCTCCATCTCTTGATATCTCCATATAAAGACTAAATGCTTTTTGGGAAGATTATGCTTTGGACAAACACAAGTTACTTGGTTCTGTACATAGGTATTTGGGTGGAATTCTATGACCTGTGTTATGCAGGCAGTTGGACTTGAGGATCTAATGGTCCCTTCTGGCCTTAAAAAATCAGAGTCTGTCTTTTCAAAAGGAGGTGCTGTAGTCATTATGAATAGGTCGGAATATGAACAAGAGGCTGCTAAACAACTCTCTGACACCACATTCTACAGGCCATTACCCTCTGAACCCACTGAGGATTACCAAAAGACAAACATGACTACCACTCTGAAACCTGTCTTTTCAAAAGATCATAAAAGGAAGGTGTGCTTTGCATTTGTAAAACCATAGAAATTTAGGGCTGCGAGGGACCTTCAGAGACCAAGTCCAGTCCCCTGCATTGAGGCAGGACCAAGTATACCTAAAGTAGATTTACTTACTGTCAGTATTCATGTGTAGAGATTGGGGAGTGGAGTCATGTCCCAGCCTGCAAATATCTTTTTGCCATCTAGTGTATTCTAATTGATACATGATACTTGTATTATTGGAAGTTATAAAAGTAACTGTGTAAGAAGGTAAAAGTGCATTGAAGAAAGAATATACACCCCACAATGTTTGGTGCTTGTAAAAAGCAGGATCAGATTTTTAGGTTGTCTAAATTGACATAGCTCCACTGAAATCATTAAAAGACATGAAAGGATAATTACAGCCCATAGGTCTAGCCTTTAATGTCTATGCATCATCCCCGTATCAGCTATGAAAAGAGTCTTTGGGTTTTCACAAACCTTAGGAGGCCTCTAAAAATGGAGAGAATACGGTACTTTGACCATTTATAGCCTTGGCATTCACACAGTGTTGGAAAAGAAGTGAATGATCATAGGAAAAAGAGGGTAATACATTTAGAAAAATTTGAGAGAACAGTGCCATAGTGGGATCTTGTGTGATTTGGGGAGAAGGATATCGTAACAAATGATAAAGTATGCTGGAAGGGAACAGAGAAGAGGCTGAAGAGAGGCAGATTCTGAAAAGCAAATAGAATCTTGAAGCAAGAGAAAAAGTTAAAAATGATGTTCTTAAATACTTAAATTTTAGAAAATACTGAATACAGAATTACTAGGTTAAGGGGGGCATGTGAAAAGAAACTGAGGGGTAGCTATTTTGAGTGAGCAAAAGAAATAAGAACAAAGGAAGGGAAAAATTAGAAAGAAGGTAAACGTAAGCTCATCTTTTATGAAAGTTTCCTGCAAAAAGGATATATATTTATATACATAATAGTAGTTTATGCATATTTTATGTAGTATGGGTGAGGCTGGTAGCACTGCCTACTATTAAGGTTGCCCAAAACTTCTATATATAAGACCCCATTTTCAGTGCCTTTTAACTTTGCGTAACTTCAATGATTTGGGCTGAAATTTTCCATGCCGTGTGTCTGCCTCAGGCTAAATATTTTGGCGAAAATTTCAGCCAGAACGGTTCATCTGTTTCCAAGAACAAGGCTTTCCCCCATGTTAAAAAATTCTTGGGACCTTTTGTTTGAAATGTTCAAGTACCCCATGCTTTGGACCAGGGACTTGAAATTTGGCAGGGGGATGATTTCAGGGATGTGCATTTTGCTGTCCCAGTGAAAATCTGCCCAAATTTGGCCACTGTTTAAGCCTCTGAAAAATAGCAGTTCACACATACTCAGTGGAGATATCTTCAATTTTAACAGCTAAAATCTCCAAAAACGCTGTCCTCACTAAGTATGCACGTTCCCCACAAAGAAATTGAACATGCTGCAGACCAGGGCTCATGGGAGTACTCTGAAAAACTTTCCCTGTGTAATAGCTGCTCCAGTCCAGGGTGGGGCGGGATTCTGGGATGAATCAGGGTAGTGTAGTAAAGGAGGCTATTGTCCGTAGGACCCATGCCTCATTTGTTGCAGAAGTTACAAAGCATGTAGCGAATGAGATAAGGGATTGCAAGAAGAGAAAGGAGGACCTCATGGTTAAAGCAGTTGAGTACTGCTCTGGAGAATGGGAATCTATCTCCACAGAGGTCCTATGTGATACTAAACAAGTCATTTAAACTGTACTTTTTAAACGCTATGACTCATCATGTGTTCCCTCATTTTCTGGGGGTCTAACTTCAGACCCTTGGGATCTCTTTGAAGAAGTGCTGAATGCTCCCAGCTAGAGCTGAACGATATGTTTCCAGCAAATAGCACTTTTTGGAGCACTGCAATGAATTTGGGTCAAATTCAGTTTATAGTTTTGCCTGGAATAAACTGTAGACACAAATTTTGAAAACATTGAAACATTACATTTTGAAAATGTCAAAACTGTTTCAGTGTTTCCATTCAATCCAAATGAAATTTTTCCAGTTATTTCATTGAGGAAAAACTGAAAAAAATCAGTTTCTGTTTGAAACCAACCGAATATTTTTCAGTTTGGCTAATGAACTGACAAACCAATTATTAATATTAATGGCAATACCTGGCTGTATATAGCACTTTCATTAGAAGATTTCAAATTATTTGTTTAGCTCTACTCTCAACTGCCACTGAAGGTAATGGATTCTATGTCTGAATATATAAAGTGCTATATAATGGTAAGTATTCTGAAAAATCAGGTCCTAGACATCCTGAAATTGGGCACTCAAAATTAGTGGATGCTTTTGATATTAATCTTTGTATATCTTAGCTTCCCAACAGTAAAATTGGGATAATAGTAGCACTCATTTCATGGAGTTTTCAAAGATAAATTAATGTTTGTGAAGCACTCAGCTACTATAGTGGAAAAGCCCACGAGGAAATTAATAATTGTGTCTTCAGAGCAGGGTTTGAATAATGTGCAGTAAATAAGGCCTATGACCGTACATTGAACAATGAGGAAAAAACAACAGCTATTGAATAGCAGCTCATTAATTGATCACTGCCCATCTTTTGGACTGAATGAGGCAGGGGTCCTGTGTAAAAAGTTATATGATCATGTACATAAAGACTGTATCACAATTGACTGTATCACAATAATCACAGGATGGGCAAATTAATTTTACACAGGCAACTTTAATTCTGACATTTCCTAACTCATGAGTGCTAGACCTAACAACTTGAATGTTCCTTTTAACATCTTTGTCATATTTTCATTCTAATATACAGTATCCGTTATAGGTAACACCCATAGAATCTGGCATTTTATGGGTTTTTTATATTGTATAACTACTTAGAAGAAAACAATTTATGTATAATATGCCTAGATCGATATTTAAACCATGATTTGTCAGAGAACAATGCTTCTGATAATGCCAGTAAAAAAAAAAACAACAAACCTCTTGTAATTTCACATTCACATAAGTAGCAGACAAAGGCTTATATCCTGCATAAGGTGCACTGGTGTGGACCCCTGCTACTTATGTAAATTGATGATTGCATAATTATTTTAGTTTCATTAGTGGTGTCAGAGGTATTATTTCTACCTTGTTATAAAGGAATTGTTGCTACTAATTGAGTAAAACTCAGTGAGTTAAAGTATATCAAACTTCAAAGTTGTGATAAACTTTAAGACAAATTGGGAAGTTAGATCACTATTCTTCATTCATTTTAATCCCTTACCATCCCCTGTTGGCCCTATTGTCCTTTGTGACTATACACTTGCATCGTTAGTCTCCTCCCTTGTGAAATATACACTGCTTTTTTCCCATTAGAGAACAATGGTAAGATTTCAGAATTGAAGGGAGCACAAAGATATGTTAAAATTTTTGAAATAAATATTAAAAGTAAAAGAGGACTGAAATGAAACAACTCTTGCTGATTTCTATGAATCACATAAAATTGTTAAATTTAATTAAGTTGGGAAAAGGCTTCAACTGAATAAAACCCATGTCCAAATCAGGCTTTTAATTGTAATTCTTTGTTGCTTATTTCCACAGAGAAGGTGATACCTGTAGTAATCCGAGAGGTATTAATGTCCTGCTGCAAAGGTAGATTGTTCAATGTACTTCAGAAAACTGTGCTTTCAAAATTAAATGAAAGAATGACATCATTCCAACCCACCCTTCTTCCTTTATTCTGCTCTGTCATAGTAGTAATAGATCAATTATTTCTAGTGCAACTTCTCACACATATAAGAATGCTCATAAGTGGTAGGAATTTGTGATAGACTAGAGGTGATCTATGTCAACCATACAAAGACAGGATTACATACTTCCTAGTAATACTTATGCCACAGTTAGACATTGATCATGCAAATGATGAACAATAGTTTTACCATCTGGATTTGCTGACGGTAACTTGTTATTTGCTATTTGCTAACTTGTTATAATACCACTGTTAGCATTAGAAACCTTGTTCAAATATTATTGTATTCTAATATAGATACTGCCATGTACAGCCAGGGTATTTAATACAGTAATTCCATCGTATATCCAACATAGCTTTAGAATATCCATATATCAGCTATTTTAGGATTAAAGCAGGGAGTGAGTAAAGTGGTGAGTCAGCATGTTTAAGTATGTATTACCTCATAACCACGGGAGGTGCTGATTTATTGATCACCAGAAATTACTTCAACACAAATCAAGGACCTTCTCATTTTCAAATTCAGTGGGGAACAAGTTGCAATGAAATCCTCTATCCTAATTCTAAATCACTTGTGCAAATTATATCTTAATTAATACAAGATGCCAAATATTACAGCTGCAGCAGATTTACATTAATATGTTAATGGATTCACTGTTTGGACTGCTTGAGAAGACCCTTCTTTAATAGAACTTTAAAAAAAATTTCCATGCAGTTATAGGAAAGATCTTGGTGTAATATTTTCTTTACTACATTGGATACTGGTTGCGAAGTTGGTTTATTCTTGGTAATTTCTTGACTATGAATGTTGTGACTTTTTTTAGCCAAATCTACTATAACCAAATACAATGTGTAAAATAAACTTTCATGCTCTTTTGAAAGTTGTAATTTAAATTTGTAAAATCAGTCGTGTAGAAATCAAACTGCTTATTTTTTAAAAAATAAAATAAAATTACAAAAAATGTCAGATTATAAAATACATTCAAACAAAGCAAACTTTTTTTGTACCTTTTAGAATGTCTTCATGCAATTCTGGGCATCTTAACTTTTTGTACTGGTGATCTAGGCACTAAAGACTGATCTCTCCCTCTGTATACTTAGAACCAGTTTAAGGGGCTCCCAACTGAGTGAGTTTTAAGCTGTTCAGCCACCTTTTGCATTTTGAATTTGTTTTATTTCTATAAATCTTAATATTCTCTTTCCTCTACAAAACAAGAAAATTTATTTCTGCCCAATCAGTGAAGGAAACATTTTTATCCTTTATCTGGCCAGTAGGGAATTAAATAATGCAATGAGAGTGGAGATACTTCTGAATCCATGTCACTGTGATGAACTACAGCAGTTGGCTTTGGTGTGGAGGGTGATAGTGTGAGCTATAAACCCTCTTACCTGATCAAACCAGTCAGCTGTTCTGTTTCTCTAAAAGTTCTTTCTCTTATGCTCTTTGCTAAAATTGAATAGTCAGTTGGTCTAGCCAGAAAACAACAATTCTGTTTTGCAAAAAATTACAGTGTTTTGAAATTTGTTTTTGTTCCACGTTGGGATAAACAGGAGATCGTCTGAATTTTTCCTCTCTTTCTCACTCACACATACATCCTGGTGGTTATGGAAGTCACTTGGGAAGTGTGAGACAGAGGCCCATACCGTGCCCTAACAGTTCAGCTGTAGAGTCAGTCTGTCTGTGTTGTCTCTCCCACCCCCCTCCCAACCACACCCAAAACACACACACACCTCCATTCTCAAAAAAAAATCTGTCTTGGTCCTGAGAAATGTTCTTGATTAAATTTTCAACAAAATGGAATTTTTCATCACAGAAATTCATCAAATTTTGTTGCTAATTTTAGTTAATTCTAATAGTCAAAGGGGAAAGATCACAGTTGCATATCTGGAGTCTGACTGCTGTAAAAGTGGAAGAAAGTCAAAAATGCTTTTGGAGATGGACAAAAAGCAATTGGCTCTACTCGTATAGGTGGATGTTAGAGTGAAAGATATGCTGTCATAAATATAAAGGGAAGGGTAAACCCCTTTAAAACCCCTCCTGGCCAGAGGAAAAATCCTCTCACCTGTAAAGGGTTAAGAAGCTAAAGGTAACCTCGCTGACACCTGACCAAAATGACCAATGAGGAGACAAGATACTTTCAAAAGCTGGGAGGAGGGAGAAAAACAAAGGGTCTGTGTGTCTGTTGGTATGCTGCTTTTGCCAGGGATAGAACAGGAATGGAGTCTTAGAACTTTTAGTAAGTAATCTAGCTAGGTATGCGTTAGATTATGATTTCTTTAAATGGCTGAGAAAAGAATTGTGCTGAATAGAATGACTATTTCTGTCTGTGTGTCTTTTTTGTAACTTAAGGTTTTGCCTAGAGGGATTCTCTATGTTTTGAATCTAATTACCCTGTAAGGTATCTACCATCCTGATTTTACAGGGGTGATTCCTTTACTCCTATTTACTTCTATTTCTATTAAAAGTCTTCTTGTAAGAAAACTGAATGCTTTTTCATTGTTCTCAGATCCAAGGGATTGGGTCTGTGGTCACCTATGCAAATTGGTGTGGATTTTTACCAAACCTTTCCCAGGAAGTGGGGTGCAAGGGTTGGGAGGATTTTGGGGGGAAACACGTGTCCAAACTACGTTTCCCAGTAAACCCAGTTAGAGTTTGGTGGTGGCAGTGGTTATTCCAAGGACAAAGAATAAAATTAATCTGTACCTTGGGGAAGTTTTAACCTAAGCTGGTAAAAGTAAGCTTAGGAGATTTTCATGCAGGTCCCCACATCTGTACCCTAGAGTTCAGAGTGGGGGAGGAACCTTGAGATGGTCGTTCTCAAACACACAATCCCCTAAAAATTTAGGCCCTCTCTAAAAGCAGACACTATGTTTTTATATTGCCCTATCACTATGTATTTGAGCACATACTACTACTCCTAAAAGTTCAATAAAAAAGCTAATCCAAAGAAACAATTATGTTTTCACCTATGTAAATTGTTCATTAAAGCTTTTATGTAGGTATTTCCATTCCCCACTCTCTACAAAGTGCAGCAGTAACACAATAAGGAGCAACATTAGGACAGAGCCTTGTCAGATCAAGAATCCAGAGTATTCATACATCGATTTTACATATTCAGGATCACCACAAATTATTTTAAACAGCTCAGCTACTTAAACATTTTGTATCACACATTTTACATTTGCCAAAAGAATACTGTACCTGACTTACTTATCCTTACACACTTTTCCACTGGATAGATCAGAAAAAGTACTGAGAACCTTACAGTCCCCTTACTCTCTCTCAAACATATCTATTATAATAACACTTTTCACTTTGATAACCTCTTCATCAGAGTAAATAGAAGCAATATACAAAGATGATTACATACCCCTATTTTAGAGGCAGGGAAACTGATGCATTCTTCACTGGTTAAGTGATCTACCCATGTCATATTGGATATTCTTGGCAAACCTAGGACCATATCCTGGATTTCCCAAAGCTCAAGCCACTGCACTAATCACAGACAATACTGCCTCCCTGTATTATTCACTGTCCAGATTTTGAATTATTGTACTTTATGCAATGAGTCATTTGTAGATGCAATATTTCACTGGTTACTGTAACCATTTTAACTCTTCTACCATAAAAATGACTGCATATTATTTTAGCTACATCACAGCTATTTTGCGTTAGATGAGTGTGTTGTAGCTCTAAGTGAACTGATCCTGTTATTTTTAGTTGTATGAATATTTAGTAAGTTAATGGTTTTACTTTTCATAAACTTCTGCAAATATAAGAAATTAGAAACCAAAATCCAAAATAACATCATGCTCCCTTTGATTAATTTATAAATCTCTGTGAACGCACTAATAAAAGCAGTTGTAAAACTATTAACTCCTCCTTCATAAAAGTAATACTACAGGAAACCACACTGGAGATGCAACATGTCTAAATCAGTGTTATTTGCAAATGGTTTAAAATAACAGATGTACTTACTGTACAGTACCTGATTTCCATGAAGATCCAAAACATCAAGATTTTTTAAGTTCTCCAGATTTGAGATTTTCTTTATTCTGAAACATTTAAATGTTGACAAAAGTTGTTTTTCATTTCAGATTAAAGTATTTTGACATTTCTTCTACAAAAACATTTAGCTTATCATCTATTCGTACCAAGTATAAGAAAATAAGAGGGTAACTGTCAACCAACCGAAATGAGTAAACTTCTGTATATAGCCCATACCCATTCAAGACACTTTAGGAACCCAGTGATACAGGTGTTGAGTAAAGGCTAAAGTCATAATACCAGGTGCTACTGCCACTGGGGAAAGAGAAAAACATAGCACCTTTCTCTATAAAATGTAATGTACCAATGTCTGTTGTGATTAATTGAGGAATACTGTTTTAGGACGTTAGAAATGAAATCTGTACCTTGGGGAAGTTTTAACCTAAGCTGGTAAAAGTAAGCTTAGGAGATTTTCATGCAGGTCCCCACATCTGTACCCTAGAGTTCAGAGTGGGGGAGGAACCTTGACATATGCCCACTTTAATTCTTCTTCTTCTTCTTTCTCAAGAATGATACACTGTCTCACAAGAGAAATGAAGATTTACAATAAATGAAGATATCTAGCAGAGAAAAACGCACAGTTAGAATCTGGTATATTATCTTTGAAGACAATTCAACACAGCTGTACAAGACTTTTTTCTTTTTTTTAAAGAATTATTAAGTAGTAGTGAGCCAACTTATAGTTTGTGAAAAATTGAGCCCTACCTCTCCAGAAGTTAGCACATTTGATGCTGATTAGTTGAAGGGAAAAAAGTGTTCGTCCAGATATGGGTCTGGGCTATAATTTATTTTAATACCATCAGAATTAGTCACTTTAAAGTGTTAGATTTCCTTCAGGCCAGAAGAAGCTGGGAATGTTGTGAGGCTATTAGACTTAAGTGTCTGGCTGATCTTCAAAAATTGAGTAGTGGTTTTGACAGGCTCTTTTTAAGGAGCAATAACCTGCCCTGTCAGGAAATAGTTGAAATATGTGGCCTGTGTGTCTAGCGGACACAAATTGTCTTACTGCAGGGCTAAGAAAATACCCCGTTGGGTAAAAATGATTCTTGCTTGGCAGAAATAAATCAGGCCTAAGTGATGGTCCCTGAAAGTATCAGAGAAAAAACAATAACGCTATCTGAATCCTATAAATGGCTGTCCACAGCACCTTGACATATTGTTGCTTCAATATGACAGGATGGGTCAAGGGGAGAAAAAAAACAGAAACCAAGCCTAGAGCTGGGTGACCATCACTCTGAGGCCTATTCTAAAACCCAATTTAATGGAAGATTTCCTACGATTTCAATGGGCTTTGAATCAGGCCTCAAAAGAATAGTTGTGTGTGACATAAGATTGTAGATGACACAATAAGGAGTTCAGATAAAGTCATGGAATTGGATTCACTGTTTTTAATATTAAATTAATCTAGAGCCTTAGGCTGTTGAGAAGTCATCCTTGTCCCACAGGATTAAATCAGGTCAATAAGACCCAAGATGTGTAGGCAATGACTTAGTATTCTCATCTTTAAGTCAAGTAATGTCTTGGTCAGAAAACATGGCCTGGGGTTTTTAAGTGGTGAATGATGCAATTTATAGGAAAAAATGAAACTGCCTATTTATTCAACATTTATGGTTAATAGCATTATTATTCCTGTTCCTTTGGTTTTGTAGTCCTTGTGTTTGATCTTCAAACAGGGTTTGATCCTGCAAACAATTACCAATGTAGTGGGATTAGTTGCATGAGAAATTATGCATGTTGGGTAAATTTTTACAGGATCGAGTCCTTAGTTTTGTTCCCTGAATTTGAATGTAAAGTCATTTGAGCAAATGCACACGTTGAAGTTCTGTTTGTAGCAATCAACACCAGCACAAAATAGTCAAACATTTGAGCCACAATTTTAAAATGATTGCTAATTTTGGGTGCCACAGAGTTGGGGTGCCCAGCTCCAATGACACTGTGCATCCACATTATTTGATGGCATTTATAGCATCTCCGAAAATCAAGATCTAGGTGTCCTGAAGTTGGAAACCCAAAATTAGTGGATATTTTTGAGAGGTTAGGCTTTGACAAAGTGTAGGACTTCTGGAATATTAATATTCACTTTAATCAAATGCCCCAAAAGGTATCTTCTCTTTTATATTACATCTGTTTGTTTCCCCTCACAGGTCTCTTGACACAATACTGAGCAATGCTGTACAAGGCTTATCTGGCCTCGATTCTTACTTAGTCGAAGTGGAGGGAGATACTCTTTACTTGTATGGTTCTGGAGCTCTGGAATCCCTGGATCGAAATTGGAGCGTTCAGACAGCTGGAACCATCACCACAGTCTCCTTTATGTTCATAGAATTTGATGAAATTGTTCAAGTGTTACCAAAACTGAAGATCAGATTTCCTAATTCTGTGGTAAGACATTTCCTCTGAGACTTCAGAAGTCTGAATAGCTACAAGAATATTTGGATGATCTTTATTAACACCTTGTTTTGGTCAAGTAACCTTTACTTTTCAGCTTATTATCACTTAGGTATATGAATTTGGGTTATTTGTATAACTCAGTTTTGTCTAAATTGTACTTTTGACTTGATAAGGCCTTCTTGATTGAGCAAGAGACTTCAGTCAGAATTCTCAAGGCAGATTGAGGGATTCCTCTTAGGTTGGAAATTTATTTCTGTCACAAACATTTCTTTTGGCCCTTCATAAAGTAGAAAAGGGTTGCTATATTTTGAGATGGAAATACAATACTTTTACATTTTTGATCCATTATTTCCATGTATCAAGAAGTATTTGTTTGTGTATCAAGGCCAGCATCTGAGCAGCTGGAGACAGAGAGGTCAGAGGTGGTGCTGGTTAAGCAAAGAACTATCTGGAGTTCTGTGGTTCTTGCTCAACCGAAAAAACGTAAATGTGCAAAGTCTCTGGCCACATTCCCTCCAGGCAATATGGGTTGTAAAATCAAAGCAAATAACATAAAACTAACTAGAACAGTATAAACAGGTAGGCTCATATGCCTTCATAGCTCCCTGTCTGGGTTTTTGATCAACAGACCTCTGCCTCTCCTTCTCATAAAGATACCCCATGCTTTTTTTAGAAGTTTCTGAGCTTAATTGAGCCTACTTGCTTCAGCTCAGGCAGGTATTTCCAGGTATGACTTCAAAATCCCAGCAAAGGTTTTAACTCCTCAAAACCTCATTCTGCTATCTGGCTTATCGTGGCCTCCTTTTAGGGATGCTACTGAAGCAGTGTTGGAAGGAGCAGAAGAATTGACTGATTCCATGATCTGTACAGCTGGTACAACCAGGAAGCAGTCAGACTCTACATGCTCAAAATATGTCTTGCTTATTACCTTGATTACAGTGTAGAACTATCCCACTCTTTTGTTTCTATACAAAGTTTAAACAAATCTTGTTGTTGCAACACTTCTACAAAGGGGCATGGCGTTTTGCCCCTCTTATTGCTAATGACCCAATTTAAACCCAAGGAATCACAATGATGGTATAATAAATATGTGTGATAAACCAGTCATCGAAAAAACTGGGGAATTGGGTCCTATACACCTTGTAACTTAATCAAAACAGTTAAGGCAAAGTGTCTGTCTTAATGACAGGTTTCAGAGTAACAGCCGTGTTAGTCTGTATTCACAAAAAGAAAAGGAGTACTTGTGGCACCTTAGAGACTAACCAATTTATTTGAGCATAAGCTTTCGTGAGCTACAGCTCACTTCATCGGAAGTACTTGTGGCACCTTAGAGACTAACCAATTTATTTGAGCATAAGCTTTCGTGAGCTACAGCTCACTTCATCGGATGCGTATCGGATACGCATCCGATGAAGTGAGCTGTAGCTCACGAAAGCTTATGCTCAAATAAATTGGTTAGTCTCTAAGGTGCCACAAGTACTCCTTTTCTTGTTGTGGACACAGACTAACATGGCTGTTACTCTGAAACATAGCATTATACATACTTTAAAAAGTTGTGGTCACACCTTTTTGAAAACTTACAAACCAATTAATGCCTATTGTATTTTTACATGCTTTAATACTCGATGACTTTTCATCATTTTTTTTTTCATAAAGAATACAGAATAGCTATGACTGTGCACTTACAATCTTCTTCACTTGAAAAAGTAAGTGCTAAGGTTTTCCCACTCGGAGGCCACCAGAGGTCTGTATCGCTGAGATCTCTTATTTTATTTTCCAGTTTTTATTTTAATTTATTGGATACAAAAGGGAGAGGGCTTCTTTTTAAGAGAGAATGCATCATGTGCCACATTGTTTTGAAGAGGTATTAAAAGCTCTACACATCAAGTGAGTCCAGTTGCTTAGATGGGCCCAAGAGCTGGTTAGTCATGTCTGAGGAGAATTGAAGTAGCATGGAATAGAGCTGATCTAACGCTGAGCTTGTTGTCTGTAACACAGTTGTGTTGTCTTACTCTTATGTGTCCTCCACCATAAGTTTAACATACTTTTTTTGTCATGACTGTTTTTTTGTCACAGCACCTGAAGTTTAAGGAGACAAATATTGTCATGTTGCAGCAGTTTAATGCGTTAGCACAGGTGCGTCGCATGGAACAGTTGACGGTTGATCCTCAGGGAAATCCAGTTGTCAACTTTACTCTGTGGAAATACTATGTTCTGTTTAGACTGAACCATTTTAATCTGCAGAAGATAAATGGAACTGAGGTAAGAGGAAGTAATATTTTTTTAGGAATACAAAGAACGTATAACTTCCCTCTCAAAATTATTCCTATAAAATGAATGCTCATTAATTTAAAGAACAGATTCTTATTTCATAAATGTATATTGATTACATATTAATAAAATTAATAGAGCAACTCCATTCATTGTTATGCAAAAGTAAAAAAGATGTAAATATACTTCCTGACATAATTTACCCTGCTCTACATTCGTCAAACGTAATCTGTGGTTTTTACTTATGTAGCCCCAAAAAATACCTATTGTTGCTATAGCTCTTGGTAATTGGAAAAGACAGTTCAATCCTGTTCCTGAGTACATATGATAAAGAAACACAAATCAATTTGTGTTTATTTGTGTTTTTTTTTAATTTTAAAGAATTCATATACTTCACCTCTTCAGTTTCTTGTAACAAGCTTTTCTCTGGTTTATTATAATATGTTTGAAAGGAATTTAAATATTGGCATTGGAGATATATATTTAATTAATTGCTTGACAGCCCTTATATATATAGATATAGCTATATATGTATAAGAGCTGTCAAGCGATTAAAAAAATTAACCATGCAATTAATCACATTGTTAAACGATAATAGACTACCATTTATTTGAATATTTTTGGATGTTTTCTACATTTTCAAATATATTGATTTCAGTTACAAAACAGAATACAAAGTATACAGTGCTCACTTTCTATTTATTATTTATTATAAGTATTTGTACTGTAAAAAAAAAAAGCAGAAGGCATAGTATCTTTCATTTCACCCAATACAAGTACTGTAGTGCAATCTCTTTATCATGAATGTTGAACTTACAAATGTAGAATTATGTACAAAAAACAAACTGCATTCAAAAATAAAACCATGTAAAATTTTAGAGCCTGCAAATCCACCCAGTCCTGCTTCTTGTTCAGCCAATCGCTCAGACAAACAAGTTTGTTTACAGTTGCAGGAGATAATGCTGCCCACTTCTGGTTTAATGTCACCTGAAAGTGAGAACAGGCCTTCTCATGGTACTGTTGTAGCTGGCATCGCAAGATATTTACGTGTCAGATGCGCTAAAGATTTATATGTCCCTTCATGCTTCACCCATCATTCCAGGGGACATGTGTCCATGCCGATGATGGGTTCTGCTCGATAACAATCCAAAGCAGTGCAGACCGACACATATTCATTTTCATTATCTGATTCTCATGCCACCAGCAGAAGGTTGATTTTCTTTTTTGGCGATTCGGGTTCTGTAGTTTCCACATCGAAAAGTTGCTCTTTTAAGACTTCCGAAAGCATGCTTCACACCTCGTCCCATTCCGATTTTGGATACTGCTATAACATGAAATATATGGCAAAATGCAAGTGAAACAGAGCAGGGGACATACAATTCTCCCCCAAGGAGTTCAGTCACAAATTAATTAACGTATTATTTTTTTTAACGAGCATAATCAGCATGGAAGCATGTCTTCTGGAGTGGTGGCCGGAGCATGAAGGGGCACATGAATGTTTAGCATATCTGGCACGTAAATACCTTGCAATGCTGGCTACAAAAGTGCCATGCAGATGCCTGTTCTCATTTTCTGGTGACGTAAATAAGAAGAGGGCAACATTATCTCCTGCAAATGTAAACAAATTTGTTTTTAGTGATTGGCTGAACAAGACGTAGGACTGAATGACTTGTAGGCTCTGAATTTTACATTGTTTTGTTTTTGAGTGCAGTTACGTAACAAAGAAAATCTACATTTGTAAGTTGCACTTTCATGACAAAGAGATTGCACTACAGTACTGGTAGGAGGTAAACTGAAAAATACTATTTCTTTTGTATCAATTTTACAGTGCAAATATTTGTAATAAAAATAATATACACTTTGATTTTAATTACAACACAGAATACAATATATATGAAAATGTAGAAAAATATTTAATACATTTCAATTGATATTCTATTGTTTAACAGTGCAATTAAAACTGCGATTAATCACAATTTTTAATTGCGATTAATATTTTCAAATTAATCACGTGAGTTAATTGCAATTAGTCAAGAGCCCTAATATATATATATAAGCATACTTGACAGCTGGTTTTAGTACAAGACATTATTATTTATATAGTATTTTTTAACTCCAGGTACAGCATATACATAAGATCTCAAATATTTTCTTTATGTCACCACTCCATCAAATGGAAACCTTGATTTTTTACCTCTTACAAAATCCTTAATTGTTTAAAGTGAAAAGAAAGGGAGTACATTAATACAGGTATACATCTGCACCTTGTGTACCCATTTGCGCCAGTGCAAAGTGGGTGTAAAAGCTATCATCTGATCTGGATAAATTATACATCTGTCAGGCACCCAGGGCTCAAGTAAGCAAGGTGCTGAGCACTATAGCCCAGATACAACACTTAAATACATACTTCAATTTAAGCATGAGATTAGTTAGGTGCTTTACAGTTAAGTGTTTTGTGGGATCATGGCCAGGATGCTCAGCACCTTGCAGGACTGAAATCTCACTTTGCGTTTGTGTAAATGATTATACCAAGTTCAGGATTGCAGTGATTTGAGCTGTCTATATGGAGTGTAATTCCAAAAAGTTGTACCTATGGACGTGAATTTTTCAGCAACATCGTGGGCAAGATTAGCATTAAAGGTTAAGGAAGCTAAATTGCAGTAGTTACATTTGTTTTTCTGTAGTTCTCATTAACAAAATATCTACCAGAAACTTAAATAATTACACTGTAAAAATCTTATGAGAAATAGTAAATTAAATGTCTAGTATTTTTAATTGACCATTATAGTTTGTTTTAAATTGTCTGTATCTGATAACTACTAAAGTATACAGAAATTTGAAGTCTATAATTCACCCTTTTTTTAGCTGTATCCAGCACAAATTAATCACGCAACATAGGAAGAGAGGGTTAAAGAGCTAAACTGAACTAAAAGCTCCCACGGGGAGGAAAATAGAAAGCAAAAATGCCTCCCTTTAATTGTGCTATATCTTAAAAAGAAAACAAATCACTAAACTAATGATTCTAATACTATTTTTATGTGGAATTTTTCTTAAACATAAATAATCCCAGGAAAACATTTTGAAATAACCTTATACTGTGCTACTTGTTTGTTTTTCTTTTCTTTAAATTTACTGATCACGAACTCCTGTAAAAGGTGCCTGTTAAAAAGTTGGGATTTGTAAGACTGAATATGGCTTTTAAAAGCTTGTTTTTCAATTTATACTATATATGTATTTAAATGTTGTGTCTCCATGCAGCATTTACTGCACTATTTAAAATACAAACATGTTTTTAAAGGGTTCTTCAGCCTACAACAATAACAAAACAGAAAATAAATGCTCCCTGCTTATCCCACACCTCCTCCAAAAAAAGTTTAAGTAATTAGGCCTTGCAGCATGCTTTGTCAATATACTCAGGTTTGAAAGAAAAGCCATGAAACTTGTTCACGAGCCAAACCCACACTTGAGAGAAGAGCTGTGTGCTAACCAGAGACAGCCCCCACAACAAAGGGTCTCTACTCCCAGGCCTCACCCTGCTATGTGGGCTGGCTGTGGCGTGCCCAACCCTCTTTTAATGTAGTTTCACAAGTGTAAATTTTCCTAATCTAGACAAACCCCTGGACTACATAACAAACCAGTTCACATTTAATTGTGGAACTTTACAAAATGTTTAGCAGCAAAGATGTACAGTTTGCAAATGACAGGGTAGATTCATTGAGTATTGTATGCATAGTTTCTTGACATACTATATACTATTAAGGAGCATTGATAATGCATCTGTACTTCCCTAAGTGCTGTTACCATTACATCCTGTGGTGGTGAATGGTACCAAGAACACACTAGAGGTTTCGCTAAAGATTAGCATTCTTATTTAATGTTTGCATATAGCACACAGTAACTGCCTTGGGGAATTTTACAGTAGCATAACACGATGCTGGGAAAGAAGACATCAGACAAGGGGAATGTTTGTGGTGTTCATTTTTTATTTGAAATTTAATAGATTTTATTTAGATGTCGGGGGGGAGCATCATCAGAGAGTTTGTAGGGGGAAAGAATTGGGCTTTGAACACAGATGTTTAAAGTACATGGTGTCATTTCTTCAACAGTTTGAAATTATTTTAAAGACATAGCTGTAATTTTATGCTGGAACAACAGTATAGTTCATGTTTAGGAAAGTAAAGTATTACGGGGAAGAATTAATTTACTGGACTGGGAAAGGCCAGCCACTTAACCTTGACAGAAAAAAATCATCTTTTTGTAAAGACTGCCCCGTTGTGCTGCCAAAGTCAGAGAGACCATGGCTTATCTTTCATCATTTAAGTGCTTAGAGACCTTTCACTTCTGCACCAGAGCTTGATCAGAAACGTTTCCAATATATCTCTGTAAATTTATGCAACATGGTAAAGAATTAATCTGTGTGGGCTGGAACACTCAGGGTGGAAGAACTGGTCATTTAATGAGCAGTATCTTGAAACATAGAATATCATATTGTATGCATCAAAGTTTCCAGAGTCGGTAGACAATAATAAGTAAAACAAGCAAAAGTAACTTGCATGATTGCTCTTTGAATATATTGAAGATGCCAATAAAAGTAAATCTAAGTTTTGAAAAAGTCGTACAGATATATTGTTTCCTTTCTTTAAATATTCCTGGAGTATCTCTGGTATGCAGTTTTATATAGCACATATTTTAACTGATTTGATTTGTGCTGGTCATTTCTGAACATGATCAAGTTTTACGATTTGTGAAAGTTTTCCATTCCTCCTTTTTTCACAGGTTACTGAGAATGATACAGTAATGGCTGAAAGACTCTTTGGCATTCTTGCATATGTAGCATCTTCTGAATTGCCTCAGTATCGCCTACTTTCACTACTTGGAGAATCCAGGTAAAAGTTATTTTAAATGTTTAAGAAGGAACGCTTTTATAGCCATAGAAATGATATTTTTACCGTAATTTTCTTTGTATAAGTGCGTTAAGAATTAAGTTAACAGTTAAATCAGTCCACCCTTGCTTTTCGTTAAGTTAGACCGTTAGATTAATCAGTTTTTTTCAAAAAGAACTTGATTTTCTTTGCTTTTTTTTTATAAAATAAAGTAGTTAATAGAGAAAACACACAAATAGCTCAATTACAAATTGATACGTGCAATGAACTTCTAGGATGATACAGAAAATAATCACAGAGGGAGATGCCAGTTTATAGTTCAGTGGCTCACAGTGTAAAAGGTCCTGGACTCTACGTGAGCACTAGAAATACTTACTGGCTCAACCTTCGTTTATTCAGACCAACATTAATTCCTTACACATACAATTAGTCTGTTTGGGGTATTATGTTAACATAATGAAGAAGAGCAAAAGTACATTTCATATTGGCTTGTATAAGACCAAGTTTGATCTTATTTCCTGCATTTCACAGGTTATGAAAACTGTTGATAGTTCTTCATTGGGGACCACACAGGAGAGACTGCAAGTTTGGTTGGTTTAGGGCACTCAATGAGTGCTACTTAGCAGGTGCACCTGCAGAGCACCCACTGTGATCTAAACTCTCCTTGCTCAAGTCTCAGAACAGGGAGACTGGGATGAGCCCAGATTAGAATTAGTACTACATAGCCTTCCTGACACCGGATACCTTCCCAAATTTTGTGGGGGAGGGTGCAGACCAGGTCTGGGGGGAGAATGAGATTCCCTGCCCGCTTCGCTCTTGTTCCACAAAAGCCAATGCTTTTATTTTTTTAACTCTTATTCCCAACAGGCTAATGTGCTTTCTTCTGGTCCACTTTTATGGGATTTTTGTGTTTTTTTTTAATGTTCAGAAATATAAACATTTAATTTTAAAATGCTCAAATTGCCTGGGGCAGAAAACTGACGGGGTGCATGGAATACAGACAGGGCATTGTGGAAAAGAGGAGAATGCAGGGGATGAGAATAGGAAGGCAACAGATGTGGAGGATCAGCAGAAGATGCTAGGAGAAGCAGTGTCTGAGTGGAATGGAGTTAGGGAATGCTAGAGGTGATGGCATTTAAAAGGTCCACAATGTAAGTGCCTGCTATGATCTGCCCTACTGAGCTCTTCTCTTGGAATCCATGGAAGTGCAGGGGTGTGAAGCCTGTTATTATTTGAACCTTAACAAGTCCACATCTTCTTAGGACACTTACACTGAAGATTTTCTAATATTTTCTCAGGGACAATCAGTCCAACTAGTTCCATTCCCCAGTGCTGCTGTCCTGCAACCCCCCTACATGTCTATAATATACCGGCACTTCCTGTGCTAAGGTCTCCCTAAATCTTGCTCTCCCATGCATTGCTTGTGCCCCGAAAAGTGCTCGCTCCATCCCTGTCCCCTACAACTTACCCACTACAACGTTCTACTGGGTGACCAGCTGAACTGTCCCTGTCTTGATGAGTGGGGCAACTGCTTCCCGATGTTCCCAACCCTGCAGAGATTTGTTGGCTTATGTTACTACCAAATATATATTGCTTGCTTAAACTGTGAGAAACGTTTTGTTTTGGAAGAGAGATATTTTTACTTAAATTGTTTTGTTTTGTTCCACTTCTCCATAGCATTTCTGTCACAAGCAGAAATAGGTTTGCCTACATTTATTTTCTGAAGGTCTGTTCCATCATATATTGTTGTTTTCACATTTACAATATACAAATAATTCTTTACACTTTTACTGCTTCCTCCAAGGATCTCAAAGTACTTAGCAAACATTCATTAAGCCTCGCTAGAGAGCCATCAAGGTAATTAAAAGAGATAAGAAATTAAGAAATCTCAAATGTTATATAAAAATATGGATTTCTTCACTCACTGCTGAACTGCAGTCTCCTAAGCATCTATTTAACAATATACAGCAATACTGGTTAGCAGTTTTAGGACAGAAAGCAAAGACAGACATATCCAGTTGAAACTTCATGGGGGTTTTATGTAGGCAAAATATAATTAACTAAGAATTTGGCCAGAACACATAAATTAACATACTCTAATGAAAATCCCTTTATAAGTAAAATGACAAATATTACACAGATCCCACTGTTTAAAATTACTAAAAAAAACCATAAGTTTTTCTGTACATTGCAGAAATATTGATTCACAAATAGAATGTAGTCATACAAGTTGAACAAAGTCCTTGGGTATATAATGTACTATGTATATGCATTTCTGATAATAAGGAGCTGATATAGGACATGGTCAAAGATGTGCATACATATAAGTGTACTGTTTATCTGATTCCAGTGCCATGTGTTGGGCAGCACTTATTGAGTTACATACTAGAGACACGGAAGTAATTTTAATGGGTGTTTTATAGTTGAAATATATGACAATTAACAGTTTTGAGTTTTGACATTGTAGAATAAAAGGTGTTTAAACGTTTTTGGAAAAGAAGTTTCAATGGTATTGTTAGATTTCTGTGGATACTTTTACTTTAAGTACCTGTCTGAAGTTGTGTGATTATTTTCCATTTTGGAGCCCTGTTATGGTATGTGTCAAAACAAGCATTTGTCTTCATAGTTTGCGGTTGTTATGGAACAAAATAATGGATGGATATCTCTGGGACCTTCTGTATATATCAAGGCTGCAGGATGCAATAAACCCAAAACTCCTAAACTCAATGTTCAAAGCAACAACCAAAAAAAAAAAGTGGGGGGGTGGCACTACATAAAATCACTGAAAAGCATTGACACTTTAATAAAGTCTCAAATAATTAAATCTGTAAATCTTTTTACGGTCTTTCTACAGGAAGAAGCAATTCTGTTATATGCTAGAGGCAAAGGGGAAGAAATCTGGGATTGTCAGTGAAGAAAGTAATGACAGCAGAAGAGTTGGAGGAGAAAATGCAAGTCAAGCTATACTGAATTACACCACAAGGGAGTTTCATACAGAAAAGCTTGAGGTAAATGTGTTAGTTTGAGGATCCTGTGAAGATCATATACTCTGAAACATTCCAAATATAATTTTTTTTCTTTTGGGTGGCTTGTTTAATTTTTAATCAATTTTCATATATTTTATTTCCCTGAAATAACGTTATTCACTTTCACCGTCTGAAAGTTTACACGGTACTTCCAGACTTCTCTGGGACACAGTGACTAAGATTCATATTATAGCAATGGTGCCATGAAAAATCTGTAAATTTTAATAATCTGACACAGTAAAATTTTTTTAATAATCTGACACATTTAAAAATAAATAATGTTTTTATAAGATAAAGCACATAGACCAATTTGTGCTTTCAGATGTGCCGGCATGGCTCCCACTGACTTCAACCAAGGGCAATCTTTGTCATTCCTCCTGCACTCCAAAGCTCTCAGTCCAGTTCTGCTCTGCTTGTGAGCTCCCTCTCTGAGTTCTGGACTGTGCATTGCAGACTTAAGCATATTTTAAGAAATTGTCATCAGACAGTCCTTTTAACTTATTCTTCTATTAGCCCTGTGTACAAAGATCACCCAGGAAATTTTTTTATATGTCAATTTTACTGGGGGTCTTTAGAGTGTTAGTTTTTACATATCCCTGTTTATCATATTCATTTGTTTTTCAACCACATGATCAAACAATTCAGCTTACAGTATAAAAATAGCAACTACATCAGACCACAAGGTGGTCAGCACTGTACCCCTTAAAAAGGGATGTTACCCATACTGTGAAACATGCATGGATCACATATTCAGGATGCAGGACTTGTACATGGAGTATGCAAGTGTAAACTTACTTGGATTTTGTCACCAATTTTTTGGTACCATTCAAACTGGAATTTTAAACTACCTAGAATAATAGAATACGATAAGGATAAATAGGCACAGCTTTTATAAGGGTATAGTGATTTCTCTCATATGTTAGAATCCTTTAATTTAGACAGAGGTTTTTAATACAGTGCCTCCCAAGAGACTGCTAGAGACCTAGTTATCATGTGGAGAGATACATGTGGTGTGTTAAAACAAGACTGAAATAGAAAATACAGAGTAATAATAAATAATCATTTCTCAGCTTGGGAAAAGGTTAACAGTAGAGTGTCATATAGATCCAATACTGGGGTTAGTATTGTTCAATGTAGAATAGAGCCATGACAAAAATTGTTTAAATCTCAGTAGAGGAAATTTTAGTGCAGCCCAAATTTAAATAATAATAAAATGACAGACTGTCTTGTTTCAATCAAGCCCATCTTAGGTCAGCTTTTCTGGCTGCAAACCCCTTCCCTTAAGCAGGGGGAAAGAACATCTTTTCTCCTTTTTGAGGGGACAACCTTTAATAGCAGCTGTCTCCAGTCTCTACATTCTGGTACCCAGGTTTGTCCCTTGCTTACTCTTCAGGTTTATGGGGTGTATAAAATCCCATCACAATACTGGTAAGTAAATCAATAGTACATACTCAGCTTGATCATTGCATTGAGTTTTGGTCACCTCATCTCAAAAAGGACATAGCATGGAGGTGTGATAGGAGAGATTAAAAATACCAAAGTTGTTTAGTCTTGAAAGTGATGGCTGAATGGTAAAGGTCATTAAAGTAATTAATAGTGTAAGCAAGTGAGGCACTCCTGTTCACACTTTACCAGAATCAGAGGACAGTAATAAAATAATGCTGTGGTGTTCATGTGATTACATTAAAACTATACATGTGTTTTTGTTACCAGTGTAGTAATTCACACCTTATCCTTCATTATAGTATTCCATATGTGGCTGCCGATTTTACTGGTTGTCACAAGGGAAAAGCAAGATAGGCAAGAACTGCAAATTGCTGCTTCACATTAACAGTAAACTAACATACTAAATGTGATCAAGTCAGACCTAATTACTGAAGACAGTAGATTAGGTTTATTGATTATTAAGTTTTCAAACTAGGCAGCTGGAAAGCATTTACTCTCCTTTTTCTCCTATAAAAAATGGTCTGTGTTGTTTTCATGGGCCAAGGCATAACCTAATGTTTTTAACAATACTGTAAATCAGATAGATTAGGTATTTAGCACCAATATAACTATTCACAGGACAACTTGTTATGACACTTTCTGGAAATCCTCCATAAAAAGAATTAGTATAATTGAAGAATGGCTAAAACGTAGTGCTAGTAGTTACTCAAAATGTACTTTTTGTCATTAAGTTAGTTTCTAGAAGTTCAGATGACTTTTGTACAGTGCACACTATATGTTGTACATAGGCTTGGCAGAATTCAATGTTTATTTTTTTATAAATTTCAGTGGAAATATTTATGTTTATTTTAAGGATTTGTTTCAATTTTTTATTTACATTTTCACAGTTGAGTGAAATTATGGGTTGTGAGCATTTTTTTTATTTCTATTGATTTAAATTTTCACAGTTGTGGGAAATTACAGGGGGCCAGACTAATTATTTACTGACAGTAGATGTTGAGATTCAAAAAGTTAAAGCTTTATAACCATTAAAACATATTGTCAACATCACATTTCAAAATATACAAAGTAAATATCTTTAAATCAAACTATAATAGGTTCTCAAGCAGCATTTTTCTTATTTTGCCTGTCTGTAAATTTCTGTTATGGTCAATAGAAAAGGTGAAATTGATGTTTACTGACATTTACTGATAAAAATGTACGATATGCATACATCAAAGAAAATATGGAAAGGTATATGTGTACCGGTTTATTTCTCCCTACTGTAGTTTACTTTGCTGCTGTTTAAAATTTTACATAGGTAAACTGATATTTTTCTATGTCAATACGCTTGCAGTGCCTAGATTTAAAAATAATCTAAAATGTAATAGTTTGCATAATATGCTATCACTCCTGTCGCCCACAGCAACAAAAAAATCCAATTCTGTTCGAGAAAGTTAACATTGTTCCAAATGGAATTTCAGAAAAAACAATCTGAGAGTGGTTAGCTAAATGGTTACAAAGCTTGGCTCTATGGCCCTATTCATTTAAAAAAAACTGGCTGTACAATTTGCAGTTAAATTCATTTGTTAGAGAAAAGTATGGAGTGTTCTGCTTTTGTGAAGATCACTATTTTCTTTGCTTCATTAAAGTTCTTTTGGCCCTTTTTAATAAAACATTGTTATTTAACCTTTTTTATCTGTCTTATGTAATCTATAATGGTTCTCCCATCCAGGAAATCAAGGAGAGAAAGCAATTTTGCCAGACATACATACAAGACTTAGTGAAAGAAGCTGCTGACATCAATATGAAAAACGAGTCTTTGCAGAAGCTGTGGCCTCAGATGTTCATTGAGCTTGTCAGGGATGCGGTGATAGAAATACGCAATAAAAATTCCTACATGAAACTCTGCCTACAGCGGATCACTGATCAAAAATAGCAAAGTTGATTCCTGCTGACTTACAATACTGACCAATAGCTTGCATGTTATGTTTCCCAAAGACATAAAACAAAAGAATATAAAATTACCATCACTGTAGGACACATTTTTTAAAGGATGCCTTTAAATTCAATGAGCTCTGTTTTTACAGCTAATGTTTCTCTCTCCAGTTTTCAAAACAAAAGTTTTCTTTTATACAAGTTTTCTTGTATAAAATTCTAACAGTGCATCCTTTGCTAAAGTGATGACATAGAAATAACTTGACAGCTGTGCCATGGTTTACTAAGTCTTTTGCTTTTTGTTGTTACTGATGCTACTGCTATAGTGCTAAAGCATTGGTTTAAAGGAAGAAGTTCACACACTGATGCTTGCCTTATGTTTTTTATTGAACACTTTTGATTTGTTTCCTTTTTGACTATTTGCTGCTGTGGTTAAAAAATTCACAGTTCAGAATATTGTTTTTTATGAGCGGAAGCTAATAAATTATTATGTTTACACTCCTTGAGCCTAATCATTTAAGACTTCATATTATTTAATACAATGGATTGTAAAACTGCATGTTGCCAATTCAGTACTGTTATAAAAAGAGTACATTTTACCAAAATAAAACTAATTGAAGATCCTCAACTAAACATAGTGTGATGTTAGTTTTAATTCCAGATATTTTTCATTATTTTGCTTTTATATGTTTATAAATGTATAGTATAATGTGTAAAATACCTAAGTAAAATAAGGGGGCTTTGATGAATTTTATCGTTCTGTTAGAATACATACAAAATATTCATATAATTTATTCTGCCTTCCGGCTAGTAAATGATGAATTTCCAGCTCACCCAACATACTTTGAAACATGAGACCTGGAACAATATATTAAATTCCATCTTGAAACAGGATGTTTCCTTTTAAGTGCTTAGGGCTGGATTTTTAAAGATATTTATATGCCTAAAGATGCAGATAGGCACTTAATGGGATTGTGCCTACGTGCTTAGTCACTTTTGAAAGCACATTGAGTGTCTATCTGCATCTTTAGGTACCTAAATGCCTTTGAAAATCTGGGCCTTAACAATGTACTGTAGATAGTTGTCATCTTCTCAGCAGATGTACAGTGTAGCACCTCATTTGCTTGTACTGTTTATACAGTACTGGCTCTGGATTTTGCGCACTTAAGAATGGCCAGACTCCTTGTGGGAGAGGAATGGGTAAACTGAGACTGAGGGATGTTCTTTTTTAGAGTTTTTTATTTGAAGTGGGACAAATCCTTTCTCCAGTGCCAAGCCCAGGTAGTTTATGATATGAGGGAAGAAAAGTCTCTGCTCCCCTGCCCCCAGTTCTACACTCCACAACTGAGTAGCCCCTCTGGTTGTACCCTGTTTGGGTGGGGAGTGATTGTCTGGTGGTCGCTGTCCTGGGAGTAGGAGATCCACCTATCCTCATTCCTCCAGGAATACAGAGAGACCCCCTAAGCAAGCTCCCAGCATCCTAGCCATACCCAGCCTCCACAGAGCAAAACTGCACTGCTTCCACTATGCCCAGGGCTCTCCATGGCTGCTGAGGAAGGCCTGTGGAAGTAAGGCTTTGCCCCTTTATACACACAAATCCTGTTACTACTAAGAACAAATAAGTTTTTTTTTAAATGGTTAAAAGCAGTAGAAAAGTTTATACACACACAGAAATGCAGCCTCGCTTTCACAGCTCCAGTAAATCAGACCGGTGTTTTAACCTGCAGCCAGCTACTAGTTTACAAGCAAAGCTGCAGCTTCTCTCCTGCCACTGCTTCAAACTGCTTAACCACTCCCTAAAGAGACAAAAAACGTTTGGTAAGGAAATGTGCCTGGCTGTCAACTGGAGTCACCATTGCCCGCCAACTGCGTTATTTATGTATTTTTCAATTGATTAAAAATACATCCTTCACTGCTTCTCAGGGCACAGAGACTTTAAAAAACATAGTTCACAGAAGAAAAGCCTAATGTCTTCCTCCCCCACCTCCCAAAAAATAAACCATCAGTCAAAAGCCTGCAGAGATGTGCGGTACATGCTGCCCTAGAAGTCAGCTGATGGGAGCTCTTATGGGAGACAAATTCCAGAGTACAGGGACATCCCCTGACAACATCCTGCCAGCTGCTTCCAGACATGTAAAGGTAGGGAATGTCAGTTCGAGTGCTCCAACTGACTTCAACCATTAGGGCTCATCTACATGAGAAAGTTGCACCAGTTGAGCCCAGGTGTAATTTAAAGTACAGTGTGATTAAGCCAATGTAAAAGCCTATATGGACACTCTTATTTTGATTAAACTGGGATTATTTCCTTTTTGTTTGTCTATTACAAATCTGCTAAATTGAGATAAAATATGCTTAAACCAAAATAAGAATGGCCACTTAAGGGTTTGCTAAATCAGCTTGTATTTTTTCCTTGTGTATAGATAAGTCCTCAGCTGTCAGAGCACCTGTAGAGACTCAAAATATAGGATCTTCAATTCAATATCAATGCCTTGAAATGTAGCTGGAAGTGACTAGAGGGAGACAATGTAGTCAGTGCTGATGCTAGCCCATTGGGGGCCCTTTGCACGAATATTTTTGTCCCCCTTACAAGATATAATAAAAAGTGAATAGGGGTCCCCCTTGAGCTGCTCAGGGCCCTACGCAATTACTTAGTCTGCTTGTGCCTAGCACCGGCTCTGAATGTAGTCATGGGAGCATTGATGTAGTACACTCTCCTCAGCAACCCGGCTTAGCAACTCAGGTGCCACATTCTGCATCAACTGCAGCCTCTGAGTGGTCTCAAATAGCCCCATGTCGAGAGCACATTACAGTAAGGCAATTTGAGGGTGACAAAGACCTGGGTGACTGAGCACTTCCTTAACCTGCCAGCATCATCGCTGACTTCCCTGCTTCAGAAAAGTTCTTCCTCTTTTATGTATGTTTTTTGGTTCTAATCCATGCTCTAGTTCACTGCTATTAAGTAAAAAGAAAAGGAGTACTTGTGGCACCTTAGAGACTAACAAATTTATTTGAGCATAAGCTTTCTCGAGCTACAGCTCACTTCATCAGATGCATACAGTGGAAAATACAATGGGGAGATTTTATATACACAGAGAACATGAAACAGTGGGTGTTACCATACACACTGTAACCAGAGTGATCAGGAAAGGTGAGCTATTACCAGCAAGAGAGCGGGGGAGGGGGGACTTTTTGTAGTGATAATCAAGGTGGGCCATTTCCAGCAGTTGACAAGAACAGTTGGGGGGGGATAAACGAGGGGAAATAGTTTTACTTTGTGTAATGACACATCCACTCCCAGCCTTTATTCAAGCCTAAGTTAATTGTATCCAGTTTGCAAATTAATTCCAATGCAGCAGTCTCTCGTTGGAGTCTGTTTTTGAAGTTTTTTTGTTGAAGAATTGCCACTTTTAGGTCTGTAGTTGAGTGACCTCTCCAAGGCATCATCAAGGATCTACAACCTATCCTGAAGGATGACCCATCACTCTCACAGATCTTGGGAGACAGGCCAGTCCTTGCTTACAGACAGCCCCCCAACCTGAAGCAAATACTCACCAGCAACTACACACCATAAAACAAAAACACTAACCCAGGAATCTATCCTTGCAACAAAGCCTGTTGCCAACTGTGTCCACATATCTATTCAGGGGACACCATCATAAGGCCTAATCACATCAGCCACACTATCAGAGGCTCGTTCACCTGTGCATCTACAATGTGATATATGCCATCATGTGCCAGCAATGCCCCTCTGCCATGTACAGTGGCTAAACGGGACAGTCTCTACATAAAAGAATAAATGGACAAAAATCAGACGACAAGAATTATAACATTCAAAAACCAGTTAGAGAACACTTCAATCTCTTTGGTCACTCGATTACAGACCTAAAAGTGGCAATTCTTCACAAAAAAACTTCAAAAACAGACTCTAACGAGAGACTGCTGAATTGGAATTAATTTGCAAACCGGATACAATTAACTTAGGCTTGAATAAAGACTGGGAATGGATGGGTCATTACACAAAGTAAAACTATTTTCCCTTGTTTATTTCCCCCCCTACTGCTCCTCACAAGTTCTTGTCAACTGCTGGAAATGGCCCACCTTGATTATCACTACAAAAGGTGTCCCGTTTCCCCGCTCCCCGCTCTCCTGCTGGTAATAGTTCACCTTACCTGATCACTCTGGTTACAGTGTGTATGGTAACACCCATTGTTTCATGTTCTCTGTGTATATAAAATCTCCCCACTGTATTTTCCACTGAATGCATCCGATGAAGTGAGCTGTAGCTCACGAAAGCTTATGCTCAAATAAATTGGTTAGTCTCTAAGGTGCCACAAGTCCTCCTTTTTCTTTTTGCGGATACAGACTAACACAGCTGCCACTCTGAAACCTGCTATTAAGTATAATACCTTCATTCCTCAACTGGAAAACTATGATGCCTGGGAGCTTACCCTTTATATTAAATCCCCGCAGAATTTAATCGAGATTAAATCAGTTGGGTCCTATAGAAATTTTAAGAAGTCTATATAACCAACTCCGGTCAGTAGAATTTAATAGAGAATAATCTCCTTTCTGTGGGCTTTTTGAACCATCCAATTAAATTTATAGCAGGGATATTACATATGAAACCATTAGGATGATCCAAAAATCCCAATAGAAAAGTTATTTTCTATTAAATCCTGAAGTGTTTTTCCCTAAGGGACGAGTGTTTTCCCTACAAAATCATAAGAAAGGTGGAGTTCACACTGAAAAATGTGCATTTACAAAACTTTTTGGGTACATCAGTTCCTGTTGCAGCATATCCATACTGCGGGGGCCCTGTGCGGGAAAACGTCTCAAGCCTACTTCTGCATAGGGGACAGGAACATCACCAGCTGTGTGGAGGTGCAGAGCTCTTCCCAGGGTGTAGCCAAAGGAGGTAGGTTCTGTTTGCTCCCATTCAGCAGCAATAAAAGGTTGAAACCTCTGTAGAAAAAACAATATCTGTAGGGCTGGAAGGGGACACCCTGGAAATAGTTGGTTCCAGAGGGAGCCAGGGCTGTGATAATATTAAGCCCTTAAGAAGTATGGTCCTGCTTCAGGACTTCGTGGTTTGAGTTAAGGACCCTGATAAAGCTGAATGAAGTGACCCAGAAGATACAAGTGTGGGCTGCAGAACCACCTCTCTTGAGGGTGCTGTGTTCACTATGAGGTGTGAATGCTTGGGGCCACATTGCCCAAATTCTCCTCTTCAACGACAGCTGTGTCATGGTCAGATTATTAGTTGGCTACATGATAGTAGCTGATCAGTTTATAATGAAAAACATTAAAATTGGAACAGTTGTATAACTGTCACTAATTTGTTTTTTAGTAGGGCTAATATGTTGTCACCCCTCTCCACCCCTAAATTTCCACATGCTGTTTAGGAAATAACTGGTTTGTGTGGTTTTAAAAATAAGAGAGCTTATCATTTTAACAGCAATACAGTCTAAAGAAAATTTTGAATAGACTATATGGTGTTAATGTACATACTGAAATTACTTTAGTCCAGTCCGACAGAAACGTGTGATTGGTTACTGCAGCCACTGTGCCAATCACTAGAGGCCTGAGTTGCTGAGCACCCACAACTCCATTTGAAATCAGCATGAGCAGCAGGAGCTCAACGTTTGCGAAACTCGGGCCTCTGTTTTTTTAGCTCTTTCTAACATTCCATATGTAAACTCGAGTCCAGCTGGAGTAGCTAACTGCATATGCAACACTGAAGGCCATGTGCCACCTTGAGAAAATACATTGATTTTCACTTGTGGAAAAGCAGTTCTTTTTCAGCATGAAAAGTCTAATATATAATAGGCAAATATGAGCCTTGTTTTTTGGAATGATGCATACTTTCATCGATCTCCAGGCCAGAAGGGACCACATTGCATACCACAGGCCGTAGAATGTCAACCAATAATTCCTGCAATGGAAGGAAATTATTCTTCTCAAGTAAATGAACGTTATTGAGCCTGATAACTAGTGGGTATAAGTTGGGAAAATCTCCCTGCTCAACGTAAAGACTCCAAGTGGTGATGAATCTACCACTTGATTATGTCCAAAGCTGTCTTGTTTGAGGATGGTTTAACTCAAACCTTTGAGTGCATGTTTCAACCACGTTTCTGTTGCCTATCTCAATCTGAAATACTCTTAAAGGTAGAAAGGGTACAGTATGATCTTGACCTCCAAACCTTCTGAAAACCCACTTTGTCTTGGGTTATTTATAAAGCTTTTGCTTTATATGGTTTCTGAGACAAGAGATTTCCTTTGAGGACAAGGACAGATATGGCTATTTCTTGCTTTTATTCCGTGTGTTAATTAGACCATTATCTGAAATCATTTCAAATACTTTATTTTTGCTGGACTGATTCATTGTTTGTCATGCATAGCTCTCCTTGCTGAGGATCAAAGTTTCAGCTGCAGAGCAATATTTCCTTCACTCCTTGTGATATGGGATGTTTAAAAAGAACAGAGCTGTGGATACATCCATATATCCAGTCTCTACAGAATGAAAGGAGTGGTGATTCATCTGATAAGAACCACAAGACAATCATGCCAGTTATGTGGAGAAAAGTACTGAAAAGAGGTTTTATTTATGTGCAGTAAAGTAAGTAAAGTTGCTTTGATTGCCAGGACAAAGGATTAGATTTGTATCTTGAAAAAGCTCAACTCTTTGTTCTCCATCCTCTGTTAGTCTCTGATATAATTCAGAAGTACCTTGGCTCACAGCTATAAGTGATTCCGTTTTCATCACATTAGTTATAACAAAAAGCCCTCAGGACCTTAAAACATTAGATTTGTATAGTAGGAGCTATACTGAAGCTGTTGTACAAAAAACATTTAGACATAAATATTAAATGCATTCTACAAGAGAATTAACTAAAAATTACTTTGATATTCATTGGTTTCAGAGTAGCAGCAGTGTTAGTCTGTATTCGCAAAAAGAAAAGGAGGACTTGTGGCACCTTTGAGACTAACAAATTTATTGGAGCATAAGCTTTCGTGAGCTACAGCTCACTTCATCTGATGAAGTAAACTGTAGCTCACGAAAGCTTATGCTCCAATAAATTTGTTAGTCTCTAAGGTGCCACAAGTACTCTTTTTTTTTTTTTTTTTGATATTCATTGTTTTCATCAGTCAAACTGGTAGGTTACATTGCTTCTTTCTGCTTATGTGCTTGCATAGTTGAACTACCAGCTCTTAAAGAAAATAAAACTAATTATTTGCTATTTGAAATTGTTCACTAAACTGTTTGTGTGAAGAATTTGGTTTGTAGTTTGTTTGAGAGCAGCTCAGTGGGAGTATTCAACATTGAAGTGGTTGCAATTAGTTTTGATTGACTGAGCCAGACTGTGTCTTGGAACCCAGTTTCCAGAGTAAATGTTTTCTCTCTAGGTGATATCTTTTGTCAAAAGCCATGTGTTTATCTATTTCTTCTCTTATTTTTTCTCTGAATTTAAATGATTATAGATTTAAAGAAAAATGTTTGCTATTTATATTTGTGTTTTTATAATACAATAACACAGTGGTTATGTCTGATTCAGTGATGTTAGTTCTTCCCCTTTTCTTCTTGGAGGTGTGTATGTTTTGGTGAGTTGTTATATACACAGAACAAGAGAGAATTGGAGGATGAGGGGAAAGAACACAATGGCTGTGACTGTTTACTGTGGTGCAATACAGTGATTTGAACTAAGAAGTGAGTCTAAGTTGGTTATTTTACAGAAGGTATATGTTACAGCTTACTTCTGTGTAACTAGTACCCACTTGCATATCACCTCTGAGTTTGGCTTTCTGAGCACGAGTCTAAGGGAGTTGAAGTGATGTCTCGTCCTGTCCCTTCCCCCCGACCCCCATCATCAGGGAGATGTGTGGGGGTTTGTGTCAAAATGGAAGTATAGCAAAGAGCAGGTAACCAGTTGGTGAAAGAAGGTGCAGGTAAAGAAAACCCCACACAGCTCCTCTTCCAGTTGTCTGGCATGTAACTTACACCAGCTTCAACTTCCTTACTCTCACTTACCAATATGTAACTTATACCACCTCGTACATCACTTCTGTATTTGGCCCAGCATTGTAAATGTGCTACAGCAGCCATGAGAAAACATCAGAGTGTCATGTTTCAGAGTGGTAGCCATGTTAGTCAGTATCAGCAAAAAGAACAGGAGTACTTGTGGCACCTTAGAGACTAACAAATTTATTTGGGCCTAAGCTTCCACAAAAGCTTAGGCCCAAATAAATTTATCAGAGCGTTATGTTACCACTCATCTTCTGAGTTGCCATATCTGCTGTGTGTGTATAAAGAGAGAGGTGCATGGACACCACACCTGGGAAGTACTGGTTCAGAAAGCCCTAGTAAAAAGAGTGAGAGGTTTAAAAGGGGAAGAAAGCATTTTTCTTCTCACCTGGTGGTAACAGATAGACATATTTCTTTGTCTCTTTGTCCGGCTTGTCCTTGTCCATCCCTCCACGAATGCAAGTCGATGTCACACCATTCCGTTTTGTTGTGAGCATGTTCTTTCCATTTCTGGCCAAAGAGTTTTGTCATGGGATCGGCCCAGTGCGTTTTCGGTCTTCCCAGTGGTTGCTTGTGGTGTTTGGGGATCCAGTCACTGATGTTGGTTGTCCACCTATTGTCTTGTCTGCGGACTACATAACCCACCCATAGACATATTGCAAGCCGGAACATCTTCAGCTAGTGAAGATTCTCTCTCTGCAGAGATCCAGAAAACAGCTCAGGTTTTGGGATACCTTAGTCAATGGTTACATTGGAAGCAATGTACCCAAGCATTGCCATGATACAAGATAGCTCGACTTCTCCACCTGGTGACTGCATTGACTCAAAGCCACCCAATGCACAAGTATGCTCTACAATTTGTTTGCAAAAATAAAATTGATGGCTTTGAGTGTGGTTTGGACATTGATTGGCTAAGGTACAGTACAAAAAAAGAATATAATCAAGAGAGTGTAACCAAATGAATCTCTGGTGCAACTACATTTTGGTTAATAGAGTTGCACCAGAGCTTAATCCTGCCTAGTTTGCTTATCCTTTGGTTCATACTGACCTCCTTGGACTCCTCCTAATAATAGTGAGGAAAAAGTAGGGAACAAACATGTGACAGATGTTAGTCATGTTGCTTAATCAATTAATAGAAGATGCTCAGATACTACAGTGATGAGAAAGGTAGAAGAATCTATACAGAGTAGAATAGATCTTTACCCTGGTATATAGTGTATACTCAGTCTATCGATATGTAATTACAGGTACATTTTCCTGGAGCTTAGTAAATTGTCACATCTATAAATGTGAGAGCTTTTTAGTTTCAGACAAATTATTCCCTTCAGTTTAGCATCCTCAGTGTGAAATGCTGATATATTAGTCACATCTCACATTCATTTTACACCTCTCACATCTCACATTCATATGAACACTGAACAGATCATAAACAAACTCATTCTCTTTCTGGAATGCTAGATGTGGATAACATAAACAGCACTAACCTTTTCTAAGCTGTGAGAACTATACCTTTACGAGGATCAGGATAACAAAATGCCCCTCTCTGTGTAATACTGTGCCTTTAACACTTAAGCACAAGGGAGGATAGCCCAGATTCACATATGGTTTCCATCTATTTATAATATACCATTAGACAAGTGATTGTAAAGTTAATTCAGAATACAGTGGTGAGGAAATTGTGCCTGTGAATGTCACGTTTGCGTTACTTATATACATTCACATAGTCTAGACTTCTTATTTGGGTATGCAAGTGACTTTACAGTATTAATATAATTTATACTCAGTGAAACAAACCATGGCAGCATATAGAGAAGCTCTGACTTGCCAATAATGAATCATTGTGCTTTGTTAGCTAGCTGCTATATCAAGTTAAAAGATTAAGAAGTGTACTCCATAGCTGTCATTCATGCTCTCCCTGCATTCATATAGCAGGCGTTGAAACCAGAGACAGAATCCGTCATTACTGATGTGGACATTTCTGTGTTTGTCTGTGCCAGTGGTACCTTTATATGTGAGTTGTTTAGATTTTAGCAGTGCAAATGCAGGCACTGCTGAGATCCACCAATTCAGTGTGGCCCTGACCTAGCAAAGCATTTAAGCACTTGCTTAACTTCTAGCACGATTGAGTATTCCTGTTGGCTCCAAATGCTTTCCTGGATTGGGACCTATTACAGTTACTGTATGTTCGCTTTGGGCCTTATCCAAAAGCCTGTAAGTCAATAGGAGTGTTTCCATTAACATTAGTGATCTTTGGATCAGGGCCTTTTTGATTTTAAAGCCTGTTTTATGGAGTTTTTAACCAGTATGAAATGCTGGCTAAGATGGAGCTTGGCAGAATCTCAGTTATATTTATTCAGAAATGGTTTACTTGCAGTGGACATTTATAGTTATCCAAAAAAGGTCTATTATTTATCGTTTATTAGTGTAAATTATGACAATCCCTGCCCTGAGAAACTTAGAGTCTATAAAAAGACTTTTCCCATGAAATGGTGCTATATCTTTGATTACAAAATGCAAAGTAGAGTGCTCTAGAAGGAAACAGTTTATCAAAGCAACAGCACATGTAAATATAACAGAGCACCCATGTAGTTCATCTGGGGAGCAAATTGCATCTTAACCTGCAAATATATGGAACATAAGGATTATTTACATTTCAAAATGAAATGGTAACAAGAAATATCAGTGGTAGCCACTGAAAACTTCAATATTGATTTTTATGATTGCAAAGTGAGTAGTATAACTATATCTTGATTCCATTGTAGGTCACGTTGGGATGCCCTGAGTATTAAAGGTGCTATACTGTATGGTGTATAAACTCTGATTCTATTCTATTTGTTTGTAGACTGAAATTGTAGTAACTAGAGATTAGCTGAGTGGATGGCAGGTTTGAGCCACTAGCAAAAGTGGCCAAACTGAGGGCTGCTGTGAATCTCTGAGGTAAAACAATTATTGTAACCCAAAGGAAAACTTCCATAACTCAGCTGTTGAAATGGTTTGCTGCCATCTGTTTCATTTGTTAGGTTATTTTATGGTTGTCAATTGATTCCTATGCAAACATTCATAAGGTTTAAATGAAAGTTCACTGGCCGATAAAGATTTTAGAAAACAGTTTGTGTTGATTTGAATCCCTCACTGGGATGCAGCATCACACAGCAACCCCTAAAACACACGAGACAGCTGCTATGGGGTGAAGTTGTGGTCCTTTTAAAGGCAATGGCAAATTTCCATTCACTTCAATAGAGTTAGAATTTCACCCATGAACTATAACGGATATGCAATAGCTGTCTTCTGTCTCCTTCTTATGCAAGTCACTTCAGTTTCACCTTTTGTACTAGTCAGTTCCAACACAGCTAGTCCGACTTAAATTTGAATTTGCGTAAAATTTTCAGAGGAGCCTAAGATTCGTAAGTTCTATTTTCAAACGTGACAGAGGCACTTAGGAGCCTAAATTTCACTGAAAGTCAGTGGGACTTTGGCTTCTAAGTGCCTCAGTTACTCTTGAAAATGGGACATAAGTACTTAGACAATTCTGTCCTTCCTCTCTCATTCCTGAATGTAAATGCTACTGCATGTAGTGAAGATGACATAAGAGAGACAGTGTTTTGTAATGGTTAGAGCAGGATATGTGATGTTTGATAATTACTTAACCTTTCCTTGGCTCAGTTCACTCATCTGTGAAATGAGTATTGTGACAGGGTGGACTAAATACAGAGGCCCTGTGCTGGAGGCTTTGTGGCCCTGCTTCACTTGGCCCCAGAAAAGAACAGAGGATAAGTTCTCCAGACAGTCTGCCAGTCAGAGGGGCTGCTGGAGCAACCAATCAGGAGCCAAAAGGGCCATATAAAATGAAGCAGCAGAGGCAGAGCAATCAGTTGCTGCCTGGAGCTGAAAGAGGGAGAACCAGGTGGTTGGCTGGCTGGAAGAACAGCAGGACTGCAGACAGCTCACTGCAGGCAGGACTGAGCCCAGGGAAGACTGCCAAAGAACAAGTGCGGTCTGGAAGAACAGCAGGACCATGGACAGGTCAGTGTGGGCAGGCTGAGCCTAAGGGACTGAACCCAGAACCTAGCCAGACCAGCGAGGGTACTGTGATGGCCCCTGCTGGTCTGGCTGAAGACTGAACCCAGGCGATGGCTGCCAGAAGGACACCAACTGAGGGTACCAAGATGGGCCCCTGTTGGGCTTTTAAAGAAGGCAGTGCCTCTGAGGAAGAAGTCTTCATGCTACAGCCCCATATTAGGGCTGTGAGAAAGAACTAGAGATTGCATACCTCGGAATGGGGGACAGTGTGTGTGACTTGGCCGGAGGGCTGAGTTGCTGAAGACCCACCAAGACATCATCTTGGACAGGGGAGGGGTGCTTATGAGAGGTGGGTGCCACCCCATTGTAAGAACAAAGAAAGAAGCAGGCTCACACCTGGCAAGAAAGGGGGCACCCATCAGATGTGGGTGCCGCTGCATTAAAAACTGAGGGATTGCTGGCACGTATCAGCCAGAGAGGGGGCACTTGCGAGAGGCGGATGCCAACGCTGTTACAGGTATAATACATCTCTGATGTAGGCCTTATTGTCTCTTTTAATGAATGGTTGTAAAATGCATTGAAACATTAGAGTGAAATTATATAAATGCAAAGTATTATTGGTCGTATTATTACTATGGCATAAACTCCATCTCCAAAGACCCTCTCTCACTTCAAATAATACTGGTATCTTCTGAGTTGATAACAAGTTCTGCAAAGTGCCATATATGTTTACAGTACTCTCTATACCTCAAGACCTAAATTAAAAGGTCCCTGCCGCCCTCTCATGCACTCTTCTTAAAACCTGCATCCATGTTACTTTGGGCTCTGATCATAACTCATAAACCAAACAAGGCCAGGCCTTGTTCATATTTGGATGGGAGACCTCAAAGGAAATCCCAGATGTTGTAAGAGGTAGAATTGGTGATTCATTCTTCCCACTGAGTCAGCATTGAATCATTGACCCAACATAGTACTAGCAGACACTGTGCTGCCAGAGGCTTCATCTTCTGGATTAGCTGTATTACATGATTGGAGGCCCTGAGTAATTGGGGTCATGGATGTAGAGGTGTTTGTCTCACTGCTCTGGGCAATTTCCAACATTAGTAATCACATTCTATCTTTTTAAAATGAGTCCTGTGGTTTCATTTGTCGAAAATATATTCTGTCGCTCCTAACCAAGAGAAACTGTGTTACAGTGTTGATAGGGAAGACAGGCTGCACATGGGGTCATTTACCCTATGTATTCTGCTTGTAAAGCACTTTTGGATCATCTAGGATGAAAAATGAATTAGAATCACTCTTCTAATACCTGTGTAAATGGCTTTGAGATCTACTGGTGCAAAGAGCTATATAAGAGGTAAGTAGTAGTATTAATATTAGAAAAATATCTTTGAGGCAGAAGGAATTTAACAAAGCTCTCCATGCCCTCACTACTAACTGATGTACATCTTATAGTCAAATGAAAGAGGAGACACTCTTACAGTATACGAAATTTGTCAGACCTTATCTAGAGCGCTGTTTGCAGTACTATCCACCATGACATAAGGCAGAGGGCATTGCCTAGGAGAGGATGACCCCTGAGGAGCCCTACATGTAATATCAGCAAAATCAAGTGGGCTTGCTTCGTCAAACCATACCATGTGTCAATATACCTGGTGACAAAGCTGTTATAGCAGCCAGATTCTGTACATTCCATCCATGGTGTTCACAATATCTGGGAAGCTATAGAGAATGTGTCAGCCGGGTGTATTTTTAGAAATGTGAGAATTGCTCAGCGGAACCAGGTCCTTCTGTCCTCCTCCTCCTTTACTCTTGCCAGGAGGTTCTTGCTATTAGCTTCCCACCATGCACTTCTAAGCTTCAATTTATTTATTTTATTTTAGAAAAGAAAACTTTATTGGCACTGCTTGCAGCCTCTGAGATTTGGCCATTGGTGACCACAGGCAAGCGTACTTTTCTTGCATTCCAATGATGCTATTGCTTTCCCTTAATTAGCATCTGTTACCATCATAAATATGGCTCAGCATAGCTGTTCTTTTCAGAGAGACCCAAGAGATTGAATACCAGAGAAGGGGAAGCTCTGTCAGTGTGGAATGAAATGGTTGTAGCAGATACAATTTCAATAGGATTTTCCCTGGTGTTATCCTGTTGCAGAGGGAGGTGCACCCAGAGTTTCTTTTTTGGATTGCTCCTTATTTCAAGTGAATTAGCAGAAGAGGGAGTCTATTATTTGGCTGCCACTGACAGACTTCATTAACTAAGATTTTTAACTGTAACAGTCACAGGTGAAGTTGAGCCTGGCTTTTTTGTGCTAATCTGAATTGGATTCTAGATAGGATTTGTGTTTCTGTCCTGTTATTATTCATCTGAATCTGGAGGGATGTGGGGAACTCCCAGTAAATCAAATGCAATGGAATAAGCCAATTTATTTTTGTGTGCTTTTGCTAGAATGTGCTAAGTACCTGACGTATTGAAACTCTTGTTGATTTAGAGTGGAAATCTCTCACTATCTCTTCTTACAAGTTTTCAGTTTTCTGATTCGGTACTTTTTTTCTTCCAAATATAATTAATCAGATGATCCTTATTCAGAAACATTTGGATACCTGAAATGGGGATGCCAAGTCCTGGTGTTTTAGTCTTATGGTATATTAATTTTATGGCAATTTATCATACTGCTAAAATCTTGTAAATCTTTAAATAGGTTAGTGGAAAATTGAGTTCAGCAGTGCAATTAAAAATGATTTCAGCAGAACCCTGGTTAAATTTCTTTTCTTTTCTTTTCTTTTCTTTTCTTTTCTTTTCTTTTCTTTTCTTTACCTATTTTTTTGGGCAAAGCTCTCGTACAAATTTGTTTCCATAATCTTTCATGGACAGTTCTGTGATATACTCAAGGCCAGGTCTTTCCTGTCATGTGTTTTTCTGAAGGGACTCTATGTAATTTAATCTTCTAGAAATTAACAGCACTGCCACCACCCACTAACCTTAGTTTTCTTCCTAGGTTAAAGCTGCATAATATGTAAGACAGTATTTGGCTTTACTTCACTCTAGAATTGTTTGATAGTGTTAGTTTAAATCAGAAAAAGGTGGAGTTTGCAAAGTTGTAACATCTGTTTCATCCAACCAAAACAGCAGGTCGTCTGCCTGGCAGGCAATCACTGCACTGTAAACTATGTTCATGATCTCAGCCAGGGCAAATGGATTTTGGGACAGGATGATCTTCCTTGGAAAAGAACAAATCCCCTATCATACGGTAACACTGTGATCCAATATCTTCCTTGTATTTAACCCAGTTACTTGGAGCCACGGAGGTCAACTTTTTCTCTCTTTTTTCTTGCTTTAAAGTTTGAACGAAGGAAGGAAGGAAGGAAGGAATCAATTAATCTGCCAATTGAAATAAGCTTCATAAAAGTTTAAGCTGTGAATTTTCAGGCAGAAATTTCACAAGTATTTTTCTGGAAATTTAGAGCTGCCTTCTGGAAAGTTTTTAAGTCATTTCACTCAAGATTTGACAAGCTGTCTACTGGAAACTTTACTTCATCGCATCTAAAATTAGTAGGTCCCCCTCCCAGATTTGAGAAGTATAGAGACTCTTTAATTATGAAGTGGTTTGAAATCAAGAAATAGTGATAATATTTTTGGATCCTAATGTGAAATGTTCCACGGTGCGTTATAGTACAGAAGCTTTGAAAGGTCATGGATTTTGCATCTGAACCTTGAATAGTAATTTAGTTAAAAATACACCTGGATTGTACAAACAAATATTGGTTCGGTTTTCTCAGTGCCTCTCCGCCCCAGAGCTGGCTGGAGTGGAGATCTGAAGTAGACTGGCCCAAGTTGTATTTTTTTTCATTGGGAAATGTGTGGACAACCCCATAGCTCATAGCTTTCCCTAGCAGTCTTCTTTGACTGTACTCTCAACTCACGTTAAAAGAAAGCTCTCTGCAGACCATGGATTTAAAACAGGATGCTTCTGCCATGTGTCAGGTTACTAAGTTAGCTCACTGGTGGGTATTCCATGCTCCATTTACTGTAGAAAGCCTTCATTGAGATAGTACAAACTCCCAATAACCAGTTTCTAAAACAGTTCACAATGGATCCCACAAACCAGATTAATAGCCCTTCTCATTCACAGAAAGCAACCCTAAACTCCCAAGCTACCAGAACTTTTAAGACCAGTATCAGTTATCTCCAGGTAATATATAGGCAACATTTCTGGTACCATTACTTCATACGAACACTAAAGTCATTGTGCAGAACTGTGCGTTAGTGTGTGCCGCCACTTTACCTGCTTATCTCAGTGGAGACTGTTCTACCCTCGCTGAAATTCATGCATTTCAGCATTTGAAAAAATCTTCACAGCTCTATCTTCAGAAGCACCAATTAAATTTCCATATATTCTCTCTTATGTTGAACAACTTATATTTGGAGCAGTCCCATAGATTTCTGTGAGGCAACTCACAGAATAAGTGAATATTCACTCATTGTAGATAAGGGTGGCAGAATCTGGGTCCTATAGTGATTTCAGTGGGAGTTGCATTCATGTAACTGACGGCAGAGCTGAGCCAATCATCTTTTAATGCTGTCCAGAAATGATCATCTTGCCAACAGACAACCTCTGGAGTAATATCTCCTCGTATGGGAGGCTCTGGACTCCCTGACATCCATCATTCTCATGATGTTCTCAGAGATGACCATATTTCCTTCTAACTAAATAGGACAAGTCTACAGAATCTGCACAAGCCAAAGGCTAGAACCAGAGACAGAGTCCTATAGATTAGATGGGGAGACTTTTTGATTACTGAATTAGATTAGGTGCCGTGGAAAACCAGAAACTCGAACACCCAAAGAGCTTCCAAACTGATCCAAAATGTCTGTTAAATGGGACCATTTGTTTTACAAAATGTGGCACTGCTAATCCATTATCCCTCCCCAAGACCTTTTAAAAAATGTAAATGTATTTTCTCTGGCAGGACCTGAGCTTTAGGCTGTAGATCAAACAGGTTAAAACATTTTTCTGGACTTTTTAAACTTAGCCATTTATTTTGATTGGTTTTTTTATATTCCCATCAACAACTACTTATATTATATTTCAATGTGGTCTGGCCAAAAGTCTTGACATATAGTCAAAAGTCTTTAGTACTGGTTAAACAAAACAATAAGATGTATATTTTCATCCTGAAGCATGGGGTAGTCCTTGCAATATGTTGTAGATATTTTCATCTTCACTCTTTTTTGGAAACTTCCAGTGCTAAATAAGCATTGAACTGGCAATCCATTGGCCTTAGGCTCAATTACCTTTTCCTCTGCTCTGGAATCACAACTTCTAAGTTGGTGTCCAAGTCCATCACCCTGCTCATCTAATGCATCAGTAGGGAGCAAGGAAGGGAAGGGAATGAGGAATGGTGATCCCATCCATTTACCTAAAATGTGTTGCTGCTACCTCTAACAGTCTTTATCTATGTTGAGGATATAGCAAAAATTTCTCCCCATTGCTGTAGCCCTGGTGTGGCTCCTCTTGTGTTAGCATCGGCAGAGTGGCCGTGGCATCCTTCCAATGCGCATGGTTAAACAACATAATGGTAGAAATGCAGCCAACACTAGTGCTCCCATCGTTACTGGCACTGGAAGTACTAGTGCAACACTGAAACATTTTCACTAGAAACTTGGTGTAGGGGCACTGCCACTGAGAACTCCTGTCCGCCTCTGCCAACAGTTTTCTTTGCTTTTCTTTCTTTTTCTCTCCCATCATCTCGGCTTAGAAACAGCCAAAAGACTCCTATATAGGGAATCCTCTGAGACTTCTATCTTGTTCTTCAGAATCCCAGCTTTAGTTTTGTCTTGTAAAAAGTCTCTAGCTGTTATGGTGAGGAAGGAAAGTTCAAAAATGCAAAATGAATGTAACTGATACACAAATGGGTCTGCAGAGAGCCTGGAACCAGAGCTCTGAGAGGCATGGACTTCCCCATTCATCTCAATGAGGTGTTAGCTCAAGTATTCAGTGGTGATGATTTTAAAAGTCAGCGTTAAGTATTTCATCCCCCATGGAGGAAAGCAGAGGGAGGGTCACAGATCTGCAGTTTCTGGTGAGTGACATCTCATTTTGATGCCACAAGTCAGTGAGGTTTGGATACTACCTCCACTTATTTCCCCTCCCTGCTAATTAAACAGGAACCAGCAGAGCCCCATATTGTATTTAAGCCCCACAGAGGAGGAGCCAAGCTCAAGGAACGTAGTGGAGCCAAGCAGCACCATGGTCAGACATTGAACATCTGCACACTTTACTGCAAGTGGCATCTCCTTTTAGCAACTCACCTGGGTGGAGCTTACTCTGTATACCACTGCCAACTTTTTTTCTCCACCCCCCCACAGCGCATCGGACCATCACTTACTAGGGAAGTGAACAAGCAACATGTATTTATTCCAGTAGTATATTTAAGAATTAAATGAGTGACCCATGAAGCCAGATTACATTTCAGTCCCACTTCATCCAGAATATTTTGTGGCATTGTCATAAATATAAAGGGAAGGGTAAACACCTTTAAAATCCCTCCTAGCCAGAGGAAAAACCCTTTCACCTGTAAAGGATTAAGAAGCTAGGATAACCTCGCTGGCACCTGACCAAAATGACCAATGAGGAGACAAGATACTTTCAAAGCTGGACGGGGAGAGAAACAAAGGCTCTCTCTGTCTGCGTGATGCTTTTGCCAAGAACAGAAAAGGAATGGAGTCTTAGAACTTAGTAAGTAATCTAGCTAGATATGCGTTAGAGTCTGTTTTGTTTAAATGGCTGGTAAAATAAGCTGTGCTGAATGGAATGTATATTCCTCTCTTTGTGTTTTTTTGTAACTTAAGATTTTGCCTAGAGGGATTCTCTATGTTTTGAATCTGATTACCCTGTAAGGTATTTACCATCCTGATTTTACAGAGGTGATTCTTTTACACTTTTTCTTCCATTAAAATTCTTCTTTTAAGAACCTGATTGCTTTTTCATTGTTCTTAAGTTCCAAGGGTTTGGGTCTGTGTTCACTTATGCAAATTGGTGAGGATTTTTATCAAGCCTTCCCCAGGAAAGGGGTGTAGGGTTTGGGGAGGATTTTGGGGGGAAAGACATTTCCAAGCGGGCTCTTTCCCTGTTATATATTTGTTAGACGCTTGGTGGTGGCAGCAATAAAGTCCAAGGGCAAAAGGTAAAATAGTTTGTACCTTGGGGAAGTTTTAACCTAAGCTGGTAAAAATAAGCTTAGGGGGTTTTCCTGCAGGTCCCCACATCTGTACCCTAGAGTTCAGAGTGGGGAAGGAACCTTGACAAGCACCGACAAAGCTTTTCTTTCCATATGCCTCTGTGTCCTCCCAGACCCCTCCCTCCAATCTCTTCCTGTTGTGAGCCTGAGTGCAGCTGATCACAGAGGTAAGACCTAGCTCCCAAAATGTCATAGCAAATCGAATTTCCCCTTTGATCTTCACCCCTCGCCCATGCTGTGACACACAAGTTCTGCTTTCCTCTAGGTCACATTAAAAAAGGCAAAAATGCTTTTGTCTTTTCACAGAACCAAGCAGGGACTCTAATTAGCCCTTGCACTGAAATTTTTACAATCACTCATTCCCAGGCAACTGCTGGACACAAGCTCAGATTAATGCCAGGTTTCCAGGACAGAGACATCACTTCTCATTACTGCAGGAGAGCAACTTGACTAGAAAAGCCAGGAATCGCTGTATGCAAAGCTGAAATTAGAGAAAACAGAGTTGTTGTAACACACACTCTTGACTGTATGATATTAGCTGTGCTTTGGCTGTTTATTTTGTTTCTTTGGAAAATTCCAATGAAAACCTGTATTGATTTCTCCATCAGTGCTTAGCAAGTTATCAGTAAAAGGAATGCAAATCTCCTAGAATCTCCTTTAGTCTAGAACACTGGTTAATTGTGAGGCAAGGGGCTTTACTGGGTGTTCATCTCAGCATACTATTATGCTTTTGGTACCTGACATTTAGCACTGGGGGAATCACTCTAGTGTTTAGCTAGTGATTGACTTTGGATTGTAATGGACTACGAACTATAAGAAATGTATCAGGGGTTGTAAAGACAGGAGCACCATCGGTGAGGGCTAGCAGTGTTTAGTAAAGACATGTCCAGGCAGTGGCCTTGTCTGTAGGTGGTCCAGAATTGAAGGTCAGATAAGGAGGTTAGAGAAAGGGTAAAGGCAGCATGTTTTCATCATGTGAAAGATGAAATCAGTGAGGGTGATGGACTGGGAGAAGGCAAACTCTTCAGAATTGGAGGAGACATTCAGGCCCCTCCCAACTGCCAGTTAGTGAAGGAAGAGAGGAAAGAGATGAGACCATGAGACTGGAGTAAGGGGAGATGGAAAGAAATCTTGCCATGCTGCCCTGTGTATTTGGTGAGGGGGGGAAGGTTGTAAATGATCACTCATCTCACAGTGAGGCACAGCGTTCTGGAATGGGCACCTTTACTGGGGTGTTAATTCTCAGTTTAATGTATCTTGCATATTTTATTACCCATTCTCAGATTTGCTATAACAGTATGTTGCCCCTGAAAGCGCTTAACATTTCAGCAAAATTAACAAACAATGAAGCTTTCTTCCCTTCTGTTTTTTCAAATGTTGTTAATATTTATAGTTTAATTACCAGTTTTATGAGAAAATAGTTATTCTTAGATGTAGGGCCAGGAGGGGTCATCATAGTCTGCCAGCCTGACCTCTTGCACAACACAAACCATAGTATTTCACACACTGATTCCCAACTCTAGCACAGCATTTTATGATAGTGCTAGAGCATATCTTTTAGACAGACAGACAGACATCCAATTGATTTAAAGATTCCAGCATATCACTTGGGCATATCTTTTAGTACTTTGTGTCATCTTCCTTCTTCAATTAAAAGAATATTAAATAAAAAAGGGAGTTAAAAAGCCTCTTAAGAGTGTACATTTCTTCTTGATCAGAGCTAAGCATTGTTTTAATGTTAACAATTTTCTCTGTAGTTAAAATATGTATTAGTGGTAGGTCAGTCAGCCTGAATGAATCTTTCTTGGGCAGTTGTTTTTAACTTGGCTACAGTTGCTATGGGGACACCAGGAATGGAATAAATGTCTTGGGAGAACAAAATTTAATGATTCTAATCTCCTATCTTGTTTTGAAAAGGAAAACGTAATGTTTGTTTCTAGGATAGGAGTCAAGGCAGCTGGGAAGAACTTTTTTTTTGAATCCCTCTAGGGAGCCATTTGTTTACATGGACACATCTTTCTTCATGCTTTAAATGTAACTCTCAAAATTGTAAAACATATTAATACATGTGTAATCACTTTGAATGATGAACATGGCTAGATTTTGAAGTGCCTAATTCTGCATTCCTTGTACACCCAGAACCCTCAGTGGAAGTTTTGGGCAAACAAGGGAAGTGGTATCTAGCTCAAAATCTGCTGCCAGGTGTGAATGGATCTTACTTGATCAAGTTGAAGGCCTACATGATTCCAGTGTTTGGAATGATCAGCTCTCAAATGTTCTACAGACTGGGAAAACCGGTAAGCACATTGAATCAAACTTTAAACCCAACTCTGAAAGATCTGAAGAGAGAGCCAGTAATGTTGGCAGTAATGTCAGAATGGCAGAGGAGTCTCCCAGATTTGAATTCACATGTCACAGCCTGAACTAGATTTTTGCGCTCACAAGGGGTGGTTCCAAGTTACTCCTCCAGAAACAAAGGGAATGAGTGTGAGTTGGCCACAGAAGAATATGGAGCGAGATTTTTTAGCTTGTATAAATCAGTATAGCTCCATTGAAGTCAATGGACTTGCTCCCAATTTACACCAGCTGAGAATCTGGCCAATAATCTGTCTCAGTGACAACAAAATTGTGAAGAGAGATTTAAACCTCAACCTAGAAAGCCATCAAAATATCCATGAAATAGTATTTATTAAACCCTTTCAAGGGCATAAGACATGTCTTGAAGACCAGCATTTTCAAAAGGGGCCTCTGGTTTTCGGTACCCAAGTTGAGATGTTTTGGGCACTAATTTTCAGACATGCTGAATACAAGGAAGGATATAGCAGAGAATCTGCCCTTTAAGTCTATAGTCCTGGTTCCAATAACTCTTACACTGTTTATGTCAGTGGAACTACTGATTTACACCAGTGCAAATTACATCAGAATCTGACCCTGCCTGTGGACAGTTAGAGGTATCCTGTTACCTGCAGGCACAAGCTACTTAGGTGCAGATTTGAGGCTTCATAGACTTTGCAAGCTACAGGGGTGATGCAAACCAGACCTGGTTCTTTTTTTCTTTTATCTTTTTCTGTTCTTTTCCCAGCATAACTTATAATGGCACAAAAGATCTTGAACAGAGGCTAGCCAACTACTCACAAACTTTCAATGCAATGTTAAGGATGAACACTTCAATGGAAAGAAAAATCAGGAAGTGCTAAAACTCAGAACTTCTGAAAATAAGTCCCCAGAATATCTCAATTTGGGCACCCACCAGGGATATCAACTCAAGTACATGTGCATATTCTATATTTTCTCAGATACACTTTATGACACAAACCGTAATATATGGAACTCTATGTTTAACAAGAAGAATAGAAAAGAGTACATATTCACAACTTGTCATGGCTGACATACTGCTGCTTAATTCGGGCATTTCTGGGCCTTCGCTGATTTTTAATTGTGCATCCCTATTTGTATATTTAATTTACCAGCACTGTTTATATATATCTCATTATCAGTATAGCAACCAGAAGAAGGAAGAGTAGATTACAATGCAAAACAAGTTGTGCACACAGATATGCACTTCAATCTATTGTGCCAACAAAATTGATGCTGGTATCTGAGCATATGACGGTCTGTTCTCTGCTTGTGGGAAAGAGGGTTGGGGGAATGGGAAAAAAGGATCAACATTCAATAAACTAGTAGTGAGGTGAAGGATCTGAGTAACTTTGCCACACAAAAAAATAGAGAATACTTTCAATGAACTGGAGTCACAACATTATTTCTCCAGTAGAAAGTCCCTCTTATAGTTTTCCCACTAGTCCAATACAAGCTGGCCATACGAGAATATAACCCTTTTCCACTTATATCAAAATTGCTGAGGGTGTACACACACAGCTAGAAAAACATGGGCACTATACCATTAATATTTTCATGATTTTCTTGTTGTGTGTGTAAATCCCTGAGCATCTGAGGAATGTTAGTCAGGCTCAGTGTTCATGAGGTCTTCACCTTACAGAATGCCACTGATAGTTACACTAAGATGATGGACACCAGTATAAATGATAGATAGTCATCTATTTGGTTACACATGTTTGAGTAGTCTGCTAGCTGGTATGTCTCAGAAATTACATGTCATAAATTACTCTGAGTTGTACTGAGGAAAGAACAGAAACCAGTATCTTTTGCTCAGTGAATGTTTTCTTGATAGGGTTCACTTTTTTGCATATGTAATTAATGGAAGGGCTCAACTTGAGGCCCTGATCCTGTAAATGGATCCTAGTTGGCCAAAAAAACCCTGTGAGGCTGTGATTATACAAGCACTAATTCCACTGCAGAATTGGGCCTAAACGAGGAAATATATACAATTATTTTTCCTCTTGTTTCTACCATCAGTCTTTTTCTTCTCCTCTTGTAGTTTGCTTATTAGCTCTGTGTGTTGGCTTGATTCACCTTATTTTTGCCCATAATCCTACCACTCCTTGTGCTCTACTGTTTGCCATCAAAGCATCTATCTTAATTCATGAATATCATGTTCAGACTTTGACACTGATTTTAGGCTTAACTGCATGGAGAAGTCCTAGAGACTCCCAGATCTGTGACTTATAAGAATTGCTCTGCTTTTATGGGTTTTTCAGAGTTTTTTGCGCCCACATGAGCACTCTACTTTCCCCTTGGTTATTATTATTATTATTATTTACTTAAAATTTATGTTTAGGTAAATGGTGGTGTCTTCTCCAAAGAGCTTACAATCTAAAACAGCACTTGCAGACAGGACTCCACAGTTCAGCAAGGTACTTAATCATGTAGGGGAGGAGGGGGAGGTTACTCACATGCTTAGAGCCAGGCTTGTGCTCAAGTATCTTGCTGAATCAGGGCCTTAAAGAGCTGGTTTTTCAACAAACACAAAGGTATCCCTGTGTTATGAGCTTGCAAAGTAAAACAAAATCAAAACACTTATTTGGCAGTTATCCAAAAACACAGCATTCTGTTAATGCTTGGAACTCTATATTCCTGAGAAGAGCCTGAGAAATTAAAATAGTTGCACATAATTTCAGGTTGCCTTAAAACAGCTTATCTTGCACTCCACCATGGATGCATTGATTTTGCATGACATTTTATTTTATTAATAAGGCTGACCTACTATAGCAACCCTGTCCGGCATGGAGTACACAGTATGGCACGTTTCCACTCAAATGCAGACTAGTTTTCTCCTAACGTTTGTAAGCTGAGACTTTGTCATGTTTTGTCTTTTTAGAAGCAAGTATGTTAAAGTGCACAAACCTATTTCTACAAATTTAATTCTCTGTTTTATTAAGTGTTTCATTTGCAGAAAGAAAATGTTTCCCTTAATTGTCTTTCTTTCTTCCAGTTGTAACATTTAACAGAAAGCCAACAATTTAGACAATGTGATAAAGAAATATGTACTCCTGCTTCCTGTGCTATAGCCCATGCCTCACTCTGGCCTTATAGGTAGGGAGGAAACATCTTTATAGCATGACGCAAAGCCCATTGAAGTCTATGCAAAGATCCCATTGCCTCCAGTAAGCTTTGGCTCAGACCCTGCAGTACCATGTTCCAACTTTCTTTTGAGCAACAGTAAATTCTCTGTATGGAAAGCCTAAAACAATCTACATGCGAACAATGTTTGAAGAGAAATTAAAGGTCACATTTTTAAACGGTAGAAACTCAGGTTAAATGCAAAAAATACAGTGCAAACCTGCATTCATGAACACAAGCAGGTATTTGTGCATTTGAGTGCATTTTCTTTTTGTTTGCACACCTCAGCCACTACCTTAAACTAATCTTTAAATTATAAAGATTTGGCAATAACCCAGAAATTCAGAAGGTGTTTAAAAGTCCATCCGTAACTCTTTCATATCAAACTTGTTTTGTGTGGGTGAAGCTAATAGAACGGAATTTGGTGTGTGTGTGTGTGTGTGTGTGGGGGGGTTATATACATACCTATATGCTTTTATACTGAATGTATTGCCAAAAACATTATCAAGTAATTATCAGCAAATGGAGCTGCAATTACGTGTTCCACAATGACACACAGTCTGGAGCAGTGGCATCTGTCTTAAGAAGAAATACAGGTCACAACACCGGCGAATTCCTTTACTTAACAAACCTCAGGACTAGACTGGTTTACAAACTCTTTGTGGGTCCTGGTTCCTGTTGGGTACAGGAAATCAGGGATGCCATATGTGCACACAGCAGGGAAGCAGGAAATGCCATAGGTCTGTGCTGAGGGACACTTGCACACCCTGTATCAGCTGCTGGAAATGCATGAGTGAACGCTGGCGTATACTTATGTGGCTACATAGCTTTATGAGGGTTTTGTTCCACTGTGGGGTGGCTGAAGGTCATTAACCATTCTTTCCTGTGCACTGCACACATTAAAGACAATTAACGCAGTGGAGATGCCATGTTATATCATTATAGGGTTGGGTTTGTGCTGTGTGGGATGGCAGCCGAGTTGTAATGCAGAGATTGTGCAGTGTTTTTGCCTTCAGTATTCACACTTGCTTACAAACCTCTGTTACTGTGAGCACACAATCTCTCTTACCTGCCTTAGGAAGATTTTCTTGGGGGTAATATGCAGCTATTCTTTTTTTTTTTTTAACCGTTCATTGTCACCAGAGCTAACTGCACTTTGTGATTGTTAACAGAACGCTAATCTTTATAGGGTTGAAACTGGTTAAGGTTTCAGGGGCACGGGAGGGGGGAGAAAGATGTTTATGCACAAGGTAGTGGCAGATGCTGTCATTGCCTGTATTATTACTAGAATTGTGTCTCAATTTTCTGCATGTGAATTAAGCCACATAGACATTCATCTACCCCTTATCTGTGTTTTACACTTCTGCTGTGTTGAAAATGGGTAGTGCTTTCTATAAACACGTAACACTAGCCGCAATTTCCCCATCCCTCCCATGTATCCTTGGGACTTTGGGTAGTTCTGAACCGGGATGCAGGGTTGGGTGGGGAATAGACAAAAAAGTGTTTGCCGTATCATGGTACTAGACAGTTATACACCATGTACTTTCATGTGCTATGAATTGTGGGACCCAATCCCAAACCTGAAAACTTCTTCAGTTCATCATACAGGGGCCATGCACAAGTCAAGGAGTCTATAACATTGATTAAAAGTAGTAGATGGAACATGTAATTGAAATGTTTTTAAAAAGAAAGGCCAACCATAAATCTTTTAAAAAATTAAGGGAATGCAACCGGGAACACTGGTCAGATGTTTTTGTCTGTGCATTGTCTTCTTGCCCTCCTCCTGCCATAAGGCAGGGGAGAGGGAGAAAAATGACTCATTGGGGGGTGTCTCGTGTGAGGAATCCGGGTGGTGGGGACTTGAGGTTCTGGGACACCTGCCAGCTCATCATTGCCCTCCTGCATGCTCAGGGGAGTCACCCTGCTTGGGGTTTTGGGTGGAGCGTGAGGTGATGGGAGTCCTGCAGGCTTCCTGTTCGCCTCCCAGTCACTTGGGGGAGGGGAGTCCTTGAAAAAAAGGATCCTCTGGCTCAGCAGCCCTCTGGGTGGCACCTGGAGGAAGGGGAGGTGATGGTTCATGGACTGGTTCAGTGTCCTTGGTAGCAACTGGACCCTGAACTCATTTGGCCACCAGCTCAATCAGCCTCTCCATTAAGGAACACTCCCATTCTCTGTGCTGTGCCTCCTGCTCCATGAACCTGTTCAGGGGCAGTGCCAGTCTCTTCCCAGTGCGGGGGAGCTGAGGTTCCTGTTCCTCAGGTAAGTGTCAGCCCCACCCCACCCCGTCTCCCAGGCCCCGCCTCCTGGCCAGGTTGGAGGCCGGAAGCTGGAGCCAGGCAGTGTGGGGCGGCTGCTGCGCTGGCTGGTGCCATGGTGTGGGTCGTGCTCCCCCTCCTCCTCCTGCACCTGCTGGCTCCCCCAGGGCCTCAGGTCTGTGGCTGCTCCTCAGCTCCACGCAGCCCTTTCACTGTTTGCAGCTGGTAACAGCCTCCCAGGCAGGGGGACCCGGCTCTGGGGCCAGCAGAGCCCTCGGGAATCAGCGACCTTGGGGCCCAGGAGCCTGGGATACAGCAGGTCAGTCTGGGCTGCTGTGGGAGCCCGAGACACAGGCCAGGGCTTCTCTCAGGCCCCCAGGCCCCCCCAGTTGGGCTTACTCCTGTCCTTCAGAGCTGGGCACGCAGCTAGCATCCGCTGCTGTCTCTGCTCTGCCTTCAGAGCTGGGAGGCTGGAGAATGGTGGCTGCTGTGTGTGTGTGTGTGTATGTAGGTATGTGTGTGTAGCCGTGGCCTCCCTCTGAGACTGACCGCGAGGGAGGGCCAGATGCCCCCTGGTGGGCGGAGCCAGGAAGACCTAGGCTGCTATGCCAGAAGCAGAAGGGTGAGACAGGAACAGGAAGTATAAGAGGTGGGCTCTGCAGCTCAGTGGGGCAGGAGTCTCCGAGGGAGACGCACGTTTCCAGCCCACTGCTGGGGCCAGAACCTGCAGAAGACTTGTGCTGTCCTGAGAACACATCCCAGGTACCAGGACTGCCAGACACGGCCGATGCCGAGGAGCTGCTTGGATTGCCCCTGGCGGTGTACCTCAGGGAGACGGTGGGCAACCCTGGGGTTCAGGTACAGCCTGAGGGGAGGAGAGGAAGTGGCTGGGGGCAGCTGACAACTGTCTGACTATGTTGCTGGCTGACGCTAGGTAACGTGAACCTGTGTTTAGCTGTTGCATCTGGATCCCCGCTGTCCCAGTGGCAGTACCACTGTCAGGGCCCTGGGCTGGGACGCAGTGGAGTCAGGTGTCGTGCGTCCCCCCGTCACCTCGCTCCTGGGGTGGCAGGCTCCCCACCTTAGGCCAGGAGACCTGGCCGAGTGTACCATCCGATGAGCTAGGACCCGTTCTAGCTCTTTGTAGAAGGGGCATGGTACACTGAGCCCTCCCAGAGCAACTGTTGGAGTCTTTTGTCCTCCTGTACAAAAGCGGACAAGTGCTTGATGAGTTCCCGGCACTGAGCCGGAGTCCACTAAATGCCCACCTGCACCAGGCTCCGTGAAATTTCCCAGTACAGGTACAGGTGTATGTTTCTGCCGCTTTGAGTGAAGTAGTGGGGGATGGTGTACTCCGACCACACATTGATCAGGACCCAGGAGCGGTCAGCAGGCCAGGCGGCTGCTCTCGGAGCAGGATCCATTTTCGTCTGTATTGAGCTGCAAAGAATGTAGCAGAAAGCTATTCTGATATAGTCAGCACAGCTCATTATTACTGGTCAAAGTGTGGGGATGGGAGATAGGGACCTTTCTAGATTGGGTAATGGTCAGAAAGAAAAGGGTTCAGTGCATTGTGGGAATGGGGATGGAGGCCTATTGAAACCTGTGACCTGGCCCCTTTCCTCTGTCCATGCACACTGGCATGGGTACAGAGTTGTGCCACAGCCCGAGGTATGTACTTACACACGCCCCTTAGGCGTATTAGCCCTCTCTTGCCTTCAGACACATGCTTCTGGGGTACAGATGTAGACAATAGGGTATGGCCCAGCCACGTGTACAGTCACTAGTGTTGACATAATTTAAGGGAGATTTAACGCTTTAGCCAGCAACAGAATAATCTCCATACTTAGAGAGAAAGAGAGAGAGATAGAGAATATTCATAAAAATTAACCCAGATAATTCCCACTTCTTCACAAGGACCCAATCCATATTTGAACGAACTGGATAATTTTACCTTTGCAAGGACTGCAGGATTGAGTATTTGGGGAAAGTAGGAAAATTCACAGGTCTAAATTCTGACATCAGTTCCCTAGATATTAATACCATTGTGTTCAGTTGAGCTACTCTGGATTTACACCAGTGTAGATGAGATCAGAATCTGCTCCACTCTCATTACGTCCTCACACATGACCCAAAAATACAAACCCATTGTCGCTTTCCTACTTCATTCTTTTCACGAGCTGAGTTTCCTTTTTCTGCATGCTGCTATGCAAGTTCCAGGTAATCCGTGCTTCATCTTTCCCCCTTGAAGGACATGAAATTCACTTCAGGATATATATTTACCAATTCAAATATTTCTCACTTGCTTCCTCTCACTTAGACTGAACAAAGACAAGTTCACTTCAATGAACAGATACATACCTTGAAGGGTTTGAAGAAAAAGTAAGTTTCATGTGCTTTCCTTGTGCCTTAGGGGACCTTGCTGTGGTGCTCTCTCTTTTTTATTAATTTGAAAAAAAGGAGGATGTTGGGGGTGGAGGGAAGGAAAGAAAAAGAAATGCGAATGGGGAAAGGGAGTCTGGTGTTCCTGGGAAATGTGATCTGATTTATTTTGAAAAATCAGAGGTATTTCTGTCTTAACTCTTAACGTGCACTTACTTTTAGCTTGCCTCTTAAAAACCGCACACTCTGCAGTGTGTGTAATAGTAATGTCTTTTCCATGTCCTTCCGTAAGCTCGGCTATCTTATAAAATTTGAGATTTTTATTATGAAAAAAGGGAGTAAGAAACCAAGCAAAGAACATAAGGTTTTTAGCTTTGAACTTGTTGCTCAATGGCATGGGTGTCTGTGTGATTTCACTGAATGCCGCACAGGCAATGGCAGATTCTCTGAAAGTGTTGATTAAATTCAGAAGGAAGCAATCCAAAGGTCCTCATGCTGGGAGTGGTGCTAAAGGCAGCATATAGTTCGTGAAGAAAACTATCAAGTCTTTTGGAACAATTCCTTGGAAGGGTTTACAGGCTCCAAGTGCTGGACCTTAGAAATAAATGCAGCTCCATGTTGCTGATTCTATTGTTAGAGAAGAGAAATGGGAAGAAAATTAAGTGGGAGATGAATGTGTACATTTACAAGTTCAGTATTATCTATGTTTTTATTTTAATCAGCAGGAAGATTGCCCAGCTGTGGGCTGGATGGTTTAGGTGACTGGTAATGGGATATAAACCATTTCAGCTCTGGTCCAGGTTGGCAGCTATTACATCATTGATAATGTGTGGTATATTGTTCATCTCTGTTCACTTCTTATAGATAGGTGTCCAGAACATCAAAAATAGCGTCACTACTGCCCATCTTGTTGGCAAAGAGGACAAATGGGCATCAAGACAGAATGAGGTGGTAATAAAAGGCAAAGAGCAAAGGTGTTTGAATGCAGCCATTTAACACTGAAAATGATACAGTTAAAATGACCATGTGAAGAATTTGCTTGTGTGTGAAGTCCCTAATTGTTAGATTGAGAGACAATTGCTCCATCTTGACATTGGTGAAGATCCATTAAAACAGGAACCCAAGCATATAGGCTGGTGGTATTTGTATTGTCTATTTTAAATGTTTGTAAGGAAGACAACTAGTTTTAATAGATGTAGGCAAATTCACTGTAATGTGAACTTGTGTGTAGCAGTTTTGTGATTGAGAGATTAAAAAACCCAAAATCTGTTCTTCTTTCGATATATCTGAGTAACTCCCATGAACACAAATGGCAAACAGCAGAGTATGCTCGTGGGGGTGTACCTGGCAGCTGGTGGGTCCATGTTGCTTAGCAGGCTGCAGGGGTATCCTGTAGAAGTTTTGTCATTGCAGAAGGGATTGGTGCATCTCTCACTGGAGGTGTACCAGAGAGGATTTGAGCAACTAGTGAGTGAGCAGTCAGCATGGAGTAGGTGTTCTTGTAGGGCTTGAGGGTCTCCAAGTTCATCTTTAGAGGTAAGTGGTGGTCATAGCAGGGAAGCAGATGGTGGTGCTTTGGGGGAGCCTTTGGTGCATGTTGTCAGGGAATGCAGTGGAAGATGTGCTCTCAAAAGAGCAGGACCCATACAGGTCAATGGAAAGAGATCAGGCTCTCAGCACATGTCTAAAGCCAACCCTGGACGTTATACACACAGGCATATCAATGGGGAACTGGACTCCATTGTCTCTGATTTGCACCAAAGAATGAGCCAGGAGCACCAGAACAACAATTTTTTTGTGTGTGTTTCCAGTTTTACAATAATTGTCATGTTTGTTCCTTCTGCTTTCAGTAGTAATAGTCAAAGTAACACGCTGCACCTCTTTGCAACATTCCACTGAAGGATTTCAAAGCGGTTTAAAACTTCAAGACCTACATTTAAAAAAAAACAACCATCCAATGGTTTTTGGGTTCCTAACTTTCTTGAGTGCTCAGTATGAGATACCCAAGACCTGGCTTTTCAAAAGTGCTGAGAATCTGTAACTCCCATGGCCTTAATCCACAATTCAAATTGCACAGCACCTTTGAAAAATTAGGCCTTGCATAGCTCAGGTTGGACACTCAAACCCCAAATCTGGAGACACTTTTAAATATACCACAGAAATATCAAGCAGGTAGGAATCTCAGGAGGTTATCTAGACCAGCCCTCTGTGCTATGGCAGAACCAAGTATACTTAGACAATCCCTGGCAGGTGTTTGTGCAACCTGTTCTTAAAAACCTCCACTGATGGGGATTCCACAACCTCCCTTGGAAGCTTATTCCAGAGCTTTATTACCCTTATAGTTAGAAAATTTCCTGATACCTAATCTAAATCTCACCCATTGCAGATTAAACCAATTACTTCTTGCCCTATCTTCAGTGGACATGGAGAACAGCTGATTACCATCCTCTTTATAGCAGCCTTTAACGTATTTGAAGACAGTTATTAGGTCCCACTCCGTCTTTCTCAAGACTGAACATGCCCAGTTTTTTTAATCTTTCCTCATATATCACTTTCTTTAAACCTTTTATAAATTTTTTTCCTCTCCTTTGGACTCGCTCCAATTTTCCAATATCTTTCTTAAAGTTTGGCGCCCTGAATTGAGCTGAGGTCTCACCAGTGCCAAGTAGACTGGGGACAATTAACTCCTGTGTTTTACATATGACACTCCTTTTAATATATCCCTGAATGATATTAGCTTTTTTTGCAACTGTATCACATTGCTGACTCAAATTCAGTTTCTACAACTCCCGATCTGTTTCAGCAGTACTACCACCTAGCCAGTTATTCCCCATTTTGTATCTGTGCATTTGATTTTTCGCTCCTTAATGTAGTACTTTGCATTTGTCTTGAAGGAATTTCACCTTGTTCATTTCAGATAATTCTCCAATTTGTCAAGGTCATTTTAAATTCTAATCCTGTCCTCCATAGTGCTAGCAACCCTTCCCAGCTTGGTGTCATCCACAAATTTTATAAGCATACTCTCCACTCCATCATCCAAGTCATTAATGACAATATTGAATAGTACCAGACCCTCAGTGTCTTGTTCAAGAGCACTGTCAAGGTTCCTCCCCCACTCTGAACTCTAGGGTACAGATGTGGGGACCTGCATGAAAAAAAACCTCCTAAGCTTATCTTTACCAGCTTAGGTCAAAACTTCCCCAAGGTACAAAATATTCTCCCCCGTTGTCCTTGGACTGGCCGCTACCACCACCAAACTAATACTGGTTACTGGGGAAGAGCTGTTTGGACGCGTCTTCCCCCCAAAATACTTCCCAAAACCCTGCACCCCACTTCCTGGACAAGGTCTGGTAAAAAGCCTCACCAATTTGCCTAGGTGACTACAGACCCAGACCCTTGGATCTTAAGAACAATGAACAATCCTCCCAACACTTGCACCCCCCCTTTCCTGGGAAATGTTGGATAAAAAGCCTCACCAATTTGCATAGGTGACCACAGACCCAAACCCTTGGATCTGAGAACAATGAAAAAGCATTCAGTTTTTTACAAGAAGACTTTTAATAAAAAATAGAAGTAAATAGAAATAAAGAAATCCCCCCTGTAAAATCAGGATGGTAGATATCTTACAGGGTAATTAGATTCAAAAAACATAGAGAACCCCTCTAGGCAAAACCTTAAGTTACAAAAAAGATACACAGACAGAAATAGTTATTCTATTCAGCACAATTCTTTTCTCAGCCATTTAAAGAAATCATAATCTAACACATGCCTAGCTAGATTACTTACTAAAAGTTCTAAGACTCCATTCCTGTTCTGTCCCTGGCAAAAGCAGCATACAGACAGACACAGACCCTTTGTTTCTCTCCCTCCTCCCAGCTTTTGAAAGTATCTTGTCTCCTCATTGGTCATTTTGGTCAGGTGCCAGCGAGGTTACCTTTAGCTTCTTAACCCTTTACAGGTGAGAGGAGCTTTCCCCTGGCCAGGAGGGATTTCAAAGCGGTTTACCCTTCCCTTTATTTTTATGACAAGCACATATGAAGTCAGTGGCCAAGATGAGAAGACACCCCAGGTCCCTTGACTGAGAGTCTTATATTTTAACCTCTATACCATGCTGTCATAAACATCCAGCTAAGGGTAACATAAAATCCCTCCTTTACCTGTAAAGGGTTAAGAAGCTCAGATAACCTGGTTGGCACCTGACTAAAAGGACCAATAAGGGGAGAAGATACTTTCAAATCTGTGGGGGAAGGTTTTTGTTTTGTGCTTTTTTGTGTTCTCTTCAAGACAGCGAGGAACCAGGGCAGGGAAAATACGTCTCCTAAAGCCATACCTGAACTAAGCATCTAAGATTACAAATTGTAAGTAAGAGGAAGGAAATGTGTTAGATTATCTTTTGTTTTAGCTTGTGAATTTTCCATAGGCTAAGAGGGAGGTTTTTTCCTGGTTTTTTTTTGTAACATTAAGATTTTGCCTAGAGGGGAATCCTCTGTGTTTTGAATCTGATTACCCTGTAAAATTACCTTCCATCCTGATTTTACAGTGGTGCTTCTTTTACTTTTTCTTTATAATAAAGTTCTGCTTTTAAGAACCTGATTTTTTTTTAGTGTCCTAAAAACCCAAGGGGCTGGTCTGTGCTCACCTTGTTAACCTATTTGGTTGGTATGTTATTCTCAAGCCTCCCTAGGAAAGGGGGTGAAGGGGCTTGGGGGGATATTTTGGGGAACAGGAACTCCAAGCGGTTCTTTTCCTTGAATCTTTGTCTAACTCACTTGGTGGTGGCAGCAATACTGTCCAAGGACAAGGAAGAATTTGTGCCTTGGGGAAGTTTTTAACCTAAGCTGGGAGAAATAAGCTTAGGGAGTCTTTCATGCGGGTCCCCACATCTGTACCCTAGAGTTCAGAGTGGGGAGGGAACCTTGACACATGCTTTCTCCATATTAATGGATAACTCTAATTATAATTACCAAAACCCTATATTTATCAAACCCAGTATTTCATCAGACAGAATTGGGATCTGATTGACATAGGTGGGGGGAAGTTTTTAGAAATACCAATATTTGGTAATTATTGCTACAATTCATTAGAATTTGAAAATAGTTAATGAAACAAATTGAAATTCATTTTTTGTTAAAATATGAAAAAATATTTATTTTTCACTGTAATTTGTGCCCCTTGATCAAGATCCTCATTATTCCATGGGAAAAGGTGATATTAAAACTAGAAAGAACTTATTTGAGTGAAGACTTACTGAACAGAATTTATTTGAATTGATGACCTTTCACGTGTAATTCCTAGATTCTCTTCTAGTGACTTCAGGAAGAGAAGGATTGGGCTCATTAATGTGCGTGTTCCGTTTGTATAGTTTCTCCCGTAAGTCTTTTTTAAATAGATGATTATTTATAAGGCTGAAAGTAAGGATAAAAAGGCAGTTAAGGAATTCTAACCTCTCTTATTACAAATGTTCTTTGTTTGTGTGCTTCTACCAGAAGTAGCATGGTGAAATGATTCTATGTTGTTCGTGATTTAGTAACTCGGCTTTGTAAACTACAGTGAGGTGTTTTTTGTTGCCACTCTATTTGAGAATAACCAAGCAGCTGTGAAGAATTTGGTTGAGACAGCTAACTTGGCAACCAGGCTTTCTCCAGGTGTGTTCTGACTTTAGTGTGTGCTGATTTTATTGCTGTCAGCGGAGGCTTGCTTCATGGAATGCTATGTGCTGAAGAGACAGAACTTCTATCTATCTATCTATCTATCTATCTACCTAAAGCACTTAATGGGACTTTTGGGCCATAGAAATATTAAGCTCTTGTCTACCTAAGGGAATTTTCTAAAAATGTCCCTATTGCTAAAACTAGTGCAACTGCAATGTTGGGGAGTGTAGATAAGGCGTCCATGGTTACTAGCAATTAAATTATCTCAGAAGCAGTCTGATCAAATGAGGAGCCCCAGCCCCTGCAGGAAGCTCAACTCTATTCCAGTGAGTTGACATGTGCCCAGCGGTTTCAACCACACCGCTGTGTCCCCCCCGACCTCCCGCGAGGGGTCTGCCCCACCTGCCTGGCTCCCAATTCCCCAACTTGTGCCCATGCTGGGCCTCCCTTGGAACCCAGACCCGACCCATCACTCCACAGATGTCTGAAGTTGTCACAGCAACTGCAGATTAGCTTGCAGCAGCTGTTCAACATCATTAGTGTCCCCAGCAAGGGTGCTCCCTCCAGATGGGTCTGATATGGATTCTGGGACTCCCATTCCTGGCCCTGGCCTATTTGTTACCCCGCAAGGCTCACTCCTGTCCCCGTCAAGTACACTCTGAGATGGACAATTTGAGTCCGGATGCTTCACCTCCCTGAGACTCGTGCAACCGCATTGTCATATTAAAGCAGGATATCACCTGTGCCACCTGTCCCCCCAATCTCAGTCTATTGCAAAACACACTCACCCCTGGAATCAGCCTCACCCCCATCTCCTGGGTTCAGTGTAGAAGAACATTGTGGTTCTGGGCGGCCCAGTACACTTTGGAAGCCCTGCAGTGCTGTGGAAACAACCTCAGAAACAATCTCACTGACCACTTGCTGCAAATGGCTCTGCCAGAGCTTGCACCTTTAAAACCTTCTCCCCTTACATTCCAAGGGGGTGAGTCTATGCTGCAAAGCTGACCAACATCACCTTTTTGCAGCAGTTTCTGACCTTGTTTCCCCTCTCCCCACCCCTGCCATAAAGCACTACTGCCTTCCTCTGGATAGCCTGGACAATGGCCCCCCTGCTTACAGTGCAGGGTGGTCATTATCCACCACACCCGCCAAATCTTTTTCTGCGTCACCACTTCCCAGGATATATTCCCCCAATCTTTGTTTTGAGATGTATATATTTACATTTAGCCACGTTAAACTGTGTATTGGTTGCTTGTATGCCCAGTTTACCAGGTGACCAGGTTTCACTGTATCAGTGACCTGTCCTCTTCATTATTTACCACTCTCCCAATTTTGATGTCATCTGCAAATTTTATCTGTGAAGATTTTGTTTTCTTCCAGGTCATTGATAAAAATGTTAAATACTGTAGGGCCAAGAACTGACCCCCTGTAGAACTCCACTGGAAACACACCCATTTGATCATGATTCCCCATTTACAATTACACATTGAGACCTACCCTATAGCCAGTTTTTAATCCATTTCGTGTGTGCCACTTTAATTTTATATAGTAGTTTTTTAATCAAAATGCCATGCAATATCAAGTCAAATGCCTTACAGAAGTCTAAGTCTATGAAGTCAAAAAGTATATTACATGCCTGAGCTGGCCATGCCCTACCCCCTCGTCCTCCAGCCAATGGCACACAGTTCTTGGGCTGTGCTGACTCCACTCAGGATGTGTTAAGTGCACCTCCTTAGTCGACATCACCAGAGTGAATCTCTGAGTGGGAGGATCGAGGCAGTGGCAGCACACAAGCTACAACATTACTTTTCTCTTTGCCAGCATGGATGGGTCTAGTCCTATATACTTAAAAATTCATGCCCTATGTTTCAAATAGCACCCTAGTTTAACTGAATACAATTATAAAGATCAAATTCAGTGTTTTATGTTGTTACAGCTTATCATTACTCTCAACTTGGGAAATGTAAACAGACTAGTTAGTTTCTAGTCCATTTCTCTTTCAGTTTCTCCTGAACTAGCTGTAGGAACCTGGATGGAACCTGGATGGGGAGTACAGGTTTCTAGAGGGAAGAGTTGGAGAAGGCTCAAGGAAGTCAGTCTATGTGTCAATAGCTAGGAATGCTGAGCTGGTTTTGGAGCAGTACAATAAATAATTGCTTTAATAGATACAGTGTAGTATGACAAGAATAGTTGTCTCCAGTTATTACCTAGTGCACAGTACATAAAACACTAACTAAATGCAGCAGTGCTTGGGCAGCAAATGTTAACACTGATAATTAGATTATATCATGGCTGGCCCAGCAGTGGGAAAGAAAAGGGTTCTGTGCATTGTAGGAATGGGGGAGGAGGACTATTGAAACTCGGGACCTGGTACACAGCCCTTTTCCCTGTCAACACTTTAGACTGGCATGGTAATAGAACCGTGCCATAGCCCAAGCAGTGCTTAATTTTGCCAGGGTTTGCCAGGGCTGAGCCCGGGCGTCTCTCAGTTTGACAGTTCATAGCCCTGGCACCTCTGGGCTTAGCAGTTCGTAGCCCCCGTACATCTGGGCTTACCGCATCAGTTGTGCAAGTAAAAAAAATTGCTTGAGCTCCGGCACCTAATTGCTTGAGCCCCGGCACCTCTTTCATTACAAATTAAGCACAGAGCCCAAGGCACATACCTTCTCTCCTTACTTACATCCCTGCTCATGCCACATTCCAAGAGGCCACCCACACGTCCAGTCCTTGAGTTCCATACAGAAGTGTTCTGTCTGCATGTAAATAATTGGTTAATAGACAAAGCACTAAAGTACATGGAGCGGGGTTCCTGTTCATTACTTTTATGTGGAGTTTTTCAAACATTTCGCAGAGGGCTGGGGAGAAGATGGATGAGGACAGGGCTATGACCCAAGGCCAGTGTGAAGTGAGGGATCTGAACACTGCAACATTTTGGAAAATGCTGCGGCCCCTGTTCCAGGTAATGTGACTAAGTCAACCAGGATGCATCTAGGTGCCTGCTGTTGTATCTCACTCACAATACAGCTCACTTCAGTGTGAGTGGTTTGCACTGGAATTTAAAAAAATGGAAAATTTTCTATTGTTTGGCTTGGAAAAGCTTTATAAGGATGGTTGTGTGGTTCCAGCACTGAACTGGGACTTGTGAGATCAAGATTAAATTCCTATGACCTTGGGCAAGTCACTTAATCTCTCTGTGCCTCAGTTCCACGCCTGTAAAATGGGGATAATAATACCTCTTTTCTCCCACCTTTGGTCTGTTTGTCGATTTATACTGTAGGACCTCCAGGGCAGGCACTTAGCTGCTGCTTCTTTCCCTTATCCCATCATCTGGGGTTGGGTTGTCAGGTAAGCATCCTCATCTGTCTGAGATGGCACTAGATGCACCTATTTACCACCTTCTTTGATGCAATCAACCCATCACTTCATTTTACCTTGGTGTCTCTTTCCTACCCCCTTCTTCATTATGGCTTCTTCTTTCATCTTCTGTATGTGTCTAAGCCAGCAAAGTTGAGCTTCCCAGTAATCATTGGCAAATGGTGTTACAATATCCTCCTCCTTCCCTGTGGGTCTCATTTTTGAAGTGCTATAGATCTCTTTGCCAGCCAACTGTGAGTAGTTTACAAGCTTGGAGTTCAGGTCATTTAGGACATTCTCTTTGGCCTTCTTCACTGCTGTGTGGCCGCTCGCTTTGCTTCTTTGTATGCGCTTTTATTTACACTCAGTGGGTTCATTTATTCTCCTTTACACACCAGTTTTTGTCCTGCTTGCACAAACTTCTCTGCTGCAATTGCCCATAACTTCCTGTACTTTAATCTTGTTTCTTTTGAGCTTAGTTCCCCCCTTGTCCAACTCTCTACTGCAATCTTTGCCACAAGAGGTTTGTGCTGCAGCACTACCATCTTGCTAAATATCACTTTGCAGTCCATAACTCAACTCCATTGAGATTTCCTCACCATCAATCTAGCTTTTGTATCCACCACAGATGCATGTGGCCACATGACTCATCCTCCTTTTGAACCATGTGACCTATCATCCATGGATTAGCAATACATGTCTAGTAACACTTTCCCTTCCTTATTCATTGTGCCTAGGCACTTATCACTTAGGGTATGTCTACACTGTATAGTAAACATGGGTCTGTGGGACTTGTGCTTTAGCATTACACAGCATTGTAAACCTGAATTTACAGTTGCTGGACCTGAGTCTCACAACCATGCTAACATGTCCATACTGCATTATGCAGTCCTTCTGACTCAGATCTGTGGCTTGAGATGCATTTACATTGCAAAATGATAGGGCTTAGACCTAAGTCACAGTGGGACTTGAACTTGGACCCAGGTGGGTCCAAGGACCTGAATCTGTATTGCTTGCAGACCCGAGTCAGAAAAAATTGTGTGTGAACAGCTGTGAAGATTGGGCTCAAATCTGGGTCTGATCCAGGGTGACAATGCAGTGTAGACATGCCCTAACTAGGAATTTGTACAGGGCCTACCACAATGGGGCCTTGATCTTTGCTGGGGACAACAGGAGTCACTGTAATACTAGTGCTATTCCTAATTTTTTTTTAAAATGGCAAATCTATACTGTCTGAACCAATTGAGCTCCAAAAACTTAAAGTATTACAGAGAAGATGGCTGAGTAGGGTCTTTTTTTTCTTTCTTTTAATATCTGGCACAAGTCAGTAGTATCTGATGGCTTTGCAGCAGCCTGTGAAAATTGTTGGTAGTCAAAGTCCAGTTGCTAGTGAACAGCTGTTCAGCTCAGAAAAACTACAATTACAATTGCCATTAATGGACTCCCTTATTGGTAGTTTTATCACAAAGGCAAGGATTGAATGGACACAGATACTGAAATACCCCCATGCATACTTGAAGAACAATTGCATTTGACCTCTTGCTAACACACTGTTGTTATGGAAAGGCATTGAAACCAGTGTACATTCTAGAGATTAACACAACAGAGAGACCCCTTATTTTGAGGAATACAGTTGTGCATTCTAGCCATGTACTGCCAGAGGATCTTCATTTACCATAAAATATTGTATGTCCTTGATCCAGCAGCTGACAGAAATTTTCTGCCTGGAACTAAAGCTGGCAAAAGGAAGGACTCTGGTATGAATCTGCAATCCTTCAGAACGATATATGAGAGCCTGAGGTTAGGAGATTTTTTAAACGATCCTGTAATACACTGTAACGTCTGGGAAATAAAAATATGAAAAGTTTCTTAATAGATAAATCTATAGAAATATTTGTTGTTGGTATGCTAAATTCTTTGGGCCAAATTCTGAAGAAGGTCTGAATTGGGACTGAGTAAAAACTCTGTAAGGCTTCAGAATTTGATTCTTTGTGTTTATCCCTGTTAGAATAATTGTCTCCATCTTCTGGGAATTAGATTTGTTCTTCAGATCAAGGATTATACATTTCATTCTGATACTCTTAGAGTGACCGTCTCAGTTCCCTTTGGATTTAGGTGAAGCTGTATCAGGGGGTATTTGAGTGGAGTCTATTCCTTCTGTCCTTTTTTTCACCACCTCTTTTTTGGTGGTGGGAGGCTGAAGGGGAAACTCAGTCGCATACAGTCTTTTTTTTTAAAATCCTTAACGCTTCTCCTGGGTGACTGACACAATCATACTGCACCCTAATACTCCATGTGGGAGGGGCCAAGACGTCAACCTGCCACGCTTACCTCTTTTTTGTTGACGTTGCTTGATTAATATTTTGTGTATGTGTTGACTATCCAAACAACTTTAAACAAAGGCCAGTTCCTTCTTCCTAAACTGGAAACTGTGAGAGGACACTTCAGGGATTTCTCATACTTTTCGGCCCATATACTTCAACCTTGATCCTGTGGGGACCACCCAGGGTGGGGGAATCACTGAAAGTTGGGAATCTCTGATGCAACAGCAGCTGCTTATTCCAAAGTATATGGCTATTCTGTGACATGGGCTAATCTCTCTTGGGATGCTGGAGAGATTCTCCTAACATGGATCAGAGAAAAAAACAGTGAATTTTTCAGTTAGCCAGTCCTTATCCATTTATGTTGCCTTTGAAAGGCTGTAAAAGCCTTTGTTTGAAGCTCTCTATTCAAATCATACTTGCACCCAACTGAATGATAAAGGCAGATGGATTGCAAACTCATTCCCCATGTCAGAGGGGAAAGAGGGGCCTTTCCTGTCTGATGATTTGTGATCAACACAATGGAAAAAAACAACTCTGAATCAGTAAAGCATGCTAAGAATATTTAAGGAAATGTGTTGAGACTAGTGTTAAGATTTCAGATCATGGGAACTGGACAGATAAGTCTGAATGAGAATTGACATAAATAGCCTTAGAAATGTTTCTTCTTATCCTTTTAAAGCTAAAAAATTCAGAACTCCTGCCATTCAAAACTAATTGCATTACAGAATGCTAATTCTACGGATCATCCCAGGCAGAGGGTGAAGAATTAGAGAGGACTTCCAAAGGTGAAACCTCACTTATTTTTTAACCTGGCACAAAACTTTGTACGAACGTAGGGTTGGTTTATCTGTTGGTTTATCTTTTAAACAAAGGCTTTGATTTTAATGTTACACCAGCATATGTGAAATCAGAATTAGGCCACAGGCTTCAGTTCGTTAAGTTAGCATCATCAGCAGTACAAATACCCCAATCTGTCTAAACACAGTGAACTCTGGGTAGTGGGCAGGAAAAGGAGTCCCAGTCTACAATATTCTGGGAACGTCATCTATATGCTGATTGTTGGCTTAAAGGCTCATCTTTGAGATGTCAGCTAGCTCATCCCCCTTACGCTGAGGTAGGACCAAGTATACTTAGACTATCCCTGACAGGTGTTTGTCTAACCTGTTCTTAAAAATCTCCAGTGACAGGGATTCCACAGCCTCCCTTGGTAACTTATTCCAGTACTGAACTATTCTTACAGTTAGACATTTTTTCCTAATTTCTAACTTAAGTCTCTTTGCAGCAGATTTATGCTGATTACTTCTTGTCCTACCTGCAGAGGACATGGAGAACATTTGATCACCATCCTCTTCATGACAGCCCTTAACATATTTGAAGACAGTTATCAGGTCCCCCCTTCAGTCTTGTCTCAAGACTAAATATGCCCACTTTTGTAACCTTTTCTCATAGGTCAGGTTTTCTAAACCATTTATCATTCTGGTTGCTCTCCTCTGGACTCTTGCAAGTTTTTCCACATCTTCCTTAAAGTGTGGTGCTCCAAACTGGACATAATACTCAAGATGAGGCCTCACCAGTGCTGAGTGAAGTGGAACAATCACCTCCCACATCTTCTATGTGACACTCCTCTTAATACACCCCAGAATGACATTTTGCCTTTATTTTCTTTTTTCTTTTTTTCTTTTTTTTGCAACTGCGTCATATTGTTGGCTCATATTCAATGTGTGATACCTAATCTATTATAACCCCTGATCTGTTTCAGCGGTACTGCTGCCTAGCCACTTATTCCTCATTTGTGTTTTGAGCATTTGATTTTTCCTTCCTAAGTGCAGTACTTTAAACTTGTCTTTATTGAGCTTCACCTTGTTGCATTCAGACCAATTCTCCGATTTGTCAAGGTCATTTGGAATTCTAATCCTGTCCTCCAAAGTCCTTCACATCAGAATGTGGAGTACAATTATTAAATGATCACTAAACACTTCTGTACCCTCTCCCAGCTGCTCTTCATGACGAAGGCTGTCTCTCACTTTGGACCCAAATGACTTCCTGTCCTACAATGACTCGCTCCTATCTTATTAAAATGACTGTCAATAATTCACACTGGGAAGGCAGAATTGTGAAACACAGGAGGTAAAAAATGTTGTTCATCAGAAAGAGATGAATACCAAATATATTTTAAGATTTCGCCACTCCTCCTCCTCCTCTCCCTGCATACACAAGTCCCATATTTGGGCCTTGCAGGCTAAGATGTACCAGGTGATATGTACCCTTTGCACAGTTCAGTATACCACAGAAAGACTGGTTTGCAAGTGATAAAGCGACTTAGAGCAGAGAAATGTCAGTGACTTCACTGTGAGCAGGCTCTTGTGTGAGAAATTATTTTTTAGCATGGAAGGTAGACTTACATGTGCATATGGCCTCTTGTGCAAATAATCCAAGATATTTTATGTTTTGCATTGCATGGTATGAATAAGATCATGTCAATTAAAAAAAACCTTAAGAAAAGACTATGGTCCAGACCCACAGATGGACTAGATCAGCATAGGTCCATTTGCATTCAACACAGGTGCACCAGTTTACACCAGCTGAGGATCTGGTCCTCTACTTCGCTGTCTCCCTTTCAAGGTCAACAACAACTAGATGCTTGGTGAACTCAAATGTTAATTAGTCACAGTGGTTTATGATCATATGATTCAAGCTGGTATTTATGAATGGTACGAAGCATAGTATCCAATAGACACAAACCTTGTCTACACTAGGAAAATTACCAATTGCTCACATTGAGTGTTGGCAGTATTGCATCTGCACTGGAGATGGATAAGATTTACCTGCACACGTAGGCAAGGACAAACTGTGTTGAGCACCACTTCAGAAACTGTGATTAAAACCAGGGATGCTGAGCGTGTTTGTTCTGAGCTATCCTGGCAGTGTTCAGAACAGGTACAGTGGAGACAGGGATAAAGAGAATGATCTGGGAGCAGAGTGAGAAAGCAAATCTTCTGAATCAGAAGGGGTAAAGTGGTAAACTGCTGGTGCATTTGGAGAGCAATTTTATAGTCAATAAGCTAGCTAACAGGAAGCCAGTGAAGGGATTACAGAGTGGGAATGATTTGCTGAGATAGATTAGTGGGCGTAAGTACCCTAACAGCAGCTCTCTGAACCATCTGCAGATGCCATTACATCCTACAAAGAAGTTAAGTGAGCAATAGATTACTAATGTTAACATGCTGAAGTGTAAAAACAAAACAGTGAGTTGGGGCTTTGCTGAACTTTTGAAGTTGATGCCAGTATCCCAGGGATATTAATAGGTTGTGACAATTTAAACAAAAAAACTAGCAGAACTATATTGTACACACACACATTTGTAATGTATCAGTAATTGTTACTAACTGATTCTCCATGTTCTAGCTCTCAGTCTGTCTTAAATATCTTATCTAGCTACCTGTCTTTCTACACTGTGCTCCTCACCAGAGAGTCCATCACAGTAGAATCTGTCACTAATTGTGTCAGAACATCTTTAGCCCAAGTATAGTAGTAGAAAGAATGCAACTGCTTCTCAGAGTTAATTCCAATACTGCACCTTAACTTGTGACCTTTGTGCCTGTATCTGGCAGCATCCAGGACACAGTGTGTACTATAATAACATCTACGGATATGTGATTTCAGAAATGCCTAAGCACTTGAAATGAGTTTATGAACATGTGTTGGCCTGATTGGATTTCTGTGTTTTAGTTTTTTCCCATACTAGCCTGCTGAATCTCAACTATGTCCTGGTGTTTGTCACATGAGCAGAATTCCTAGTGAACCTATACCTGTTTTGTGAGCAGTAGCTGTTATTGCTAAGTGCCAGCAAAGTGCTCTAGTACTTGCTCTGAAGAGATGACAGCCTACAAGACATACACAGAAGTGCACTGGGAAAGCCAGAGGAGGGAGTAACTTGGCTGTTGTTGTTAATCAATACTTGTGGGCATTGTGAATAAATCTTTAGGAGGGACTTGAATGAGGAAAGAATTTGGCAAACTGGGTATGGGTAATTTTAAATTTGTATCTTTGCAAAAATATTTAGGATTGGCAACCCTAAAGAAGAGTGTAAAAATCTTTGGGGGCGGGGCAAGGGCCCATAACAGAGCCACATGATTGGGCAGCATGATGATAGATCAGGGGTGGGCAAACTATGGCCCGGGGGCCACATCCGGTCCTCCAGATGTTTTAATTTGGCCCTCTAGCTCCTGCCGGGGAGTGGGGTCCGGGGCTTGCCCCGCTCCAGCTGAGAGTGGGGTTGGGGGCTTGCCCCGCTCCGCATGGCTCCCAGAAGCAGTGGCATGTCCTCCCTCTGGCTCCTATGCGTAGGGGCAGCCAAGGAGCTCTGCACACTGCCCCTGCAGCTCCCATTGGCTGGGAACTGTGGCCCCTGGGAGCTGCAGGGGTGGCACCTGCAGACAGGGCAGTGCACAGAGCCGCCTGGCCACATCTTCGCGTAGAAGCTGGAAGGGGAACATGCCTCTGCTTCTGGGAAAAGCTTGAGGTAAGCACCATCTGGAGCCTACACCCCTGACTCCCTCCTGCACCCCAACCTGCTGACTCAGCCCTGATCCCCCTCCTTCCCTCTGAACCCCTCGGTCCCAGCCCAGACCACCCTCCTGTACCCCAACCCCTCATCCCCAACCCCAGCCGGAGCCCTCACCCCCTCTCCCCCGCACCGCAACCCCTAATTTTGTGAGCATTCATGGCTCGCCATACAATTTCCATACACAGATTGACCCTCAGGTCAAAAAGTTTGCCCACCCCTGTGATAGATGAACTTCTGTGTTGAGAGATGCAGAGTAATATACATTGGACAAAATAATTTGAGCTAGTCATGTCCACTCCTGGGTTCTAAATTGACTGTAAGCTCTCAGGAGAAAGACCTAGGGTATGTCTACACAGCCTGCAGAAGCAAGCCTCCTAACCTGGATTGACAAGCTTGGGTTTGTGGGGCTTGTACTAGCACTGAGTAGACAGCTTTAAACTTGTCTCAGGCTGCAGCTCAGGCTCTGAAGCCTAGGGAAGGGGCTGTAACCTGAGTTGCAACTTCAAAACACTGTGTACACAGCTATTTTTGGAGTGCTAATGTGAGTCTGTTGACCCAGGTTGGGGGGCTTCTGCCACAGGCTGTGTAGATGTAGCCTTAGTGTCACTGTGAATAACTCCATGAAAGGCTCTGCTCAGCCCACAGTAGTGGTTAAAAAAGGCAAAGAAGCTGTTAGGATGTGTAAAGAATGGATAAAAAATAGTACTGAGAGTATTAGAATGCTGTTATCAACCTCCCCCCCCTTCTAACAAACAGAACAGAAATAGAAGGGGTTTAGAAATGGGCAACAAAAGTCCTTGGGAGACTTCCATATGAGGAGAGATTAGGACTGCTAAATTTAGGGAGGACACAAATAAGAAAAGATGTGCTATATATATATAATAATGAATGCTCTGAGAAAACCCATTTGCTTTTCTTAGCGACCTTTTTTCATAACACAAGAGCAGGGGACTGGACTAGATGACCTCTCAAGGTCCCTTCCAGTTCTATGAACTAAACTAGGCTAAACTAACAAGAGACCGTCTGATGAAACTGGAAGGCAATATATTACTATGACAAGAAAATACTTTTTTTGCACAACACATCATGACCCAGCGCAACCCATTGTCATACAGTGCCACTGAAGCCAAGAGCTAAGCAGCTTCCTCTGAAGCTAATTGTAGCAGAGAAGATACCAGCTTTGAATGAGCCATCAAACTGATCCAATGTGGCAAGTCCTATGTTCCTAATGCCACCAAAATCACTTGTGTGCACAAATGTCTCAAAATGGTAAACTGACGACTTCTTTGAGTGTATACTATAACACAATCAACCAGAATTCATCCCTATTGTCATGCCACTAGTTTCAATGGAGTTATAGGATGGCTGAATTTGGCTTCATGTGCATTTAAAAATGGATAAATATATATTCAGAGATATTTGATACCCTCTGTCATAAATATAAAGGGAAGGGTAAACCCCTTTGAAATCCCTCCTGGCCAGGGGAAAGCTCCTCTCACCTGTAAAGGGTTAAGAAGCTAAAGGTAACCTCGCTGGCACCTGACCAAAATGACCAATGAGGAGACAAGATACTTTCAAAAGCTGGGAGGAGGGAGAGAAACAAAGGGTCTGTGTCTGTCTATATGCTGGTTTCTGCAGGGGATAGACCAGGAATGGAGTCTTAGAACTTTTAGTAAGTAATCTAGCTAGATATGTGTTAGATTATGATTTCTTTAAATGGCTGAGAAAAGAATTGTGCTGAATAGAATAACTATTTCTGTCTGTGTATCTTTTTTGTAACTTAAGGTTTTGCCTAGAGGGGTTCTCTATGTTTTTGAATCTAATTACCCTGTAAGATATCTACCATCCTGATTTTACAGGGGGGATTTCTTTATTTCTATTTACTTCTATTTTTTATTAAAAGTCTTCTTGTAAAAAACTGAATGCTTTTTCATTGTTCTCAGATCCAAGGGTTTGGGTCTGTGGTCACCTATGCAAATTGGTGAGGCTTTTTATCCAACATTTCCCAGGAAAGGGGGGGTGCAAGTGTTGGGAGGATTATTCATTGTTCTTAAGATCCAAGGGTCTGGGTCTGTAGTCACCTAGGCAAATTGGTGAGGCTTTTTACCAAACCTTGTCCAGGAAGTGGGGTGCAAGGTTTTGGGAAGTATTTTGGGGGGAAAGACGCGTCCAAACAGCTCTTCCCCAGTAACCAGTATTAGTTTGGTGGTGGTAGCGGCCAGTCCAAGGACAACGGGTGGAATATTTTGTACCTTGGGGAAGTTTTGACCTAAGCTGGTAAAGATAAGCTTAGGAGGTTTTTCATGCAGGTCCCCACATCTGTACCCTAGAGTTCAGAGTGGGGGAGGAACCTTGACATGGTGGCATAGTGGTGGGATTAATCTGAAATCATTTTGAGATCCAGTTGAGATTTTTTGAACTAGAAATACAGATTTTAAAAAGGAAATTTTTTTTCCTTTGGAAAGGAAGTCCAGAAAGCAGCTTGTTTTTTCTCTGCTTTGTGGCCAAGCAGAGACAAAAGGGGATTATCTTTGTGAATTGCAGGTTTTCTTTGCCTGGAGGCAGGGTACTTAACTCCTGCAGGGAAATTCACAGTCTTCCAACCCAGAGTTTTTTTTTCTTTCTTCCTAAAAGTAAATAGGGGGTGTGTGTTCTACCCATTTGCTTTTTCTTTGGGCTGGGTAAGCAGGTTTCCAAGTAGTTGGAGGTTTTTTGCTTTAATTTGGGCCCAGAGCAGAGACAACTTGTCTTATGAAAGGAGACTCAGGGAGCTTGGCTTGTTTAGCCTAACTAAAAGAAGGCTGAGGGGAGATATGATTGCCCTCTATAAATATATCAGAGGGATAAATACCAGAGAGGGAGAGGAATTATTTAAACTCAGTACCAATGTGGACACAAGAACAAATGGATATAAACTGGCCACTAGGAAATTTAGATTAGAAATTAGACGAAGGTTTCTAACCATCAGAGGAGTGAAGTTTTGGAATAGCCTTCCGAGGGAAGTAGTGGGGGCAAAAGATCTATCTTGCTTTAAGATTAAACTCGATAAGTTTATGGAGGAGATGGTATGATGGGATAACATGGTTTTGGTAATTAAATATTCACGGTAAATAGGCCCAATGGCCTGTGATGGGTTTTAGATGGGGTAAGATCCAAGTTACCTGGGAAAGAATTTTCTGGGAAAGAATTTTCTGTAGTATCTGGCTGATGAATCTTGCCCATATGCTCAGGGTTTAGCTGATCGCCATATTTGGGGTCGGGAAGGAATTTTCCTCCAGGGCAGATTGGAAGAGGCCCTGGAGGTTTTTCGCCTTCCTCTGTAGCATGGGGCACGGGTCACTTGCTGGAGGATTCTCTGCTCCTTGAGGTCTTTAAACTACAATTTGAGGACTTCAATAGCACAGATATAGGTGTGAGGTTTTTTTGTAGGAGTGGTGGGTGAAATTCTGTGGCCTGCGTTGTGCAGGAGGTCAGACTAGATGATCATAATGGTCCCTTCTGACCTAAATATCTATCTATGACAAGGGAATTGTCTTTTTCTGTAGGCTGACAATCACTATCAGAGAATAGGTATTCTATTGCAGCACAGCAAAATTTTACAGCCAAGTTTTGTTTGTTTATTTCTAAACCTCGGGTGTAAAGTTAGTTAAAAACAGAGAGGTTAGAATGACCAAATCCTCAGCTCGACTACAGCTGGAATTAGCCAAATTTCAGGCTGAGGAAAAACAAAGGGAACATGAAAGACAGATAGAACTCATGCGGCTGGAGAAGGAGGTACAGGAGGCTGCCCACAAGAGGGAAATGGAGGCAAGGAAGCACGTGGAGGAGGAGAAAGAAAAAGAGAGGAAGCACGTGGAGGAGGAGAAAGAAAAAGAGAGGAAGCATGTGGAGGAGGAGAAGGAAAAAGAGAGGAAGCATGTGGAGGAGGTGGAGAGGATAAAGGCCCGGCAGAATATACCAACAAACCCTAGCAATCCTTCTCCAGGTACCACTTCCCATCCCAGAAAGTTCCCCACCTACAAGGCAGGTGATGATACTGAGGCCTTCTTAGAAAACTTCGAAAGGGCCTGCCTTGGGTACAACATCTCTACTGACCAATACATGGTAGAGCTGAGGCCGCAGCTCAGTGGACCCTTAGCTGAGGTGGCAGCTGAAATGCCTAAAGAACACATGAACAAGTATGAACTGTTTAAATCCAAGGTGAGAGTCAGAATGGGGATAACACCCGAGCAGTCTCGTCGGAGGTTCAGAGCCCTAAGGTGGAAACCAGACATGTCATTTACCCGACATGCCTACCACATTGTGAAACATTGGGATGCCTGGATATCAAGAGCAAGTGTTGAATCTCCAGTAAATTTGCCCTTCCTAATGCAAATGGAACAATTCTTAGAGGGTGTTCCTGAGGAAATAGAAAGATACATCCTAGATGGGAAACCCAAAACTGTAATCGAGGCAGGAGAGATTGGAGCCAGATGGGTGGAGGTGGCAGAGAAGAAGAAAACTGGTCGCAGTTGGAGCGGCGACCAGAAGGGACCACCCCAGACCACACCCTATTACCGGGGGCCACCCAAAGCCCCACCTACCTCCCAAAGAACCCTCCAGACCCCTTATCGTCCTGCCACCCCATTCTCCAGCAACCCTCCTTGCCCCAGTGACCCGTCAGCTGGACGATGTTTTAAATGTAACGAGCTGGGGCATGTAAAGGCCAACTGCCCCAAGAACCCCAACAGATTACAGTTCATTGCACCGGAATCACACCAGAGGTCCACAGGCCCAGATACCTCCCAGATACCCTTGGAGCAGAGGGAAACTGTGAGTGTGGGTGGGAAGAAGGTCACCCCGTGGAGGGACACCGAAGCACAAGTGTCAGCTATCCATGCTTCCTTAGTGGACCCCAATTTAATCAACCCAGAGATCCAAGTGACGATTCAACCCTTCAAGTCCAACTCTTTCGATTTGCCTACAGCCAAATCGCTGCCCCACTGACAGACACAGACCCTTTGTTTCTCTCCCTCCTCCCAGCTTTTGAAAGTATCTTGTCTCCTCATTGGTCATTTTGGTCAGGTGCCAGCGAGGTTACCTTTAGCTTCTTAACCCTTTACAGGTGAGAGGAGCTTTCCCCTGGCCAGGAGGGATTTCAAAGGGGTTTACCCTTCCCTTTATATTTATGACACCCTCATTACATTTTACCAACTCTTACTGAAAAAACTGTAAGGTTCTAACCATTGAAGTATAATCAGGTTTTATAAAATTAATAATTAAGCATACCTCTGAAATGCATACCACAATATTCACTCAATTACTCTCGAGTTGTCAGGCCAGTTCATGTTTGACTAACTTTAAATAGACTTCCATAATACATCTGAGTGGGCAGCAAGCTACAATCCTACAGTTTCTAAAAGAATGTAAATATGGGTTGTGGGTTCTGCTATCTCTGATTGGTGACAGTCTCTGAGAGGGGGGTCCTGCTCATACTGAAGTCAGTGACAATATTCAGTATGAACTGAAATGGATTCATTATCATACGACTTGGTGATCTGAGTGCAAATCAAGTTTACTCATATGGACCTTTTACTATAATTTTAGTGAGTGTGTATGTGTGTTTATTTTAAAGGAGTTATATGAGCACATTGATACATGCTCAGTCTTGCTGACGTGTAACAGAAGCCGAGGGATTTATATCAGTAAGCGGCTTAAAGAATACAGTATCTGACTTGGGCATGTCTTAACAGTGGGAGGTGGCTGGACTGATTATATCAGTTACTTTTTTCATGCATGCCCGCTGCACTTGTATACAGGTACAACAAGACTTTAGCATTTTCAGAAAGCTGTCATATGATACATTGGATTACAGACAAACAAGATGAAATTTCTTTGCTATTTAGGAGCTTGAAGGGCTTGACTCCCACTTACATTCCTAGTTCCCCGATAATCAAGATGAAAGAGAGGAATTAAAATAGAGACGTAAATTCTCCTTAATTTACAAAAATATATTCCTTTCAATCTGCAAACCCACACAGTAGTTATCCTCCTAGATTCTCCCCTACATTAAAGACGATTTGCACCATGCCACTGGAATAAAGTTGTCCTGAAGCCAGTGTAGCCAGGCATGGGAGGAATCACCCCAGCAACGGAGAATCCTCTAGTGGTTCAGAGTTCCCTGCCACCCCACCTGTGGCTAGCATATAAAGGAAAAGGAGGGACTAGCCAAGGGAAAGGGATCTCAGCTGGGGCATCTCTGTGCTTTGGTGATCTCCAGCTATCCCTTGGAGCTGTTGATAGCTGGTGTAACTTACTGCATTCTATAGACTATAGGCTACTCTAAGTTATGCCAGAGGACCAACGCAGAGACAGCCTAGGATAGGAGATGCACAAAGCCCCTTGCTGTCACTATGCACTCCTCAGGTGCAACCAAGAATCAGAGCCAATGAATCTGTTCTTAATCCTGTGACTTGCATTGAATCCTGGCACACAATAAAACAGAACAAGTCAAGTCATGTCAGTTCTTTCCCCTCATCAATACCTACAGCAGACAGAGCTGTGTCCAAAATGTTAAGAGTGATAACAGTGTTTTTAGTCCCTAAATAGGTTTAATTCCATGGTGCCCATCTCCTGCTTAGAGGCAGAGATACTTTCTGATGCACTTAAACTCCCTGGCTTGTTTGAAGAGAGAAAACACATTTCTCTGAAGTCAAACATCTTTTGTGCAAAAGTGCTCTGTAACCTACTTAATGTTTGTCTCCTCCTCCTCAGAAACCCGAGACACAATTGGAGACTAAAAAAGGATTTCTCAAGTGTGTGTGTGATTTCTAAGATTAACACTAAGGCTGCCTATTAGCTCTGGTTGCATTTGGTGTGGATTCTGAGGTAACTGAGGGCGCTGGGGCTGCTTATTTCTGTGAATGGGCAGGTAAGCACAATAAGATTAATGCCACATAGGATTAAAACCTTTGTAACTACTGCCTTACAGGAATGCCTTTGCCCACAAAGAGCAACAGTGTTCCTGGCAGACTTGTAGGTAGGCTATGATGCAGAAGGAACCCTCCAAAAACAGCATTAAAATTAGTTTATTTTCCCAATATCTATACAATGTGCCAATCACAATCTCTTCAGGCAAACTGACAAGAAAATTTAAACACCCAAAATAATATGCCCAATAATTACTCCCATTAAATGGGCGGTGTAGAGGCAGAAGCAAATATAGGTAATAAGGAGGAGCTTTACATTTTCATAACAAGATACATACATGGTCTCTTGTTTATAGACTTGCTTACACAGCCTGCATTTGAAATAGAATAATTGCATAATTGACTGTGTCTCCCATGTAATTTAAACAAACAAACAAAAAACCAATCCAACCCACCAGAATAACCAATAGCAACTAGGAGTAATGGGTTGATAAAGAGAAAGGGAAATTTTGATTAAATATCAGGAATAGATAGAGATGGTGCAAGGCTGGCAGACTGTCTGTGAGAATGTGGGCTTTTCTGTTGTTAGTCTGGATTCTGTTGCCAAAACCAGGCATAAAATTCAGGATAAATACTTCTTGCTGACAGTTGGATCCTATTATTATTATGTAACCAGGGTATAAAGCAGATGGGGGATATCATTTGAGCTAGTGGCACCTAGCCAAACACCAGGAGAGGGTTAGTTTGGACATGACAACTGCCTGGGGTGTGATCATCCCAATCTTCTCCCTTCTGTCTATGCTGGGTATGAGGTTTGCAAAGACCCTTAAGAAACAGAAGAGCAAGTGATGGGAGAGAGTGAGTGAGCTGGAGTTGGCACTCATCCTTGCTATGTGGGCCAGAGCCGGCCAATTGCCACAGTAGGTGAAACTATTGCAGTAATTTATCATGCACATGACAAAACAGATGAAATTTATTGCATTTCACAGCTCTAATCAACTTTTATGTAATTAATATTTTTTCAGAATTTTTTTTCCCAAAGCCAAAAGGCTGCAGCCCCAGCAGCATTAGGCACATATAGGTTTATCTGTGGAAATTCTTCAACCCACAAGAAATATTTTTTTGTTTTTTTTCCATTTCAAACTGGATCTTGTTGCTCAGGATGGGATGGCACAGATTGCTTAGCAGGATCATCAGTCCCTGGATGACAATCAGCCAGTGGAGGATGTGGTGGGGAAGGAGGCTGACAGGAGGCTGTCAGACAGTTTTTATTGACTCATTGTTTTTAATTTACACTTCAGCAGTGGAGGGTCTGAAGAACTTCTTGTCTATTTTTCAAGGTCTTGACTGCTCCGAAAGGAGTTTTTACAGGTTCTTGTCAAAAAGTGATATTTCTGGATTATGCCTCAGCTTGTTATACCATAGTGCTCCCCTTTCACATGGCTTAGTGCTTTATGGTATGAGCCATGGTGCATAGCTTGGACAGGTGAGTGTGTATGTAGTGGAGCAGATGTACTACACTTGTAGTCTTGCATGCTTATAAAGGAAATTCAAGAATCCCCCAGCCCCTACGATATGTCCTATGGACGCTTCCCCTCCTCACCTCAAACTCGGATACACCTCGTGCCACACCTAATCATTCATAGTCCCAGTACTTCCACTGTGAAGATGGGTCACAAGTGTGGGAGGGCTCTCTGGGACAGTGTGATGTGCACACCCTGCTGACTGACTATGAGGACTCATTAAGTCTTGCTTGTGCTCACAATTACTGACTCTATCATCGTGTCAAAGAGCGTAGGAGAACAGGATGTCTCAGCTAAACAATCTGCTTAGAGGTAGCAGCAGATCTCCTGGCTGCCTCAGCTAAACAATCTGCTTAGAGGTAGCAGCAGATCTCCTGGCTGCCTTTTAGGCAAGGGTACAATCTGAGAGGACTTTGTTGGTTGGAAAGACTCCTCTTCAGGAAGGGCAGCTAGGAAAGATGAAACAGGAAAGGTATTCATACCAGGGAGGCTCTAGAACATTTTGGATCCTGAGGCTGTCATGTTATGAGAAGACATCACAGGGCAGTCAAGAGATTTTATCAATATGTGGTGTGCCTCTCTTCACTGTGGACATTTTGTGATGGTCCAATAGGTGAAATCTGATAGGAGGTTTGGAAGGGCACAGGTATGAAAGTGTGGAGGTGGTGTCTGCCTCTCCCGTTCCCCAGAACCATCATCAGGAAGTTGGCCTAAGTGAGATTTGGGTTCAAAGTAAGATAAGTCCTCCAAAACAGGCACTTCTTCCACCATGGCTAAGAGTCCCTTGATGTAGGCAGAGTTGATGGGAAGGATTGGAGGGGGTATAGTACTAAGTTGGCTATAAAGAAATTCAGATGTTGGCACAAGATATCCTCTGCCTTTGTGTGACATCTTCTTAAAAGTGCAAGTGAATGTCTATGTGTAGAAAAGTAATGGGGAAATATTCTCGAAGTATGCATTGTTTTTACTTTGCAGGTTTGATTCTGCCATCAGTGCTCTTTTCACTAATTCTTTACCTCCAAAATTATTTCTAACTTGCCAAGTCTCTGAGCAGCTTCAGACAAGCATCGTTATTTTTGTAAAAAGAAACTGTCACAGAAATATTCCCTCCTTTCCATTTTAAAGGTGTATCCTCCTCAAATTAATAACATCCAAGGCTCAGGACTGATAAATAACAGACATGGGCCAGTGACAGGTTCAGGGTCTGAAATCTCATGAACCTGTCCAGGTTACAAACAGATGCTTTATGTTTCAATAGACTGAATTTCTCCATCTGCATCTAATCAGAAGGTTGCACCCTTTTTTCTTGGATGTGCACTTTGCTATGGTAATCCATGCCAATGTCACTCTATGCTGGACTGTGGCAAGGAGGGCTACCTCTTAAATTTATTCAGTAGCTACTGAGGAATGCACTGGACGGGTTGGTAAGTGGAGTATCCTGTCATGAACATTACACCACTACTTTATGATCTGCCTTGGCTGTTGTCTTCCTTTTACATGGAATATAAACTATTAGTTTTGACATCTGAAGCCTTAAATGACTTGGGATCTGCTTGCCTGAGAAATGACCTCTCTTCCCCATCTAATACTGCCTCAGTTACAATCAGTGAGGTGCTTGAGCTGGTTTATAAGGGAGCTGCTGGTAGGATCCCTCATTTTTAGTTTTAGTTCCCCTCCGTTGGTGTGAGATAACCCAATGCTGCAGGCTCTCAAGCCCATCTTTTTGGAAAGGCATTTGAGGATAGCGCAAGTGTGTGGGATTTTGAAGATGGGTTTTTTGAGACCTGAAGGATGGCCTCTTTGTTTTTTGTGAAAAGACTATGTGTTCTATAGTACCTGATATGGAATTCTCTAATGTGTATTTTAATGTCTGTCCTGGGTTGTATTTTATTGTTTTGCCTAAATACTGCTTATATCTTAAATAAAATATTAATTTGGGTTCATATGAATAACTCACACTGGGTCAAGCCATGAATGAGTTACTCAGGTCATCTACAACAAGTAATGATAAAACCTTTGCGGCGCATGATTATTTATGTACTCTCATCTCCTGCATAGAATATATACACACCATACCCAAGATAAATGTAACACTTTTGAAATGACCAGGATGTTCCCGGTAAGACAACCATTGCTAAGAGAGGGGATATGATTTAACTTGAACCTATTTTGCACAGTGCAAAGGGTAATTAATGTTAGAAATGTAGGAAAGTTGAGAGGCATTGGTAAGGAAGAGGGAGGGAGGAAGAGGAAATCTTTACTTGGGCAATGTAAACCACACTCGCAAGTAATTTCCTTGTTACCATGAGACTCCACTTACTCAGAAACAAAGCAGCTTGTGCAGACAGGTTCCAGCTTTATTAAAGAAGAACATTTTCATTGCATGCCTCACAGAGTACATGTAAAAAGCCCTCTTGCAACATGACACCATTTGTTGCCAAGATCTATCTAATTATAGCAATGTTCTGCCTTCTGATCCCTTTTGTAAGGTAAGGAAGAATGATTCTCCTAAGAAACCTTATTTGCTACCAGAGAAAAATGAGTTGGGTTTAACACATCAGGAAAATGCTTATATGCCCCCCTATTGCCTAATCCTGCAAGGTACTGGATGTTTGCTGTGAGGTGCTGAACTCCCTCAGAAACTGAAGTGAGGGGTTCGCGGCAACGCTCAGCACCTTTCAGGATTGGGCTCCTGTGGAGTAATTGTGATGTTCTGTGTACTTCCCACTCCACAAAAGAATATGTTAATCTGAATTTACTTAATAAAAAGAACTATAAAGCAATCTCCTCTGTATTCCTCTGCATCTGATTTCCCTTAGCTGCTCAGCTTCCATCTCTTTTTCAATGTACAGTGGTGCCTGCCTGGTGTCTGAACTGTAGTTATTTTTCAGGTTCTCATGAGGCAGACTGACTATAGTGTGTTACTTTCTCTGATGTGGGTGTTAAAGAGCAATTGATGTCTTCTGGAAAACTATTCTGTCCTGTCATGTGTTCTGGTGGTTTTTCCTGCTTCACATTTTACTGTTTGGGACACCAGCATGAAAAGCAGGATATTTTCTAGCCTAAGAAATCATGTGCTCTTGCTGTATATTCCTTTCTTGAAATCATAATCCTCCGTGACACTATAATCATTTCTGCAGCAATTAGTTGTGATTATATAAGCAAAATTGTTTCAAAATCAACTTTTTTCCAAAAAATTCCATCTGGTGTCAGCAGATCTTTAAAGGCCTCATTACTCTAAAGGTTATCAAAAGTTTTATGATTGCTCTTTCCCTCCTGCTGCTTAATAAGTGCTTTGGAGCTTGGCTTTACCTTGTACTGACAATAATCCTGGAATTCCAAATGCTGTAATTATTTGCATTTCACAACTTTCACTGATAATACTTTAAATTTAGAATCTTGATACTCTCCTGGGTTACTTCAGCCATAGGCATATTTACAAATTAGAGGAAGGGAAGCTGGATATATTTTAATTACCACAAATTAATTTATGAAGAGACAGTGGCCTAGCACATTACTACAGAACGGGAGTCTGGTCCCACTATCCCTTGGAAAGATTTCCACAGATTGAAGATACTCAACAAAACTCATGGGCCAAATTCTGTACTCAGAATGTAAGTGTTCTAGTATAAACCAGTAGTAACGTCTCTGAAATAGAAAAAATTGCACTGTAATGTGGATTTGACTAAATCATATATTTTTAATCACAGGGAAATTCCCCACTTTTATGCACTTTCCAACTGTTTTCCTATTTTTTCCTAGTGTGAGAAGTGGGCTCCCCCTACCTTTTTCAAAAGAGAAAATAGAGAGGAAAAGAATAGAAATGAGAGGGAAATCTTGAAGGCCAAAAATGAAAAAATGAAACTTTTTAATTTCTAAATGTTTTATAAGTGAAAACTTAGTGTTATTTGGAAACTACATAAAATAAAAATTCTCATGGAAAACCCCAAATATTTTGGCTGAAAAGTTTCAAAAAAGGATTGTTTTTTCCTGTGGGAAATATGTTTGGGTTTTCAGACCACCTCTAGTCAGAGATTGTGATGGAGTGGGGTTTGCCTCCTTGCAGAATGGGCACAGGTCTTGACCCCCTCCACACATGACTGTCAGTGTCCCATAACATGTCAGGAAATTCCCTGGATCCCTGCCCCATGTGAACAGCTCCATATTCCTGCCTGCACAAACATGACACCTGCTCCCTGCCTCCGTCTGTGGGCTTGTGCAGGTGTAGATCAGACACCCACTGGAATTAACTGTCAGGAGTCAGGGCCTGCAGTACAGCCAGTCTTTGGTGACCTAATGAGTACAGCTGGCCTGTAGTGGGCTGCCTAATTGCCTATGCTGCCTAATTAGTTGGCAGACTGGCTCTTAAGTCCAGCAGCTCCAGTTCACTGGCTGCTCAAAGCATTTTGCCCATGGCTGTGATAGTGTCTGCTTGTTCCTAACCTTGTTCCAAGTCCAGCCCTTGCCTTCCCTCCATGTAACCCAGTTCTTGTTCCAAGCCCTGCCCTTTGACTCTGGCTCTGGTATTGGGCCTCTGATTCCAGCTCTGACCATGGGGTCTGGTTCCTGCCTGCTGACTCCTGTTCTAACCAACAGGCCTGACAGCTGTGCCAACCACTAGGTATGACCACCCACATCCTGGTCACCTGTCAGTAACTTTCAGAGTCAACATTAATTCCTCTGGGCATTTCGCTGTGGGTTTGACAGGGAATCATGCTGTGCAGAGCAATTGTTCTCTCTCTATCCAAGTATACCCCTTGTGAAACCATGGAAGCCCAAATGCCTAGGACTTTCGGGCCACAGGGAGAAATGGATGGTGCCATTTAGCTTGAAGAACACTCGCTCCCTCTGACAGATTTTTGGCCATTCTAGTGGGTTTTCTATTCCTTTTATCCACTCCATGCCTGAAAGTGAAGGTTGTGGTTTGGGAATAGGTATTTGTGCTGATAAGCTGTACTTACATGTTACACAGGCAGTATATAGATTATACATAGAGATCTATTTTTCTCCATGGATTTCTCAAAGTGGAAATTGCATCCATAATTCATAAAGAAAACTCTAAACACCTATTTTTGGCTCTTTATTAGGTTCTTGTTTTCAGTTGCCCTCTGTGGAAATGTGTAGATTTTTATAAATGAGCATTTGAGCTTTGGGAAAATGTTACATAAAAAGGGCAGGATCTACCCGTCTCAGTATTGCAGCATGCAAGTATGGGATTCATTCCAGCTGTGCTTTGTACCTTTGAACTGGTGCATGTTGCCGTGCGTGCAGTGAATGCATCTGCTACAGAAAGAGAGGCTGAAATGTACATGATAACATGCAAAGCAAAAGAGAATCATCTGTGGAACTTGTTTGTGTAGCAGCACTACTCCAAAATGTGTCTGTTTTGCTGCACAGCCCTGAACAGTTTTATAAATACCAAGAAATGGTGCATCTGGACAGGCAACTATACTGGTGAATACATACTCTAGTAACAACACAGTGCTACATGACCATCTACCAATAATGGATATATGGTATAACCATTTAGTTAGATGCCACTACTTTAAAAAAAAAATACTAGACTCCTGACCCAATGGCTTGTGGGAATTGTAACATCCTATTGCAGAACAATTCCAAGATGTCAAAGTTAGCTTTTGCAGAAATCTTAACTTTTTTTAATTTAAAAATAAATAACAAGAGTTGTCTGTGTTGACACTGGGTGCAAGTATTTAAATCTATCTAAATAAAACTTTTGCTGCAAGGGGCTGCCCCTTTTTTGGCATCAAACTCTATTGTTCAGTCCCATGGCAGTGCCTTCTTTTTTAGTCTGATGGCACTGTCTGTGCCGTTGTTTTCAATGGAAATGATACGGTCTGCAATTACCACACAACACATCATTGCTCAGTGACTGCAGCTATAGTAACTCACTACTTGACACTAACCAAGTGTAACAGAGCAGAACCGAATAGAAATGGTTTGTATGAACGGTATCTTTTTTCATTCCTATGTTATTTCATCAAGATTTGTTTGTGTGTGTGTGTTGGGGGGAATGCGGGTCCTTCTTTTCCTTTTGAAGATTAAGGGGCAAATTCTCTGCTGGTGTGAATTTAGCCTAAAATGTTCCTTTCAGCTGCAGTTTATCGCATCTTTCCCCCACTTGCCAAGGCTCAGGGCAAAGCCACTTCTCTTCTGGCTGAAGAGGCACCACGTTTGCAGTCTATCAATGGCAGCAGTCTGTAATCTACTACAGCAAAGCATTGTTACTGAGCAATGCAAGATGTCCTCTTCCCCACAGAAGGGCTAGCATTCAGGTACTGGAGTGAATGGTACCCTGGAAATACAAGACAGGGAGAACTTCTTCCTGGGCAGAGACCAGGGTTAGGAGTTAAACTTGCCTTTTCTGCAGAGCTATGAAGAGTATTAACTATTTGGCAGTCATGGCCCCTTTCCTCTGAATGAAATGATGATTCAGAAGTTAAATGTAAGCAACTTTTTGCTCACAGTCTAAGGGTCTGATCCACTGGGAGTCTTTCCATTGATTTCAATGGGCTTTGGATCAGGCCTGAGGTTAGAAGGGTCTAAACAAATGTAGGGAATAAATAATCTTTATTGTGGGTTGTTCTGAATTTACTGTAATTACTCACAAAATTGACACGGCCACATCTGAAATGCACATCATCAAAAGCCAAACCTGTATGTGATGGGGTATACAAACCACACACTGGGCCCAGGCGGTCCCGCCCCACTGCACTTGCAATCCTGCACTGGACTGAGGAGGAGCTTTAAAGAGGGAACAGAGCAGCTCAGTAGAGGTGAGCTGATTTACCTCTGAGCTCCTGAGGCCATCCCAGGAGCTCTCATTGCTCAAGGCCTGGCTACAGTGACCTGGCCAAGCCTATGATGAAGGGACCTATGACTCCCTAGAGGCTAGAGATTATATTCTATGATTTACTCTGTGGGAGGAGAGAGGACTGGTAGGAAATGATCTAGGGAAGCAGCTGCATAGCACCCCAGGGTGCAGGGTTTAAGCTGTCTCCATTAGGCCCTGGACAGGAGCCTGGTGGAGAGGGTGGGCCTAGGCTTCTCTATCAATCCCTAATGAGAGATGACTGCAGACCCCCCTGATATGGGGAACCAAGTTGTGGGGGAGAGACCCTGAAGATAAAAGGGTCTGGGTCATGTGATTGCAATCTAAGGGGGGAAACCTGAGGCCTCTTGCTTAACCCCAAAGGCTCTCCTATTGCTGGACTCTCTCTGCATAACCTAGACTTGAATATGTCACCTGGTCCTTGAATTGCTTGAGGACAGACCACTGCAGGGTGAGTGGTAGTGAAAAAGGGGAATGCCTGGGATGAAGACAGTCTGCCTCAGACCCCTGCCGGACCACTAGGTGGTGCTGGTGGTGAGCACCCCCCTTCACACTTTATTAAAAAATTATCTGCCCAGGAGGGAGGAACGGAAGCTCTCTTAGACATGAGAGTGATGAAATATGGTGGTTTAGAGTAACCATCACTTTTTTTCTCTCATTTGCCATAAATACGAATGATACAAAACCCCTTTTCCGCACAAAGAGCCAACTAGCATAGCTTGGATTTAATAAGTGATTGCTTTGGCTAAAGTGTCACCTATCCTAAGAGGTGTGTATGTGCATTCTTGGCAAGATTTGCACATGAGGTAAATGCTTTTGACATAAAATGGCATCTCCATACTCCCTTTATGCCTATAGGATTTTGTAACTGGGTTGTAATTAACCATACAGACATGCTATGAGCTAAAGGAACTGGAAACCTGGATTCCAGGAACACTGCAGATTGATCTATTGCTGTGTAGCTCAAAAACTATGTTTTTCTTCTGGCTTGTCTTCAAATGTGTCTGATCAATGCCACTGGTCACTTTTTTTAGTGGCTGAACTGGCCCTTGAGAAAGTAGCTCCTCTTCTATGAAGAGTATAGTAATTACTGTTTGATTTGATTTAATTTAAGTAATAGACTGACATCATCTACGAGTTTTCCACAGCTTTCATTCAGGAAGTTGAGCAATATTTCTCACAAATTTTACCTGGGACTCTGATGCAATTAGTACAATTTAATCCTCTGGAGACTGTGGGAGAGTATCTAATCTATGTGAGACTATGTATATGCTAACATATTCATCATTGCCCCTTGGACAAGCAGACAGAAGTCAGGGCCTTGCAGGTCAGCTTCCTGTTGGAGGAGAAATCAAGGACACAGCATTTGGGTATTTTCTTAGTGTGACTTTTTTATTTGCAAATATAGCCCAGTTCTGGAAAAGTGCTGGTCACAAACATCACACAGGGAAACCTCCCTCGTCCCTCTCAGGCATCTCAGCCCAAACACCAATGCACAGGCCCCAGGGAAAACTCTCACCTCAGGAATTAACCATAGTTTAGGGAGTTTAAGGCAGAAAGAAAAGTCTCTTGCTGCTAGCCATGGCTCCCCCAGAAAGACCTCATCAAAAAAACAACAATACAGCATATTTTCCAAGGCTTGCTTGCTTGATAAGGAAAAAGAACTGAGCACCACCTGCTGATCCCTGCTATAAGAATAGGGCCTTTTAAAAAATGACTCATGAATTTGGGTACCTCGTCTTTTCACTGTCCAACTTGAGACACTTTAAGGGTGCTCAGTCTGCTGAACACCCACTCCTCTGATGGTCATCCTTCAGGCATTGCGAACTGGCCACCCAAAAATGGAGGCTCCCGAAATTAGTAGTTGCTTTTTAAATGTAGATGGGTATGTACATTATAGGCACACCCAGAAGATTCTCCCAGTTTGAAAGTTCTGCTGCCTCAAAACTTTGCTGCTTTGCCTCTCAAACAGGTGAAATCTTTAATCTGGGAGGAATGGTTTGTTTTCCTGCGGTATATCCCAAGAATGACTTTTGTGTGCGGTCTGGAAGAGGCCAGCACTCTCTGGGTTAAGTGCATGGCGTGTAATGAATAAGGGCTTTAAGAACGTAAATAGATTGAGGAGATCTGAAGGCTGTAACCACCTTATTCATCCAAGTGTACCTTGCACATGCCGAATTCCTGTATGAAATGCATCTTGGGCATCTAATTAAAAGCAACTGAAATCTACTTACATATTTGTGCAAAGACAAAACACATCGTCTAGTTGTTTAAAAACAAGTTCTCTTCCTCCTATTACCATTCAAATGAAACAAATGCCTCTCCCTCCCTGCAGGGGATACAAGAGACTTTGTGGGGGCTCACAGAGGCTTAACTCTGTCCTTTAGAAGAAAAAGCTTCCTTTAAGGGCCAAATCATGCCTTTACTTTGTGGGTGTGGCAAGCCCATTGGCAATGGAAGTGATGCCGTGCTGCTGCACAGGGCAGGATATGGGAGAACGTACTGTGCTCTGCAAGGGCTCTCTGCTTGGCAGGTTGGTGTGGAACCTGACTGGGCCAGGGAAGAGGTAAGGCCAGAAACAGGACTTCCCTTTTCTTTCACTAATGCTCATGTATGGTGGTACATAGTGTTCCATTGCACTTTCATTGTCTACTGTGCGAGATAGAAAGGATGACCCATGAGTGCTAACATCCACCATTAACAACAGTAAAAGATGATGCAGATCAGCTTATCAGTGCACGCTTGTGGGGGAGACGTGCACCAAAATGTTTTGGTTCATGCTAGTCCTCATGCAGTCAAAATATTTGGGGCCTAGATCAATGTTTTGATATTAGGCTTGCCTGCAGATCGGTATGCAGGTTGCTTATGCGCCAACTGTTTTCATGACTCATGCGTAAAACATCTAGGCATCTCCACCTCATGGGGAACCAGGCACATATTTTTTCAGTTACATCAAGCACAAGCTTCTTATTTATATTTTCATAAACAAGCTTCTTATGGTTCAGATTAATATTGTGATTGAATAGCTGGTACAAACATTTAGCAGTGAGTTGCCTGTGTACAGTATGAAATCACACGATGAGCAGAAGTACTGTCGCCAGCGGTTTGTAATCTGGTATCTGTTCAGAGCCATAGCTCAAAGATTAGAATTCTGCATTCTGTTCTCTAGGTAGTTCCCCAGAGTATTGCTCAGGAATAGAGCTGTTTCAGTTGCAGATCCTAAAACTTTTCTTCCTAGCTAAGGAACATGGTTTTAGCTGAGACTGTAGTTTCAGCGAGTCTACCCATGAGACCAGCGAGAGTCTCCCTACTGAACTTTATTTACATGTGCCCTTACATATAGATTGGAAGCAGTACATGCACAGACCTTCTGTCTCAAACTTGACTGATGAGTTCAGTTTTAGGGACTTGAGCCTGCATGGCCTGGGTTCAGAGTGTTGCACACATAGGTAAAAATATACTGAGCAGGGCAGGCAGGATTAAATAACCTAAGTTTGCGTTTACAAGAGCTCTGCTGAAGGTTACCAAGCTACTTCTGCTCTTATAAAGAGGAGTATGTAGCTATGTGCCTCCTTTCTTGCAGTGAATCGTGCTTAATCTCATGTCTCCTCAACTGCAGCTTGTCTAATCACATCCTCTCCTTTTTAGACCTGTGTTTTTGAGAATAAGGGTATGTCTACAGTATGAAATTAGGTTGATCTTATAGAAGTCGATTTTTAGAAATTGATTTTATACAGTCGATTGCGTATGTCCACACTAAGCACATTAAGTCGGCGGAGTACATCCACAGTACCGTGGCTAGTGTCGACTTTTGGAGCGTTGCACTCTGGGTAGCTATCCGACAACTCCCGCAGCCTCCGCTGCCTATTGGAATTCTGGTTTGAGCTCCCAATATCTGATGGGGCAAAAACGTTGTCACAGGTGGTTTTGGGTACATGTCATCAGTCGCCCCTCCCTCCGTGAAAGCAACGGCAGACAATCGTTTCGTGCCTTTTTTCCATGCAGACACCATACTGCTGTCAGCAGACGGTGCAGTAGGACTGCTAACCATTGTCATCATCCACCGCTTCCGCTGCAACTCTGCTCTGCTACTCTTGTCTCTGCTACTCTTGTCCATGTTGTCTGTCATGTGCTCCCGGGTACTTGTGTTCTTCCTCGGGAAATGTGCGTGGTGCTAACTCTTGTCCTCCACTGCTTCCACCACAACTCTGCTCTCCTGGTGCCATGAGTCCACCTCACAGGTCCTCTCGTCGTTCTGTATAAATATCTATTCTAGTGGCATCCGTTGTCCTCCACCGCTTCTGCTGGAGCTCTGCTCTCCTGCAGACGCCATACCACGGCAAGCACGGAGCCTGCTCAGCTCACCGCTGCTGTTGTGAGCATTGCAAACACCTCATGCATTATCCTGCAGTATGTGCAGAACCTGCAAAAGCAGGAAAGAAGGCGACAACAGCGCGAACACGATAGTGATGAGGACATGCACACAGATTTCTCTCAAAGCATGGGCCCTGGCAATTTGGACGTCATGGTGGTAATGGGACAGGTTCATGCCATGGAACACCGATTCTGGGCCCGGGAAACAAACACAGACTGGTGGGATCACATAGTGTTGCAGGTCTGGAATGATTCCCAGTGGCTGTGAAACTTTCGCATGTGTAAGGGCACTTTCATGGAACTTTGTGACTTGATTTCCCCTACCCTGAAGCACAAGAATACCAAGATGAGAGCAGCCCTCACAGTTCACAAGCAAGTGGCGATAGCCCTCTGGAAGCTTGCAACCACCGGTCAGTCGGGAATCAATTTGGAGTGGGTAAATCTACTGTGGGGGCTGCTGTGATCCAAGTAGCCAACACAATCACTGAGCTGCTGCTATCAAGGGTAGTGACTCTGGGAAATGTGCAGGTCATAGTGGATGGCTTTGCTGCAGTGGGGTTCCCTAACTGTGGAGGGGCGATAGACGGAACGCATATCCCAATCTTGGGACCGGACCACCTTGGCAGCCAGTACGTAAACCTCAAGGGGTACTTTTCAATGGTGCTGCAAGTACTGGTGGATCACAGTTTCACCAACATCAATGTGGGCTGGCCGGGAAAGGTGCATGACGCTCACATCTTCAGGAACTCTGGTCTGTTTGAACAGCTGCAGGAAGGAACTTACTTCCCAGACCAGAAAATTACCGTTAGGGATGTTGAAATGCCTATAGTTATCCTTGGGGACCCAGCCTACCCCTTAATGCCATGGCTCACGAAGCAATACACAGGCAGCCTGGACAGTAGTAAGGAGCAGTTCAACTATAGGCTGATCAAGTGCAGAATGGTGGTAGAACGTGCATTTGGAAGTTTAAAAGCTTGCTAGCGCAGTTTACTGACTAGGTTAGACCTCAGTGAAACCAGTATTCCCATTGTTAATGCTGCTTGCTGTGTGCTTCACAATATCTGTGAGAGTAACTGGGAGACATTTATGGTGGGTTGGGAGGTTGAGGAAAATCGCCTGGCAGCCGATTTCACACAGCCAGATACCAGGGTGATTAGAAGAGCAAGGCTGGGTGCTCTGCGCATCAGAGAAGCTTTGAAAACCGGTTTCATGACTGGCCAGGCTACGGTATGACAGTTCTGTTTGTTCCGTTTGTTTCTCCTTGATGAAAACCCGCCCCCTTGGTTGACTGTACTTCGCTGTAAGCCAACCAACCTCCCCACTTCAATCACTGCTTTCAGGGGCAATAAAGTCATTATTGTTTCAAAATCATGCATTCTTTATTAATTCATCACACAAATAGGGGGAAAACTCTCAAGGTAGCCCGGGAAGGGTGGGTGAGGAGGGAAGCACCGGGTGGGGTGGTGGATGAGGGGAGGAGGGAAGGACAAGGCCACACTACAGTTCAAAACTTATTGAATGCCAGTCTTCTGTTGCTTGGGCAATCCTCTGGGGTGGAGTGGCTGGGTGCCCGTATCCTCCCGCCCCGCGTTCTTGGGCATCTGGGTACGGAGAATATGGAACTTGGGGAGGAGGGCAGGTGGTTATACAGGGGCTGCAGCAGCGGTCTGTGTCCCTGCTGCCTTTCCTGCAGTTCCACCAGATGCCTGAGCATGTCAATTTGCTCCCCATTAGACTCAGCATTGCATCCTGCCTCCTCTCATCACGTTCCTCCCTTCTCTCATCGCGTTCATTTAACGCTTTCCTGGTCTCTGCCATTGTTTGCCTCCATGCATTCTGCTGAGCTCTTTCAGTACTGGAGGACTGCATGAGCTCTGATAACATTTAATCGCGAGTGTGGGTTTTTTGCCTTCTAATCTGCGCTAGCCTCTGGGATGGAGATGATAAGAGGAGCTAGAAACATTTGCAGCTGCGGGAGGAAAAAAAGGGAGAGTAGTATTTAAAAAGATACATTTTAGAGAAAAAAGGGAAGACTATCTGACACTGAATCAAGCGATTCACATTACATAGCACATGTGCTTTTGGTACAAGGTCGCATTTTTCCTCTAATATTGAGTGCCTGCCGGTTTGGTCTGAGACATGACACACGCTTGGCTGGGCAATAGAATTTGGCTTGCATGCAGCCATGGTAAGGCAAAAGGTTTCGGCTTCTTCAACCTTTGTAACATGTGGGAATAGTTTCAAACAGCAGTGCCCTCCTTTCCCAGACCGAGCAAAGCCCGTTGGGTTGGCCATTTAAAAGGAGGGGCTGCAGTTTTAGGGTGAATGTGCAGCACAACCCAACCCCGCCCCCAATTCTCTGGGATGATCACTTCACCCCCTACCCCCACAGCATGGCTAGTATCAGGGAAGATCCCTGTCAGCCAAATGCCAACAGCTCAGCATGAACGGGCCTCCCACCACTGCGTGGCTAACACCGGGGATGATTTCTTTTCAGCCAAAGGCAAACAGCCCAGCAGGAATGGGCACCTCTGACTGTCCCCTTAAACAAATTTCCCATATTTGAACCAGGTGACCATGAATGATATCACTCTCCTGAGTCTAACACAAAGAGATAAAGAACGGATGTTGCTTGAATGCCACCAAAGCCCGGGCCCATTCGCTGCAATGCTTTGTTCTGCAGTGATTCCAGACTACTTGCTACTGGCTTGGCATGGTAAAAGTGTCCTACCATGGAGGACGGAATAAGGCTGACGTCCCCAGAAACCTTCTCCAAAGGCTTTTAGAATACCTCCAGGAGAGCTTCATGGAGATGTCCCTGGAGGATTTCCACTCCATCTCCAGACTCATTAACAGACTTTTCCAGTAGCTATACTGGCCGCAAATGCATCCCAAGTCTTCAAGGCAAATTAGTCATTAAACACACTTTCTTTTAAACCCTGTATTATATTTACAAATTTACGCCCACCAGAGGTGCCTTCTCTGGCTTCATGGTCTGGGAGCCTGTCTTGGGAGGGTATTGGCTCCAGGGTAATGAACAGTTCCTGGCTGCCAGGGAGAAGGGATTCTCCGCTTGCCTGCTGCACGCTATCCTCAACCTCCTCCTCCTCTTCATCCACAAAATCCTCATCCCTGTTGCGTGAGACTCCCCCGTTGCAGATGTCCACGGACAGTGGGGGGGTAGTGATAGGGGCGCTCCCTAGAATTGCATGAAGCTCATCATAGAAGCAGCATGTATGGGGCTGTGACCTGGAGCGACCATTTGCATCCTTTGTTTTTGGTAGGCTTGCCTCAGCTCCTTAACTTTCACATGGCACTGGTGTGTGTCCCTGTTGTAGCCTCCGTCCATCATGCCCTTGGAGATTGGCATTTTGTCTTTTGGAACGGAGTTCTGCTTGCATGGATTCTTCTCCCCACACAGTGATCAGATCCAGTACCTCCCGTTTGGTCCATGCTGGAGCTCTTTTGCGATTCTGGGACTCCATGGTCACATGTGCTGATGAGCTCTGCATGATCACCTGTGCTGATCAGCTCGCCACGTTGGCCAAACAGGAAATGAAATTCAAAAGTTCCAGGGCCTTTTCCTGTCTACCTGGCCAGTGCATCTGAGTTGAGAGTGCGTCCAGAGCGGTCATAATGGAGCACTCTGGGATAGCTCCCGGAGGCCAATACCATTGAATTGGGTCCACACTACCCCAAATTCGACCCAGTGAGGTCGATTTTAGCGCTACTCCCCTGGCTGGGGAGGAGTACAGAAATCAATTTTAAGAGCCCTTTGAGTTGACAAAACAGGCTTGGTCGTGTGGACGGGTACAGGGTTAAATTGACCTAACGCTGCTAAATTTGACCTAAACTCGTAGTGTAGACCAAGGCTTAGGGACTGGAGATTTAGGACCAATTTAGCAAAGTACTTAAGTATGTGCATAACTTTAGCATGTGCTTAAGTCTATCCTTCTTCAGCCACTCACTTAAGCATATGCTTAAGGTTAAGCACATGGTTAAGTGCTTTCCTTAAATAGTCTTACTTCTGCTTAACTCTACCTCCACATGTAGCCTCCATTCACATGCACTGGATCAGAGCCACCTAGTGTTTTTTCCTGGTTACCGTGCTTGGACTAGGAGGCTCCAGGCCTGAGTGATTTTTGTTTTGTTTTTTAAAAGGGACACATGTACAATAAACAGGATTAAAAACAATCCATATTCCTGTATACATTGTGCCTCAGTCCATGTATTATAATGTGATTCATGCTAACACTAAGGTGTATGTATAGATATGTTTATATTTTCAAAAGCTGTTGAACGAACAAAGCTTGTCCTGATAGTTTGCTTTTTAAAAGGGATGTGCAAATGTACAAAACTTTGATATACATTTGCTTTGTTTCCCCTCCACTAATGAAGCCTGGTGTACAGAAACAGAAATAAACCATCCTCTCATCTGTAAGATTTATCTGCAAATCTGAGTGTTTCCCTACAGAAGAAACTAAATGTGGATCACACTGCTCAGCCAACTGTGTGTCCGTTAATGGGCCAATGATTTGTCTCAGAAGTTGATGTTTGAACTGGATCTGACAAAGACTTCCTACTTGAGCCTGAAGTTGGCAAAAGGCATAGGAACACAGGGATTGCCATACTGGATCAGACTAGGGGGACAGCTAATCTACGACCCTACCTCCCACATTAGACAATACTTCCTCAGAGGAAACAGTAAGAAACCCTGCCATAGGCACTCCTGGTATAAGCTGCCTACAGGGAAATTTTTCTCCTAACCCCTTTCAATTAGAGGTCAGCTTCTGGTCTGAGGTATGGGAGTTCATATCCCTTCCCAAACTCTTATTTTTTGTTTTCCATCTTTGCTATCATAACTCTGGATATGGTTGTTATCTATATAAATGTCCAATCCTTTCTTGAAGCCTACCAAACACTTGAACTCAGTGATCTCTTGTGGCAATGAGTTTATAACAGCGTGGCCTACCCCTATAAGAGCCAGAGAACCTTGGGCCAGCCTGTTCAATTAATCCCGCCTATGCTATAATTAACAGAAGGAGTGGGTGGGACTAACAGGGTCAGGTGTTACCATGACAAATATATAGGTCTTATAAAAAGAGCTGAGGGAAGTAAGGAACTCAATCAAAGGAAGGTACTTCAGGAAGTAAGGCAGATGTGTGAGGTAATGTCTACAGGAAGGTCCTTGGGAGTCCCTGGGGGAACTGCTAGGAAAAAGGGCTTCCAGGGAGAGAGAGAGATCAAGGAGGCTGTGCTCTTCTAAAAGAGCAAGGAAGTGCTCTGCAGGGCCTGGCTGTAGACTTAAAGAACAGGGAACTCCAATGCATGGAAGACTGTGAGGGGAGGGACTCCAGGGAAAGAGGCCTGGGAGTGGCTTTCTGAACAGAGCAGGAAAGCCCTGACAGCCTAGAAGGAGTGAGAGCTGAGTCTAGAAGATGGGCTGAAAAGTAGCACAAGAGGGTCAGGATATTTAGCTTTGTTTGTTTGTTTGGACTTTGTTACCCTAGAAGGGTTTAAAATTTGTCATATTAGCAACCTTGACCCAGGGCTGGCCGAGGGGACCCACCTCAAGGCAGGGAGTCCCTCTAGCACCACATTGGTTCAGAAGGGGGTGTGATTGGGGAGCCAGGCCCAGTGACAGTTCCACAAGCTAACCGCACACTGTGTGATACAGAATTTGTTTTGATCAGCCTAAAACTTGCTGCCTTTCAGTTTAATTGAACATTTCCTCCAGCCCGTGGACAGCAGAGGCTTCCTGCCTAAAAGGCTGATATACAGTGTGTTTACACTAAGTTTCAGAGCTGTGAATAACAGTCAACTTTGTTTATGCGCTTGCTATCTTGTTCTCTTAGCTAGACAGCTTCGGGTGCTGAAATAAAAGTAGCATTCTGAAAAATGTCTTTAAGAAAAGTTATCTACCCTGGAACTCACATTTCAGAGACATAAATAGTCTTTCATAACTGTTAAGCCTTTGTGATTTCATCTGCAGCATGGAAACTAGCCCAGTGGAAAAATCCTAGGGTGGACTCCTGTTTTAAACATATAAAATAGCCTGTAAACTAAGAGGTCATTATGTGCCAACTGGGATGGAAGTTGTTGTAACTGGGAACTTACCCAGCAGAAATTGAAAAGAGACAACCAAACTCATTTAATGTAGACAGAAATAGTCCTTTTCCTAACCATAATGGCCTGACCTTCCTTATTTGCATAAGTATAAATTAGGAATAACTTTACTAAAGTAAATTAAGTTACTTTGACTTAGTGCAAGAGAGTGGAGAATCAGGCCTCCTAGCATATGAAGGGTTGTAACTTACAAAGTAACTGTAAGGCAAAGATTTATGGGTAAAAGTGCATGGCTTCCATGGAAAATAAGATAATTGATCAAGTGTAAAGTTCAGAAAGCTTTTTTTAAAACAGTATTTCAGCCCATAATCAATAGAACTCTGACATGCGTTGGCAAGAATAGCAATGGGCTGACAAAGAATCCGGAGTAAATCAAACAACATGATATCAGGCTATCCATCAAAACTCAGCCTTTTCGTTTCATGACTGAGCAATTGCATCACTATTCAAAGGGCTCATTCTTGTGTCATGTATGTTGCCTTAGGCAAATTAGCTCTGGCAATCCACTTAGAAGGGGGGGAAATGATCAGAATTTTGTCAAGATTTATCCAAAGTCAATATTTGTGAAGCCATAATGCCAAAGGAGGAGTCCTAGCTGTTTCAGGACCCTCGGCCTGTCACAGGATGTGAGGGGTGTTTTCACACCTTTCAACAGGCAAATGACTTACAAAGAGAGCTAATGTATGAACAGCTTTTCCTCTCAATGGCCCAGACCACATCGCTGCATATAGAAGGGTCTCACCCTTCCAGTGCTGAAAAGTGGTTCAGCCCCTTCTGTAGCAGCACCTTCCCCTTCCTTAGAGCACATTGAGGTCTCTCTCTGGGGCCCCACAAAGTGGGGAGCAGCAGTGGGCAAGCTTGGGTCAGGTGAAAGTGGGCTGAGGCGCTGAGCTGGGGGAATGTTTACATTCCCCTCACATTATTCCCTGAAATTTTCTTGCAGAAAGCAATGCTCTATTTTCTGCAGAGTTCCTCCACAGTGGGGCAGCCTCCCAATTAAGATGTTCCCAGCCAGCCTTTTCACAAGCTACCATACAATAATTTCAGGGTATAATGTTGGGGTTTTCTGGGAAGGGAAGCAAGAGGAGGCAACAGCATAGGAGGTGGTCACTGGTCTTTTTTTTTTTTAAAAAGTTTCCTAGCTCTATATTGTAAGTGGCAATAATAAAAAACATCCATCTTCTCTTGATGTGCAACTGTAAAGTTCCTTAGTGCTTGTGGGAGCCCCACAGACAAATCAAGGACAGAGAGCGAGATCCCTAATGTGACTTCACAACAAAAACAATAAGAAAAGGAGTACTTGTGGCACCTTAGAGACTAACCAATTTATTTGAGCATAAGCTTTCGTGAGCTACAGCTCACTTCATCAGATGCATACTGTGGAAAGTGTAGAATATCTTTTTATATACACACAAAGCATGAAACAATACTTCCTCCCACCCCACTCTCCTGCTGGTAATAGCTTATCTAAAGTGATCACTCTCCTTACAATGTGTATGATAATCAAGTTGGGCCATTTCCAGCACAAATCCAGGTTTTGTGCTGGAAATGGCCCAACTTGATTATCATACACATTATAAGGAGCGTGATCACTTTAGATAAGCTATTACCAGCAGGAGAGTGGGGTGGGAGAAGGTATTTTTTCATGCTTTGTGTGTATATAAAAAGATCTTCTACACTTTCCATGGTATGCATCCGATGAAGTGAGCTGTAGCTCACGAAAGCTCATGCTCAAATAAATTGGTTAGTCTCTAAGGTGCCACAAGTACTCCTTTTCTTTTTGCGAATACAGACTAACACGGCTGTTACTCTGAAACCTACATTAACTTATGATCATCAACTCTCAATTTTTTTAGTATCTAACACAATTATCACTCTTCCAAGGATGCTTTTGTCTTTAAGGCAGTGGTTTTTAACCTGTGGTGCATGGACCCTCTGGGTGTCTGCACTCGGTGTCTAAGATTTCCAAAGGGGTCCACACCTCTATTTGAAATTTTTTTAGGGCTCCGCAACTGAAAAAAGGTTGAAAACCACTGCTTTAAGGCACTTTTAAGAATGTGGTTATTAATTGTCTGAATGGGTTGGCCCAAAAGGGACAAGTTTAGAATACCAAAAGCAATTGTTTAAAGTTTTTGTTTTCCGTCTCTCTCAGGCCAATTTACTTGGAAGTTAAAATCTAAAATATGTTTACGTGAGAACTCACTAGAGAGTGCAGACTTAGAAAGATAACCTACCGTTATTTGTACTTCCCCTTCTATTCTTTAATATAATCTTTGAAATGAAATCTCACCATTTCTTAACCCTGATATGGGGAAGAGTCCTTTCCACATGACTGGTTTGGGTATTGGTCAGTCAGGTGTAGCAGAGACCCATTAAGCTAAACTAACAATGATTGATGAGCAAGAGTCCAAACACGAGCAGTGGTGGTCAGACAGCCAGATGTCAGAAATCCATAGCAAAGAGGAGAACTCTGCATATGTTCCTTAATTGACCAACAAAAGAGAAAAGGAGTACTTGTGGCACCTTAGAGACTAACCAATTTATTTGAACATAAGCGAATACAGACTAACACGGCTGTTACTCTGAAACCAACAAAAGAGAGGATTTTATTCAAGGAAAAAAGGAGCCAAATAAGCCAAATGAATTAAGCAGTTACTTACAAAGGCCTGAAATGAAATTTACATAAACTTTTTACTTGACACAAAAAATATCCTATTGGCTCTGAGAGAGGCCAAGTTCTCTCTCTTTAATCTGAGCTCAAAGTGTCAGGCAAAGGGATCTATAGAGTGAGTGTGATGCCATGCAGATACACATTTATAAGATCAGAGTCCGTAGATAGAATGACCTTATCTCTTGTTTTTACTTTCACTGTCTATAGCGAGACTCTTGACCTACAGCATGTACCAAGTCTGCTGTCTTATATTTGTGTTCCTCTTGTTTTTCTGTTGTATAATTTAAATGATGATTGTATTATAGCACACTCCAGCACATTATAATATTTATAAATGGAGAATGACTTGGCATAGTACGTAGTGCAGCCTATCTGCCATCAGAGAAGCATTCTTCAGATCCTCCTTGTCTCAAAAGCTGGGAAATCTGAGCTACAACTCCTTTGAAAAACGCTGGGCACTGCTTAGCACCAGAATTGCTGAGTGTCCAGGGAACTTCACCTGTTCTGAAGGGAATGAATGTGAATGCTGGTACAGCGAAGAGAGAAATGCATCTCTGCCTTGGTGTCAGTCGGTCTCCTTGATTGTAAACATCACGTGTTGTTGATATGCAAATACAGCAGCACCTTGACAGCCCTACTGCAGTACTGCTGATATAAAGGAATAGCTGTAGAGCTGAATATCACATTAGGGCCAGATTCACCCCTGCTGTAGTGCTATAGGCTTCTGTAGAGTTACATTAAGAATGAATTTAGCCCACTGGACCAAGTCCTCCTTTGTAAACAGTCCCTTTAGGAACTAGCCTGAGTCCATCAATGCCTCAGCTCTTTTAAAACCTGATTGAAAGGGATTTTGTGACTGAGAGCCAGGTGATACCCAGGAAGGAACCTTGTATAGTGTTGGCAAGGAACTATTAGTGAGCCTTGTTCTGAGGAGTGAAGGGTTGTGTTTGAGATACTGTTAAGGTCTAGGACAGGTGGAGTGATGTGAGTCTGGGACCAAGTCTCTGTAACTGCTCATCTTTCATGGGTCCCAAACAATCCAATACCCTACTGCAGTGGTTCCCAAACCAGAGAAAGCCCCTGGCGGGTAGCACCGGTTTGTTTACCTGCTGCGTCCGCAGGTTCGGCTGATTGTGGCTCACAGTGGCCGCGGTTCACTGCTCCAGGCCAATGGGAGCTGCTGGAAGCGGCAGCCAGTAGGTCCCTCGGCCCACGCTGCTTCCTGCAGCTCCCATTGGCCTGGAGCAGCGAACCGCGACCACTGGGAGCCGCGATCAGCCGAACCTGCAGACGCAGCAGGTAAACAAACTGGCACAGCCTGCCAGGGGCTTTCCCCGCACAAGCAGTGCAACAAGTTTGGGAACCACTGCCCTACTGGATCATCTATAGGTAACAGTCTGGTGCGTATACAGAAGGTGGGAAGGAAGTCCTTCACTGTTAGCCCAGGGGAAGGGCTTGACCTGGGGAAGAGAGGATGCTCTTTACTCTGGCAGGACATTCTTTTTGGTGCGGCTGGGTGGCTGCTGTGACACTGTAAATCTATACTCATGCACTTAATTTGTGGAGTTACTCTGGAATTTTCACAATCATAGCTGAGACCAGCATTTGGATTTCATTCCAATAGGACAACTTAAGTCTTGAGTAACTTTCCATCTATTTATCTCAGAAGCTCTTTCTCAAACATGAATATGGGGTGGGAGGATCAATTCCTTAAACTAGAAAAAACAAGAAGAGAATTTTACTCATGGGGGGTCCCCAACCTGATGCTATGCTGATGGCTACATTAGTCCCATGGATCCCAGTGTGAGGCTTAATGCTTAATCACATGTCCTCCAACTTTAAGAACTGTGGGCCACCTCCTCAGCTGGTATACATTTGTATTCCTTGATTGACTCAAAGGAGCTACAGTGACTTACACCTGAGGAAGATATGGTCCTTTGCTTTACACTGTGAGCCTCAGTATTGTAAGTCACAGAAAACATGGATTCTGTTTGAGTCTCTACATTCGGTTCTCACTGGAACTCTCTTGTCTTCTGGTTGTCTCATTCATGCTGGTTTCCAGCCACTGATGAGAGGAAGTGCACACCCAGTAGAAATGGTTGTTTTTAGCCTCTTAAGTTCTCAGTTTCCAAATAATCACCTATTATCTAAGAGGCAATGTGACATATGGTTTCTGGACTGGAAGTCCTGGAATCCACATCTCCTCCCAGTTCTGCCACTGGCTTACTTTGTGGGTTGGGCAAGTCCCTTATTCTGTCTGTACCTAAGTTTTCTCTTCTATAGAATGAGGGCAATGATACTTTTCCTTTGACATGAGCTTTGAGACCTCTGGATGTGAAGTGCTAAGTACTATTATTCAAGTTTTCAAAGCAGCAATTCCATTAAAACCTATGATTGTCAAGTATTAATACCCAGATGTGGACATGTGAATTTTTGCCACTAATAAAGTGATTGATTAACATAGAGATGAAGAGGAAACCTGTAGAAACTGCATGCTCCATCCAAGCCTGATGGAAAGGCCATCTGAATGCTTCAGTGAATCCTATTTTCCTCCTAGCACCCATGCTCTGCTTTTGTCAAGAATGGTATCTGTTTCGCAGGGTCCTTAGTGTTGTCTATATTTTAGAAACACAAAACCACAATCAGAATGGACTTCTGCCTTTTTCTAAGCTCACTGTATGAGATTATGACATCTCTGATGAAAGCTTTAGGATTTTATTGGACCATGATGACAAAGTCACATATTTTGTTGAAAATAAATTCTGTGTGTCAGCTAATCTGAAGAACAGATACATAGCTATGGAAACATTATTCCTCTTCCATTCACCAGCTCAGCAACAAATTTCCTCTTTGGCTGATGAAAAAGTGATGGCAGCTTTACCTGCCAATACTTAATCAGGCAAACTAGGGGTTCTGTTCACCTCCAGGCTCCTGCTTTAGCACTGGGGGAAGAACACTCTCTCAAAGGGGAAAGGGAGATGAATGGTGCAGAGGGAAAGATGAGTTGTGACCAGAAATGAGTGCAGAAGAAGGGAAGGGAAGGGGAGGGAAAGAGATGAGAAGAAAAGTAAAATGGTGAGATGGGTGAATGCTCTGTCCTCTGCTCTTTCTGATATTCAGATAATCAATGTTATGAGTCTCAGTTATTTGTGACTGTAATTGTGAATGTTGGACTTCAAAACACTGAGCCTTCTTCTGAATGCTCTTAACATCTGTTTCAATAGGCATTTTGTTCATCCCACATGCCTCTCTGCATAGAAAGGCTTGTTGGTTGGACTTCTTTGTTTTGGGCAACTCAAGCAGTATTGTCCTTCAGCTTGAGTTTTGACAAGATTAGGTGGCCCAGCTTCACATCAGCATTCAATTATAGACTAGATCATTTGTTCTCAACCTCAGGTGTGAGAGACTGCTGCAATCAGACTGTGCCGGGATGGCAAATGCTCCGCAGTGAAGTACTCCACTCTTTAGGAAAACACTAACAATCCATCCTGACTGCATAAGGACCCAGGAAACAGTCATGGTTCTTGTCAAAGAGCAGAACCTGGGTGCTGAGTAGAGAACAGAGTTCACTGAAGCCCTTTGAATGGCATAAATGAGGTAATTGGCATTCTTTACCCAGGACAGAGCCACAGTGGATAAACTAGGGGTAATGCAGATCAGAAAAGAGGCTCTGTATACTGGCCTATCTATGTGGGGAAGCTTTGATAATGTTTGCTCGCACTATACCTGGCTCAAGGTACTGTGTTTAGTCACTTGAATGCTGCTGTGGGTCGGGTCAAGAACAGAGCAAGCTAGCATTCTGCTAGGTATCTGGCACAGCTTTACCGATCTACTGTTGGGCTGGCTTCAATCTTCCTTTCTATTCCCCCCTCTCCCCCCCTGCCCTTTCCCTGAGCTCACACTTCTAATCACCTTGAACTGTGTGCTGGCTTAGTAATGTGCATACCAAAAGTATTCACTCTAGATACCACCAACCATGCTTTATTTGTCACCTATGAAGATTCAAAGGTCTCCAGGAGGGAAAGGAAGCCGTATGACTCCCCTGACTGTACAGCCTAGCTCTGTGCTTCTAAGCACTAAACATTGATCAGATTTCCCCCTAAAGTTGTCTATGGGAAGTAGGAAGCAATGGAACAGGGAGTAAAAAAAAAAATCTTTAAAAGTTTCTGTATTGTTCTTCAAATTTCTCCTTAAAACTCACCTCTCGCACCATGGTGCCAACAAAACACTCAAAAGTGCTTAGGTAGCCTGGACTGTGCTGTGATAGCTGCTTATTATCCCTATCATAAATCTCTCTTGTTACTTTGTGCTCCTTCTCTTTGTATCTGCTTGTGTCATTTTTGCACTGCTTTTGAGGCTGGGACAGTCCTTTCTTCGTGTGGTGTGTGTGTTTACACAGCACAGTGGGCAACTTATCGGCCCTGTTGGGACAGTGCTACTATAATACAAATGCTACACCATCCACCCCAAAATTTTTGTAAAATTTTTGTTTTACTTTGGTCTAAGTGCAAGGAACAAAATGGATCCACCTAGCACCAGAATAATAGTGATTAACTTCCTATGTTGCAATGAGTCTTTCCCTGTGGATATCTTGTTATGAAACTGAGATCTCATTATGGGACATTTCATCATAAAGAAAGATTCTTCGTAGTAGTACCTGGAGGGACTGTAGCTAGATTATAATTTAGGTTCCAGTATATTTAATATGGTGTGGAGAGGCAGGCAAATACTTAAAATCCATTGTACGTGGACTTGAAGTTCAAACCAATCTCTTCCTGCGTTTGTACTCATTTTGTGTTCCACTTTCCACAGACGTCAGAGCATCACACTTTTACTAGCATGAATGTTGACAGCATCAAATTTCAGAGTCCCCTGTGTAAATATTGGCAGAAATAAAAAGTTAACCTTTCTTTAGTGAGTATTCATGGGAGAAGTACTTCCACACTCATCCATCCAGGAAACTAACCATAGGCTGTGGTTTACCAGATCAATCCTAAAACCAGGTAACACAACTCTTATTATAAATATTTATTAGTGCAAACTTGCAGTGACATTTAATGACCAATCTATAAATCAAGAAAAACTTAAAAGGTTCTAATAATGAATAAATCAAAGAAATCTATGACTGTTTATGATCAGAAAAAGGGGCTAAAATAGTTGAATAAGTTATTTGTCGGAAATAATTCACTCAATTCTAATAGGGACTTTTTTCTCAAAGTGTCTCAGGACAGAAAATGGTCTGTAAATGAGATAGCCACACACAAAAAACCCTTTGGCACTTTGTAAGACTGTGGCAGGGAACATAATTGCCATTTATAAACTTAAATGATGACTATATTGCGAGGAGACAAGTATTCCAGCACTCCCTCCCGTGAAAGAGAGCTGCTGAGGGCATTACTGTCTTGGCACACAGCAACTATTCTCCTTGCAATAAATTAATTGTGTAAGAGCATACATGTGAGTTACTCTGCCTCCTCTAGCCTTTTGAAGTGCTAGAGGACTCTAGCCTGATCACTGTTTTCTGTAATCTCTCAGCGTTGGTTGGCAGGTGTTGGGTGTGGTGTTATCAATCCTTTTCACTTTAAAAGTAGGATTGGTGCTAGTTACCTGGGTGTGTCTACACAGTTGACATTAAAGTGCTGGGAGCCCAGCTACCAGAGCTGTAGTACTGTCTACACTGCCACTTTGCTGTGCTGAAACTTGCATTGCTCAGGGGGGTGAATAAAGAATTTTTAACTAGGCCTGTGTGTGTGAATGGAATCTTCTATTGTAATCCTGGCTGAGCATTCCCCTTGAACCAGAGGCTAAGCCAGGGGAGAACAGAGGAATTGCCATACAGGGTCAGATCTCTGGTCCATCTAGCTCAGTATTTCCTCTGTGAGGGGCTGGCCCAGGCATGCGGCTCTCAGGAGTCTCAGCAAGTCCCTTACTACTCAGACTATTGTCGTTTTCGCTCTTTGCTCCCACTTCTGTACATAGCAAAGCTACTAGGAGCCTGGGATTCACCCTTCCACGGCCCCTTGCTAGCAGAGCTAAAAACCTAGCAGTGTTTTAAATCACCCCGGCCCAGGAGGGTGGCACTACCCGTGCAAGGCGAGAGTCAGGTCCACTGCATCAACGCGGGGGGGGGGGCGAGAGGGAGATGACAACGAGGCGCGCCTGGCTCTGACTCGCAGTTTCTTAAATGTCCAGGCTTGTTAGCTAAGCAGTGTCGGCCTGTGTCGAGGTGCGGAGGGAACCGCTGTGAGCCGAGCGGGAGATGCGGTTCTGCAGCAGAGCCGCCAGGTGGCAGCAGGGACAGCAGCTCGTCCGCCGCTGCTGTTGACGGTGTGTTTCTCTGCCCGTTCAGGCAGGAGGGAAAAGGGAGCGCGGAGGGGCGCCCGCGAGTGGGGCGCTTTCCCCGCAGCCTGGGAACCTGCCTCGGATCCCGCAGGGGTTTGCAGCAGCCGCTGCCGGGCTGTGCGTCGGGCATTCCTTCGGGGCTCCCCGCTGCTCTCCATGGGCTGAGGCTGCCTGGGCATCAGGCTTTGCATCAGCAGCACAGAGGGATCCTCACCGTGGGGGGACTGGACGTGAGCTGCCGCTGACACTGACAAGGTAAACGCTCCGCTTGCTCCAGCAGGTCTCCAGCCCTGCCCCGCTCCCCAGCCGGTCTGCAGGCATCCCCCTACTCCAGCGGGGGAATCGGGAAGGAGAGAGGCAGCTCACTTGGATCGGAGAGTGACCTGGTGCTTTTGGACTGAGAGGGGCTTTAGCCGGTGCGTACGGGGTGTCATTTCCCTCTGGGGAACATGCGGAACGTGTCTCTCTGGTGGTGGTTTGAAGGGCTGCGGAGAGCCCCACGTGCTGAGGCTGGAGTTTGCCACGGTGGGACACGTTGTATAGTCACAGTTCCGAGGGGGAATTGGCCAGTTGGGTCCCACAGGGCGTAAGTGACTATTCAGCACCCCTGTCTCCCAACCTGCATCTGCACCTCAGGCCCCCTTGAGGCCCCCCAATGGATGGTACAGAGTCCTGGGCTGCTAATTGACAGGTTTCAGAGTAGCAGCCCTGTTAGTCTGTATCCGCAAAAAGAACACGAGTACTTGTGGCACCTTAGAGACTAACCAATTTATTAGAGCATAATAAATGTATTTGCTTTAGTAAATTTGTTAGTCTCTAAGGTGCCACAAGTACTCCTGGGCTGCTAATGTGATCCCGCGCTATAGGTTAGTTAATCTCAGATCATGAGGACTGTAGCTTTGAAGGCATTCTCTCCTGGCACATTTCTGATCTCATCTGGGGATTTCTGGCCCTTCTTTTATTGTTACTTGATTCTTTTCCCATAAGGAACCATTTCAGAGCTGCTTTTTCCTTCACACTGACTAACAGGGGGTGGTTGTAATCATAGCGTATGTAAGGAAGAGGGAGCCTCTTCTTGTTTTGGAACTTGTCCCATCCAGATAACCCAAGAGCTCATTCCAGAGGGTTTGTACAAGAGCTTAAGGGAAAAAAGTTAGTTATTTTTATGGAGGATGAAGACCCTAATCTCTTCAGTTTGGTAATAGACATGTTGGGCCATATCCAGGGGTCCAGTTTGATGCAGTGTGCAAATTGGGAAGGGTGGGTGGGTGTCTTGCAGCTCCCTATTGCACTCCCCTGATGCTGCGCTGTGCCAGGCTGGTCCCTGGAAATTGTGCTAGAACACCCTATGGGTTGCTCCAATTTACATGGAGCTGTAGTGGCTCCAGGAGGCTGAAAATTCAGTGCAGGATTGGGGTAGTATAGAAACATCTCAAAATATCACTTTTCCTATAATTGACATGTATAAATTAAAATAATGAATATACTTGTGGGAGACAAGTATTTAGCAGGAAGGAGGAGAGGTGTAAGAGTCCATCTCTAAATCACCAGAGGAACCCCTTTACACTCCCTGGGTGATCTCCCCTAGGCTGGTAAACTCCCCTTAGGACCAGATTATGCCAGCAACATGGAGCAAACTGGCTGCATTGTAGAATCTGGCTCACTGTTACCACTGGGATTAGTGTTTCACAAATGGTATTGCCGTACTCCTTTTCTCCAGGACACTTTTTTATAAAAAGCCCTTGAATAAATAAATGTCCTTTGCTAAAATTGTAAGTTTTTCCTTTACTCTAAAGAAATTTCAAGTCTGACATGGCAGAATTAAGTAGTCACTGTGGTGATATGAACTCCCAACAGCAATAGTAGAAATCATCATTGTTTTCTATGCATCCCTCTACTGATAAGACTTTGTTCTTTGGATTGAAGAATAGTATCACTAATTTTGCTAGTGTCTCAAGCATAGCACAATTACACAATTCTGTGGATGAGAGAAGCCAGTGCTTATTATCTTCTGACATCTCACCAGTCTTGTATGCACCCTGCTCTTGTCCCTGTCTTGTGTTCTGTGATAAGGGAATGCACTGGAAGAGACCAGTGCTTTGCCGAGTTTACTGCTGACCATGGTACCATCAGTGCACTCTGACTCACCTAACTGGTCCATCAGTCCTACGGTAAATGTTTCTGCCAACCTGGACTTCTCCCTGGCACAAGGTCTGGTGATGGATATGATTTACAGGTCATTTAGACATCATCAAGGATTCAAAATTAAAGAAAATGGTGACATTCTCCAGACTTTTGTAATGCTCAACTCTTTTGGGGGGGAGGGGCTTGTGAAAATTTCAGAATATTCTGTTGTAACAATAGAGTGGATATCCTGATTCTCTAACTATGCTCTGAGAGTGAGTGTCTTCAGTGAAAAAACAGATATCCTTCAAATAACAAGTGTCCGAAGGCTAGAAAGACTAGACAAGCTGCTCTGGCTTTTGAGGTATCTTATAGGTGCCTTAAACATAAGTATGGTCAGAATACCCAGCACACTTACCTGAGAACCTAATGCCTTAATCTGGCCCCTGATTCTTGCTAGTTAGCTTTTAGGAATAGATCAAATCCTGCTCTTATTTACACTGACTTAAATCTGGAGTAGTTCCATTGGAATCAAAACGCTAAATAGTGTTTGCACTAGCTATGTATTATACAGTTTTTCTCTCTTTTCCTGCTTCATACAACAGGTTTGCTCACAACAGTTGATTTAGTTGCAGAAAATTAATTAGGGTTACTGGTGTGCAGTGACGTGTTTTATGATGAGAGTATAAAACATTTGCTTTTGAGAACATGGATAACTGTCTTTTTTAAACCTTCTCTCAATTAAAACCAAAAGCTGCAATAAAAAAAGAGATTCGAACCTTTTGGAAGACTTGGCAGGGGCCCAAGAGAGTAACTCTGGAGATGTTGAAAATAACAGTTTATCTGCTGTCATCATTTTGGGCCCAATCCTCCACTTCATCACACTGCTTTTTTGCTATTGTAGGCCCTTTGATCCCAGTGGAGCTGTGCGAGTGTAAAACTGTGGCAATGGTGTTTGGGATTAGGCTCTGCATTTAAATGAAAATTCCACCAAATGTCCCCTGCATTAAGGGCCTGATGCAAAGTCCACTGAACTCAAGACTCCCCAGGGTTTTGGATCAGGCCCTAAGAGAACATTAAGTTTGGGTAGGTAAGTGCTTAAAAGTCAAGTGTGCATGCACAACTTTAACAATGGCCTCTGCACTATCATCATAGGCTTTAATTACGTAAACCCATCAATTTTGGCAAATAGAGAAGATGCTGTTCTCACAGGAAGATAATTGCCATGTTGGCTGAGACCAGTGTTCCATCTAATCAGTATCTTGTCTCTGTCAGTATTGTCACATTAGGTGTATATGGAACATTTTGTAACTTTTCATTCTTTTATACTTCACTCCTGTAGTCCTCGTAAAGTTCCATTATATCTTAACAAGCTTGAGCACTTACCTGTGAGAGCGCAAGGCTTTTCATATGTTATGTGTCTGAACAATTTTCTTTTCAAATGGCAGCACAGCCTGCCATAAGTGCAAGTGAGTGGATGAGTCAGTTAACTATGAGGTTAATTTGGCTGTGAATTTAGTGGCCTATATATGCCAGCTGATTACTCTAGGCTATATAGTTAGCCTGTTGGATGTTGTGTACAAGTGGTTTATTGTGTACTTCTCATCTGAATGACTTCTCTGGACTGTTTCTCTGGCAGTCGGGATAGCACATGATGCTAGAAAATGACACTTGTTATCTGGTCACCCTAGTAAGTGTGTTGGGTAGGGGGAGCAGGATATAGGTGGCTATATAAGATAAAGCCTCAAGTATCGGGACTGTCCCTATAAAATCAGGGCATCTGCTCATCCTGTATGTATCTGTCATGAGGTTGTAGAACAATTGTATGGTATTATGTTGAGAAATATTATGTAATTAAGGCCCATTGGCTATATCCTCAATTGGTGTAAATCTGGGTGGCTCAGTTTGCTCATTTACACCAATGTGTGGGTGGTGGTGTTTTTTAATACTGCTTAAGGCTCTGGCCCTGTATCCTACTGCATACTGCTTTGTGCAACCTTTGCTTTGGCATTTCTTGGGTTTTTTGTTTTTTTTTGCATCCTTACCCAAGTAATCTGATCATTCCCTTAACCTAGTTGTCTAATAGAACTTCCTAGGTTTGTTTTTTCTCAAAAAAGAGAGGAGATTAAAACAAAGGTAAACAGGAACTTCAGTCTCTAGGACTCCAAAGCTCATCTGGCTTGCGATACCTGGCAATAGCAAGTATTAATTCCACAAGCTGGAAATACTTGCCTACACAGCACTGGAATAACCTGTCCCACCCTACATTCCAATCCAAGGCCCATTGAAGGGAATAGAAAGAACTACATTAATTTCAATCATCTTTGCACCAGGGCTGATCCTTACTGCAGGGCATGAGTTAGTCTCTTGCTTACCTTACAGTCACACAGCAGCCTTCTTAAACCCCTTCACACCTTGCAAGGGCCACAGAGATAGAGCCTCTAAGGGGGACAGCTTATAAAATGCACCTGCACTCCTATGGAGTCTTGCCTCAGCTTCTGCATGCTCTCACTATGCTCTTCACTGCACAGCTAAATCAGCCACAGGTGCATGTGCATTGTAACCTTTCTGGAGCTCCTCGTGACAAGTATGATGTATGTGCACAGTGCGGTTTTGCTGATTCCTCCCTCTGTTCAATCTAAATCAATTTCCTCTAACCCTAAAAAGTGTTTTTCATCAATAAAGGCTATTTCCATGGCAAAGGGCAACATTCAGGAGAGGAACCTTTAAATGGTGGATGGGGGAGTTTCAAGCACTTCTAAATGGGGAGAATGTACTTTTTCACACTCCTGAGGCTTCAGAGTGGCTGACCTGTTATCCCACTTTGCAAAGATCTTCATTTTGGAGGTGGGAAGGAGTATGGGAAGGCAAAAGTTGCAGGAAGTTTTGAATCCCAGAGAAAGGGCTGGTCTTGGACTGTAAATGTTGCTGCAACCATAACCATAGCTGCTTCTGCTGTAATAACTTGTACGTCTTATATTCAAGAATCTTCCTCTGTGAATTATGATTATTGCCTAAATGAAAGGTACTTGATAAATTTGATGTAACAGGATACAACCCTTACTACTATATTCTGATGTTAATTCACTTTTCCTTTACTGAGACAGTCTCTCTGTCCATGCTTTGGGTGTGTTAATGTTAGGATCCCCACTTTTGGTGACTGTCAGGATCTTAATGCTGCTGCAAGCCCCTGATTGCCCCCTATATTGCTGGGGCAAACTGCAGCCTCTGTGGCAGTGCAAAAGGGATTACTTTTGCATTAGATACGAACCTGCAGCTCTGAGAAAAGAGGTCATGGGAATATCTCTGCAGCTGCCCTAGAAATTGCAGTTTGGAGTAGAAGCAACCCGAGGCAATCTGTAGCACACCACACTTGCTTCTGCAAGTCCAGCATGCTTCTCTTGGAGGTAGCATCCGGGCTTTTGTCACTGAGGAGGGGTGTCTCATTAGGCCATGCAAGGAAAGGATTGGTAGGAGGGAATCTCTATCCTGATCTTCTTGCCCAAATTTCTCCTCTCCCCAAGCCAGAGTCCTGGTTCCTGGGAGGCCAGCCAGCTCTCTGACAGACTGAACTTTGGGGGTGGAAGGGAAACCTACTTTCTTAGATAGGAAATAAGTGTAGGCCCTAGTTTATGTTTTATGATTTTTGTTTTGTATTGTAACCATCTGTTTCTATTAGTTGCTCTGGTTTCTAGTGGAACCTCTATTCTTAAATAAACCTTCTTATATTTTGTTATGAGTACGCATTAAGTGCTGTGTGTTCTACAGGGGCACTGATTTAAGGTTAAACTGGAGTACATGTCTCCTTTGTGAGCAGAAGATCTGGGATTTCTGTGCTGAGCTGGAGATCACAGGGGAATGTTATGATTCAAGGGGATTGAGGTGCACCTCTTGTTAACCTGCAAGGCAAAGACAGGACTGGCATAGCCTGGATGACAGTGCTTGAGTAGCTGAAAGGCTGGCTGTGTTAGGGAGCTGACACCCAGCTATCAATGGCAGTACTCCCTCTAGCTAGAGACAAAGGGCAACAAGGTAACTTGCAGTCCTGGGTCCCCTGAGAACCATCACAGTTCCTCTTCCAATTTTGAATGACTATATATAAAGTCTGCTGCAGTTTCCACGGTATGCATCTGATGAAGTGAGCTGTAGCTCACGAAAGCTCATGCTCAAATAAATTGGTTAGTCTCTAAGGTGCCACAAGTACTCCTTTTCTTTTTGCGAATACAGACTAACACGGCTGTTACTCTGAAACCTGTCATATTGGCAATCCAGTGGTTTTATGCACTTGCTGTTGCACTCCCTCTGCCCAGCATTGGGCTCCAAAGCTATCAGGCAGAAAAATAAGAGGATTTTGCTTTGGGGCCCTGTGAATTTAGAGCTGGAAAGGCGCCCACTTCTACATTGGCTTCTACAGCTGCAGAATTGTGGCATTCCTGGAGCTTTGGTCAGTATTTATAATCTTGGCAGTGATTGCCATTAAACCATCAACACTTGCCAACCTCTACCACATAGTGGCAGCTGGAGATGCCAAGTAGTGGTAACTGCTGACACGTGTTTGACTTCTTAATGGCAAGCATTGTACTTGAAATGGTGCAGTGCAAACTGGGCGTAAATGATCATTGTAAATAAAAAGGCAATATTGGCTAGATGCTCAGATTGGCTGTCAGGAGCTGGGCTTCTACCTTTCAACACTGTCACTGATTTGCTCTGTGACCTTGATCAAGTCATCTAGCCTCTTTCTCTGTTCCCCTATATATATATATATATATATATATATATATATATATATATATATATATAGGATATTAATATTCCAAATATTAATTAATATTCCAGAGGGATATTAATATTTACCGACTAGTGATTTAATGTATTCACATGAGAAGTATATTAAGCATCAAAACTATAATACAAATTCTTTTAATGTATAAAGAAATCACGTGATACAGTGTGTGTCCTTTGGATTTATTAATGTCTTTTTTTAAAATTGCAGCTTTAGCACTTCCTTTTTGGCTATTTGACATGTTCCTGGCGGTTCTGTGTTGCTACCTTTTGGCATCCCATTCCCGTATTTATTTTGGATATTCTGTTAACAGGAAGATTCCATACTCATTATGTGGCAAGACAGGTTTAAAAAAATTACTTCTGTAAATTCTTAGTGGCTCCCACAGATACTGAGAAAACAATCTATTTTCTGTAAGGGCCTGATCCAAAGCCCATTGAAGTCAATGGAAAAGCTCCCATTGACTTGAATGGCTTTTGGATCAAGCCCTAAATGCATGATGTAGGAAAGGAAACAGGAACAGTGAAAAGGAACAGTACTTGGTTTGTGGCATTCATTTTTGTTTTTTACAGATTTGTTTTTAACTTAAAAATCCCCAGGTTTTACAAAAGTCATTGTTCGGTCTTTACCAATTTTCACGCAAATTTGAACCACTCATATATGAAAATATTGATTGTATTAAGAAAAGTCAGTACATTAGGTAGATGTATTTATGTTGTTAATAAATTAGCGTAAATATAAATGCAAGGCTGTCTGTTAAAGTAAGGCAACATAGTGGAAGATACACATGTGTGTGCATATGTGTACGTTCTGTTAATGTGCATTCCACAGCATTAAATTGCTTTTACTTTCAATACTTCTGCTTTTCTCTATTTGTTGCTTTTTTCTGTCTTCCTGTCCCCCAATATTAATCCCCTAAAACTGAAGTTATTTTTTTGCTGATTTTCTACATTTAAAAATTTTTTTTTGTTATAAACACTTATAAATTCATGGGAAACTTCTTAAACAAAATAGAAACTGAAAATGAAGGGTTTTCTACATGGTGTATCAGACCTTCAAACACAGTCCTCTACAGATTGTCAACCTGTGGGAGTCCTTACCCAGGCATGAAAGGCAGTAATTACACTTGTGTCCTCTTTCTGCTAGTGCACGGGGCACTTCTGTTTTGCTGGAAAAGTAACTGTCCGAGCCAAATTAAAAGCACACTTTGTGATTAGTAATCGCGTGATACAAACTGGTGGAATGATTTGATAGAACAAAGAGATGCATACAGAAGGTCATCTCCTCCTCCAGCATTAGGGCTGGATTCTCCGGTGGCATAAATCTGTGGAGCTCCCTCTAGTATTTACAGCATGAAAACAATTAAAAAAAAAAAGTTAATATGATCAGAAAGTAAATGGATAAACTCCCCACCTTGGAGATGAACCCTGTCTAAAGAGACTTGGGTTTGGAGTTTTCCTGACTCAAAGGTATTCAACCCTCTTGTTACCCCAGCACAAGGGACTATCTGTGCAATGGGAGAGGTGTTAATCCCTTGTTTGCCACAACTGTGTAATGCCCCTGCATCTTATGTGCTAGTCTTAAGGAGCAAACTAATGTTTGTTCTATTTACACTTATTTATAGAGAGAAATGTATGTGTGCTAGTGAGACAGAAAGCAAGTCTCTATGTGATTTGTTTGGAGAAACGGCCAAGTCTTAAACCTCTCGAAATAAAGGTTTCTAGTGAGATGACAGATGTCGCCATGTAGGCGCTTCTGGGGCCCTGCTCTGCTATTCCGTCACTACCAATTTATTATTGTGCAGTACTGCCAACACCATGCATAAAAAGTCACGTTAGGCCCCTAAAATATTGAGATTGGCTTATAAATCATGAGATTTTAAACAATACATTTTGCTTTATAGTTTCTGTGAGCCCTTAGGGTTCTTGTTGATCAAACTTTTCTCTGAAGCTAAGAGGATTAGAAACTTACTGTTGTAATGAAAGCTGGGCTGGTCATGTCATGTCATCCAGGGCTCCAGGAGATGGCTCTTCCAGAAAATCTCTAAATATTGTGAGACTTGTGATAAACTCTCGAGAGTTGGCAATGCTGGGAGAAATTCATCCCTGTACAGAGAGCCAGCCCAAAGCTTATTACCATTTTATCCTTCATTTCATGTTCTGAAGGAATATAGCAGTGAGATGCCAGAGGCTTAACTGGGGAACAAGCTTTACGCTTGTCCTCCTCATAGAGGTGAATTTTGCCCTGCAATAAGAGTAGAAAGGAATTGCTGCCTTCTGAGATCCGCCTCCTCCCCCCACTCCCTTTTTAATAAAGATGTTAATCGTGTGTAACTCCATATAATCCATGGGTCTGTAACTGGACAGTATAATACTATTTTGTAAGGTGCTGGGTTTTCTACTGCCTCTTTGTTTAGTTCACTTTCTGATTTTGTTCAGTTCTTCACATGATTCCTGGACTTCTAAAAACACTGCTGTTAATAAGACATGGCTGCTCTTAAATTTGATGGTACGTATAATACTGAATGATTAAACTTCTGCGCTTGCTGACCTCTCCCTTACTGGAACCCCCATTTGGGGATCACTTTAACAGCAGAGGACAAAGAACAAAGCTCAGCATGGAAATCTGAGTGAATGGTACCTTGATGAAGAGAAAAGAGCTTTAGGGAGATACAAGTGGCATGGTAGCTCACTGTCCTCCAGTGTGCCACTGACCTAGATGCATGTATTCCTGGCTCCCACTGCCAGAGGTTTGGGAAGTGAAGGGGTCAATGTAGTCGTTTTAAAATGCTTTTCTTAGTGATGACTACTGGTTGATGAACTCCCTTCAGCATGCCAGCTGACATCACCTCTCACTCTGCTGTATCCATTCAGATGCAGGGCTATGGTAGTGTTCTCTCTTACAGGAAAACTTCAGCTAGGTACCCTAATATCTTGGCACCGAATCCTACTATTCTTATTCAGGCAACACTCTCATTGACTGCATTTGGACTAGTGTGAGCTCCAGATCACTCACAAGCATAAGGATTTCAGGATTGGATCTACAATAGCTAAATAGTTAACTAAGACTCTATTAAAAATTTATAGCATAGTGTGAGGTCAGCAATTCTGTGGTGTCATTTAAAAAAATTATCTTCTAAAATTGTCTTAAAAATCCTTTAAAATCCATATGAGCACCTGTTACAGTATCTCGCATAGTGACTGTTGTCTCTCCCATCAATGGCTAATGTTCAATTTATGCTAAATTATTACCTGAGCAGTCCCCTGGAGGTTGGATATTCACAGAGTAAGGTGCAATTTAGCATGAATAGGAGTATTGCAATCTAGCCCTTTGTGAACTGAAGCTTGCTAAGGACCAGATTTTACTTGTGCTGAGTAGTAGCTACCTTGTTGAGCAGTCCCATTAATTATCTTAGTGGCAGAATCTGGCTCTAAATATGTAATTAATTTTTTTTTTACTAAAACCAGTGAGAATTTACTTGAAGATAACTCTGAAACTTTCTGATTTCCAGTTCTTTCTCATGGCAACGCCTATTGTGTTACTTCTATTTTTTTGAAGTTGCCAAGGTGGTGGTCATATACGTCATTTGTATTTTTATTTAGGCATTGTTTTGTCTATAAGATATACAGTTTGATTTTTTTTTCTTAACATCTTTAATCTGCCTAAGAGAAACCAGGTGTCCAGTCCCACTCCAAGTAATTATAGTAAAATGACACTCCATAAGCTGCCCAAAAGTCAGGATATCCTAAGGATGGACTCAGTTATTGAATCTGGCAGCAGTGAAAACTGTATCTAATACATCTCTAGTGCCATGGAATAATGCACTGGATAAATGAATGTGGAACAGTGGGTAAACCTGCTTGCTGTGACCCCATTGGGTCTGTACGTGGAATTTAAACATTCAACTAGAGCACTAAGGGGATTATGACTTAAAAGAAAAAAGGAAATTAACTATTAACTCATAGGTCGCTAGTACTGTTCAGGTTTGGCAGCCAAAGAAATACTGTGCATTTTTTCTAGACCTGGTAGCTGGGGGCGTTCAGGATGAATGTCAGTATTGATCTTGTAGTGATACCTGACCATTAAAATGCAATTTCCTTTACTCCTTAACTTTACTGTTATTGCTTTTAACTGTTAATCCATGTTATTCAGCAAAAGTTAGATTTTTATTATACTCTGCTAGCCTACAGGTTAGGGGTCCAATCCAGTGAGGTGCTGAGCACTCTCGTTGGGGTCAGGGGGTTGGGAGCACTCAGCACCATTCAGGGGAGGTTTAGAATGTTGCAGGCTCAGGCCTTGATTTATTACAGTAGTTCTGACAACGCTGCTCTAGCTAATTGTCTCTAACCATCATCATTACAGAGTTTATATGCTATCTGCTCAGATCTGCTGATGGCTGATGCTTAGCATAGCAGGCTCTGCATAGGAGCACAGTTTGAGTCTGTTTTTTTTTTTTAATATAATTTGAAAAAAATCCAGCTGGCAGTTTTGAATGATTGGGGTATGAAAAAATCTTAGAAAGTTGTATGATGCTACTTCTGCACTCAGGGTCTGAGATTGGTTCAACTTCTTTTGAACATTTACCTGTGACTAATAGTTTAAAACGAAAACTTGCTTTCAAAAGACTCTTCTCAGAAACCAGGATTTACAATAAATGTTCAGTAGCTATTGTTTCTCCTAATGGAAATTTCACGAAGATGGTTTTAGTATGTAAGATTACTGTGCATGTGCAGCACCTGTATTGATGCAGTAAATCAAAGAGCCATTTTGGTTGAGAGGGTCGTTGATCCACAAACTAAGCTTCCTTAAGCACATAGGTTCTGCTGGTTCTGGTAGTGCGTCACATTTCTGCTTTCACATGTCCCTTTCCCAAACTGCTCTTGCATGGGTTGAAATGGAAGCTCCTGTGTCACTGGTATTATGACCTGCTTTCCCCTAATTTTTCTTAAATGGATATGCACAGTTATCAACAAACTCTATAAATGAGCTTCAGTAAGTGAGGTGGCAGGAAAAGTACCTCCAAAATTTTCAACTTTGATACTGGGTGCCTCAACATGGTGGGTGTCCAAATTGAGACACCATAGGCCACTGAAAAGAAACAAATTGCGCTATATATATAATGTGTCTGCGATGGATGATAGGCTTTATCTCTCTTTTTTAAAAGAAAGGAGTGGCAAATTTCAGATCTTAAAAAAAAAAAAACTTACACTCCTGCAAGTTTGGGTCAAACACAAAAATCAACTTGGACCCCTCACCTCTCCTTTTAAGATACAGTAAATCCTGAAAGTAAACCAACATTTCTAAATCATCCACAGTGCAGTAGCCTACACCGCTAGTCATAATGTAGAGCCTTTTGTGTGTCTAAATCTTTCCCCAGACTTTAACAGGATAGCAATAAACAGTGTGAGCCTTCACATCTGATGAGATCACATCTTGGTTGTAAAGGTCAGAAGGCAGATATAAGCCAGGGATGAATGGTACCAGGAGCAGATCTTCTGTTTCAAGCCTGCACCAGAATGAGAACTATGCACTGAAACTGTCCACAGATATCATTCCAGGGTTATGTTGTTGTAACTGAGAACACAATTTGGCCCTCTCTTTGCACATGTGCAAATTCTGTGCCTTAAATATATCCCAGGCTGCCTTAAATACCATACTATCTCTTCCTTTCTCTTTCTTAGCCAGTAATGAGCATGCTATCTTGTTCTGCCATCCTTGTTATTTAGTGCAGCCAGGGAATTTAACCTTTCTTTTCTCTTTCTGTTTCAACTTGCTCATTTTAACACTGAGGGGCAGAGGTGCAAATATAGGTTTCTTGAGGATTAAATAGCCCCTCTCTGTTTGAGCCCCTCTCTGGGTGATAGAGGGTCAGCAAAGTAGTTCTGACACATGTTGCTGCTATCTTGATTTCCTAAATATTTTCCTGTTGATTCAGAGGAGAAACATTTTTTGTAAGACTAGGTGAGGTAACGCCTGCCGGACTTGGTATTTCCATGGATAAAGATATTCAGGGTCTACTTTGTCATGTTGGGAGTGTTTTCCTGAGGCTCGTTATGGGGCAGATGCTACCAAAGTAAATAAAACTCTATGGAGCAGTCTTCTAATAGGTATTCTTGATTGTACTCACATTATTTGTTGGCATGTCAACCTGCAGAAGCACATGCAATTTGGCATCACAAGCATTCAGTAGACTTTTTGTCACTCATGCAGGGTGGCTCTGAGATCCATTTAGCACTTCACGTTGCTCTTCTGATACTTCTAACAATTTTGTAATAAACTATTTGGTTTCACACTGCTCTTCAGCCCTCTAATTAGAGATCCATTATCATTATGTAGGAACATAAAAGAAAGTAATAAATCTTCAAAATGTTTTTGTTGTAATTTTGTTGCAGTATGCGGGGAGTCTGATCAGACAACTTTAAAGAGGAAGAAGTTGGAAACTCATCAAGCATAGTGACTTGTTGTTAAACTACTTCATTAACTAATTAACTTAAGCAATTTAACTAGTCTGTTTTAAAATGCCACTCCCAAGCTCTGAAATTTGCCAGGAAATGTGCATAAACTGCCACTGGCTGCTATGCTGTCCACAATCCAGAGTTTGTTCCTTATCTTTATACTGACTTTTTTTAAAATGAAAAGCAACACACATCACTCATTACTAGGCACAGTAATTTGAATTCCTTTAGGAGCAGACTTGCAGCTGCATTTCAATCGGAATTGACATACTTAAGATTTATCTGACTACCATAGTATTGCAGTATTAGGTTACCTGAAGTTAACATAGATTTCATGTGCTATTTATCATCTCTTTAGTGGTACCTAAAGTCTACCCCGGTTGGGTGCACAAGAAGCTTCTACTTTCACTCCTGCACAGAGGCTTTTTGCTATTCCAGGATGCTCTCTCATGCTGCTCTTCAAAGGGTGTAGCAGGATCTATTCTTGCTGAAGCACCCCTGCTTGTCTGATGGTGCTGTGCCTGCATTGGGCACAGTATCTGTGGGCACTCCTACTGAGGTAGTGGACCTCTGCTTGACCCCTCCCCCCATACAGAACTGTGGCTTAAAGCCACAATTTGTCCTTTTAATGGCAGTTGAGTTACAACAGTGTCTGAGCAGTGCTAGTTTGGTTTTAGATGGGATGGGTGTGGGGGGAAATTGGTTCTTGCTGCCAAAATAAAGCATTTGAGTTTCTTAACTTCAGGGAGAGGACTGAAGGGGAGATGAGCTCCCTTTATTTAATATTTACCACTTGAACCCCGGTCACAGTTTCTGGACACTGATTAGTGCAAAATGTACATCAATAGGTATTAGCTGTTAATTCCACTCCTCCTCCCTTCACCACTTATGGCAGTACTGAAATGTGTGTTAAAACATTTGTCACTGAAAACTTGTGTTGAAAAGGATTTAATGAGTTATTTTGGGATATGTGCCCATATTAACTTCCATTAGAGAAAGTACAGGAAACCAGTGTTCTGTAATGCAGCACTCCATTGAGTCACAATGGGGCGCTCATTGTACTGTGCCGCAGACTACAGAACCTCTGTGCACTGCTCTGGCAATCTCAGCACATTGGAGCAAGATATTTATTTGGCCAGTGCTATCCATCTGTAAACATATTTTCTTTGTCTATACATAGATATGCAAATAATCCAATGCTGAATTGTCTTGATTGTAACTGTACTGAGGAGGAATTTTTATTTTCCTTGTTTAATAAATGACCCTTTTGTCTAAGCCCTAGTAAATTGTATAGGGAATGGCAACCTCTCTTTCAAATGTTAATCCAACTCACAGAATTTTGTAAGAGAATTTCACAAATAATTCTTTCTATGGGCCTGATTCTTATCCCATTTGCACCAGTGTAAACTGGAGAGAATTCTTCTGAAGCTTATGAAGTTCCAACAGTTTAAGTGACTTAGAATTGGGCCCCACAGGTTTTCATAGCAATTTCTATAGAATTTGAATATCCTATGTGATACCTAGAAATCTCTATTGGGTTAATTTCTGTTTAATTTTATAGGACTTTCCTGTAGAAAAGTGGGAATCTTTAGTTACTGTTTCATTGGCACCCCATGGAATTGAGCATCCAACTCCCATTTAATTTCTTCCTTTGAAAATCCCAGCTGAAAACGGCAGGATTTTAACATCACTGGACATTCTTCTGTTTTTCCATAGAGCAGGAGTAGCTCCTTACACTGCCTTATCAGTTTGCACCAGCCCTGGTTTAGGGATGAGAGGGCTCCTCATTCTTCATGCCAGATTTCTCCTGGGTTTCTCTGAGACAGTCATCAGTGGGGAGCCAGTTTTAGTGGCTACATGACATGGACACCTACTAGGAACTAAAACACTTCACATAGGCCACCAGTCACCAAATAATAGCTAGCGGTCACCGCCAACCTGGCAGCATTCAAAAACTTAACCTACAGACACATGACTCCCTTCCCCAGTCCCCTGAACCTCCTTGGCTTCTGCTTACTACTACTGCTGCTGCCTTTCTCCCAGCATTGTGAGAACTGATGATTGGGCCCTTGGAAGTATAAGCAAGGCAGCTTGGGCAGTCTGAACTAGTACATACAGTTTGGTTAAAAAACAGCTTGCCTCCTGCCAGACAGAAGCTCTCATTAAGGAGGGGTGGCTGAAGAACTAAATCTCCTGATACATTTCCTCTGTAAAAAGAGAAAAAATGTCTATATCTTTTGACTGGCTATATCTGGTGTCGGTGCTCCTGAAAATTAGCTGACGGTAGTGCTGACATATGTTGTACTTGAATTTCCAGGCATACATGCCGCCAGTTAATTAGTTAGGTTTTTCTAATAAGATGGCTCAATTTTTAAGAGAGGCTGGTAGGACCTTGGTTCTCATCCCAAATACGCATTTGGTAGTTTAGCCTAGCTCCTCTGAGAACTAGCATCCACCTCATGAGAGGAACAGACACTATCAATTGTTGTTGGTAAACCCATATTCTAGGGGAGGCCCAGATTAAGCTAGTACGAAGGCTGGAAGATCTTTATAGTTCTAGGAGGCTGTATCTTGCTTTGTTTGCATCTCACAGCACCAAATGAGTGCAGGGAAAGGCATTGGTAAGCTTTAGAAACAGTTTGAAGCTGTGGTTGTAGAACTGCTCCAACTAGAACCAGCACAGCAAAGCAATGCTTTGTGTTAAGAACAGCAATGTTTCTGCCATTGGGATGCATAGGGACTTTCGCAACTTTCCCCACTAATGGGGGAGAAATCAAAGTAAAATCCATCTGCCTTCATCCTAGTCTGTGTCATTCACCCCGATCACCCCACAGCCTGGTGTTTCCATCTTCTGGAGAAGGGGTGTGTGTGACATTCCCCTGGTGTTATCTGGACCAGTGATCTACCAGGTCACTCCAATCCTCGACCCTAAGAGCCAGCCTTACCCTGCTCTGCTGTGAGAACCCCCACTCCCGGGTTGTTCCTGCATAGCCTCTAGCACGTAAGCTGCTCCTTGGATTGTGCAACCAGGGCCGGCTCCAGCTTTCCACGCAGGTGCTTGGGGCAGCATTCAGAATGAGGCGGCTGTCCATGTCCCGTGGCGGCAATTTGGCGGCAGCTCCACCGCTGTTGGGGCAGCATCAATTCGGCGGCAACTATTTGGGTCTGCAAAATTGGTAGAGCTGCCCCTGTGTGCAACCTAATGACACTAGCCAATATCTCTGGTCCCATACACAACCCTTGGAACCTTCTGTCAAGGCTAATGCCTCATCAGGCACTTTGAGCGCAGAAGGTGGGGGCCCACCAGGATTCTAAAAATTAATACTGGCCACTCCAAGCTTGTATTAAACTCCCAAGGTTACAACTTCCTTGAATGGGTAGGTGCTGCCACCACCCAAATGCAAAAGCCCTTGGACCCAGGAAGATGCACTTGGGAATTCCTTCTTGTGCAGTACCCTCCAGCCTTTTCACACCTTCCCCTCTGGGAAAGAGCTGAGAAAGAAAACAAAAGAAATTAGCTGTTGCCTCCAGCTAATTAAACAACATATGGGTACACCTCTGAGAACTCCAAAAAACCAATCCTGTTCTTTAAAAAGGTAAATTTTATTAAAAACGAAAAGAAAGAAAATACGTCTGGAACTTAGGCTTTTGCTAGATTTTAAAAATCCCACTTACAGCAATTAAACATCAAGAATAACCTTCTTGAGGTCCAGCTTAAAGGTTACAAGCAAAACAAAAAGCATTTGGGGTTAGCACAGAGGAGTCCACAAGCCAAAAAGAAATAAACAGAAATAAACCTAATCATTTCTTTCTAGACATTTTCTGATTTATGTGTAGGTTTTAGGTATTATTGGATGATTTCCATATGTGACAAAAAGCTTTTTACAGCATAGTCCCAGCCCTGTCTCTGCTCTGTCCACTCTCTCCGCTCTGTCCCCTCTCTCTGGAGAACAACAACAGAACAGACAAAGGGAAGGTTTTCCCAATTTTAAAAAGTTCTAGCCTTCCCATTGGCTCTTTTGGTCAGGTGCCCACTCCTTTTCTTTTATTTGTGGACTTTTTAACCCTTTACAGGTAAAGCAAGTAGAGAACAGCTACTAAGAGGGATTTTATACCTAACTGGCTGGCTGGGTGTCCATAAAAGGGAGCTCCCCCCACCCTTCATTTATCACACCTCCGTCTTGCAGTGTCCAGTTGGACACTACAAGCTTATATGAGTTTGTCAATTTTAGAAAGAAATTGATGTGTACCAGGCTTGCTATCCCAGGGGAGTCTCTGGCACACTTCAAAACAAATGTACTGCTTCTGGTAGAATAAACACACACATTTATTAATGACAAAAGATAGATTTTAAGTGATTATAAGTTAAAGCATAACAAGTCAGATTTGGTCAAATGAAATAAAAGCAAAACGCATTCTAAGCTGATCTTAACACTTTCAGTGCCCTTACAAACTTAAATGCTTCTCACCACAGACAGGCTGGTTGACCTTCAGCCAGGCTCTCCCTTTTGATCAGCACTTCAGTCATGTGGTGGTGTCTGTAGATGTAGGTGGAAGAGAGTGGAAGACCATGGCAAAAGTCTCTCCCTTTTATCATGTTCTTTCTTCCCTCTTGGCTTTGTCCCCGCCTTCAGAGTCAGGTGAGCATTACTTTATCGTAGTCCCTGACTGACAAAGGGAAGGGGGGGTGACTCACTGGAGAGTCCACCAGATCCTTTGTTGCTGCCTAGGCCAGTGTCCTTTGTTCCTGTGAGGCTGGGCTGGGTTTGTCCCATACCTGCCCTAATGAGGTGTGAACTGCCCCTCTGTTCCGGGAGAGTTTTGCCTGGGCTTGTTTTAAGCCATGAGGACACATTTTCAGCCTCATAACTATATACATGAAATTACAAACTATAACATTATTATAACAACAATGCTCAGTGCATCATGAACCTTCTGAAGACACCCGACATGACAAACTTTGCATTGGATACCACACAGGCATAGTATAAGGATGAACATGGGGATGCAGGGTGTTTCCCCAAGATACAGAGTGTCACAGTATGTATTTGAGTGCTCCAGACCGTGAGTCTGCACTCCAGTGGGGTCTCCAAACTAGCGGCAGCAGGACTTCAGTGAGGGCATCTTCATTTTACAGCTTGGCAACTGATGCTTTAAATCTTAAAGTCTGCTGTCTTTAAATAATTATCTGACGCCTCCCCAATAATTTCCCACTACTCTGAACATTTAAAAAGATAATTTTAAGGATTCTTTTATTTTTAACATTGATATCTGATGAAATTATAAAAACATAAAAAATGAATTCAGCCAGGCCTAATTACACTAATCTGTGGGGTTGTGGAGGAAAGACCCTGGAATGAGAGATCTCTGTTGTAATAATAAAGCAGATCAGTAAGGGGTAAGTTCTGGTTAGGTGTAAGGGATAAGGCCCACAGCAGGGTGTCAGGCTTAGGTGATCAGGAGTGAAGTTTCCTATGAAGGCCAATATAGGAATTAGAAACTTTCCTTATAATAAATTCTCTCTCAAAGACCGCTTCTGGGGCCCAGTTCTCCTACTGTGGGATATGGGTAATTCTCACTGAAATCATCCAGGGTGAGCAAATCAGCCCCCCCAAACTACTGTAGTTGGAAGACAAAGTGGATTCTGGAAACTGGGGAGAAGGGGAGAGACAGAAGGAGGTTAGTAGGAAATATGATGGATAATAGAAACTGAGCAGGAATGGACTCCAACAATACTGTCAGAAATCTAGTTGAAAACTCCCTAGGCTTTGAGAGAGACCAAACTCTCAATTTTCAGTGATTAATTCCAGGTATCAATCAGTGCTTCATTTATGACTTCACCATGAGGAGGTTTTGATCCATGCCATGATTTGGTTGAGGATCAGTGTCTAGGTGGCCCCAAAGAATACTGCTGACAAATATAATGGTCAGATGTTCAGCCCTAGCCACTGACCTTGCACACTCAGTTTTGCATATGAAGTTGCCTACAGTCTCAGATGTGAATGTACACCCATTTTTAGTCCTACAAATAGCTATTGTGCGCACATGTTGGGATGCACTGCTACTCATGCTGTGTATGTGTACATCAGCTGCATGCACAAAAAGGGATTCCCTAAATCACAGGTTTCCTGAAAATCTGTCCCTAAATGTCTTGGGAACTTTTAATTTTGGAAGCATTGTGTGATTTAGATAATTTACATTTAAAAAAAAATTCGGTGGTTTGCAATATGCAGAGTAATGAGTATTCATTTGATTGGACCCAGGGTTCTGTTTTCAAAGGTGGGCACCTTTTTAGAATGGCCAGATTCTACAGTGGCTGATCTTAGGCGATAGGCAATAGAGAATGGATATTTACACCTTGATTAAAAACTTGTAACAAAGCTTGAAAAGGTTGTTTTGAGTAGTGACTGCATGATGGGACACCTAGATCAGTGGCTCCAAAATATATTTGGTTAGTGCCCCCATTTTGTGATGCATTGGTGCTTGGGGGAAGCTTACGCTCTGCTATAGTTGCTGGGTCTAACCGGTCTTTATCCATTCTCTCTCTCTCTCTCTCCCTCTCTCTCTGCCTTTGCCACCTGCTTTTCTTTCTTCTGTGCAAATTTTTGAAGCAGAGTTCAAATTTGTGCACCGTGAGGCAAATGCGCCCAAGCGAGTAAAATGCTTATACATTTAAAACGTTTTAATTTGCAATTTGTGATAAGTTTTACACCATGTTGTTTTATAAATGTATTTTTAAATACTTTAGAAAAAGGAAATTTAACCATTTTTCATGAAGTAGAAGTTAGTTTTAAGCATTATGCTTTATGATCTTTTTATAGACAATCACGAGCATATATCAAGCACATATTAATCATGATCATTATTAATCCATAGGCTTCTGCCCGTTAGTGTCCACTTTCACCTTTCATTCTATACATGTCCGAAAAGATTTTGATAAACATATAATAAAGACAATTTAATAAGTATGATATTATGTCAATTTATATGGATTTTCAGATAGCGACATCATAAATTTAAAAAAAAAAGAAAAGAAAAACAAGAGTTTGTGTTTTAAATTTTAAAATTTTCCTAAAAAAAATGATAAATGATTATCAGCCAAGAATAAGATATGTAATTACAAATGCATTTTAATTTCCTTATTGGTCGAAATGTCAAAGACTGCTAAACTAACCTTACTGTTTTTCCCTGCGATCTTTTTCATTTGCCCGTTCAATATAAACTCTGTCCAGATCTATTAGTCCTCCATCCAGCTGGTAACTCTTAATACACATCAGCATGTCCAAATGATCTACTTGTAAACGATTCCGTAGTTTTTTTTTTTAGAGTGTTCATTAAGCTAAAGCCACGGTCACAGTCTGCACTTGACGCTAGGAATGTTCCTCCAATATCCATCAACTTTGCAAGATCCTGAAACTGTTCATTCTGGTGAGCAAATGTCACCGTATCCGGGAAACTTAAAACCAGTTGGCTTTTGATTCTTTTGGCTACTGCAAATTTGAAGTCATTGTACTGACTGACTATAACAATCTCTTTAGCAAGAAAGTCTTTGTATTTTGAACATAGGGATTTGACCTGATGAATTCCAAAATTGAAGTCACACTTAACTATTGCTGCACATTCAAAAATGGACCACTCCTGGACTTCATCCTCTGGAAACCTGTCTGCCAAATGTGCACACCAGATGTTTATGAGAGTTATTATGGAACTGGTATCAATTCATTATTTTCTTGAGAGCTCATATCTAAGAGAGCCTCCTCCTCCTCCTCTCTCTGCTCCTCGTGCCCCACCTTCTGCCATGCCCTCTGAAGGTGCCCTGTAGGATCAGGACCTCTGCCTGCATGCATGCTCTCCCTAGCATTCTGTTCCTCCTTGCAAGGATCAAGGAGCATAAGATAATAGTGCTGATTGCCAAATTAAATTAGAAAGAACAATGTCTACAATCTTGGTTAATAGAGTGCATCTGTTAGACTGTTTACTTTTTGTTAAATCTTTGGAGTGAAAACAATTTGACCATGTGTCCTTTAGTTCCCTTTTCACCTGTGCAGTGAACGTATCCATGTTAGATGGCATTCAGTTCTGTTCATCCCTGGTCAAGAGAGAGCTGCTTGTACAGGAAATGTCACTCATGATGATGGTCAGAGCAAAACATAATGAGTTCTTGTTTAACTGATTTGGCTCCTTAACAGTGAACTCAATCAAAAATGACTTATGGCATTTTAAACTATATTAAGACTTGTCAAGTAATATCACTCATTTCTCAAGCTTTAGGTAACAGTTGCAAATTGACTGAGTAATTAAGCTCAAGTGGGCAGACTGGACAGCATCTTTCAGTATGCTCAAGCATCAGTAAAGTCATTGATGGTCTCTACCCCCCTTCCCACACAAAACTACCAGATTTACATAAGATGTGGAGAAGGTGGAAAGATTTATGAACCGCAGCCATTCAGGAGTTGTCTGATATGCAGAGAGGGTGAAGTTGGTTGAAGTAGCAGAGAATTGGTCTATAGAGAGTTGTGGCTGCAATACAGGATGGGGAGCCAGAAACTCTTGAGTTCTAATCCCATTTCTGATAGTGACTCTGTCAAATGATACACGTGGATGAACTCTCTGCTTCAGTTTCCACTGCCCCTCCCCAAATATTAACCTACTGTATGGGGGTGGTTTGAGGATTAGTTAAGGAACTAGATTTTCCCTGACACTTCTGTAACCCCACTAAAATTAATAGAGTTGCACAGGTGAAACTGAAGAGGAGAGGGGCTAATATAAGAGTGGGTTAGAAGTTATAGTTTTTTATTGGTAAGCATGCGCAGACGTTGATTTCACCTTATGCACAAACCAATGAAAACATATTTCCACTAATAATCATGGAAATGTACAGATAGGCAAAGAAGAAAAATGCTGCTTGAAAATTTTAGTTTGATTTAAGAATATTTACTTAGTATATTTTCACATTCGATGTTGACAATTTGTGTTTTAACAGTTATAAATCTTTAACTTTTTGAATCTCAGCATCCACTGTCATTAAATAACTGTCCGGGTTCCCCTTAATTTCTTGCAACTCTGAACATTTAAATACTTAAAACTGAAAAAATGCTTAAACCCCATAATTTTACATAACTGGTAATTTTAAATTGATAAAAACAAAAAATCTTAAAAAATAAACATTGATATAACCAATTGAAATTATTAAAAAAATTGAATTCTGCCAAGCCTGCATAAGAGCTGTCATAGAAGTGAAGAGAAGCTGACTGTCCAGTAGAAAGATAGAAACCTAGGCACTTAAAACTTCTTCTTTTCTCTGAACGACATCTTTGAGGATAAAGCTGTAAGTACAAATTGCCTAGCATTGGAAATATCATCAAGTATTCCATCAGCAACTAAGACACGTATGGCCGAAAGAGTTCCTAGAGGTACATGCGTCATGTAGGCTACGGAGGATGTCAGGAAGTTTGTTTTTCCCTGAGAGGGAGAACAAAGGGGTCAGACTGATTGGTCCATCTAGCCCAGTATCCTGTCTTTCGACTGTGGCCAATGACAGGTGCCCCAGAGGGAATCAACAGAACAGATGATCATCAAGTGATCCATCCCCTGTTGTCCATTCCTAGCTTCTGGTAAACAGAGGCTAGGGACACTTCAGAGCATGGCTTTGCATCCCTGCCCATCCTGGCTAATAGCCACTGGTGGACCGACCCTCCATGAACTTACCCCGTTCTTTTTTTTAAACTCTGTTATAATCTTTGCCAGAGGATGTTGTGAAGGCTAAGAGTTCCACAGGTTGACTGTGCGTTGTGTGAAGAAATACTTCCTTTTGTTTGTTTTAAACCTGCTGCCTATTAACTTCATTGGTGACCCCTAGTTCTAGTGTTATGAGAAGGAGTAAATAACACTTGCTTATTTACTTTCACCACATCAGTCAGTCTGGGGACCAACTGGCTAAGCGGCAGTTCTGCAGGAAAGGACCTGGGGATTACAGTGAACAAGAAGCTGGATATGAGTCAACAGTGTGCCCTTGTTGCCAAGAAGACTAACAGCATATTGTGCTGCTGCATTAGGAGCATTACCAGCAGATTGAGGGAAGTGATTTTTTCCCTCTATTTGGCACTGGTGAGGCCACATCTGGAGTATTGCATCCAGTTTTGGGCCCCCCACTACAGAAAGGATGCGGACAAATTGGAGAGTCCAACGGAGGGCAACGAAAATGATTAGGGGGCTGAGGCACATGGCTTATGAGGAGAGGCTGAGGGAACTGGGCTTATATAGTCTGCAGACGAGAAGAGTGAGGAGGGATTTGATAAAAGCCTTCAGCTACCTGAAAAGGAGTTACAAAGAGGATTGAGCTAAGCTGTTCTCAGTGGTGGCAGATGACAGAACAAGACACAGTGGTCTCAAGTTGCAGTGGGGGAAGTCTAGGTTGGATATTAGGAAAACTATTTCATTAGGAGGGTGGTGAAGCACTGGAATGGGTTACCTAGGGAGGTGGTGGAATTTCCATCCTTTGAGGTTTTTAAGGACTGGCTTGATAAAGCCCTAGCTGGGATGATTTATTTGGGGTTGGTCCTGCTTTGAACATGAGGTTGGACTAGATGACCTCCTGAGGTCTCTTCCAACCCTAATTTTCTTCTATGATTTAATAGATCTGTATCATATCCTGGCAGAGATAACATTCTGTTTGTTGGCATGTAACATCATCTGGTAGCTTTCCAAGCTGAAAATAAACAAGAAAAGCCATCCATCAATTTCCATGAGCTACCTGTGGTCCACTGCTGAAAGGAGTGGGGTCAAGCCAGTGATCTTAGTTTCAGCTATAGCAATGGATCTGTATAACCTTAACAGTAATACAATTATAAGTTGGGAAACTCTTGCCAAGTGTCATAGGTTATAGCCATCCCCAAAGTGTTTCCTTTCTGAACATCCGCACCAGTGTGATCGCTTGTGTTAATGGTAGAGGCAAACTGCTGTATGTGGTGATAAACTTTGCAATTGTCTCTGACTTCAAAGAGAAATCTTATCTTGTGAAAACCTCTTCATCTAGCAAGTGGTGAAAGGAGAGAATAAGATAAAGACCATTTTCTGTCAGTTATGTATCTGTACTGAGCAGTAGATGAGATTAGTATGGATCAAAGAAGGTTAAGGGTGTGGGAAATTTCTAATGTAGCCACTCATTTTTTGTATATTATACTGGTTCTAGGACTACAATCAGACCGGTTGTGTCTCTGTCATCTCCTTGCAGTAACATCAGGGCTTTATTTTATACAACACTGACTTTTCTTAAATGCTCTGAAATGCAGCCTCTCCTGAATTGTAAAGGGCATTTTTTATGATTTGATTTTCACCCAATAAATCTATTAGGAGATTGCAGGGAAAACACAACCTATTTTAATGCCTTTCCCACTGAGCAATGCACCGATTAGAAGAGACTGCCTTACCTCTATCCTGTCAGGAGCATTTGACATAGAACCTCCTCGTCATGAAGGATCTCAAAATAGTTTATAAACTGAAGACCAGAAACACCATTCACAAACCCCTGCAGGATTTCCCGCTCTTTACTTGTTGTGGAATGTTCCACTGCAGCAAAAGAGGTTCCTCCCAAGTAAAACACAAATTAATCTTTTAATATATTCAAGTGTCTTGATTAGAAGAGAGACTGACACATAATGTGTTTACATAGCTGTAGTTGGTAGCCCCCCTCAAAGTCATAAGCAACCCCTCACCATGATGAAGCTGTCAGAATAATTCCCCTTTCCTCCTCAGCTCTCCCCACATCCAAGTGTATGCGAAGTGCCCTGCTCCTAAGTGCCCGAACAGCATAATATTTTCCTCATGCAGTTTGTTACTGAAAATTTAGAGGCCTTCAAGGGAAAGGAGTATGCAGCTTTCTCTACCTGACACTTCTAGAGTACATTATTTGTGGGTGGGGAGAATGCAGTATTCTTGCATGATTTCAGATGGCCATGTGGTCACCAAATTTCTTGGTCCAGATCCTGGTCTGTGCTAAAGCCACTTTGCAGTGCTGATGCAAAGCAGCTCTGAAGCTGGTGTGGCTGACCATGAGAGGATCTTTGTAGTGTAGGGGCTGTTCCACTGGTGAAGAGCTAGTGTAATAACTCCTACACTGTCTCCCTTTCTGCAGCAATTGCAGGAGATATAGCTCAGATAAGAGGCATGGCAAAGGCAGGGCCGGCTCTACACTTTTTGCCGCCCCAAGCAGCATGCCGAATTGCCGCCTGAAGAAGAGGGCTGCCGCTAATTTGCTGCCACGGGACTGTGAAGATTCAAGCTGCCGCCGAATTGCTGCGGCGGCAAAAAAACCCATGCCGCCCTAACAACGCCACGGACTGCCACCCCTTTAAGATTGCCGCCCCAGGCACCTGCTTGGAATGCTGGTGCCTGGAGCCGGACCTGGGCAAGGGCATGTTTATACCCACTTGAACCCAGCTGCTGTATTAGCATCTCGGGGCCATTGGCGTATGCCGCGGGACCAGTCCAGTATGCTGCTGGGCCAGAATAGGGGGAGGACAAAGGTGGCTAAAAGCCACCTGTTCATTCTCCCTCCTGAGTTGTGTTGTGTGCTCACCTGCTGCAGATGGGGTATTATTTCTCACCCAGTTCAGATTATGAGCTGGAAAAGACTTTTTTCCTTCATCTCAGAAGGACAGGGAAGGATGGATTACTTCAGATAGATCACTCTATTTATAGGACTCTTCTCAAAAAACCATTGTTCGGATTCCATTGACGCACTTGTTGTTTGGGGACTCCAAAAGCTGTTAGAAAGGAGCAATGCTTGGAATTCGGTGGGCTTCCTTCCACAGATCTGTCTGCATGTTGAAGAGACTTTAATTTCAGACATTAAATTAAGATGATCTTTTTTGCTGCTTTATTTTCCGGAGTGCACTCTTATACCTCCAGCCAAGTGCACTTTTCTATACAAAGGACTAGAATCAATAACCAGAAGAAGAAACTTGGGTGTTTTTTGTTTTTTCTTTTTTTTTAAAAAAAGACTTCCTGAGGAAGCCTGCGTGTTGTGTCTACGTATCGGGAGCTCTCTATCTCTGTTCTATTTTACACTGGTATTAAGTGAACTGACGCAGAGGAATTACTCTTGTTATACTCTGGGGTGAGGGAGAACTGGACTCCTAGTGTAACTCATAGCTGCTTTCTTCACTGTAACCAGTTATCCATGGTATCTTCATAAATTGACTCTTGATACAGTTGGTACATTATATTAACTTCTCCTTTTATCTGGGATGCTTTTATTATGAAAAACTCTTGATCCTAAGCATTTCAGAGTGGAATACTTTGTAATGGCATGTGCTCTCTTCCTTCGCAGACTATATGGCTATGCATTATCATAGTTCTATTGCTCAGTTTGGTAAAGCATGAGTCTTTCCAATAACTTTTCATAATGGCTTTGGCTGGGATATTTTCATTATTAGAATCAAAGTTGTTGCTTATGGGTTGCCCCAGTGATGCTTTTGTGGCAAATGATTTCCCCACCTCTTTCATATCAGGAACATTTATACAATACAGTGCAACATTTCACAACAATACAAGTGTTTTAAATATAGGACACAGTCAGCTTGTCTATCCTTTCTTGATCTGGGGTATTATTATTTGTCTGGTTTTATTCTGTCTCAAAGGTCTTTTGAAGTATGAGGGCTGTTTTAATAGAACATAATACTCAGTTTACCTACTTCAGAGAAAATTGTGGAAAATGTTAAACTCTGACTATTGTTTCTTTATGAAAGGAATACAGTAAAGCCAGGAAACGATCAGCCATGTGACAAAGGCATAGCCAAGCCCTAATTTTGACCTTTACATAAACTTTTTTAAGAAGGTTGCAGTGGAGGACAACACAGGCTGATTCAAACACCTATTAATATTAATCCGAGCTAAGACTGCTAGGCAAAAGTTGTTGAACTGGAGATGAGATTGTAAGTGCATATTAGCATTGTAAGAAAATAACCTTCTCAAGAATTTTAGCTACTAAAAACAAATGTTAGGATATTCTGATTTTCTAACTTTTTTTTTTTTTTTTTTTTAAGATTATCAATCTTAAATCTAGTCAATTTCCCCTGCCATTTCTGGGGACTTCATAGTTGCAATTCTGTGTGATTCATCTCAGACTTTGACAAAAAAATTCTCCTCTTGCTAAATAAGCCACACATGCAAAAATTGCACATGACAAATATACATGACCTAATAAAAGTCATTTAGAGAAGTGGAAGGGGGAGCAAACACAGGCTTAAAATGGAAAGCTTATTACACGTTGACCATGGAGAGAGATTCATTGTCCTGTTACAAGAAGATTCCGTTCACTTTAGTGTTTTCAAAGTAACCCTATTGTCATTTTGGGAACAGGGTATCAACCCTCCTCAGGACTTGTGGGTTTATAAATCTAAAACCTTCCTAATCAACTTGATACAGATATCATCCCTGTGGGTTTCGTCCTCACCTGACATCAATTAATTCAGTCTCTGCTCATGATTCATGTCAGAATAGTATATTTATCAACTAATCATCAACCGTATCATTACATCTACAAAATCCACATTTCAACAATTAGCATATTTATGGAGTTGAAAAGCTCTTCAATGGATTTTAGAGGCATATCATCATCTTCAAGTACAAATACATGTTCAGTATAACCTCTCCGATTCCCATAGTGATGACTCACAGGGTAGTATAAGTTTAAATGAACTGATGAATGAACCGAAAACAATTCATAAGAAAGCTGCATCAATACTAAGGGACTTGGTTATTCCCAGTACAGTGAGACTGCCTCCAGTACAAGCCTTGTTTTAAATGATCACTTTAAAATCTGTCTAGAGGTTCCAAAAGCATTTTGTTTGACCTCTGTTAGGCAGAAACCTGCTTTCTAACATGATTTTTATAAGGGAAGTTTTACTTTATAATATTTATTTATGCCAAACAGAATTTTATCTCCCCCAAATGTGTTGGATGGGGCAACCGGTTTAATACAGATACTAGTAATATTTCTACTTCTCTTGTTCCAGGGCTTAATCCCTATCCTATAGGGATCGCCTACATCATGAAGAAGCCAAGGGAAACTGCCTCCCAACAAACAAGGCCTTTGTGTGCTCATGTGGCGCTGATTCCTCTGTCTTACAGCAAACCATTAGCTTAGGCTAGATCTGTTGAAAATTTTGACTGTAGTCATTCCTTTGCATTTTACTAGGTAAATACCCGAGCTCTGTTAATTTCTGCAGTAAAATGTGCATTTGCTCCACAAAGGCTAATGCAAGAAAATGCTTTAACAATGGCAATCTGCAGCACAACAAAACCTCATTTTCACATGACAGGGTTTATGAATTTTGTGGGAATTAGATCCCTGTCATCCAGATTTCAGAGATGAGTTTGGTTTTTGTAATTAATAAACAGTTTAAGAGTTACTGTATGATTCAAGCCCCCATGCCACCAACAGCAAAAATTCAGTGTCCCTCGGCATATACCGGATATGCAGGGTATATACAAGTTATGCAGCTTGATAAAGTTGCTGTAGTACACACTGCTTTTTGAAAGTGTTGTGAATGTAGTGCACTGGAGGTGATCCAAGGAACACATACTGCACATAGATTAATAGATAGGAGCAGCAAATAGGTAGACCATACTTTACTGACATGTCTGTTATTTTATTCAGACTATCTATGCTTTAAGGGATATTTGTTTTTCTTTTTAAAAGACAAATCTTGCTAATGTTATTTGCTATTGAACTTTCCTTAAGTTAAAAAGAGAGATTATAAATCACTAGAAAATACTTTTAAAAAGCCACTCAAGTTTCATAGCTACTTCAAGTAGCCATTGTCAGTAGCTGGCAAGATACCTAATCCTACCAGAAAGATAAATATCAAGGGAAACGTAGCTCGGCTTGCCATATATTTAAGTCAACAAGACAAAATAGGTTACATGGCACATACCTATTCTGAGTTTATGTATAAATCTAGATGATGGAAGCTTCATGCTTCAGGTTAAAGTAGTTTTATGAGCTTTCTTATTGCACGTGTGTACACACCAAGATTAAAGAGGGAGGTTTCTGTGTTTATAGCTAATATACAAATAATGGCAAATGACAGGATGTAGAAAAATGTACAGGTTGAAAGAGTGACTAAGTCTGCATGGGAGTTCATGAAAGTGAAATGCCATCTATTCACAATAAACAAAAGGTGCAACTTGCAGAATTCCATGTGAGAGGTTCCATGAGATTTAAAAGGTTAAGATATCTTATAAATTAGCTTTCTGCATATTTTCAAACCTTCTCTTAGGAGGAACTTTTAAAAACGTTAATTATCCTTATGGCTATTGTGTTTTTTAACACGCTGTTGACTCCCCAGAATAGCTTCCTCTTTTCTTAACTTCCTGAGCCCCATCAGATCTCTCCAAGTGATTATGATGATTTAGTACTCTGGACTACCAGATACAGTATGTAACTTTGATATGTGGTGCCAGGGCTCTATAAGTTTCTGTGGAAAAGTATATTTTGTCCTGGATGGCTGCTGTTCTCAGTCCCTGCATTTTAGGGCAGTGGTTCTCAACCAGGGGTATACATACACCTGGGGGTACGCAGAGGTCTTTTAGGGGGTACATCAACTCATCTAGATATTTACCTAGTTTTACAACAGGCTACATAAAAACCACTAGCAATGTCAGGACAAACTAAAATTTCATACAGACTATGACTTGTTTGTATTGCTCTATATACTGTACACTGAAAAGTACAATATTTCAATTGATTTATTGTATAATTATATAGTAAAAATCAGAAAGTAAGAAATTTTTCAGTAATAGTGTGCTGTGACTCTTTTTGTTTTAATGTCTGATTTTGTAAGCAAGTAGTTTTGTGAGGTGAAACTTGGGGTAGGCAAGACAAACTAGACTCCTGTAGTCTGGAGGTGCTTTCCCCACTGCAGTCTCTCAAGCACTTTCTAGAGGCTGAGGGAACTGGGATTATTTAGTCTGCAGAAGAGAAGAATGAGGGGGGATTGGATAGCTGCTTTCAACTACCTGAAAGGGGGTTCCAAAGAGGAAGGATCTAGACTGTTCTCAGTGGTAGCAGATGACAGAACAAGGAGTAATGGTCTCAAGTTGCAGTGTGGGAGGTTTACGCTGGATATTAGGAAAAACTTTTTCACTAGGAGGGTGGTGAAGCACTGGAATGGATTACCTAGGGACGTGGTGGAATCTCCTTCCTTATAGATTTTTAAGGTCAGGCTTGACAAAGCCCTGGCTGGGATGATTTAGTTGGGGATTGGTCTTGCTTTGAGCAGGGGGTTGGACTAGATGACCTCCTGAGGTCCCTTCCAACCCTGATATTCGATGATTCTATGAAATTTTACTCAATATCCTATTGACATTATGTGAA